>NC_057809.1:517815503-518485966 GCF_018294505.1 Triticum aestivum | reverse complement strand
AGAAGGGCGGCGTGCGGCGGATGGCGGCTACGGGCCGCGGGGGCCGGTGCTGGGCCTGGCGGGCCCGCGCGGGTGGCGGCGCGACGATGCGGTCCCGCAGGGCACGGACCAACGGCATGATGCCACGTGGCGGCGGCGGCGGAATTCGGACGTGTCCGTCGGTGGGGAAAATGTCCGACGGCGCGCGATGACGAGTGGATCTAGGGTTTTCGGGGGGAAGGAGAAGGAGATTTTCGAGGGATCTTTAAATAGGCATAGGAGGAGCTAGGAGAGTCCAAATGAGGTGCGGTTTTCGGCCACGCGATCGTGATCGAACAATCTAGATGATGGAGAAGGCTTAGGTGGGGTTTGGGCCAAAATGGAGGGGTGTTGGGCTGCAACACACACGAGGCCTTTTTGGTCCCTCGGTTAACCGTTGGAGTATCAAACGAAGTCCAAATGATACGAAACTTGACAGGCGGTCTACCGGTAGTAAACCAAGGCTGCTTGGCAAGTCTCAGTCCAATCCAGAAACTTTTAATCCCCACACATGAAAGAAAGGTAGAAATGACCACCGGAGGAGAACGAAGCGCCGGAATGCAAAACGGACAACGGGGAAAATGCTCGAATGCATGAGACGAACACGTATGCAAATGCAATGCACATGATGACATGATATGAGATGCATGACAATGATAACAACACACGAAGACAAAGACCCGAACCCGAGAAAATGAAATAACTTAACGTCGAAACGGCAAGAGTTGGAGTACAGATTGGGAAAGTTACATCCGGGGTGTTACAACACTCCACCACTATGAAAGTATCTCGTCCCGAGATCTAGGACTGAAAGAACACCGGGTACTCAGAACGGAGGTGATCCTCGCGTTCCCAGGTAGCTTCACGGTCGGAATGGTGTGACCACTTGACTTTGAGAAATTTGATTGACTTGTTGCGAGTCTTGCGTTCAGTCTCTTCAAGAATAGCAACTGGGTGCTCACGATAGGAGAGATCTTCTTGGAGCTCAATGTCCTCGAATTTGATGGTGCGGTCCGGAGTCTTGAAGCACTTTCGAAGCTGAGAGACATGGAACACGTCATGAACATTTGCAAAGTTTGAAGGAAGCTCGAGTTGATAGGCAAGGTCGCCTCTCTTGCTGACAATCTTGAAAGGTCCCACGTATCTGGGGGCAAGCTTCCCTTTGATACCGAAGCGACGAGTACCTTTCATAGGAGAGACGCGGAGGTAAACATGATCTCCGATCTCGAAAGCCAAATCACGGTGCTTACTATCATAGTAGCTCTTCTGGCGGGATTGGGCTGCTTTGAGGTTATCTCGAATGACTTTGCACATTTCCTCTGCCTCTGTGATTAAGTCATTACCCAAAAGCTGACGTTCACCAGTTTCAGACCAGTTGAGAGGGGTACGACACTTCTTGCCATACAGAATTTCAAATGGGGCCTTGCCCGAACTTGCTTGAAAACTGTTTTTGTAGGAGAATTCAGCATAAGGAAGACAATCCTCGCATTTCATGCCGAAGGAGATCACACAAGCCCTGAGCATATCTTCAAGAATCTGGTTGACACGCTCGACTTGTCCGCTAGTTTGAGGATGGAAAGCTGTGCTGAAGCGGATGTTGATACCCAGGGCCTTCTGAAAAGAATCCCAAAACTTGGATGTAAAGATGCTGCCACGGTCTGAAGAGATCACTTGTGGAATACCATGCAGAGAGACAATCTGAGAGGTATATAGTTCCGCCAATTGAGCTGCAGTGATCGACTCTTTGATAGGCAGAAAGTGAGCCACTTTAGTGAGTTTGTCGATGACAACGAATATAGCATCATTGCCACGCTTGGACTTTGGAAACCCAGTCATGAAGTCCATTTCAATGTGGTCAAACTTCCATTCTGGAATGGCAAGAGGTTGGAGGAGACCCGCTGGCCTTTGGTGTTCTGCCTTCACTCTTCTGCAGACATCACATTCATTCACGAATTGAGCAATCTCGCGCTTCATTCGAGTCCACCAATAAGCCTGCTTGAGGTCCTGATGCATCTTCGTACTCCCAGGGTGGATGGAGAGGAGAGAATTGTGATCCTCGTTCATGATCACTTTACGGAGGTCACCTTTGGGTACAACAATACAATCCTCGAAGAAGAGAGTGTCCTTGTCGTTAAGGCGGTAGCACTTGTACTTGGGCTGACTCTTGGCAATCCCAATCTTCACCTTTTTCACCATAGCATCAAGAAGCTGGGCTTGGCAAATCTGGTCTTCCAAGGTAGGAGAGAATTGAAGGTTGGCGAGGAAACCTTGAGGAACAACTTGCAGATTAAGTTTGCGGAAAGCTTCACAAAGCTCGGGTTGATAAGGCTTGAGAATCAGACTGTTACAATAAGCTTTCCTGCTCAATGCGTCAGCAATCACATTGGCCTTGCCTGGAGTATACTCGATACTCGGATTATACTCTTGAATCATTTCGACCCATCGAGTTTGCCTGAGATTGAGATTAGGCTGAGTGAAAAGGTACTTGAGACTCTTGTGGTCAGTGAAAATGTCCACTTTTCTTCCCAATAAGAGATGTCTCCAAGTCAAAAGAGCATGCACAACTGCCGCCAACTCGAGATCATGAGTGTGGTAGTTCTTCTCATTGGGCTTCAACTGGCGAGAGGTATAAGCAACAACTTTCTTCTCTTGCATCAATACTGCGCCAAGACCTTGGAGAGAGGCATCACAAAAGACCTCGTACGGCTTGGATTCATCAGGCGGAGTCAGAACTGGAGCAGTGATCAATTTCTCTTTCAAAGTGTTGAAAGCAATGTCACACTCCGGAGACCAAACATACTTGACATGCTTCTGGAGAAGATTTGAGAGAGTCTTCGCGATCTTAGAAAAGTTTTCAACAAATCTTCGGCAATAGCTTGCGAGACCGAGGAAGCTACGGAGTTGCTTCACGTTCTGAGGAGGTTCCCAATTCACAATTGCAGACACCTTCTCAGGATTCACGGCAATGCCCTTGGCAGAGATGATATGACCAAGATAAAGAACCTCATCGAGCCAAAATTCACACTTGGAGAACTTGGCGTAGAACTGATGTTCTCTGAGCTTATCAAGAACCAAATGCAAATGCTTGGCATGATCTTCCTTGTTCTTGGAGAAAACCAGAATGTCGTCGAGATAGACCAAAACGAAGTCATTGGTGTAGGCGTTGAAGATGAAGTTCATCATGCGAGAGAACGTCGGAGGAGCGTTGACGAGGCCAAAAGACATGACAATGTATTCATATGAACCATAGCTTGTCCTGAAAGCCGCTTTGGGAATATCTTGCTCACGGATTCGAATCTGATGATAACCCATATGAAGATCAAGCTTGGAGAATACTTGGGCACCTTTGAGTTGTTCGAACAGCTCGTTGATGTTGGGAAGTGGGTATTTGTTCTTGATGGTCTTCTTGCTCAATGGACGGTAATCAACATAAAGTCGGTCCGTTCCATCCTTCTTCTTCACAAAAAGAACACCACAACCCCACGGAGAAGAACTAGGCCGGATGAGACCCATTTTCTCTTGAATATCGAGTTGCTTCTTCAGCTCCTTCAACTCTTCAGGTCCGAGCTTGTAAGGACGCTTGCACACAGGTTCCGTGCCAGGCTCAAGATCAATAACGAATTCAACTGGCCGGTGCGGAGGCATTCCTGGAAGCTCTTCTGGAAAGACGTCTTGATATTCGCAAACGACTGGAATTTGCGAGATAACATTGAGTTCACCCTTCTCATTGAGAGAAAACAGACAGATGGTATTATCCCGAGCGGCAAAGACAATTACATCCTCAGACGAATGAGTCAATTGAATCTGCCTGGCTGCACAATCAAGCTGAGCCTTGTGCTTAGAAAGCCAATCCATTCCGAGAATAAGATCAATATCCGAGTTGCCAAGAACCATTGGAGAAGCCAGAAACTTGAAATCACCCATCATGATAGAAATATCCGGAACCATCATACTAGAACTCAGACGCTTAGCCGGAGAGATGACTTGCATAGCTCTAGGTAAAGCCTTAGTACTAAAATTGTTCTCCAATGCAAATGGGAATGACATGAAGGAATGCGATGCACCAGAGTCAAAAAGTACTTTACCTGGAATATCATTAACAGGAAGGTTACCCATGATCACATCTGACGAGTCATCTGCCTGAGCTGCATTCATCAAGTTGACCTTGGCGTGCTTGGGGTTATGCTTGACCACAGCTGTACTTGCCGATCTGATAGGAGGAGGAGGAAGACGCCTCTGGTTGAAACACTTGTTGGCATAGTGACCCTTCTATTGGCACTTGTTGCACGTGACCTCTGAAAGCGGACGGTGATATGGAGCACTCGATCTTGGAGCTTGAGACGAAGTCTTGTTCTGAAAGCCAGGGTTGGGTGGGTGGGAAGATTCACTGCCACCTTTGCTCTTTTGCTGATACGGCTGACGAAACGGAGGAGGAGGAAGCCAATACTTCTGCTGCTTGGCCACTTGAGTAGAGGAAGAAGGAGTAACATCTCTGACTCGCTTCTTGGAAGCATCACACCTCAACTGAGCAGTCTCTTGCTTCAATGCCATGTTGTAGAACTCATCGTATCTCAAGGGCTCAAAGAGAACAAGAGCGAGCTGAATTTCTTCTCTGAGACCACCCCTGAACTGATATATCATGGTCTTCTCATCAGGTACATCCTGCTTGGCAAAGCGGGCGAGCTTCTAGAACAACTTGTTGTAGTCATAGACAGACAAAGAGCCTTGCTTCAGGTTGCGGAATTCCTCACGCTTGCTTTCAACCACGCTCTGGGGAATATGATGAGCTCGGAAATCTCGATGGAATTCATCCCAGGTAATAACACGTGCACCTCTGGAATCCTTGTACTGCTGGAACCATTCTGCAGCTTGATCTTTGAGTTGGAAAGAAGCGAACTTGACAAAGTCCTCAGGCCTGACGTTACTGCACTCGAAATGCTTGCACAGATCCACAAGCCAATCGTCAGCATCGGTTGCCTCAACACAATTGCTGAAAGTCTTTGGCCCGTTAGCAAGGAACTGGTTGAGTGAAGCAAAGTGATTCTGATTGTTTCCTTGATTGCGCTCTTGAAGAATTTGCATGATCAACTGTGTGTTTGCATTGGTTGCGGCCATCACAGCTTGCCATGCCTCCGGAGGAGGTGGAGGTGGTGGCGGATCAGGATTCGGAGTCGTGCGCGTTGGAGGAGCCATCCTGAAGAGGTTGACATCCATTAGCACATTGATAGACAAATATTGAAGCTGAATCCAACGGAATGAAAATTGCAACATATAGTCTTCACATCCGAACAAAATGAACGAATGCATTCCTCTTGAAATGGTCACATATCCATAAATTGAGAAGCCACTTAGAATTAAGATAGAGAAATAAATCAACAAGGTACGGATTAGGAACAAATAATCGGTAAGAAATCCCAATCTCAAACCAATATCCGTGGAAGAAGAACTAGAGCTACAAGAATTCCCACCTATGAAACTCCCGAACCTTTCCGGTTATGCAATCAGGTGTTGGGGATACATGGGAAGCATAATATCTCACCCAAACTAGCAAATCCTACATCCAGCTGTATCCATCCTTCAACACATAACCGAGAAAAACTTCGGAAACCATCTACCTCAACCTTCGAAAAGCATCCGTTATACAAGTTATGGCGATACTCCCGAACTCCCGCCCCAGTACTAGGTGGCATCGAGGTTATCTCACCAACGAACTGCATAAAAGAGATTTTCGATGTCAGCGTACTAAACTTAGGTATTCCAGAATTGCAACGATAAAATTATGATGACAACACCTCAGAGCTCAACTCCCCGGGACACTTCCACTAAACCCCTGACAGGAGGCACCAAGACAATGTTCTCATCATAAAACCATCGGAACGATTCCAAGATACCCGCGTGACCCTAAATTTTTTTTAGTGAAATTTGAGAAGAGAAGAGTCAAAACTCTACGTCAGGATGCCTTACCAGAGCGATGAGGAGACTGGGAAGTAAAAAGAATTCCTAAACTCTCCGATATATAATTCCTAAATGACTCAAAACATTTTTCTAGACACAACTCGACCGCTAAAAACGATCAAGCAATGGGGCTCCTAAGGTCGGGGAAGGCTCTGATTACCAACTTGTAACACCCTCGATGCGACTATATCTCCCACGTGTCGAGGCATGACTTAGAGGCATAATCGCATTGAAGGCATATGTCGCAAGTTAGGCAATCTTCACAACATCCCATGTAATATGATAATAAAAGGGGAGATAACATAGTTGGCTTACACTCGCCACGTCAATCAAGTACATAAATAACATTACATCATCTAAACACTCATGGCCCGACTACGGCACCAAAATAAAAGAGAACCCAACATGCGACATGGTCCCGATCACCCCCAACTGGGCACCACTACTGATCATCAGGAAAGGAAACATAGTAATGTTGAGAGTCCTCGTCGAACTCCCACTTGAGCTCAAGCGCGTCACCTGGAGCGGAATCATCAGGCCCTGCATCTGGTGTAATAGTAATCTGTGAGCCACAGGGACTCAGCAATCTCGCACCCTCGCGATCAAGACTATTTAAGCTTATAGGTAAGGCAAGGTAAAATATGTGGAGCTGCAGCAATCGACTAGCAAATATGGTGGCTAACTTATTCGCAAAAGAGAGCAAGAAGAGGAGGCAAAGCGCGAGCGAGAAACTAGAGAACAACCTGCGCAAGCATTACTCCAACACCGTGTCCACTTCCCGGACTCCGCCGAGAAGAGGCCATCACGGTAACACACTCAGTTGATTCATTTTAGTTAAGTTAAGGTTCAAGTTATCTACAACCAGACATTAACAAATTCCCATCTGCCCATAACCGCGGCCACGGCTTTCGAAAGTTCAAATCCCTGCAGGGGAGTCCCAACTTAGCCCATGACAAGCTCTCACGATCAACGAAGGAATAGACCTCCTCCCAAGACGTTCCGATCAGACTCGGTATCTCGGTTCTTCAAGACACTTCGACAGGTTAAAACAAGAGCAGCAACACCGCCCGAATGTGCCGACAAATCCTGATAGGAGCTGCACATATCTCGTTCTCAGGGCACACTCAGATGAGACTAGCTACGAGTAAAACCAACCCTCAAGTTTCCTCGAGGTGGCCCCGCATGCAGCTCAGTTTGGACCAACACTCAGAGGAGCACTGGCCCGGGGGGGGGGGTTAAATAAGATGACCCTCAGGCTCCGGAAACCCAAGGGAAAAAGAGGCTAGGTGGCGAATGGTAAAACCAAGGTTGAGCATTGCTGTAAAAGCTTTAATCAAGGTGAACTATCAAGGGGTTCCCATTATAACCCAACCGCGTAAGGAACGCAAAATCCGGGAACATAACACCGATATGACGGAAACTAGGGCGGCAAAAGTGGAACAAAACACTAGGCGAGAGGCCGAGCCTTCCACCCTTTACCAAGTATATAGATGCATTAAGATAACAAGATAATATAATGATATCCCAACAAGTAAATAAATGTTCCAACAAGGAACGGCCTCCAATCTTCACCTGCAACTAACAACGCTATAAGAGGGGCTGAGCAACGCGGTAACATAGCAAATCAACGGTTTTCTAGGACATGGTGGGTTAGAGGTTTGACATGGCAATTTGGGAGGCTTGAAAGCAAGTGGTAGGCATCGTAGCATTGGCATAGCAAAAGAGCGAGCAAACTAGCATAGCAAAGATAGTAGTGATTTCGAGGGTATGATCATCTTGCCTGCACAGTTGTCAGAGTTGACTGGATCCTCGAAAACAAACTCAACGGGCTCCTCGTTAGTGAACTCGTCTCCTGGCTCTACCCAAACAAGACAAACAAGCAACAAGGACACAATCAACCACGTGCAAGGATCAAACAAAATGATGCAAGGATGGTATGCTATGCGGGATGCGATGCGTGATGCATATGCAAGATATGAAAGGAAATGCAAGATCCTGGCCTCAACTTGGAAATCCAAGTGTGCCACTGGAAAGATGAGATGAAATCACTTGAAAACGATATAAAGAACGCCGAAATCGGAGTTACGGTTTGGAAATGGCAAGCGATTCAAATATGACACCGGTCTGCGATTTACAACAAGTAGCCATCTAAATGCAATGAGAAGAACTTGTTACAGTACCCAAACATGACAACAAAATACATGGCAGGGATGCATTCATGATGCTTAACAAAAGTCTAGCACTGAGCTACGGCCAATTCATCCATTAACAGGTTCAAACAAGCATGGCAAAAATGCATATGGCAAACAGATTTCAGACTTAGTGAAATTAACACTTGTCTGGAATTTCAGATCAGGTAGCACACTTCGGAGCAACAAAACTACATGCTACAGGACCTGAACATGGCAAAGTAAAGCATGGCATGGAGCTACTCAAAGAGCTTAACAAAAGTCCCTTAGTGACCTTGAGCCAAAAGGGATCAGAAAATACAATTACAAGCATGTGAACATAGCAAAAACATAATCCGTTTTCAGACTTAGTGAAAACTGGCACATGCTGAAACATAACTCAAGTAGGCATGTGAAAACTGGCACATGCTGAAACATAACTCAAGTAGGCATGTTTACGAGCTCGATGCACTCACTACAGTGCAAGTCATGATAAGCTAAGCATACACCCATCAAGAATACATAAAATGCAAGCTAGACATGGCAAGAACAATAGCATAGCATGCACGGATCAACTACAACATCATCGGCAAAATTGCAAACAAGTTGACAATCTGCCCAGATTCACAAAGTAGTAAAAGTAGAGCTGGATTGACTCAAGCTAGGGTGCTCCATAATCGCAAACAAATACATGGATGGATAGAGCACTACAAGATTAACAAAACATCCTTACTGATCATCCTCAAAAGAGGCACGTATCACTAAGAAACAACATGAACATATGGCAACATGAGATAAACAGCTCAAGACTTAGTGTAAATGCTAAGTCCCTGAAATCAGAAATAACAAGTGCACCACTTGGCAAGCTCGTGCTAGTCACCACACACATCACAAAAATACATGGGTTGCACCTCTGGAAAGATGACAAAACCCTTAACAAAACATATGTAGAGCATCAGGGCATATCATGCACACATTAATCATGGCAAAAATGACAAAAAGCTAAACGGAGTAGCAGATCTGACAATTATCTCAAGTAGCCCTCTTCTAACAGCATTTCGGGCATCAAGATGAACTCAAATGAAAATGATGCAATGGAATGAAATGATGTACTCTCTGAGATGAACATTTTGATATGCTATATGCATGAATCAGAGCTACGGATACAAAGTTATAGCATGATGAAGAATGGCTCATGAGCTAGGGTTAGGAGGGAAAAAGTCAATCACGGGGAGATATTTTCAGATCTGGATCGGGGGCACGGATCCCGAGGACAGCCAGAATCTTTGCCGGAGTTCGCCGGCCGGAGTTGACGCGGGGCGGCCGGAAGCGACGAGGTGGACAGCGGAGGGCGGCGGGGTCGCCGGCGTCGAGGAGGACGGGCGCGGGGCGACGGTGGCCGGGGCGGCGAGCTCGGCCTTGGCACGCGGCGACGAAGAACGGCGGCGGCGGCGAGCTTCCACGGCGGAGGCGGCGGAGCGCGGCGCTGGCTCGGGAGGAGAAGGGCGGCGGGCGGCGGATGGTGGCTACGGGCCGCGGGGCTGGCGCTGGGCCTGGCGGGCCCGCGCGGGTGGCGGCGCGGCGATGCGGTCCCCGGGGCGCGGACCAACGGCGTGATGCCACGTGGAGGCGGCGCCGGAATTCGGACGTGTCCGTCGGTGGGGAAAATGTCCGGCGGCGCGCGATGACGAGTGGATCTAGGGTTTTCGGGGGGAAGGAGAAGGAGATTTTCGGGGGATCTTTAAATAGGCATAGGAGGAGCTAGGAGAGTCCAAATGAGGTGTGGTTTTCAGCCACGCCATCGTGATCGAATGATCTAGATGATGGAGAAGCCTTAGGTCGGTTTTGGGCCAAAATGGAGGGGTGTTGGGCTGCAACACACACGAGGCCTTTTCGGTCCCTTGGTTAACCGTTGGAGTATCAAACGAAGTCCAAATGATACGAAACTTGACAGGCGGTCTACCGGTAGTAAACCAAGGCTGCTTGGCAAGTCTCGGTCCAATCTGGAAATGTTTAATACCCACACACGAAAGAAAGGTAGAAATGACCACTGGAGGAGAACGAAGCGCCGGAATGCAAAACGGACAACGGGGAAAATGTTCGAATGCATGAGACAAACACGTATGCAAATGCAATGCACATGATGACATGATATGAGATGCATGACAACGATAACAACACACGGAGACAAAGACCCGAACCCGAGAAAATGAAATAACTTAACGCCGAAACGGCAAGAGTTGTAGTACAAATTGGGAAAGTTACATCCGGGGTGTTACAATACCGTAGGAGTGCTTTGGGTGTGCCAAACGTCACAACGTAACTGGCTGACTATAAAGGTACACTACGGGTATCTCCGAAAGTGTCTGTTGGGTTGGCACGAATCGAGACTGGGATTTGTCACTCCGTATGACGGAGAGGTATCTCTGGGCCCACTCGGTAATGCATCATCATAATGAGCTCAATGTGATCAAGTGGTTGATCACGTGATCATGCATTACGGTACGAGTAAAGTGACTTGCCGGTAATGAGATTGAACGAGGTATTGGGATACCGACGATCGAGTCTCGTGCAAGTAACATACCAATTGACAAAGGGAATTGTATACGGGATTGATCAAATCCTCGACATCGTGGTTCATCCGATGAGATCATCGAGGAGCATCTGGGAGCCAACATGGGTATCCAGATCCCGCCGTTGGTTATTGATCGGAGAGTCGTCTCGGTCATGTCTGCGTGTCTCCCGAACCCGTAGGGTCTACACACTTAAGGTTCAGTGACGCTAGGGTTGTTGAGATATTAGTATATGGTAACCCGAAAGTTGTTCGAAGTCCCGGATGAGATCCTGGACGTCACGAGGAGTTCCGGAATTGTCCGGAGGTGAAGATTTATATATAGGAAGTCAAGTTTCGGCCATCGGGAAAGTTTCGGGGGTAATCGGTATTGTACCGGGACCACCGGAAGGGTCCCGGGGGTCCACCGGGTGGGCCAACCTATCCCGGAGGGCCCCATGGGCTGATGTGGGAGGGGAACCATCCCCTAGTGGGCTGGTGCGCCCCCCTTGGGCCTCCCCCTGCGCTTAGGGTTGGAAACCCTAGGGGTGGGGGCGACCCACTTGGCTTGGGGGGCACTCCACCCCCCTTGGCTGCCGCCCCCCGTGGAGATTGCATCTCCTAGGGCCGGCGCCCCCTAGGGGTCCTATATATAGTGGGGGTGAGGGAGGGCCGCTGCACCCTAGCCCCTGGCGCCTCCCTCTCCCTCCCGTGACACTTCTCCCTCTCCCTGAGCTTGGCGAAGCCCTGCCGAGATCACCGTTGCTTCCACCACCACACCGTCGTGCTGCTGGATCTTCATCAACCTCTCCTTCCCCCTTGCTGGATCAAGTTGGAGAAGATGTCTTCCCAACCGTACGTGTGTTGAACACGGAGGTGCCGTCTGTTCGGCGCTAGGTCATCGGTGATTTGGATCACGACGAGTACGACTCCATCAACCCCGTTCTCTTGAACGCTTCTGCTCGCGATCTACAAGGGTACTTAGATGCACTCCCCTCTGCCTCGTTGCTAGATGAATCCGTAGATTGATCTTGGTGATACGTAGAAAATTTTAAAATTCTGCTATGTTCCCCAATAGTGGCATCATGAGCTAGGTCTATGCGTAGTTTCTATGCACGAGTAGAACACAAAGCAGTTGTGGGCGTGGATATTGTCAATTTGCTTGTCGTTACTAGTCTTATCTTGATTCGGCGGCATCGTGGGATGAAGCGGCCCGGACCGACCTTGCACGTACACTTACGTGAGACTGGTTCCACCGACTCACATGCACTAGTTGCATAAGGTGGCTAGCGGGTGTCTGTCTCTCCCACTTTAGTCGGATCAGATTCGATGAAAAGGGTCCTTATGAAGGGTAAATAGAAATTGAAATATCACGTTGTGGTTTTGGCGTAGGTAAGAAACGTTCTTGCTAGAAACCTATAGCATCCACGTAAAAACTTGCAACAACAATTAGAGGACGTCTAACTTGTTTTTGCAGCATGTGTCGTGTGATGTGATATGGCCAAAAGGATGTGATGAATGATATATGTGATGTATGAGATTGATCATGTTCTTGTAATAGGAATCACGACTTGCATGTCGATGAGTATGAAAACCAGCAGGAGCCATAGGAGTTGTCTTAATTTATTTATGACCTGCGTGTCAACATAAATGTCATGTAATTACTTTACTTTATTGCTAAAGAGTTCGCCATAGTAGTAGAAGTAATAGATGACGAGACAACTTCAAGAAGACACGATGATGGAGATCATGATGATGGAGATCATGGTGTCATGCCAGTGACAACGATGATCATGAAGCCCCGAAGATGGAGATCAAAAGGAGCAAGTGATATTGGCCATATCATGTCACTATTTGATTGCATGTGATGTTTATCATGTTTTGCATCTTATTTGCTTAGAACGACGATAGCTTAAATAAGATGATCCCTCGTAATAATTTCAAGAAAGTGTTCCCCCTATCTATGCACCGTTGCGAAGGTTCATTGTTTCGAAGCACCACGTGATGATCGGGTGTGATAGATTCTAACATTCGAATACAACGGGTGTAAGCCAGATTTACACACGCAATACACTTAGGTTGACTTGACGAGCCTAGCATGTACAGACATGGCCTTGGAACACGAAAGACTGAAAGGTCGAGCATGAGTCGTATAGAAGATACGATCAACATGAAGATGTTCACCGATGTTGACTAGTCCGTCTCACGTGATGATTGGACACGGCCTAGTTGACTCGGATCATGTTTCACTTAGATGACTAGAGGGATGTCTATCTGAGTGGGAGTTCATTGAATAATTTGATGAACTTAATTATCATGAACTTAGTCTAAAATCTTTACACTATGTCTTGTAGATCAAATGGCACATGCTAATGTTGCCCTCAACTTCAACGCGTTCCTAGAGAAAACCAAGCTGAAAGATGATGGCGGCAACTATACGGACTGGGTCCGGGACCTGAGGATCATCCTCATAGCTGCCAAGAAATATTATGTCCTAGAAGCACCGCTAGGTGACGCACCCATCCCAGAGAACCAATACGTTATGAACGCTTGGAAGTCACGTGCTGATGATTACTCCCTCGTTCAGTGCGGCATGCTTTACAGCTTAGAACCGGGGCTCCAAAAGCGTTTTGAGCAACACGGAGCATATGAGATGTTCGAAGAGCTGAAAATGGTTTTCCAAGCTCATGCCCGGGTCGAGAGATATGGAGTCTCCGACAAGTTCTTCAGTTGTAAGATGGAGGAAAATAGTTCTATCAGTGAGCACATACTCAAAATGTCTGGGTTGCATAACCGCTTGACTCAGCTGGGAGTTAATCTCCCGGATGACGCGGTCATTGACAGAATCCTTCAGTCCCTTCCACCGAGCTACAAGAGCTTTGTGATGAACTTCAATATGCAGGGGATGGAAAAGACCATTCCTGAGGTATATTCAATGCTGAAATTGTTGGAAATATGCCCTGGAGGCAATAATAAATTAGTTATTATTATATCATATTTCATTGTTCATGATAATCGTTTATTATCCATTCTAGAATTGTATTGATAAGAAACTCAGATACATGTGTGGATAAATAGACAACACCATGTCCCTAGTAAGCCTCTAGTTGACTAGCTCGTTGATCAATAGATGGTTAAGGTTTCCTGACCATGGACATTAGATGTCGTTGATAACGGGATCACATCATTAGGAGAATGATGTGATGGACAAGACCCAATCCAAAGCCTAGCACAAGATCGTGTAGTTCGTTTGCTAAAGATTTTCTAATGTCAAGTATCATTTCCTTAGACCATGAGATTGTGCAACTCCCGGATACCGTAGGAGTGCTTTGGGTGTGCCAAGTCACAACATAACTGGGTGGCTATAAAGGTACACTATAAGTATCTCCGAAAGTGTCTGTTGGGTTCGCACAAATCGAGACTGGGATTTGTCACTCCGTGTAAACAGAGAGGTATCTCTGGGCCCACTCGGTAGGACATCATCATAATGTGCACAATGTGACCAAGGAGTTGATCACAGGATGATGTGTTACGAAACGAGTAAAGAGACTTGCCGGTAATGAGATTGAACAAGGTATCGGGATACCGACGATCGAATCTCGGGCAAGTACAATACCACTGGACAAAGGGAATTGAATACGGGATTCATTGAATCCTCGACATCGTGGTTCATCCGATGAGATCATCGTGGAACATGTGGGAGCCAACATGGGTATCCAGATCCCGCTGTTGGTTATTGGCCGGAGAGTTGTCTCGGTCATGTCTGCATGGTTCCCGAACCTGTAGGGTCTACACACTTAAGGTTCGATGACATTAGGGTTATTAGGAAGACTTGTATGTGATTACCAAATGTTGTTCGGAGTCCCAGATGAGATCCCGGACGTCACGAGGAGTTCCGGAATGGTCCGGAGGTAAAGATTGATATATGGAAAGTTGTTGTTTGGGTTCCGGGAAAAGTTCAGTTTTTTCTGGTATTGTACCGGGAAGCTTCCGGAGGATTCCGGAGGGGTCCGGAGGTCCGGAAAATGTTCCACCACATCCAATACAACAACATGGGCTGTAGGTGGGCGCCCTAACCTTAATGGGCCAAGGGCACCAGCCCCCCCAAGGCCCATGCGCATGGGAGAGGGGAAACCCTAAGGGGGAGGGCCTCCACTTGACTTGGGAGGCACTCCTCCCCCCCTTGGCCGCCGCCCCAACCCTAGATGGGATCTAGGGGGGCCGGCCCCCTCTCTCCCCACCTATAAATAGTAGAGGGTTGGGAGGGCAGCCACACCCTTGAACCTGGCACAACCCCTCCCCTCCAATACCTCTCCTCCTCCGCGTGAGCTTGGCAAAGCCCTGCCGGAGAACTGCCACTCCATCACCACCACGCCGTCGTGCTGCTGTTGGACTCTCTTCCTCAACCTCTCCTTCCTCCTTGCTGGATCAAGGCATGGGAGACGTCTCCGTTCCGTATGTGTGTTGAACGCGGAGGTGCCGTCCGTTCGGCGCTAGGATCATCGGTGATTTGGATCATGACGAGTACGACTCCATCAACCCCGTTCACTTGAACGCTTCCACTTATCGATCTACAAGGGTATGTAGATGCACTCTCCTTCCCCTTGTTGCTAGATTACTCCATAGATTGATCTTGGTGATGCGTAGAAAAATTTAAATTTCTGCTACGATCCCCAACAGTGGCATCATGAGCTAGGTCTATGCGTAGTTTCTATGCACGAGTAGAACACAAAGCAGTTGTGGGCGTCGATATTGTCAATTTACTTGCCGTTACTAGCCTTATCTTGATTCGGCGGCATCGTGGGATGAAGCGGCCTGGACCGACCTTACACGTACTCTTACGTGAGATTGGTTCCACCGACTGACATGCACTAGTTGCATAAGGTGGCTAGCGGGTGTCTGTCTCTCCCACTTTAGTCAGATCGGATTCGATGAAAAGGGTCCTTATGAAGGGTAAATAGAAATTGGCATATCACGTTGTGGTTTTGGCGTAGGTAAGAAATGTTCTTGCTAGAAACCTATAGCAGCCACGTAAAAACTTGCAACAACAATTAGAGGACGTCTAACTTGTTTTTGTAGCATATGCCTTGTGATGTGATATGGCCAAAAGGATGTGATGAATGATATATGTGATGTATGAGATTGATCATGTTCTTGTAATAGGAATCACGACTTGCATGTCGATGAGTATGACAACCGGCAGGAGCCATAGGAGTTGTCTTAATTTATTTATGACCCGCGGGTCAACATAAATGTCATGTAATTACTTTACTTTATTGCTAAAGCGTTAGCCATAGTAGTAGAAGTAATAGATGATGAGACAACTTCAAGAAAACACAATGATGGAGATCATGATGATGGAGATCATGGTGTCATGCCAGTGACAATGATGATCATGGAGCCCCGAAGATGGAGATCAAAAGGAGCAAAATGATATTGGCCATATCATGTCACTATTTGATTGCATGTGATGTTTATATTGTTTTACATCTTATTTGCTTAGAACGACGGTAGCTTAAATAAGATGATCCCTCACTAAAATTTCAAGAAAAGTGTTCCCCCTAATGTGCACCATTGCGAAGGTTCGTTCTTTCAAAGCACCACGTGATGATCGGGTGTGATAGATTCTAACGTTCGAATACAACGGGTGTTGACGAGCCTAGCATGTACAGACATGGCCTCGGGACACATGCGAAACACTTAGGTTGACTTGACGAGCCTAGCATGTACAGACATGGCCTCGGAACACGGAAGACCGAAAGGTCGAACATGAGTCGTATAGAAGATATGATCAACATGAGATGTTCACCGTTGATGACTAGTCCGTCTCACGTGATGATCGGACACGGCCTAGTCGATTCGGATCATGTTTCACTTAGATGACTAGAGGGATGTCTATCTGAGTGGGAGTTCATTAAATTAATTTGATTAGATGAACTCAATTATCATGAACATAGTCTAAATTGTCTTCGCAAATATGTTGTAGATAAATAGCTCACATTGTAGCTCCCTGTTTCAATACGTTCCTAGAGAAATATTAAGTTGAAAGATATTGTAAGCAATGATGCGGACTAGGTACATAGTCCGAGGAGTGTCCTCACTGCTACACAGAAGGCTTACGTCTTTGATGCACCACTCGATGTGCAAACCCCTACAACGTCGTCTGTGGATGTTGTGAACACCTGACAGACACATTCTGATGACTATCTGATAGTTTAGTGCACCATACTTTACGGCTTAGAATCGGTATTCCAATGACGTTTTTAACGCCATAGAACATATGAGATGTTCCAAGAGCTGAAATTGGGATTTCAGGCTCATGCCCGTGTTGAGAGGCGTGAGATCTCTGACAAGTTCTTTTGCCAACAAGATGGAGGAGAATAGCTCAGCTAGTGAGCATGTGCTCAGAATGTATGGGTGCTACAATCACTTAAATCAAGTAGGAGTTAAACTTCCAGATAAGATAGTGATTGATAGAGTTCTCTAGCCACTATCACTAAGCTACTAGATCTTCGTGATGAACTATGACATGCAAGGGATGGAGTTGATCCCGGAGCTGTTCACGGTGCTTAAGACCGCAAAAGGTAGAAATCAAGAAGGAGCATCAAGTGTTGATGGTTTAACATGACCACTGGTTTCAAGAAGGGCAAGGGCTAGAAGGGAAACTTCATGGATGGCAAACCAGTTGCCGCTCCAGTGAAGGAACCCAGGGTTGAACCCAAACCCGAGACTAAGTGCTTCTATTGTAAGGGGAACGGTCACTGGTAGCGGAATTACCCCAAATGCATGGTAGATAAGAAGGTTGGCAACTTCAAAGTACATACATGTTATTAATGTGTACCTCACTAGTACTCCTGGTAGCACCTGGGTATTGGATATCGGTTCAGTTACTATTATTGGTGACTTGAAGCAAAAGCTATGGACTAAACGGAGACTGGCTAAGGGCGAGGTGACGATGTGTGTTGGAAGTGTTTCCAAAGTTGATGAGATCACCATCACACGCTCCATCTGCCTTCGGGATTAGTATTGAACCTAGATAAATGTTATCAGGTGTCTACGTTGAGCATGGATATGATTAGATCATGTTCATTGCAATACGGCCATTCATTTAAGTTAGAGAATAATGGTTATTCTGTTTACATGAATGATACCTTTCATGGTCATTCACCCTATGTGAATGGTTCATTGAATCTTGGTCATGGTAATACACATGTTCACGCCAAAAGATGTAGAGTTAATAATGATAGTAGCACTTTCTCGTGGCACTGCCACTTAGGTCATATTGGCGTAAGATGCATGAAGAAACTCCATGTCGATGGATGTTTGGAGTCACTTGATTTTGAATCACTTGACACATGCGAGCCATGCCTCATGGGCAGGATGACTAAGACCCCGTTTTCAGGTACAATGAAACGGGCAAGTGACTTGTTGGAAATCATGCATGCTGATACGTGTGATCCAATGAGAATTGAAGCGTGCAGTGGGTATCGCTATTTTCTCATCTTCACTGACGATTTGGGTAGATATAGGTATATTTACTTAATGAAGCACAAGTCTGAAACGTTTGAAAAGTTCAAGCGATTTCAGAGTGAAGTTAAGAATCATCGTAACAAGAAGATCATGTTCCCACGATCTGATCGAAGATAATTTCTGAGTTATGAGTTTGGCAATCACTTAAGACATTGTAGAATTGTTTCACAATTGAAGCCACCTGGAACACCACAGGGTTATGGTGTGTCCGGACGTCGTAATCGAAACTTATGAGATATGGTGCGATCTATGATGTCTTTTACCGATCTACCATTTTCATTTTGAGGTTATGCGTTAAAGACAACTGCATTCACTTTATATAGGACACCATCTAAGTACGTTGAGACGACATCGTGTGAACATTGGTTTGGCAAGAAACCAAAGTTGTCGTTTCGTAATGTTTGGGGCTGCGATGCTTAAGGCTTCAGCCGGAGAAGCTCGAACCCAAAGCGGACAAACACATCTTCATAGGATACCCATAGGTGACAGTTGGGTATACCTTCTATCTCAGATCCGAGGGCAAATTTTTTGTCGCTAAGAACGGGTCCTTTCTCGAGAAGGAGTTTCTCTCAAAAGAATTGAGTGGGAGGAATATAGAACTTGATGAGGTTGTCGAACCTTTATTTCAACCAGAGAGTGATGCAACACAGAAAGATGTTTTCTGTGGCGCCTACATCTATTGAATAGGAAGTTAATGATAGTGATCATGAAGCTTCGGATCAAGTTTCTATCGAACCTCGTAGGTCGACAAGGATATGTACTACTCCTGAGTGGTATGGTAATCCTGTCTTAGATATCATGTTGTTAGACAACAATGAACCTACGAGCTATGGAGAGGCGATGGTGGGCCCGTATTCCGACAAATGGTTAGAAGCCATGAAATCCGAGATAGGATCCATGTATCAGAACAAAGTATGGACTTTGGTGGACTTTCCCGATGATCAGCGAGCCATTGAGATAAATGGATCTTTAAGAAGAAGACGGACGTGGGCGGTAATGTTACCGTCTATGAAGCTCGACTTGTGGGAAAGAGTCTTTTCACAAGTTCAAGGAGTTGACTACGATGAGAATTTCTCACCCGTAGCGATGCTTAAGTCCGTCGGAATCATGTTAGCATTAGCTGTATTTTTCGATTATGAAATCTGACAGATGGATGTCAAAAACAAGTTTTCTTACCAGTTTTCGTAAGAAAGAGTTGTATGTGATACAATCAAAGTTTTGTCGATCCTAAGGATGCTAAAAGGTATGCTGGCTCCAGCGATCCTTCTATGGACTAGAGCAAGCATCTCGGAGTCAGAATACATGTTTTGATGGAGTGATCAAAGCTTTTAGGTTTATACAATGTTTGTTAGAAACTTGTATTTACAAGAAAGTGAGTGGGAGCACTACAACATTTCTGATAAGTATATGTGGATGACATATTGTTGATCCGAAATAATGTAGAATTTATGGAAAGCATAAACGGTTGTTTGAAGAGGGTTTTTCAAAGGAAGACCTGGATAAAGTTGCTTACATATTGGGCATCAAGATCTATAGAGATAGATCAAAACGCCTAATGATACTTTCAAAGAACGCACACCTTGACATGTTTTTGAAGGAGTTCAAAATAGATCAGTCAAAGAAGGGGTTCTTACCTGAGTTGTAAGGTGTGAAGTTGAGTAAGACTCAAAGCTTGACCACGACAAAAGAAAGAGGAAGGACGAAGGTCATCCCCTATGCTTTTGTCATAGGCTCTATACGGTATGCCATGCTGAGTACCACACTTGATGTGTGCCTTGCCACATGTCTGGCAATAGGGTACAAAGGTGATCTAGGAATGGATCACCAGATAGCGGTCAAAATTATCCTTAGAGGAATAAGGAAACGTTTCTCGGTTATGGAGGTGATAAAGAGTTCGACGTAACGAGTTACGTCGATGCAAGCTTAACACCTATCCGGATAGCTCTGAGTAGAGATGCCGGATACGTATAATGGAGCAACAATTTGGAATAGCTCCAAGTGGAACGTGGTAGCCATCTACGATATGACATAAAGTTTTGCAAAATACATAGGGATCTGAATATGGCAAGACCCATTGACTACAACCTCTCTCACAAGCATAACATGATCAAACCCAGAACTCATTGAGTGTTAACCACATAGTGATGTGAACTAGATTATTGAGTCTAGTAAACTCTTTTGATGTTGGTCACAAGGCGATGTGACCTGTGAGTGTTAATCACATGGCGATGTGAACTAGATTATTGACTCTAGTGCAAGTGGGAGACTATTGGAAATATGCCCTAGAGGCAATAATAAATTAGTTATTATTATATCATATTTCATTGTTCATGATAATCGTTTATTATCCATGCTAGAATTGTATTGATAGGAAACTCAGATACATGTGTGGATAAATAGACAACACCATGTGCCTAGTAAGCCTCTAGTTGACTAGCTCGTTGATCAATAGATGGTTACGGTTTCCTGACCATGGACATTGGATGTCATTGATAACGGGATCACATCATTAGGAGAATGATGTGATGGACAAGACCCAATCCTAAGCCTAGCACATGATCGTGTAGTTCATTTGCTAAAGCTTTTCTAATGTCAAGTATCATTTCCTCAGACCATGAGATTGTGCAACTCCCGGATACCGTAGGAGTGCTTTGGGTGTGCCAAATGTCACAACGTAACTGGGTGGCTATAAAGGTACACTACAGGTATCTTCGAAAGTGTCTGTTGGGTTGGCACAAATCGAGACTGGGATTTGTCACTCCGTGTAAACGGAGAGGTATCTCTGGGCCCACTCGGTAGGACATCATCATAATGTGCACAATGTGACCAAGGAGTTGATCACGGGATGATGTGTTACGGAACGAGTAAAGAGACTTGCCGATAACGAGATTGAACAAGGTATCGGGATATCGACGATCGAATCTCGGGCAAGTACAATACCACTAGACAAAGGGAATTGAATACGGGATTGATTGAATCCTCGACATCGTGGTTCATCTGATGAGATCATCGTGGAACATGTGGGAGCCAACATGGGTATCCAGATCCCGCTGTTGGTTATTGGCCGGAGAGTTGTCTCGTTCATGTCTGCATGGTTCCCGAACCCGTAGGGTCTACACACTTAAGGTTCGATGACGCTAGGGTTATTAGGAAGACTTGTATGTGATTACCGAATGTTGTTAGGATTCCCGGATGAGATCCCGGACGTCACGAGGAGTTCCGGAATGGTCCGGAGGTAAATATTTTTATATGGAAAGTTTTTGTTCGGGTTTCGGAAAAAGTTCGGTTTTTTCCGGTATTGTACCGGGAAGCTTCTGGAAGGTTCCGGAGGATTCCGGAGGGGTCCAGAGGTCCGGAAAATGTTCCACCACGTCCAATACAACAGCATGGGCTGTAGGGGGGCGCCCTAACCTTAATGGGCCAAGGGCACCAGCCCCCCCAAGGCCCATGTGCATGGGAGAGGGGAAACCCTAAGGGGGAGGGCCTCCACTTGACTTGGGAGGCACTCCTCCCCCCCTTGGCCGCCGCCCCAACCCTAGATGGGATCTAGGGGGGCCGGCCCCCTCTCTCCCCACCTATAAATGGTGGAGGGGTGGGAGGGCGGCCACACCCTTGAACCTGGCACAGCTCCTCCCCTCCAATACCTCTCCTCCTCCGCGTGAGCTTGGCGAAGCCCTGCCGGAGAACTGCCACTCCATCACCACCACGCCGCCGTGATGCTGTTGGACTCTCTTCCTCAACCTCTCCTTCCTCCTTGCTGGATCAAGGCATGGGAGACATCTCCGTTCTGTTTGTGTGTTGAACGCGGAGGTGCCGTCCGTTCGGCGCTAGGATCATCGGTGATTTGGATCATGACGAGTACGACTCCATCAACCCCGTTCACTTGAATGCTTCCACTTATTTATCTACAAGGGTATGTAGATGCACTCTCCTTCCCCTCGTTGCTAGATTACTCCATAGATTGATCTTGGTGATGCGTAGAAAATTTTAAATTTCTGCTACGATCCCCAACAGAAATCAGCAGAGGTGGAGATCAAAAAGGAACATCAAGTGTTGATGGTTAATAAAACCACTAAGTTTAAGAAAGGCAAGGGTAAGAAGAACTTCAAGAAGGACGGCAAGGGAGTTGCCACACCCGGTAAGCAAGCTGCTGGGAAGAAGTCAAAGAATGGACCCAAGCACGAGAATGAGTGTTTTTATAGCAAGGGAAGTGGTCACTGGAAGCGGAACTTCCCCAAATACTTAGCGGCCAAGAAGACCGGCAACACTAAAGGTATATGTGATATACATGTAATTGATGTGTGCCTTACCAGTACTCGTAGTAGCTCCTGGGTATTTGATACCGGTGCGGTTGCTCACATTTGTAACTGAAAGCAGGAGCTGCGGAATAAGCGGAGACTGGCGAAGGACGAGGTGACGATGCGCGTCGGGAATGGTTCCAAGGTCGATGTGATCGCCGTCGGCACGCTACCTCTACATTTACCTACATGATTAGTTTTAAACCTCAATAATTGTTATTTAGTACCAGCTTTGAGCATGAACATTGTATCAGGATCTCGTTTAATTCGAGATGGCTACTCATTTAAATCCAAGAATAATGGTTGTTCTATTTATATGAGAGATATGTTTTATGGTCATGCTCCGCTGGTGAATGGTTTATTCTTAATGAATCTCGAGCGTAATGTTACACATATTCATAGTGTGAATACCAAAAGATGTAAGGTTGATAATGATAGTCCCACATACTTGTGGCACTGCCGCCTTGGTCACATAGGTGTCAAACGCATGAAGAAGCTCCATGCAGATGGACTTTTGGAGTCTCTTGATTACAAATCATTTGACACGTGCGAACCATGCCTCATGGGTAAAATGACCAAGACTCCGTTCTCAGGAACAATGGAGCGAGCAACCAACTTATTGGAAATCATACATACTGATGTGTGCGGTCCAATGAGTGTTGAGGCTCGCGGTGGCTATCGTTATGTTCTCACCCTCACTGATGACTTGAGTAGATATGGGTATGTCTACTTAATGAAACACAAGTCTGAGACCTTTGAAAAGTTCAAGGAATTTCAGAGTGAGGTTGAGAATCAACGTGACAGGAAAATCAAGTTCTTACGATCAGATCGTGGGGGAGAATACTTGAGTCACGAATTTGGCACACACTTAAGAAATTGTGGAATAGTTTCACAACTCACGCTGCCTGTAACACCTCAGCGTAATGGTGTGTTCGAACGTCGTAATCGCACTCTATTGGATATGGTGCGATCTATGGTGTCTCTTACCGATCTACCGCTATCATTTTGGGGCTATGCTTTAGAGACTGCCGCATTCACTTTAAATAGGGCTCCGTCGAAATCCGTTGAGACGACACCGTATGAATTATGGTTTGGGAAGAAACCTAAGTTGTCGTTTCTAAAAGTTTGGGGATGCGATGCTTATGTCAAGAAACTTCAACCTGAAAAGCTTGAACCCAAATCGGAAAAATGTGTCTTCATAGGATACCCTAAAGAAACTATTGGGTATACCTTCTACCTCAGATCCGAAGGCAAGATCTTTGTTGCCAAGAATGGGTCCTTTCTAGAGAAAGAGTTTCTCTCGAAAGAAATAAGTGGGAGGAAAGTAGAACTTGATGAAGTATTACCTCTTGAACCGGTAAGTGACACAGCTCAAGAAAATGTTCCTGAGGTGCCTGCACCGACTAGAGAGGATGTTAATGATGATGATCATGAAACTTCAGATCAATTTTCTACTAAACTTCGTAGGTCCACAAGGACACGTTCCGCACCACAGTGGTACGGCAACCCTGTCTTGGAAATCATGTTGTTGGACAACGGTGAACCTTCGAACTATGAAGAAGCGATGGCGGGCCCAGATTCTGACAAATGGCTGGAAGCCATGAAATCCGAGATAGGATCCAGGTATGAAAACGAAGTATGGACTTTGACTGACTTGCCCGATGATCGGCGAGCCATAGAAAATAAATGGATCTTTAAGAAGAAGACAGACGCGGATGGTAATGTAACCATCTATAAAGCTCGGCTTGTCGCTAAGGGTTATTGACAAGTTCAAGGGGTTGACTACGATGAGACTTTCTCACCCGTAGCGAAGCTGAAGTCCGTCCGAATCATGTTAGCAATTGCCGCATTCTATGATTATGAGATATGGCAAATGGACGTCAAAACGGCATTCCTTAATGGTTTCCCTAAGGAAGAATTGTAATTGATGCAACCAGAAGGTTTTGTCGATCCTAAGAATGTTGACAAGGTGTGCAAGCTCCAACGCTCGATCTATGGGCTGGTGCAAGCATCTCGGAGTTGGAACATTCGTTTTGATGAGATGATCAAAGCGTTTGGGTTTACACAGACTTATGGAGAAGCCTGCATTTACAAGAAAGTGAGTGGGAGCTCTGTAGAATTTCTCATATTGTATGTGGATGACATACTGTTGATGGGAAATGATATAGAATTCTTGGAAAGCATAAAGGCCTACTTGAACAAGTGTTTTTCAATGAAGGATCTTGGAGAAGCTGCTTACATATTAGGCATCAAGATCTATAGAGATAGATCGAGACGCCTCATTGGTCTTTCACAGAGTACGTACCTTGACAAGATATTGAAGAAGTTCAATATGGATCAGTCAAAGAAAGGGTTCTTGCCTGTATTGCAAGGTACGAGATTGAGCACGGCTCAATGCCCGACCACGGCAGAAGATAGAGAAAAGATGAGTGTCGTCCCCTATGCCTCGGCCATAGGGTCTATCATGTATGCTATGCTGTGTACCAGACCTAATGTAAACCTTGCCGTAAGTTTGTTAGGAAGGTACCAAAGTAATCCCGACATGGAACACTGGACAACGGTTAAGAATATCCTGAAGTACCTGAAGAGGACTAAGGATATGTTTCTCGTTTATGGAGGTGACGAAGAGCTCGTCGTAAAGGGTTACGTCGATGCTAGCTTCGACACAGATCTGGATGACTCTAAGTCACAAACCGGATACGTGTATATTTTGAATGGTGGGGCAGTAAGCTAGTGTAGTTGCAAGCAAAGCGTTGTGGCGGGATCTACATGTGAAGCGGAGTACATGGCAGCCTCGGAGGCAGCACAAGAAGCAATCTGGGTGAAGGAGTTCATTACCAACCTAGGAGTCATACCCAATGCGTCGGGCCCGATGACTCTCTTCTGTGACAACACTGGAGCTATTGCCCTTGCCAAGGAGCCCAGGTTTCACAGGAAGACCAGGCATATCAAGCGTCGCTTCAACTCCATTCGTGAAAGTGTTCAAAATGGAGACATAGATATTTGTAAAGTACATACAGACCTGAATGTGGCAGATCCGTTGACTAAACCTCTCCCTAGATCAAAACATGATCAACACCAGAACTGCATGGGTGTTCGATTCATCACAATGTAACTAGGTTATTGACTCTAGTGCAAGTGGGAGACTGTTGGAAATATGCCCTAGAGGCAATAATAAAATGGTTATTATTATATTTCCTTGTTCATGATAATTGTCTATTATTCATGCTATAATTGTGTTATCCGGAAATCGTAATACATATGTGAATACGTAGACCACAACACGTCCCTAGTGAGCCTCTAGTTGACTAGCTCGTTGATCAAAAGATAGTCATGGTTTCCTGACTATGGACATTGGATGTCATTGATAATGGGATCACATCATTAGGAGAATGATGTGATGGACAAGACCCAATCCTAAGCATAGCTTAAAGATCATGTAGTTCGTTTGCTAGGGCTTTTCCGAATGTCAAGTATCATTTCCTTAGACCATGAGATTATGCAACTCCCGGATACCGTAGGAGTGCTTTGGTGTGCCAAACGTCACAACATAACTGGGTGACTATAAAGGTACACTACGGGTATCTCCGAAAGTGTCTGTTGGGTTGGCACGAATCGAGACTGGGATTTGTCACTTCGTATGATGGAGAGGTATCTCTGGGCCCACTCGGTAATGCATCATCATAATGAGCTCAATGTGATCAAGTGGTTGATCACGGGATCATGCATTACGGTACGAGTAAAGTGACTTGCCGGTAACGAGATTGAACGAGGTATTGGGATACCGACGATCGAGTCTCGGGCAAGTAACGTACCGATTGACAAAGGGAATTGTATACGGGATTGATCGAATCCTCGACATCGTGGTTCATCTGATGAGATCATCGAGGAGCATGTGGGAGCCAACATGGGTATCCAGATCCCGCTGTTGGTTATTGACCGGAGAGTCGTCTCGGTCATGTCTGCGTGTCTCCTTAACCCGTAGGGTCTACACACTTAAGGTTCAGTGACACTAGGGTTGTTGAGATATTAGTATACGGTAACCCGAAAGTTGTTCGGAGTCCCGGATGAGATCCCGCACGTCACGAGGAGTTCCGAAATGGTCCGGAGGTGAAGATTTATATATAGGAAGTCAAGTTTCGGCCATCGGGAAAGTTTCGGGGGTAATCGATATTATACCGGGACCACCGGAAGGGTCCCGGGGGTCCACCGGGTGGGGCCTGTTGGAAATATGCCCTAGAGGCAATAATAAAATGGTTATTATTATATTTCTTTGTTCATGATAATTGTCTATTGTTCATGCTATAATTGTGTTATCCAGAAATCGTAATACATGTGTGAATACATAGACCACAACACGTCCCTAGTGAGCCTCTAGTTGACTAGCTCGTTGGTCAAAAGATCGTCATGGTTTCCTGACTATGGACATTGGATGTCATTGAGAACGGGATCACATCATTAGGAGAATGATGTGATGGACAAGACCCAATCCTAAGCATAGCTCAAAGATTGTGTAGTTCGTTTGCTGTAGCTTTTCCGAATGTCAAGTATCATTCCTTGGACCATGAGATTTTGCAACTCCCGGATACCGTAGGAGTGCTTTGGGTGTGCCAAACGTCACAACGTAACTGGGTGACTATAAAGGTACACTACAGGTATCTCCGAAACTGTCTGTTGGGTTGGCACGAATCGAGACTGGGATTTGTCACTCCGCAGAACGGAGAGGTATCTCTGGGCCCACTCGGTAATGCATCATCATAATGAGCTCAATGTGATCAAGTGGTTGATCACGGGATCATGCATTACGGTATGAGTAAAGTGACTTGCCGGTAACGAGATTGAACGAGGTATTGGGATACCGACGATCGAGTCTCGGGCAAGTAACGTACCGATTGACAAAGGAAATTGTATACGGATTGATTGAATCCTCGACATCATGGTTCATCCGATGAGATCATCGTGGAGCATGTGGGAGCCAACATGGGTATCCAGATCCCGCTGTTGGTTATTGACCGGAGAGGCGTCTCGGTCATGTCTGCATGTCTCCCGAACCCGTAGGGTCTACACACTTAAGGTTCGGTGATGCTAGGGTTGTTGAGATATTAGCATACGGTAACCCGAAAGTTGTTCGGAGTCCCGGATGAGATCCCAGACGTCACGAGGAGTTCCGAATAGTCCAGAGGTAAAGATTTATATATAGGAAGTCAAGTTTCGGCCATCAGGAAAGTTTCGGGGGTAATCGGTATTGTACCGGGACCACCGGAAGGGTCCCGGGGGTCCACCGGGTGGGGCCACATATCCCGAAGGGCCCCATGGGCTGAAGTGGGAGGGGAACCAGCCCCTAGTGGGCTGGTGCGCCCCCCCTTGGGCCTTCCCCTACGCCTAGGGTTGGAAACCGTAGGGGTGGGGGCACCACCCTTGCCTTGGGGGGCAAGGCACCCCTTGGCCGCCGCCCCCCCCTAGGAGATTGGATCTCCTAGGGCCGGCGCCCCCTAGGGCCCCTATATATAGTGGGGGGGAGGGAGGGCAGCCGCACCCAAGCCCCTGGCCTCTCCCTCTCCCTCCCGTGACACTCCTCCGTCTCCCTGCGCTTGGCCAAGCCCTGCCGAGATCACCGTTGCTTCCACCACCACGCCGTCGTGCTGCTGGATCTTCATCAACCTCTCCTTCCCCCTTGCTGGATCAAGAAGGAGGAGACGTCTTCCCAACCGTACGTGTGTTGAACGCGGAGGTGCTGTCCGTTCGGCACTTGGTCATCGGTGATTTGGATCATGACGAGTACGACTCCATCAACCCCGTTCTCTTGAACGCTTCCGCGCGCGATCTACAAGGGTATGTAGATGTACTCCTCTCTCCCTCGTTGCTAGATGACTCCATAGATTGATCTTGGTGATGCGTAGAAAATTTTAAAATTCTGCTACGTTCCCCAAAAGTGGCATCATGAGCTAGGTCTATGCATAGTTACTATGCACGAGTAGAACACAAAGCAGTTGTGGGCGTCGATATTGTCAATTATCTTGCCGTTACTAGTCTTATCTTGATTCGGTGGCATTGTGGGATGAAGCGGCCCGGACCAACCTTACACGTACGCTTACGTGAGACCGGTTCCACCGATTAACATGCACTAGTTGCATAAGGTGGCTGGCGGGTGTCTGTCTCTCCCACTTTAGTCGGATCGGATTCGATGAACAGGGTCCTTATGAACGGTAAATATAAATTGGAAATCCATGTTGTGGTTTTGGCGTAGGTAAGAAACGTTCTTGCTAGAAACCTATAGCAGCCACGTAAAAACTTGCAACAACAATTAGAGGACGTCTAACTTGTTTTTGCAGCAAGTGTTTTGTGATGTGATATGGCCAAAGGATGTGATGAATGATATATGTGATGTATGAGATTGATCATGTTCTTGTAATAGGAATCACGACTTGCATGTCGATGAGTATGAAAACCGGCAGGAGCCATAGGAGTTGTCTTAATTTATTTATGACCTGCGTGTCAACATAAATGTCATGTAATTACTTTAATTTATTGCTAAAGCGTTAGCCATAGTAGTAGAAGTAATAGATGACGAGACAACTTCAAGAAGACACGATGATGGAGATCATGATGATGGAGATCATGGTGTCATGCCGGTGACAACGATGATCATGAATCCCTGAAGATGGAGATCAAAAGGAGCAAATGATATTGGCCATATCATGTCACTATTTGATTGCATGCGATGTTTATGATGTTTTACATCTTATTTGCTTAGAACGACGGTAGCTTAAATAAGATGATCCCTCGTAATAATTTCAAGAAAGTGTTCCCCCAAACTGTGCACCATTGCGAAGGTTTGTTGTTTCGAAGCACCACGTGATGATCGGGTGTGATAGATTCCAACGTTCGAATACAACGGGTGTAAGCCAGATTTACACACGCAATACACTTAGGTTGACATGACGAGCCTAGCATGTACAGACATGGCCTCAGAACACAGAAGACCGAAAGGTCGAGCATGAGTCGTATAGAAGATAAGATCAACATGAAGATGTTCACCGATGTTGGCTAATCCGTCTCATGTGATGATCGGACACGGCCTAGTTAACTCGAATCATGTTTCACTTAGATGACTAGAGGGATGTCTATCTGAGTGGGAGTTCATTAAGTAATTTGATTAGATGAACTTAATTATCATGAACTTAGTCTAAAATCTTTACAATATGTCTTGTAGATCAAATGGCCCACATTGTCCTCAACTTCAACGCGTTCCTAGAGAAAACCAAGCTGAAAGATGATGGCAGCAACTATACGGACTGGGTCCGGGACCTGAGGATCATCCTCATAGCTGCCAAGAAAGATTATGTCCTAGAAGCACCGCTAGGTAACACACCTGTCCCATAGAACCAATACGTTATGAACGCTTGGCAATCACGTGTCGATGATTACTCCCTCGTTCAGTGCGGCATGCTTTACAGCTTAGAACCGGGGCTCCAAAAGCGTTTTGAGAGACACGGAGCATATGAGATGTTCGAAGAGCTGAAAATGGTTTCCCAAGCTCATGCCCGGGTCGAGAGATATGAAGTCTCCGACAAGTTCTTCAGCTGTAAGATGGAGGAAAATAGTTCTGTCAGTGAGCACATACTCAAAATGTCTGGGTTGCATAACCGCTTGACTCAGCTGGGAGTTAATCTCCCGGATGACGTGGTCATTGACAGAATCCTTCAGCCGCTTCCACCGAGCTACAAGAGCTTTGTGATGAACTCCAATATGCAGGGGATGGAAAAGACCATTCCTGAGGTATATTCAATGCTGAAATCAGCAGAGGTGGTAATCAAAAAGGAACATCAAGTGTTGATGGTGAATAAAACCAATAAGTTCAAGAAAGGCAAGGGTAAGAAAAACTTCAAGAAGGACGGCAAGGGAGTTGCCGCGCCCGGTAAGCAAGCTGCCGGGAAGAAGCCAAAGAATGGACCCAAGCCCGAGATTGAGTGTTTTTATTGCAAGGGAAGTGGTCACTGGAAGCGGAACTGCCCCAAATACTTAGCGGACAAGAAGGCCGGCAACACTAAAGGTATATGTGATATACATGTAATTGATGTGTACCTTACCAGTACTCGTAGTAGCTCCTGGGTATTTGATACCGGTGCGGTTGCTCACATTTGTAACTCAAAGCAGGAGCTACGGAATAAGCGGAGACTGGCGAAGGACGAGGTGACGATGCGCGTCGGGAATGGTTCCAAGGTCGATGTGATCGCCGTCGGCACACTGCCTCTACATTTACCTACGAGATTAGTTTTAAACCTCAATAATTCTTATTTAGTGCCAGCTTTGAGCATGAACATTGTATCAGGATCTCGTTTAATTAGAGATGGCTACTTATTTAAATCCGAGAATAATGGTTGTTCTATTTATATGAGAGATATGTTTTATGGTCATGCTCCAATGGTGAATGGTTTATTCTTAATGAATCTCGAGCGTAATGCTACACATATTCATAGTGTGAATACCAAAAGATGTAAAGTTGATAATGATAGTCCCACATACTTGTGGCACTGCCGCCTTGGTCACATAGGTGTCAAATACATGAAGAAGCTCCATGCAGATGGACTTTTGGAGTCTCTTGATTATGAATCATTTGACACGTGCGAACCATGCCTCATGGGTAAAATGACCAAGACTCCGTTCTCAGGAACAATGGAGCGAGCAACCAACTTATTGGAAATCATACATACTGATGTGTGCGGTCCAATGAGTGTTGAGGCTCGCGGTGGCTATCGTTATGTTCTCACCCTCACTGATGACTTGAGTAGATATGGGTATGTCTACTTAATGAAACACAAGTCTGAGACCTTTGAAAAGTTCAAGGAATTTCAGAGTGAGGTTGAGAATCAACGTGACAGGAAAATCAAGTTCTTACGATCAGATCGCGGGGGAGAATACTTGAGTCACGAATTTGGCACAAACTTAAGAAAATGTGGAATAGTTTCACAACTCACGCTGCCTGGAACACCTCAGCGTAATGGTGTGTTCGAACATCGTAATCACACTCTATTGGATATGGTGCGATCTATGATGTCTCTTACCGATCTACCGCTATCGTTTCGGGGCTATGCTTTAGAGACTGCCGCATTCACTTTAAATAGGGCTCCGTCGAAATCCGTTGAGACGACACCGTATGAATTATGGTTTGGGAAGAAACCTAAGCTGTCGTTTCTAAAAGTTTGGGATGCGATGCTTATGTCAAGAAACTTCAACCTGAAAAGCTCGAACCCAAATCGGAAAAATGCGTATTCATAGGATACCCTAAAGAAACTATTGGGTATACCTTCTACCTCAGATCCGAAGGCAAGATCTTTGTTGCCAAGAATGGGTCCTTTCTAGAGAAAGAGTTTCTCTCGAAAGAAATAAGTGGGAGGAAAGTAGAACTTGATGAAGTATTACCTCTTGAACCGGTAAGTGACACAGCTCAAGAAAATGTTCTTGAGGTGCCTGCACCGACTAGAGAGGAAGTTAATGACGATGATCATGAAACTTCAGATCAAGTTGCTACTGAACTTCGTAGGTCCACAAGGACATGTTCCGCACCAGAGTGGTACGGCAACCCTGTCTTGGAAATCATGTTGTTAGACAACGGTGAACCTTCGAACTATGAAGAAGCGATGGCCGGCCTGGATTCCGACAAATGACTGGAAGCCATGAAATCCGAGATAGGATCCATGTATGAAAACGAAGTATGGACTTTGACTGACTTGCCCGATGATCGGCGAGCCATAGAAAATAAATGGATCTTTAAGAAGAAGATAGACGCGGATGGTAATGTAACCATCTATAAAGCTCGGCTTGTCGCTAAGGGTTATCGACAAGTTCAAGGGGTTGACTACGATGAGACTTTTTCACCCGTAGCAAAGCTGAAGTCCGTCCGAATCATGTTAGCAATTGCCGCATTCTACGATTATGAGATATGGAAAATGGACGTCAAAACGGCATTCCTTAATGGTTTCCTTAAGGAAGAATTGTATATGATGCAGCCGGAAGGTTTTGTCGATCCTAAGAATGCTGACAAGGTGCGCAAGCTCCAACGCTCGATTTATGGGCTGGTGCAAGTGAAAGTGCGTTATATCGACTAGAGGGGGGGGGTGAATAGGCGATTTTTATGAAAGTCTTCAAAATGTGGAAGTTTTGAAGACAAACGATAGAAATAAACCTATTACCATGCAGCGGAAGGTAGACTACACTAGGCAAACCATAGTCAAGTATTCAATGGAGTGAAAGCACAATGACTAATAGCAGCAATGTAGTAAGGATCAGGTAGGAAGATATTATGAAGCCAAACGGAACACACAGTCACTCAGTGAAGACAAAAGATAGTGCAATCATACAATGACTTCACAAGGACCAACAGTAAGTAAAGGGAAGGGAAGGATGAAACCAGTGACTCGTTGAAGACAATGATTTGTTGGACCAGTTCTAGTTGCTGTGACAACTGTACGTCTGGTTAGGGCAGCTAGGTATTTAAACCTGAGGACACACAGTCCCAGACACCCAGTCCTGAACACGCAGCTCAGGACACCCAGTCCTCACCGTATTCCCCTTGAGCTAAGGTCACACAGACCTCGCCCAATCACTCTGGTAAGTCTTCAAGGTAGACTACCAAACCTTCACAGACTTCGTTCACTGGCGATCCACAATGTCTCTTGGATGCTCAGAACGCGACGCCTAACCGGCTGGAGGATTCACAGTCCTCAAGTGTAATAAGTCTTCAGATCACACAGACAAGAAGACTTAAGTGATGCCTAACTCTCTTTGGCTCTGGGTGGTTAGGGCTTTATCCTCGCAAGGAATTCTCTCTCAAAGGCTTCGAGGTGGGTTGCTCTCAAACGACAAAAGCCGTACTCTAACTCTGAGCAGCCAACCATTTATGGTTGTAGGGGGTGGGCTATTTATAGCCACTAGGCAACCCGACCTGATTTGTCCAAAATGACCCTGGGTCACTAAGGAACTGACACGTGTTCCAACGGTCAGATTTCAAACACACATGGCAACTTTACTTGGGCTACAAGTAAAGCTGACTTGTCCGACTCTGGACAAGATTTGCTCTCATAGTCTTCACTCGAAGACATGGGTTTTGGTTAAGCATCACTTCAGTCATTCTGACTGGTTCTCTTGGACCTCACTTAACAGTACGGTGGTTCCTATGACTCAACAAAGAAGAAATAGAACTACGAAAGATCTAAGTCTTCGAGCTCCATAGGCTTCATGCGATGTCTTCTCTTGTCATAGTCTTCAATGAGAATATCTTCATAAACCACCTTTGACATCAATGTCTTCATACATTTTTAGGGGTCATCTCTCGTAGGAAAACCGAATCAATGAGGGACTTCTACCTGTGTTATCCTGCAATTCTCACAAACACATTAGTCCCTCAACTAAGTTTGTCGTCAATACTCCAAAACCAACTAGGGGTGGCACTAGATGCACTTATAATCTCCCCTTTTTGGTGATTGATGACAAACTAGTTGAAGTTTTCAACGGGGAATATAATATGTGAAATTGTAAGAGGATAGGGAATTGCCTTCATAAGCTCTGAGGGCTCCCCCTGAAGATGTGCATATAAGTAATTTGTTTTTGGGATGCAAATGCACATGGCAGGTTGTGCTTGTGGAGATCCTCTTCAACTTATGATGACAATTCATTATGCATGAGAAGGTATGTGAAGATAATGACATGCATAATGGAAAATGGACGTCTGCAAAATGATCTAAGTGCGGAATTTATCGTCGCACATGCGGAATTTATCATCGCATCACAAAGTGGCAAATAAGTAGCAGACGACCATCGAGTTTAAGTGTTACAACTCAAAGAACCAAATGTATCAAATGAGAGTTGTAAACACGAAGCAAAATATAAAGCAACCGCCCATATGGATCCGCTTGAAGACTATCAAACTCATATGCTTCTCGCCCTTTTGTCAGTAAGGACCAAAAAGGTTTGAAGACATACATCATCTACTCGTTCCCATGAAGAGTAGGTGAAGCAGCAGGGTCGTCGGTGGTGTTCGGCGGTGCAGAAGAACTTGGAGCAGTGTCGAAGCGTGCTGAAGGAGGTGGCGATGAAGTAGCATCGTCTTCATCCTCGATCACTCTGGCATTCACAGTTGCAATAGAGGAAGAGAACTCAGAGTCTTCAAGAGATGGAGTTCGTCGCAGCACTGCCCTTCGAGGAGGTGTGGAGTCAAACTTGAAGCGTTCAGAGAAGCCATCCTCTTAAAGATCATCTTCAGAGCACATTAGCGTCAGCCCTTTCCAGGTGCGTCGAGAGGTTTCGTGTGCAACAAAGGCATTCTTGGTGGCAAGATTGCGAATGCGGTTAACATCCACAAGAGGCTTTGCATTTGGCGCTTCAGCCAGTCATGATGCCTATCCTGTTTCTGATGAAGAGCCACAAGAAGCTCTCGGTCATTGAGAAAACAAGTGCGCTTCTTGGGTCGTTGGGCAATTGTGCTATCGGTGGCTTCAGTGAGAGCAGGATGTGGTGCACGTGTAGTTCCAGCCAAAGGATACACACGAGTGACTGCTTCAACTCCTTCAATGTTCTGAGAAAAACTTTGATGCTCCGCATTCTGAAGACTTAGAGGTTCCTTGGTAGGCTCAGGATAAATAGCTTCAATAGACATATCCACATCAGGCAGAAAGATCCGATGATTGCGAGCAGATGGCTGATATGAGATAGCGGAGTGGAGTTTGATCAGCCGCATTATCCATGGAGCGTAGAACTTCAAGCCAAAAAGATCAGAGCTTGATGCAGCAAGTTGGCGGATGAAGAAGTCCTATGCATTGAAGCATTTGCCATGAAGAATATAGAAGACCAAAGTCTTCATTGCACCTTCCAGCTTGGCATGTGGAGAATGTCCTTTGATGGGCCAGAGAGTTCGCCTTATGATGTGATAAATAGTCCTTGGCAGATACTCAAGGTCTTCAATGAAGAACTCCTTGGGATATGGAGCATCTTGGGGCAATGGCTTCATCATACTGAGCATCTGACTCATGTTAGGTTCAGACTTCTGAAAGATGCTCTCCGCAGCTTCACTGTGAAGTTGACAGCCAGATTCATAGAGATCGCCAGGAGTGGGTAGACCAGTGAGCTCAATAATATCAAAGGCTTTGTCTTCGTGATGAACATTTCCTGTCATCCACTCCAGGACCCAAGTCTTCGGATCTCTGTTGTACCCACAGATGTGAAGTGTGGCATAGAATTGGAGCAGCAACTCTTCATTCCAATGCTCTTGGTTGGTGACGAACGGCAGCAATCCAACCTCATTGAAGCAATCCAGAGCTTCTTCCAGACAGGGCAGACCAGCTATTGCTTCAATGTCAAGACGCTTATGTGGGAAGATGCGCCCTTGATTGTATAGAATGCAGGAGTAATAGCTTCGCTGCGGATAGCTCCAGAACCGATCAGATGATATTCTTTCCCTTGAGTAGGGGTTCCTGGAGCTATTGAAGAAAGTGTTGTCTGCTTTGAAGCCATTGACATTGAAGGATCCAGGTGCTGATGCAGGACCTGGAAACCTGGGCAATCTTGGGATTGGCTTCTGTACCTGAGGCCTGTGCTCAACATGATAGTCGAACTGAGGACCAGCAGCAGGCGCAGGAACAGAAGTAGTGGGATCAGTGGCTTCACTGACTTCTGGTGCTTGGGTTGGTGAAGGCTCCACATTAGCTTCAGCCATGACAGCATCAGTGGCTTCATTGGTGTTGGTGGTGGAAGCCTCAAGATTCTCAACCTCCACTTGACGAGCTGGAGGGTCGGTCACTGTCACGTTCTCCTCGAGAACAGCTTCTTGGTGGGACGGGGGAGTAGCATCTTTTGGGGTTTCTTCTTCATCGGCTGATCCAGCCGGAATGTCTTCAGCAGCTTTAGCTTCAGACTCAGAGACTGGAGGCCTTGGTCCTTTGCGCAGCCTGCGTAACGCTGGCGACGCCTGTGGAGTTGGAGTTGGCTGGGTCTCAAAGTCTTCTTCCTCTTGTGCTTGTGGGCGATCAGCCCATGATGCATCCTGAGCAATTGGCGTCAGAGGACGACCAATGCCGATGAGTTCGCTGTGCATTAGCACAGGCGATGATACCTGTTGGTGCTCGATCTGAGGAAGAACTGCATCATCTTCAACATGGTCATGGTGACCAATGTCTTCAGCAGCGGTGGGATCAGCTGCTGGAAAGTCTTCAGCTTCATGAGCCTCTGTGAAAGCAGGCTCATGGACAGTCAGTTGGCGCTCCTGAGGTTCAGCATCAGGGCGAACCATGGAGATGGGTTCAACAATCAAGGGCTCTATGGGAGCAGCCCGTTCCTTCTTGGTCTTTCGCTTCTTCTTGGAGGGAGTAGTAGCAGAGGCTTCAGGATGTTTCCTCTTTCTGGCTTCAGCCTCAGCAGTCCTCATCTTCTTCAATTCTGAAGCGGTTGACCTGGCCTTTGGCTTCGAGCCAGTCATGCTAGCTGGGAAGACAATGGGATCTGCTTCCTGCCTTGGTGCATTGGGTTCGGCCACAGTGGGCTTCTTCTTCTGCTTAGCAGCCATCCTGGGATCAATGCCCGGACGCCCAAGGGCCTTGCGCTTCTCAGCCTCGTTGTAGCCTTGCACACACTTGCCAGCCAGGCTCTTAATGCGCTCACGAGAACCTTGAGCTTCTTCACGTTTTTTGAGAAAGGCTTCTTTAAGCTCGTGCAACATGATCATGAAGTTCTTGACCTCTTGCACACTGAGCTTGGCCATATGCTTCTTGAACTGAGCTTTTTCATAGTTAATCTTTTGCTTCAGTTCGACGATGCGCTGAGCTAGAGCTAGCTCTGAAGCAATGGCGCCATGGAAGGCGACACTGAGACCAATGGGAAGTTGCAGGTCTTCGAAGCTGAGGTTGGGCGTTTCAAACCACTCATCAATGAAATTGTGGATGATTGCCACGTCAAAGAGAGGCATATCATTGAATATTTCTGCTTCTTCTTTGCTCTTGATCAGTTGCTCAAGAGCGCCATCTGCAAGATCTTCATCACTGGACAGATCAATGGCATCGTTGCGCAGAATAGCAGCAGCTGTCAGTTCTTGGCCAGTGTGTGGCAGAGGCATCTTGACCTTCTGGGGCTTGGAGATGCGTGACAAATCTTCAGACTGCACACTGTCTTCAGGAGGTGCAGTGGCCAGTGGCTTCGCCCGTGAGATTTTTGGTGAGGAGGCAGGCTTTGAAGCTTTTGGCTGCTTCAGTTTCTTTGGCTTCGGCATGGCAGGCACTTCATCTGATTCAGCGTCATCTGCAGGCTCATTCACGGCTGTCCCTTGAAACAAGATATGGGTGATGATACCTTCAAGGTTGTAGAAAGGACCGATGACATTGGGTTCTGCATCACGTGTGCCGTCAGCCCGGGGAGCAGAAGGACCAGGGTTGAAGTCTAGTCCCAGTGACTTCTTGTTCTCCTTGGCCGATGCCTTTGCGTGCTGGAAGTTGCACTTGAAGAGATTATCGTCACGACACCATAGCAATGATGATGGGTCGGCATCTTCAGGCTGAGGTCCACGGACCATACATGGATAGAAACCCAGAGCAATAGCTTCAGCTTTGTTCTTGGGTGGAAGGCCTCGGAAGAGAATATCACCCCAAGGACTTTTGATAGCACTCTTCTCAGCATATTCCTTGGTCACGAATCTGTATTTGTACCACTGTTCTGCCCAATATCTTCGAATCCACTGGATTCGGGTCTTGCGCTGATTATACTCCTCTTTAGGATCTGTCTTGTAAAGCTCTGAGAGGTCATCAGGCAAATCTTTTGATGTTCCCCCACGACGCTGTCTGCCTCCCTTCCTGGCAGATTTCTCTGAAGCCATGAACTTTAAACTGAAAGGCTTCAATACGTTCAAAGGCTTCAAAGGCTTTCGCTTACTGGACAAACAGGAACTGGCTTCGGGAGAATTTATATGATGTTGTAAGAATTCACACGAAGAACTGCTAGACGGAGTGGAAGAGGAGGCCGAGCAGTTCGATCGTCCATGCCCTAACTTGGCGATGGAGGACACCTATGGCGACGGCGGAGAATACGATGTCCGCGGTCGGCGTGAAGACGGCGTCGGAGAGGTTGCGGCAGCGAAGCGCTTCGTCGCCGGCGTCGTCGAGGGCTAGCAGTGGCGCTAGGGTTCGTGCGAGAGTGGAAGAAGAGATAATGACTGCTGTGAGGCGTGTATTTATAGGTACAGGGGCGGCACTGCGTTATTACACAGGTGCCCCTGGCGATTCACATCTGAGGAACACGTGGCCATCATGCAGCATATCGGGGGTTGTTCCATGTCCCACGCACGTCTAGATTGTCGGGTGGTCGTTCCCACTTCTCCGGGTTTCAGGTGAAGGAATGAGCATTGAAAATGGACTTAATGTTTGCCTCTGTATCTTCTGCTGACAAGGACGCAGAGAAGACATTCGACAGTTTCAATAGAATGCATATGATTTGGAGAGATAGAGTTTGAGATAGAAAGCATAGAGAGGTTCCGATCACATTCACTTAGTTCAAAAGATTCAACAAGAAGACATAGCTATAAGTGAATGCTGTAGAGGACAGAACACTAGTATATATATATTCAACATAGTGAAGATAATCATGAAGACATGTTGAGATTGAAGCCAAACCAAATGTGAAGACATAGCAAATGTAACGCCATGAGTGAAACACTTCGAACAAAACCTTTTGTGGCGGCGTTACCCACCGTATAGGAAGTATTAGACCCAGACACGGCGCACAATTATCGTGGCGCTCCGAAGTCAAATTCCACATTAATGTATTCACACTTAGAATGTATGTCTTCATTGATTGAAGATATACTTTACTTCGTGTGTTGCACATCTAAGTCATCAATATGCATAAGTGTTAGGATGTGTGCCTGATCATAGGACATTTGAGGATTCCAAGATATTTAGCTCACACCGTAACTTGCAAAATCTCTTCTCATCCAAGGGCTTGGTGAAGATATCTGCCAATTGCTCTTCAGTGTTGACGTGTATGATATCAATATCTTCCTTCACAACATGATCTCTGAGAAAGTGATGACGAATTTCAATGTGCTTTGTCTTCGAGTGCTGAACTGGGTTGTTGGCAATCTTGATGGCGCTTTCGTTGTCGCAGTAGAGTGGCACTTGCTTCAGATGAATGTCATAGTCCTTGAGTGTTTGCTTCATCCACAGAAGCTGAGCGCAGCAAGATCCAGCAGCAATGTATTCAGATTCAGCAGTGGAGAGAGATACACAGTTCTGCTTCTTTGAAGACCAACATACAAGTGATCGTCCCAGAAAATGACATGTGCCTGATGTAGACTTGCGATCCACCTTGTCACCAGCATAATCAGCGTCCGAGAATCCAACCAGATCAAACTCTGAGCCCTTTGGATACCATAATCCTAGAGTTGGGGTGTGAGCCAAATATCGAAGAATTCACTTCACAGCTAAGTGATGCGACTCCTTTGGTGCCGCTTGGAATCGAGCACACATGCAAACACTAAGCATAATATCTGGCCTAGATGCACATAGATAAAGTAAAGAACCAATCATGGAGCGGTATACCTTTTGATCGAACTCTTTACCATTGTCGTCGGGACCAAGATGATGTTTGGCTGGCATTGGCGTCGTGAAGCCTTTGCAGTCTTGCATACTGAACTTCTTCAGGCAATCTTTGAGATACTTCTCTTGAGATATGAAGATGCCGTTGCGTTGTTGTTGTATTTGAAGACCGAGGAAGAACTTTAGCTCTCCCATCATGGACATCTGATATTGCTCTTGCATCATATATCCAAACTCTTCACTGTACTTCTGATTGGTGCAGCCGAAGATGATGTCATCCACATATATTTGGCACACAAACAGTTCACCATCATATGTCTTCGTGAAGAGAGTGGGGTCGAGGGAACCAGGTATGAAGCCTTTGCTCTTCAGGAAGTATTTGAGTGTGTCATACCAAGCCCGAGGGGCTTGTTTGAGGCCATACAATGCCTTGTTGAGCTTGTATACCATGTCAGGATGTTTTGGATCTTCAAAGCCAGGCGGTTGTGCAACATACACTTCTTCTTCAATCTTGCCATTGAGAAAGGCGCTCTTCACATCCATTTGATATAGAAGTATGTTATGATGATTTGCATAGGCCAGCAGTATGCGTATGGCTTCAAGTCTAGCCACAGGAGCAAATGTTTCATCGAAGTCAATGCCTTCCACTTGAGTATATCCTTGAGCAACAAGATGAGCTTTGTTTCTGACAACTTGACCATGCTCATCTTGCTTGTTGCGGTATATCAATTTGGTGCCTATTATGTTGTGCTTCCGAGAATCAGGACGCTTAACCAGTTCCCATACATTATTCAGCTCAAACTGTTGAAGCTCTTCTTGCATAGCTTGAATCCATTCAGGTTCCATGAAGGCTTCTTCAACTTTCTTGGGTTTTGTTATTGAGACGAATGCGAAGTGCCCACAGAAATTTGCTAGCTGAGTTGCCCTTGAACGAGTGAGCGGACCAAGTGCATTGATGCTATCAATTATTCTCTCAATCTGCACTTCATTGGCAACACGAGGATGTACAGGGCGAAGGTTTTGCTCTTGCTGATCATTGTCATTGTTAGTGGGATTGTCTTCAGGCTGAGCATTGTCATCAGGTTGATCAGGTGCGGAGATGATAAGTTCCTCTTCAGGTTGAGCTTCAGAGGGTATGATTTCTCCAGTTCCCATTAGCTTGATTGATTCGGTGGATGGAACTTCATCTAGCACATTTGGCAGGTGCTCTCTTTGTGAACCGTTAGTCTCATCAAACCGCACATCCACTGTTTCAACCACTTTATAATGAAAGAGATTGAAGACTCTGTAGGAGTGCGAATCCTTTCCATATCCAAGCATAAAACCCTCATGTGCTTTTGGTGCAAATTTTGAAGTGTGATGTGGATCCTTGATCCAGCACCTGGCGCCAAATACTCTGAAGTAGCTGACATTTGGCTTCTTGCCAGTAAGGAGCTCATAAGATGTCTTGTTCAGAAGCTTGTGAAGATAAACACGATTGATTGTATGGCATGCAGTATCAATGGCTTCAGGCTAGAATTTTCTTGGAGTCTTGTATTCATCAAGCATCGTTCGGGCCATCTCAATGAGTGTTCTGTTCTTGCGTTCGACGACGCCATTCTGCTATGGCGTGTACGGGGCTGAGAATTCATGTGTGATGCCCAAAGTATCAAGATATGTATCAAGACCAGTGTTCTTGAATTCAGTGCCATTGTCACTTCTGATGTGCTTTATCTTGGCGCCATAGTTGTTCATTGCTCGATTGGCGAAGCGTCTGAAGACATCCTGCACTTCAGTCTTGTAGAGGATTATGTGCACCCAAGTATATCTAGAATAATCATCAACAATGACAAAGCCATAGAGACAAGCAGTAGTAGTAAGAGTTGAGTAATGAGTAGGACCGAAAAGATCCATGTGGAGCAGTTCGAAGGGTCGAGTAGTTGTCATGATTGTCTTCGGGGGATGTTTGGCCCTCGTCATCTTTCCTGCTTCACAGGCATCGCATAAGTGATTTTTCTTGAACTTGACGCCCTTGATGCCTATGACATGCTTCTTCTTTGCAAGGGTGTGGAGGTTCCTCATGCCAGCATGCCCTAGCCTCCGATGCCAGAGCCAGCATTCTGAAGCTTTTGCTAGAAGACATACGGCAAGTTGTGGTCCTAGTGAGAAATCTATCACGTACAAATCATCTTTCCGATACCCTTCAAACACTAGAGACTTGTCAGATTCCATTAGAACAAGGCAGCGATATTTTCCAAACATTACGATCATGTTCAAATTGCAAAGCATTGAGACAGACATTAAGTTGAAGCCAAGGGATTCAACAAGCATGACTTTATCCATGTGTTGATCCTTTGAGATTGCAACTCTACCTAGACCCAATACCTTACTTTTACCAGTGTCAGCAAATGTGATGTGACTCTTGTCGGATGGACGTAAGGTTGAGTCCATAAGAAGGCTTCTTTTGCCAGTCATGTGATTGGTACACCCACTATCAATAATCCATTCTGAAGACGCTGGCGTCGTACCCTACAGTGCAGTTAGGGGGATAGGCTTCACGAAGAGAATTGTGAAGAAAAAACATTTGACGAACCAGTGGGTTATGAAAGCTTAGATCCAGATTAGGACTAATAGGGAGAGTAGAAGCGATTCAGGAACGAAGTACATAGTAAGACCACTCGGTCATTTGATCTTGCGCCCTACAAGATGTTTAAGGTCCCCAGCAATAGCATCAGACGATTTTGGTTTTCAGCTGGAGACCTTTCCCTGCAAAAGAGAGTTAAGCTTTCTTAGCCACCCACATCTTCAAGGGTGGCTTAGAAGCAATAAGTCTAAGTGCAGCATCTGAGAACTTTGGCTTTGGAGCCCTAGCAAACAGTCTTGAAGGTGGACAATAGTACTCATAAGAATAAGCAGAATAGTTCTTGGTCTTATGAACATGGCGGTTTGATGAACCGCGCTCATATTCATAGGCCTGAGTATGGTTTCCCTGCAAAACATTTGCGTTAGTGCGATTCAGGTGAGTCATCTGTCTGTATGAAGCTTTGGACCGTATGAAGCCTGTGGTCTGGGGTTTGTCTTCTTCACCTGTGGTGTCATGATGACATTCACAGGAAGATTTTCCAAACACTTTTTCGGTACCCAGATCTTCTTCATAGGTGGCCCATTCCTGCAGTTAGTACCAATATACCTGGCAAACACTTCACCATTCTGATTCTTAAACAGTTTATAGTTTGCATCAAAGGATTCATCAATGACAATGGGGTTAGCACAAGTGAAGCCAGATAGATTGGATGGATCTGCTGAAGGTTCCTTTGCAGCAACCCATGTGGTTTTGGGGCACTGCTTAGGTTTCCAGTAAGAGCCATCAGCATTCATTTTCCTTACGAACCCAACACCCTCTTTCCTCGGGTTTCGGTTCAGGATCTACCTTTTGAGGACATCACATAGTGTCTGATGCCCTTTAAGACTTTTGTACATCCCTGTTTCAAGCAATGTCTTCAACCTAGCATTCTCATCAGCAATAGCAGTGGTATCCTCAGCAGAGGGGTTAGTTCCCACATCAATAGTTGAAGATATTGCAACAGTAGCAACAGTAGAACATTCAGCAACAGAAGTAGCATTATCACGCTCAATGCATTTAAGACATGGTGGTTCAAATCCTTCCTGAGCGGAACTGATCTGTTTGGCGCGAAGTGACTTGTTTTCCTTTTAAAGATCTTCATGAGCCGCTCTCAATTTCTCAAGATCTTGCTTCCTTTGAAGATAATCATAGGAAAGCTTTTCATGAGTTGTTGATAGCGTTTCATGACGACTTTCAAGTTCCTCATACTTAACATGAAGATTTTTTATGTCTTCAATTAAGGACTCAGATCTAGTCATTTCAGTGCCTAACAGATCATCGCTTTTGTCTAACAGTTTTTGAATATGTTCCATAGCTTTCTGTTGTTCAGTTGCAATTTTAGCAAGTGTTTTGTAGCTGGGTCTTGAACCACAATCAGAGTCATCTTCACTAGATGTTTGATAGTGAGTAGTGCATGTGTTTACCTTGGCACCGCGTGCCATGAAGCAGTAGGTAGGAGCGGAGTAGTCCTTGTCATTTGCATCGGTGTTGGTGATGAAGTCATTGTCTTCAGTGTTGAAGATGGACTTGGCAACGTATGCTGTAGCCAGACTTGCAACGCCAAAATCGGACTCCTCCTCAGACTCCACCTCCGCCTCCTCAGAAGCGGACTCCTCCTCTGAATCCATTTCCTTGCCAACAAACGCACGTGCCTTGCCAGATGAGCTCTTCTTGTGTGATGAAGACTTTGAGGAACACTTGGAAGAAGACTTTGAGTATTTCTTATTCTTCTTGTCGCCAGAGTCATATTCCTTGCTCTTCTTCTTCTTTTTGTTCTCATTGTCCCACTGCGGACACTCAGAGCTGAAGTGGCCAGGTTTCTTGCACTTGTGACACGTTTTCTTCTTGTAGTCATGAGCAGAAGCTTCATCATTCCTTGAGCTTGATCGTGAAGACTTTCTGAAACCTTTCTTCTTGGTGAATTTTTGGAACTTCTTCACAAGCATTGCAAGTTCCCTTCCAATGTCTTCAGGATCATCAGAACTGCTGTCAGATTCTTCTTCAGATGAGGAGACAGTTTTTGCCTTCAAGGCACGAGTTTGCCCATAGTTTGGACCGTAGATATCTCTTTTCTCAGAAAGCTGAAACTCATGTGTGTTGAGCCTCTCAAGTATGTCAGATGGATCGAGTGTCTTGAAATCAGGACGTTCTTGAATCATCAGGGCTAGGGTGTCAAATGAACTGTCAAGTGATCTCAGTAATGTCTTGACGACTTCATGCTTGGTGATCTCAGTAGCGCCAAGGGCTTGAAGCTCATTTGTGATGTCAGTGAGTCGATCAAACGTGAGCTGGACATTCTCATTGTCATTTCTCTTGAAGCGGTTGAAGAGGTTGCGAAGGACACTGATTCTCTGATCTCTCTGGGTTGATACGCCTTCGTTGACCTTGGAGAGCCAGTCCCAGACTAGCTTAGATGTTTCCAAAGCACTCACACGGCCATACTATCCTTTGGTCAGATGACAACAGATGATATTCTTGGCAATAGAGTCTAGTTGAATGAACTTCTTGACATCAGCAGCAGTGACACCTTTTCCATCCTTGGGAACGCCGTTCTTGATGACATACCATAGGTCGACGTCAATGGCTTCAAGATGCATGCGCATCTTATTCTTCCAGTAGGGATATTCAGTTCCATCGAAGACGGGGCACGCAGTGGAGACTTTAATTATCCCTGCAGTCGACATAGCTAAAACTCCAGGTGGTTAAACCGAATCACACAGAACAAGGGAGTACCTTGCTCTGATACCAATTGAAAGTGCGTTATATCGACTAGAGGGGGGTGAAGAGGCGATTTTTATGAAAGTCTTCAAAACATGGAAGTTTTGAAGACAAAAGATAGAAATAAACCTATTACCATGCAGCGGAAGGTAGACTACACTAGGCAAACCATAGTCAAGTATTCAATGGAGTGAAAGCACAATGACTAATAGCAACAATGTAGTAAGGATCAGGTAGGAAGATATTATGAAGCCAAACAGAACACACAGTCACTCAGTGAAGACAAAAGATAGTGCAATCATACAATGACTTCACAAGGACCAACAGTAAGTAAAGGGAAGGGAAGGATGAAACCAGTGACTCGTTGAAGACAATGATTTGTTGGACCAGTTCCAGTTGCTGTGACAACTGTACGTCTGGTTAGGGTGGCTAGGTATTTAAACCTGAGGACACACAGTCCCGGACACCCAGTCTTGAACATGCAGCTCAGGACACCTAGTCCTCACCGTATTCCCCTTGAGCTAAGGTCACACAGACCTCGCCCAATCACTCTGGTAAGTCTTCAAGGTAGACTCCCAAACCTTCACAGACTTCATTCACCGGCGATCCACAATGTCTCTTGGATGCTCAGAACGCGACGCCTAACCGGCTGGAGGATTCACAGTCCTCAAGTGTAATAAGTCTTCAGATCACACAGACAAGAAGACTTAAGTGATGCCTAACTCTCTTTGGCTTTGGGTGGTTAGGGCTTTATCCTCGCAAGGAATTCTCTCTCAAAGGCTTCGAGGTGGGTTGCTCCCAAACGACAAAAGCCGTACTCTAACTCTAAGCAGCCAACCATTTATGGTTGTAGGGGGTGGGCTATTTATAGCCACTAGGCAACCCGACCTGATTTGTCCGAAATGACCCTGGGTCACTAAGGAACTGACACGTGTTCCAACGGTCAGATTTCAAACACACACGGCAACTTTACTTGGGCTACAAGTAAAGCTGACTTGTCCGACTCTGGACAAGATTTGCTCTCATAGTCTTCACTCGAAGACATAGGTTTTGGTTAAGCATCACTTCAGTCATTCTGACTGGTTCTCTTGGACCCCACTTAACAGTACGGTGGTTCCTATGACTCAACAAAGAAGAAACAGAACTACGAAAGATCTAAGTCTTCGAGCTCCATAGGCTTCATGCGATGTCTTCTCTTGTCATAGTCTTCAATGAGAATATCTTCATAAACCACCTTTGACATCAATGTCTTCATACATTTTAGGGGTCATCTCTCGTAGGAAAACCGAATCAATGAGGGACTTCTACCTGTGTTATCCTGCAATTCTCACAAACACATTAGTCCCTCAACTAAGTTTGTCGTCAATACTCCAAAACCAACTAGGGGTGGCACTAGATGCACTTACAATCTCCCCCTTTTTGGTGATTGATGACAAACTAGTTGAAGTTTTCAACGGGGAATATAATATGTGAAATTGTAATAGGTTTCACAGGAAGACCAAGCATATCAAGCGTCGCTTCAACTCCATTCTTGAAAGTGTTCAAAATGTAGACATAGAGATTTGTAAAGTACATACGGACCTGAATGTGGCAGATCCGTTGACTAAACCTCTCCCTAGAGCAAAACATGATCAACACCAGAACTGCATGGGTGTTCGATTCATCACAATGTAACTAGACTATTGACTCTAGTGCAAGTGGGAGACTGTTGGAAATATGCCCTAGAGGCAATAATAAAATGGTTATTATTATATTTCTTTGTTCATGATAATTGTCTATTGTTCATGCTATAATTGTGTTATCCGGAAATCATAATACATGTGTGAATACATAGACCACAACACGTCCCTAGTGAGCCTCTAGTTGACTAGCTCGTTGGTCAAAAGATAGTCATGGTTTCCTGACTATGGACATTGGATGTCATTGATAACGGGATCACATCATTAGGAGAATGATGTGATGGACAAGACCCAATCCTAAGCATAGCTCAAAGATCGTGCAGTTCGTTTGCTGTAGCTTTTCCGAATGTCAAGTATCATTCCTTAGACCATGAGATTGTGCAACTCCCGGATACCGTAGGAGTGCTTTGGGTGTGCCAAACGTCACAACGTAACTGGGTGACTATAAAGGTACACTACAGGTATCTCCGAAAGTGTCTGTTGGGTTGGCACGGATCGAGACTGGGATTTGTCACTCCACATGATGGAGAGGTATCTCTGGGCCCACTCGATAATGCATCATCATAATGAGCTCAATGTGATCAAGTGGTTGATCACGGGATCATGCATTACGGTACGAGTAAAGTGACTTGCCAGTAACGAGATTGAATGAGGTATTGGGATACCAACGAGCGAGTCTCGGGCAAGTAACGTACCGATTGACAAAGGGAATTGTATACGTATTGATTGAATCCTCGACATCATGGTTCATCCGATGAGATCATCGTGGAGCATGTGGGAGCCAACATGGGTATCCAGATCCCGCTGTTGGTTATTGACCGGAGAGGCGTCTCGGTCATGTCTGCATGTCTCCCGAACCCGTAGGGTCTACACACTTAAGGTTCGGTGATGCTAGGGTTGTTGAGATATTAGCATACGGTAACCCGAAAGTTGTTCGGAGTCCCGGATGAGATCCCGGACGTCACAAGTAGTTCCGGAATGGTCCAGAGGTAAAGATTTATATATAGGAAGTCAAGTTTCGGCCATCGGGAAAGTTTCGGGGGTAATCGGTATTGTACCAGGACCACCGGAAGGGTCCCGGGGTCCACCGGGTGGGGCCACCTATCCCGGAGGGCCCCATGGGCTGAAGTGGGAAGGGAACCAGCCCCTAGTGGGCTGGTGCGCCCTACTTGGGCCTCCCCCTGCGCCTAGGGTTGGAAACCCTAGGGGTGGGGGGCGCCACCCTTGCCTTGGGGGGCAAGGCACCCCTTGGCCGCCGCCCCCCTAGGAGATTGGATCTCCTAGGGCCGGCGCCCCCCCTAGGGCCCCTATATATAGTGGGGGGAGGGAGGGCAGCCGCCCCCAAGCCCCTGGCCTCTTCCTCTCCCTCCCGTGACACTCCTCTGTCTCCCTGCGCTTGGCGAAGCCCTGCCGAGATCACTGTTGCTTCCACCACCACGCCGTCGTGTTGCTGGATCTTCATCAACCTCTCCTTCCCCCTTGCTGGATCAAGAAGGAGGAGACGTCTTCCCAACCGTACGTGTGTTGAACGCGGAGGTGCTGTCCGTTCAGCACCTGGTCATCGGTGATTTGGATCATGACGAGTACGACTCCATCAACCCCGTTCTCTTGAACGCTTCCGCGCGTGATCTACAAGGGTATGTAGATGCACTCCTCTCCCACTCGTTGCTAGATGACTCCATAGATTGATCTTGGTGATGCATAGAAAATTTTAAAATTCTGCTACGCTCCCCAACAGGGCCACCTATCCCGGAGGGCCCCATGGGCTGAAGTGGGAGGGGAACCAGCCCCTAGTGGGCTGGTGCGCCCCCCTTGGGCCTCCCCCTGCGCCTAGGGTTGGAAACCCTAGGGGTGGGGGGCGCTCCACTTGGCTTGGGGGGCACTCCACCCCCCTTGGTCGCCGCCCCCCTTGGAGATTGCATCTCCTAGGGCTGGCGCCCCCCTAGGGGTCCTATATATAGTGGGGGTGAGGGTGGGCAGCTGGACCCTAGCCCCTGGCGCCTCCCTCTCCCTCCCGTGACACTTCTCCCTCTCCCTGAGCTTGGCGAAGCCCTGCCGAGATCACCGTTGCTTCCACCACCACGCCGTCGTGCTGCTGGATCTCCATCAACCTCTCCTTCCCCCTTGCTGTATCAAGTTGGAGGAGACGTCTTCCCAACCGTACGTGTGTTGAACGCGGAGGTGCCGTCCGTTCGGCGCTAGGTCATCGGTGATTTGGATCACGACGAGTACGACTCCATCAACCCCGTTCTCTTGAACGCTTCCGCTCGCGATCTACAAGGGTATGTAGATGCACTCCCCTCTCCCTCGTTGCTAGATGACTTCATAGATTGATCTTGGTGATGCATAGAAAATTTTAAAATTCTGCTACGTTCCCCAACAAGACCCACATTGGGTCAAGTTGGGGCCTTGGTACTCATTCGGTTTCTATTTTTTCATCTTTGAAGCCCAATAATTTACTAGTTGGGTGGGCCCCAGTTAGCCGAATAAAGCGCTCCCACTCACTTGCCCCCCTAGTTACTTTTTGGGCCGATCATGCTTCTGAACATATGCACGTGTGTATCTCTTTGTGTTTCCAATACGTTTGGTAATTTGTTGTTTGTTTTGGTACAAAACTAAGAACCAAAATCTTGGTTGGGGCAATGACCCCTATTGGTCCCAATGGCTATGCTGAAATGACATGGTCTTTGCTAAGGGGAAAAACTCTTCTTCGTTGTAGATCTACACTCTGTCTTTATGTTTGGCATATGCTTCAATAGTCAAAAGGAAAGAGTTGGTTTGTCGCAAAAAGGGAAAGAGCTGGTGGAGGTAACAAGTGCACAGTTGGAGGGTTGATCAGGGATCCTCCCCTCTCCCATGTGGACAACATGAATGGTAGTCTAGTTCTTTTTTCTTTCTTCATATTGATACCTCTCTCTTGGTCTTTTTTAGAAGCAACTATCTAGATTTGGTTATGTTTAGTAAAGAGAGTACACTTAACCGAATAACTAAAATGAACACCAACAACATAGACCTCTAATAAGCACTGGAAGTTATATCAAGGTTCTTTGAAGTCATATCTCTAGCTTCGTCTTCTGCATCTTAATAATTTTCCATGTCTGATGATAATAAAACAACAGAAGATGAGACCAATGAAAACGGAGATAATCTTACAGATTTTGAAGATTCACATGACTAGTCACCACTGTACAAGGTGGAAACCTAATGTGGATGAATGCAATGAAATAGGGGATGACCCCCTCGCAAGCTCCAGGTCGTCAAAATTGCCGCTCCATAGCCAAACCAATGATGAAGGACCAAGAACACTGTGGTCTAGACTGTGAGAACCACTTGCTCCATGGAGTAGACTGGGATTGCTACTCTAGGCCGGAAATAGAACCGGGAGACATTTTATTCGGTATGACACTGCTTGTACTATTGCCACGAATGACATAAAACTCACAAAAGAGGTACCGAATTACACACCAGACATGATCAGTGGACCGTGGTCCTCCCATCTCACCACGCGAAAAATGGCTATCTCCTATGAGTAGGGTGGGCGGAGAGTAAAACTTACACTATTTGCCACGGGTAGGGTTTGTATTGTGACTCTCATTCCTCTAAACATAGATACCATATAATGTTTCTTGCTACCTTTGGTTTGGATATGTTTGGCATCTCATGGTCTTTTTGCTTTGCATGATTTCCAAATCAAAATAATATAACAAACATATGAACTGGATGTCATGACATGTTGAATAATGCATGAATTGATAACACACGAATGTGTCAGAAAAGTTATTTGGCCACGCAACGAAAAAACTCAAAAAATATGTTTTAAAGGACTAGGGACATGTCATGATTGTCATTAAAACATTCCCACGAGGTTGACTTCAATGGGCGTTTTCCTATGGATTCCATACAAAGTAGGTGGTATGAAAAAATCGTAAAGAGAATCTTACAATTTAATTAATTTATCTCGACGGTTGGAAGGGTAATTGAGCCACATAGGTTTTCACGTGACTTAATTGCAACGACCTAGTAGGAATGGATCTCACTAGCCTAATACTCCCCGAACAGATGGTGTATCAAATTATGGTTGTATTTTTTTGCAGGTTAAATTATGATTGTATTTGGTTGATGTAATAATAACACTCAATGCATATTTATTTTATTGAGAAACCGTGCATACACGTAGGCATTTCTGCTGCTCCATTTCAACCGTATTCTATGGTTACGATTCTATCAAATATGTCCTTTTTTTACATCACTAAATATGTCCCTTTTTTACACGTCACTAAATATGTCCTTTTGATGCTTACCTGGAGGATTTGGCAGATGCGGTCGGATATGATGCACGGCAAAGATATTCCACCGTTGGAGACCTCTGTTGCCTCCCTCCAGAGCTACATAAGTTCACTCATGCTATCAAAACGTTACACAGTAGAAGAGATTATTAAAGGGAAGATGGCGTTGGCTGATCCTGGAACTAAAGCCCCAATGTTGACTCGTCATGCTGCTCCTTGGCCGGCACCTTTGGCGGGTCAAGTGGCACTGTCGGTTGATGGGTCATACTCAGAAGTGGATGGCACGGCGGCGGCTGATATGGTACTCCGAAGGCAGGATGGGAATGTGTTTTTTGCAATGTACAGATTTATTTTCAATTGCAATGACGCGTTGGAAGCAGAATTACATGTTCTCATGCAGGCAATGGCCCTCGTCTGTCAACATTCAAAGGGTACTGTGATGGTGCAATCTGATTCTTCCGAAGCCTTATCAAGTCTCATCAATGATCGCTTATGTAGATCGGCATACAGACACTTAGTGGCAGAGATCAAAGCTCTAATGCAGAACAAGGAGTTCATTCCCCATCAGATTAGACGGGAACAAAATACGATAGCAGATCGATTGGCTTTTTACAGTCGTACAAAACATACCACTGTTTGTGTGGCTTAATCGTGGTCCTCTATGTATTGAGGAATTATTGCCTTTTGACTGTAACCCTTTACCAATGGAATAAACTCTTTCTCCACGCAAAGAAAAAAGTCCTTTTGATTCTGTCGAAGATCGAAAGGGTTTCAAAACACGAAAAAACGGCCAAAAAGTGACGGTCTAGCCTGCTGCAACCGCGACCATTGATCCGCTATCAGTCCATTGCCCTCGTTAGAGCATCTCCAGCCGTTCGCCCCCCCAGGACGATGAAAAAGAGCCTTCTGGGGGCGAGCCGGCGCTAGATTGGCGCGTGGGGGCAAGCGGGTTCCCAGCCGCTCGCCCCAGGGTCGCCCCGGACGCACATTTTTTTAATTTTAAAACATATGAATTCGGCAAAGTTTGGCCAAATTCGAAATAAATTCGGCTAACTTGACATTCATATTAAACATGTTCGGCATTTACATAAATTATTTTAAAAAATACATCTATGGGGCGAAGAAGTCGCTGAGCACTGTGAAGTCACCGACGTCCTCCTCGTCGTCGGCGGCCTTCTCCTTCTTGATGGAGCGGCAGCCCCTGCTGGACCCCTGCCTGGCGTCTCCAAGGCGGACCGGTGGTGGCGGCGGCGCGTCGTCGTCGTCGCTGTCGTCGAGGACGACGACGCCTCCTTCGTCCCGGCCGCGGCGCTGGGCTTCGAAGCGCTCGAAAGTGGCGATCTGGCGCTGCAACTTCGTCTGTGCTCAGTCGTCGCGCGCCCACTTCAGGGCCGCCTCGTCGTCGAGCTCCTCCTCCTTGATGCCGCCGGCGAGCCCGGAATGTTGGCCTCGAACAGAAGCCACGCCTCGATGACTGGAGCGAGCGGCGGCCGAAGCCGTTGGTCGCCGGGGAAGCGCTCGGCCATCGCTGGAGAGGGAAGGAGGAAAGGGGAGGACGGGGGAGGTAGAGCTCGGCGACGCGGACGGGAAAGGGTAGAGCTCGGCGACGTACTGGGGGAGAGCAGAGCTCGGCAGCGACTAATTTGGGCTCGGGATGGTGTGGCCAGCGGCGAGGGGGGCGGCAGGTCTTTATAGCCTGTGATATGTGTACGCGTGGCGGGAGGGGAGGCGTCGCCCCGCCGCCCGTGACGCGCCGGCCCATGAGGAATCAATGAAAGGCTGCCGCCGTTTAGCCTTCCATTGATTCCCCGCGGGAAACCGAGACGCGCTGAGGAAGACGAGGCTGGCCCGTGGCTCTTTCGCGCCAAAACAGTTCGCCCTGGCGTCCCCGGGCGCCCCCCAGCGTGTCGGGTTCGGCCTGGATCCGCCGGCGTCAGTTTCCAAGGCGGACCGGTGGTGGCGGCGGCGCGTCGTCGTCGTCGCTGTCGTCGAGGACGACGACGCCTCCTTCGTCCCGGCCGCGGCGCTGGGCTTCGAAGCGCTCGAAAGTGGCGATCTGGCGCTGCAACTTCGTCTGTGCCCAGTCGTCGCGCGCCCACTTCAGGGCCGCCTCGTCGTCGAGCTCCTCCTCCTTGATGCCGCCGGCGAGCCCGGAATGTTGGCCTCGAACAGAAGCCACGCCTCGATGACTGGAGCGAGCGGCGGCCGAAGCCGTTGGTCGCCGGGGAAGCGCTCGGCCATCGCTGGAGAGGGAAGGAGGAAAGGGGAGGACGGGGGAGGTAGAGCTCGGCGACGCGGACGGGAAAGGGTAGAGCTCGGCGACGTACTGGGGGAGAGCAGAGCTCGGCAGCGACTAGTTTGGGCTCGGGATGGTGTGGCCAGCGGCGAGGGGGGCGGCGGGTCTTTATAGCCTGTGATATGTGTACGCGTGGCGGGAGGGGAGGCGTCGCCCCCGCCGCCCGTGACGCGCCGGCCCATGAGGAATCAATGAAAGGCTGCCGCCGTTTAGCCTTCCATTGATTCCCGCGGGAAACCGAGACGCGCTGAGGAAGACGAGGCTGGCCCGTGGCTCTTTCGCGCCAAAACAGTTCGCCCTGGCGTCCCCGGGCGCCCCCAGCGTGTCGGGTTCGGCCTGGATCCGCCGGCGTCAGTTTCCAAGGCGGACCGGTGGTGGCGGCGGCGCGTCGTCGTCGTCGCTGTCGTCGAGGACGACGACGCCTCCTTCGTCCCGGCCGCGGCGCTGGGCTTCGAAGCGCTCGAAAGTGGCGATCTGGCGCTGCAACTTCGTCTGTGCCCAGTCGTCGCGCGCCCACTTCAGGGCCGCCTCGTCGTCGAGCTCCTCCTCCTTGATGCGCCGGCGAGCCCGGAATGTTGGCCTCGAACAGAAGCCACGCCTCGATGACTGGAGCGAGCGGCGGCCGAAGCCGTTGGTCGCCGGGGAAGCGCTCGGCCATCGCTGGAGAGGGAAGGAGGAAAGGGGAGGACGGGGGAGGTAGAGCTCGGCGACGCGGACGGGAAAGGGTAGAGCTCGGCGACGTACTGGGGGAGAGCAGAGCTCGGCAGCGACTAGTTTGGGCTCGGGATGGTGTGGCCAGCGGCGAGGGGGGCGGCGGGTCTTTATAGCCTGTGATATGTGTACGCGTGGCGGGAGGGGAGGCGTCGCCCCGCCGCCCGTGACGCGCCGGCCCATGAGGAATCAATGAAAGGCTGCCGCCGTTTAGCCTTCCATTGATTCCCCGCGGGAAACCGAGACGCGCTGAGGAAGACGAGGCTGGCCCGTGGCTCTTTCGCGCCAAAACAGTTCGCCCTGGCGTCCCCGGGCGCCCCCCAGCGTGTCGGGTTCGGCCTGGATCCGCCGGCGTCAGTTTCCAAGGCGGACCGGTGGTGGCGGCGGCGCGTCGTCGTCGTCGCTGTCGTCGAGGACGACGACGCCTCCTTCGTCCCGGCCGCGGCGCTGGGCTTCGAAGCGCTCGAAAGTGGCGATCTGGCGCTGCAACTTCGTCTGTGCCCAGTCGTCGCGCGCCCACTTCAGGGCCGCCTCGTCGTCGAGCTCCTCCTCCTTGATGCCGCCGGCGAGCCCGGAATGTTGGCCTCGAACAGAAGCCACGCCTCGATGACTGGAGCGAGCGGCGGCCGAAGCCGTTGGTCGCCGGGGAAGCGCTCGGCCATCGCTGGAGAGGGAAGGAGGAAAGGGGAGGACGGGGGAGGTAGAGCTCGGCGACGCGGACGGGAAAGGGTAGAGCTCGGCGACGTACTGGGGGAGAGCAGAGCTCGGCAGCGACTAGTTTGGGCTCGGGATGGTGTGGCCAGCGGCGAGGGGGGGCGGCGGGTCTTTATAGCCTGTGATATGTGTACGCGTGGCGGGAGGGGAGGCGTCGCCCCGCCGCCCGTGACGCGCCGGCCCATGAGGAATCAATGAAAGGCTGCCGCCGTTTAGCCTTCCATTGATTCCCCGCGGAAAACCGAGACGCGCTGAGGAAGACGAGGCTGGCCCGTGGCTCTTTCGCGCCAAAACAGTTCGCCCTGGCGTCCCCGGGCGCCCCCCAGCGTGTTGGGTTCGGCCTGGATCCGCCGGCGTCAGTTTCGGCCTAAACCGGCGAAAAACAGACTATTGAAGATGTGACTGGATCGATTTCTTAATGCCGGCGCGACAAAATCGTCGGAGGAGGGTCACTGATGGGGGCGTGGCTGGAGATCTTACCGGTGACCTCTTCCAATCGCCCAGATCAACACCAACGTGACCGAAATGCCCCCGCCACCCCATTGCTTCTTCCGAGGCGCTATCGCCGCTCCGCTTCCGCTCCCATCCATCTAACTGACGAACACGCAAACATGAGTACAAATTGGAAAACAGTCTACTGTTCGGGAGGGAGGAGAGAAGGAAGAAGCCGCTCCGCCAACGAGCAGTTCCTCACACTTCCGGGAGAAGAGAACCCATCTCGGGCGACGTCTTCTGAGGTACAGTGTGTCCTGTCGCGCCCTCCGTTTCTCCGTCGTTTTTGGCGATCCTTCTGTGAAATTTCCCCGCGGCGGGGAACCGCGATCGGCTCGATCAGGGGTGAATCTGGGTGGTGGGCGGGTTGAGGTCGCGGCTCCTAGGGTTTGGGGCGGCTAATCATGCAACTGTTGGCTCTCTGTTCGATCCGTTTCCCCGTGTTGACTTAGTTCAGTTCACATCGTGTTTGCTTATGATTGTCCGTAAGTGTCCAGATGTTCAGAGCCTGCTGATATGCTGTGGTGCTAATAGAAACTGCGCGGAGAGCCGCTAGATTTGTAGTAAGAGCAACTTCAATGGGGCGACCCATTTCGTCCGCGGCCGTCCGTTTGGGGCGGCGCGGACAAAAAAGCCGGCCCAACGCGCCGACCCAAACGGACGCGTGTCCGCTTTCGTCCGCCTGCGGACCCATTCCCGGCCAATTTTTAGCCTGATTTGCGTCGGCGCGGACACAAGACGGACACGCGCGTGCTCGCCCTCTTTCCTCACCGGGCCCGCTTGTCGGTGGCACTGTGGATTCACACCCTTCGCCCGCCTGCTACCGCCAGCCATTTTTTCAGTACGTAGATAGTTCTAGCGTACACAGATAAAAGAAAAGGACCACTACTTGTCGCTTTCTGACTCCGACTCGGTAATGTCCTCCTCCGACGTCTGAAGGTAGGCGTCAGCAAGCTGCTCGTCTTCAAAGTCCCAACCCGACGTTTCTCGTAGCTTCAGTTTCAATTGAGCTGCCTGCTTCCGCGAATGCTTGTCCTCCCGATAGGCGGCTCGCTCCCTCCTCCTCGCGTCCCTCTTCGATCTCAATTGCTTGTAGAACTGACGCTCGTCGACGATGTCCTGCGGGAAGCCTCCGCGCCACACCACCAAGGCTTCCACGTCTTTCTCTGCGATGGCGAGGCGACGCTGTCGCCTCCGGTGGACACGACGATCCTCGTCGGTGAAAAGCCGCGGGAGAGGCGCCAGATCCTGCGCCCGCTGGCTCGACACGTTGGGAAAATTCATATCCCGACGAGGCCTCAGGAGGCGCCACGCCGCCGAGTCGTGCGCGCGGGCCGGCTCCTCTACGGTGTTGAAGGTGCCGAGGACGAGACGTTTCTCGCAAAACCAGATCTCAGAGGAGAATGCGCCGGAGCGGCGCTCGCGGACTCCGCGAAAATCCGAAGCGCCCAGGCGGCGGATCGACATGGTGGCGCAGAGGCGGCGAGAGTGGGGGGCGGACAGAGTGTGGAGGGAGCGCCTTCTTTATAACGAGCGCCGGCCGCGGCGCGCGCGCGAACCTTTCCCGCGCGCTAGGCCGCTTCCCCCCCCCCCCCCCCCCCCCCCCCCCCGCGCGCGAACCTTTCCCACGCTCCAGACGGCATGATCTTAAACGCGCGCGGTCATGAAATGGGTCGGCCCGTTGGGCGCACTGCTGACCCAAAACTAAAAGAGGGCGGACGGCCGACCCAAACGGACAAAAAGCGGACAAAAATGCCGTCCGTTTGGGTCGGCCCGTTGGAGTTGCTCTAATTGCTGTTGTGCTTAATTAGCAGCTGCTATTACTCGTGGACTGGCGTAGGAAGTGCTAGCTGTGCCTGTCTCTTTATCTGATGTGCTAGTCGTTTCGGCGGGAGCGCGGTTGCTGATGGTGGGCAGTGTTTGTTCTGTTTACAGGTTTGTGACGCTTCTCTCCTAGGCGAGGATTGATGTGCAGTTATGGCGGTGGCGACGTCGATGACTGGTATGATGATTCTGATACGGATGACCACGCCGAAGACACGGGCGATGACAGGCACCATGAGCAAGGAGCAAAGAACTCCGATTTAGACCTGGATGATGAAGATCGGACCTTTTTGGTATGTCCATCAGTTGTTTTGTATTGTCGTGTCATCACGGTTGGAACTAAGCCTACGCAAGATTGGTTTAAATGCACTTCGTATTGGGTTAGCAGAAGTTTGAACATTACTATTCCAATGATGACTAGAACTGCAAGTGTGGACACTTGAATGCTGCTGTTAGGATTCAATTATGTAGCTCTGTTTGTAATGTACTAACTACTAGGCATGAATCAGTTATATGACCATATGATTGGCTTGATTGGGGCACTGATTGTTCATTCTCTTGTTTTGAGAGGGGTGAATGAAGTGGCAGAAATTTTATGCTTGGGAGCCTGATACATTTGTTTCTGGTTTAGAGGGTTGTCTGGATCTATGAAGCTTGTCCCCTTACCAGTTGCACAATGTCATTTGTTTTGTACTGTTCATTGCCCTGTCTTTTTGCCATCTACATAGATATCTGTTGCAAGTCTCTCTTCTAATGGTATCTGCTTGCCATGCTATGTAAAATGTTTCTATTGTTCCGTCTATTCTGTCTTCCATTTCTAAACCACTCTGGGTTTGTTGTAATTCTGGTCATAGGATAAAGAAGCAGTTATTTGTCTTGCTCAGCTGTTAAGTTTATGGACCAATCTTGAACTTGAACAACAAGAGTGTAAATATGATTTTGTTGCTAATCCACCATTGTGTTAATTACATAAACCAAGCTGTGATGCTCTAAATAGTTATTCCTTCTTCTCTGTTTAGAGTCAGTTTCCAGATACTTGGGGGGCAGCGCCCACAAGAAAAGAAAAAGACATCCAAGGAATACAATGGAAGAGGCTGGATATCACACGTGAACAGTACAGACAGACCAGGTTGCAGCAGTACAAAAACTACGAGAGCATTCCTAATTCTGGAGAAGAAGCAGCCGAGGTGTGTCTTGTAGAAAGTTCAAGAGCTTATGCAAAGTTTTCTGTCTAGATGTTTCTAACAGCTGATACATGTCTTAAAACAGGAATGCAAACAGACTGAGAAAGACGGAATGTATTACGAATTCAGAAAAAATACTAGATCTGTAAAATCAACTATACTACATTTCCAGGTGTGTTTTTTATTCTGTCTCTGAAATGCTTGCTTAAAAATTGCATAGATGATGAAATGCATCCATACGTGAAAGAAGAGATAGAGGTAGTCTTGAACATCAGGACTGAGGCTGGTTCTTGTATCTTTTGGATTAATTATAATTTACATGGCAGTTTGAAGAAACTTTTACCGTATGAATTTAATTTGTTCAGGGATCTCTGCAAGTCCTGATTATGTGTCTCTGTGTAATCTCTTGTGAATAAGTGCTGTTGCTGTGTTTCAGCTAACCATTTGCATTTGGTATCAGATTCTTCATTGATACCCTTCCTATTTTTAAACCGATTTGATCTGCGCTGTCAAGAGCATCAAACAATTGACTTGAATTGTGCCTGCAGCTGAGAAATTTAGTATGGGCCACATCCAAGCATGATGTCTACCTGATGTATCATTACTCAGTCCTTCACTGGTCTGCATTGAGTGGTGTGGATACTGAACTTATGAACGTCCGTGGTCATGTGGCACCAAAGGAGGTACTATATTACCTGATTGCAATTTATTATCTGTCTCCATTTTTCACATCCTCTATAGGCTACAGCTTATCTTGTTATTCTTCTTCTATTGATGGTTATGGATCTCTTATTACAGAAGCACCCAGGAAGTCTATTAGAGGGGTTTTCTCAGACTAAGGTTAGTACCATGGCAGTGAAGGACAATTTGCTGGTAGCTGGTGGATTTCAAGGGGAGCTAATCTGCAAGGTATGTTCCCCAATTTGACTCAAACCTTCTGAATCAAATCCATATTGTGCTATCTTTTGGCATGGTGATTGACAGTTTGACTCGAATCCTTTGGAATCAAAATGCAATGTTGTCGTGCATGTACTCAAATTGCTTAATATGTTTATTAACTCTGAGTGTTGATCTAATGTTGATGTGGAATGCAGCACCTTGATCGAGAGGGGATAAGCTTTTGTTGTCGAACATCACATGATGATAATGCTATGACTAATGCAATTGAGATATTCAATACTTCTAGGTAATGTCATGTCCCCGTTATTAATGATGCGGCCTCATTGGGTGTATGTTCATGCCAGTTCTGTTTTTTCCCCTAGTGGCGCTGTTCATTTCATGGCATCGAGTAATGACAACGGTGTAAGAGACTATGACATGGAGAGATTCCAGTTGTGCAATCACTTTCAGTTTGATTGTCCAGTGAATGTAAGTCCCTTTGGTTATTTCTTTTAGTTCTTTTATTTGTTTTGGAAAGCTGGAACATTCTTTTTTGGGTACATGGTGTTGTGATCTCGTCGCATTGCTTCCGTCAACATGCTTCTTTACAATCATCTTGATATGTCATATGTCATGTGGGGCTTACTTTTGGTACCCTGTTGTTCACCAATCTAATAAAATTAGACAAGAATTTGTGATGTCAAGTGCAAAACAGGAGTATCAAACTTTAAGTTGGCAGTGTTAAAAAAAAGGAATAAAAATCTGTTTCCAGAGCTGACAGCACTATGCAGTTATGTACAGTACTTCTGTTTTCTGGATCTAGGGCTTAACGAGAACTGAGAATTATGGTGCCTCATCTGCAGCAATTGGCATCCTTGAGGGCTAGTCTTTCACATGCCCCTCATTTCGGGTGGCTGCCTTTTCGACATAGTATTCATAGTAAACGGAGACCAATACCAGTATCGGAATCAGTGAATGCTCTAAGTGCACTTGTTGGTTTACTCTGGCCTGACTATTATTTTGTTAATGCAGCATACATCGCTGAGTCCCGACAGAAAGCTTGTTCTCGCCGTGGGGGACCATCCTGATGGTTTACTTGTTGATGCGAATTCAGGAGAGGTATACTACTAGCCCATGCCAACCCATACATCAAAGATCCCATGTTAGCCAAACTCTGATTTATTTTTCGAATTGAATAGCTGACGTGTAATTAAGTGAGAGCACCATTTCTTATTCTGGATGCAGACGCTTCATTCCATGAAAGGCCATCACGACTACTCTTTCGCATCGGCCTGGAGCCCTGATGGACGAACATTCGCTACCGGGAACCAAGACAAGACATGCCGAGTCTGGGACATTAGAAACCTGTCGAAAGCCGTCCATGTACTGAAGGGCAACCTTGGGGCCATTAGGTCGATCCGCTTCACTTCTGACGGGCAGTTCCTGGCGATGGCGGAACATGCGGACTTCGTCCAGATCTTCGACGCCCGGAGCGACTACACCAAAAGGCAAGAGCTGGACTTCTTTGGCGAGATATCTGGGATCTCCTTCAGCCCGGATATGGACGCTCTTTTCGTCGGTGTGTGGGATAGAACATATGGCAGCCTCCTCCAGTATGGTCGTTTACATAATAACAACTAGTGCGTGAACCATATGGTGCTGTTCCCCCGCATGTATTTCCCAGAAGTCTTGAACACAACTTGTCTGTGTGTGACTCATTTCTCAGCTGTATATAAATAAATATGCATGTGTGCTTCATTGCTCTCCGGAACTTGGCACTGAGGTGCTTTCATGGCTGAAATCTGCCGCTGCCTCACCTCAGCAGAGTGCCAGAGTGTGAATTTCCCATCTTGGTGGGCGGCCGCCACGCTTGCGGCTCAGCCTCTCTGATCACGCTCACTATCTGGAGTCTGGAAGAAGCAGAATGATTGCAAAACTGTTACAACACTGCACAGAGGATTCCAAATGAAACACGATTACAACCGGTCATCCCTTCTTTTAGAGCATGGTTAATAGTACAACCAGCTGATGGTTATATGATAGTGCGATGTCTTCTGTAGCCAACCTTGTAGCTGGCAAGTACAATAATAAGATATAAAGATGTGCTACTTTATTAATACACGGTCCACCTCTTGTTCTCACATAGTGTCAAACGAGCACGTGCTGCAGTTGGCTCTTATTCTATAGCCAGTTTCTCTTCTCTCTCCTCTTCTGTCCCCTTCATGTCGGTAGAAAAATAATATTTTAACCCTTATATCCTGCTTACATAAGCTTATTGTACATGCTCTAAATATGACACAAATAACACAATCCGGTCTTGAGAGAAGCTCAGGATGCCGTCCCCGACCATAACTTTGCCGAAGATGGGCAAGGGGAAGAGTGCCTCCCTTGATTGAAGTTGGATATGGCAACTAACGGGATCGGTGCTAGGCATCAACCCTAGCTAATGTAGTGGCATACCGAAGACTTCTATTGAGTTGATCTTCAACCGCCGTAGCTGATGTTGATATGGTGGCCAATGGGCGAAGGAAGACCAAGCATCCAAGCGAGCTTTATATCCCACAGAGCACTAGATACGAGTGTGATGGCCATAGATCTACCACCTTCTCTCCATCAGTGCCCACAGCAGTGAAGAAAGTGGGTAAAGAATAGTCCTATCTAACGGTCTGCCAAGCTTATTAGAGAACCTCATGTCGGATCCACCTCCAACAGCGGCAACATGACTACGGGAGAGGGGGCCGGGATAGAGGAAGAGTCCGGAGAGTCCGATGGCGGCTAGGGTTTGAGCCACTTGTGTCGCCACACAAGAGCGACGTAAGGTGAATGTTTTCCTCCCTCGCTTTTAGATGCTTGCAGTGGCCACTCTGTGACATATCGAACTGGGTGGAGGCTCCCTAGCTAGTTGGTTGGCCAACCGTTTTTATTACTTTTTAAGCAAGGAAAAAGTTAAAAAAACCTGTAAAGAAAAGGTTTTAATCTGTGTCATAGATATGCCTCGAAAATTGTAAACTTTTCATGAATGTACAAAAGCATACCTCAAATAAAAAAATGTTACGATGAGAAAAAAACTACTCCTTCCTTAAAGAAATATAAAAACATTTAAATCACTATTTTAATGATCTAAACGCTCTTATATTTCTTCACTGACCAGCAGGAACATTGACTACATATAAATTGGAATACCGTTTAGTTCCAACCACGAGCGACACAGCGTGACCCTGTTCGCTCAGGGAGCAACCAAAAATGCTAAGCTAACCACAATAGCAACCCCCAAGAAACGACTGCCCACCGCTCTACAGCCAGCGTTGTTGCTATCCGTGTAGTCACTGGCGGTGCCGGCGCCGGTGCTGGCACTAGCGGCGACCGGCCCCTGCGAGACCGAGAAGGCTGGCCCAGTGGGTGCCGGTGCGAGGGCGCCTTCCTTTGGCGGTGGCGACGGCGGGTGGGCGAGAGCGGGCGGCAGGCCGTGGCCGTGGGCTACCTTGATCTGGAAGCGCATGCCCTGCTGACACTGCACGCCGCCGTCGGCTTCCGAGAAGAAGTAGTTGGTGCCCTCGTAGAGGAGAGGGACAGAGATGGCGTCTGTCTCCTCGAGGCCGCTTACGCCGCCGCTGTAGATGTAGGTCTCCAGCCCGTCGTCCTCGCTGGGATCGCAGAGGGAGTAGGTGGTGGAGTTCGAGGTGACCACCACCGACGAGTTATCGTTCGTCTTGAATACTGGTAGTAAGAAGAAAGGTAGCTGATGAGCATGGGTTTGGTTTAGTTGAGTATAACTGGCTCATGGTTAAGCTGTACGATGCAAAGAAAAATATAGCTACACAAATCAGTGATTAAGTGAACTACTACTAGTACATGACACTGGATGATCACTTAATTGCTGATGCTAGAGAAATATTTAAACTCTGTTTCAACTTTTTTAAAAGTTTAAGCTCTGTCCTAAGTTAAAACATTTTAAGTTTGATTTGAGGAAGTTCCGTGCCAACATCTGTAACACTAAATTTGTTTTTGTTAGATGATTTTGTGCTTGAGAGGATTGAACTTTGTAATAAATTTGCACTGTGCGGATGACATGGTGCGGAGGCTAAGGGAGGTGCACCTTCCATTATTATTAAATAAAAATGTACTTTACTAGGTGACATACAAAAACCTACCAGTATATTAAAGTCGACGAATGTCAGAATGTAAACAGAGATGTAAATCCACGCTCAGAGGGCAAAACAGAGGTGAAGATCCACTGATTAAACCTGTGTTTCTCAATGTAGTGTAGCATTAAGGCCTCCTTTGGTTTAGAGGAATTTCATAGGAATTCTAGAGAGGATATGATTCTTATAGGATCTTTTCCTTTAGAACCCTTTAGTTCATAGGAATGGATTCCTATTTCTACATAGGATTGGTTTCTATCCTTCATATTTCATAGGAAAATAAAAAAGAGCCTAGACTCAATGGAAAAATTCCTTTGATGTCAACCAAATGACATCTTGTTTCCTATTCCTACTCATAGAATTTGAGATACATGCCATCTCATTTTCTATAAGATTTCTATTCGTATGATAATCCTATCCTATGAACCAAAAGAGGTCTAAAGTTTCTAGTAGATTAGAATCGGGGCAGCTATTTTAGCCAGAGCGTTGACTTGTGGTGCTATTAGAGATCAGCCGGCACATGCCTTCTTCCACTACAGAAAGATTCTATTTTTCCTTGGTTCTTGGCGCATGAAGCTCGGAAGTTACTGGCTTCCTTCCTGCATAGCTAGATCTGGATCTAAGTTCTGAATTCTTGGCTGCTTCATGTTTCATGGCCTCTGTTACATACTTCTTCAGGACCTGTCCTCCTTTTCTAGGATGAAGCAAGTTTGTACTCGCATATAGTACTGGACTTCTCATTATAATCTGCTTAACTAGCTAAACCGCCAAGACCCAACCATTTTATGACATCTAGAATTATGGATCCCCATTTTCCTCATTATGCATCAGAAGTTCAGAACACTAGCTCGATTGGTTTCTTTCTTTCTCACACTCACTGCACATTGCGCGACAGGAACTGTACCGCGGAAAGAAGCAGAAGCAAATTGAAGTAGCAGTTGGTTTAGGTTGGAACGTACTGAGGTAGTCGCCGAGGTAGAATGTCTCGCCGGCGGCCCAGGAGGAGTAGTTGCCCGACGTGGTGTTGCTCGTCGCGTTGAAGAACCACCCGTCGGCGCCCCCAACCGTGTGGTTCATGTACGCCAGCGGCGCCGGCAAGGCCGACGGCGCATCCTGCGCCGTCGCCGGGCTTGCCAGGACGGCCAGCGCGGCGACTGCGGCTAACGCGGCCGCTGGTAGAAGGCGCGCCATGGAGCCTGAGCTTGGGAGCTAGCTATGGCTTGTCGATGGCCAGCAGAGCTTTTATCTAGTGTCCTGTGCTCTTGTGTTAAGAGTAATCCAAAGTACATATACAGTACTAGGCCGTGTAGTAGTAGTGTGGACGTGATGGAGCTTGCCGGTTGATTAGTTTAGAGGAATCATAAATGCTCACACTTAAACTTCCACTGTTCCACACACGCTGTCATGTGCATCTTTGAGTAATGTTTGAGTTTGACCCACCGGATGCCACCCGCAGTTACCATTTCTCTGCCACCTATTATAAACAAATAAATAAGGGCGCTACTCTGCGCCGGTCGACCGGCCGAGTCGTTCCGCCGATCCACTTACATCTGTTGGATTCATCCATCCTGAAACATTGGATCTAGCTTATTTGAAACGTTGGGTCATGCAAAACTGAAACCACTGAATCCCATGCAAAACGAGCCCGCTTTGTCGGCCCGCATGGAACGGGTAATGGTTGCCATGCGTCGTAGCTTTTCTCATGACGCCCAACTTCCGCGAATGTCCACTGTCATAGCACACCATGGCTGCCCTGCATCGCGGTTGCAACTTGCTGTTGTCGCCTCGCAGGTACTCCGTCATCCAGCCGCGCGTGCACGAAACGAGTTGCCAGCGCCATGCTCCGATGCTTTGCTCGTCGACTCCTGATACCCCAGCTCCCATGAATATCCCGTCCACTGTTGTAGCTCGGTGCCGCCGCCCTGCATCACCGTTGCAACTGGACGTTGTTGCTTCATGCAAAAAGCTCGTTGTAGCATGGCCTCTCCTTGTCCCAACAAATTGTCTTGCCGGTTGCAGTTTTCCGTCTCACTAGTCCCAGCAAATCATCTCCCCTATCCTAGCAAAAACAATCTCAGCCACAAAAAATCTCGTTGGCTGGTTGCAACAAAAATTCTTGCTGATCCCAGATAAAATGAACGGCGGTTGCAGCAAAAAAAAAATGGCCATCACCGGGTCGTAGCAAAAATTCTCGCCAGTCATTGGTCGTAACAAAAATTCTCGCCGGTCGCAATAAAAATTCTTGCTGGTCCCAGCGAAAATGAACGCTGGTTGCAGCAAAAAAAATGGCCATCACCGGGTCGTAGCAAAAATTCTCGCTGGTCACTGGTTAAAAATAAAATTTCTCGCTGGTCGCAACAAAAATAAACGCCGGTTGCAGCAAAAAAATGGCTTCCAATCATCCGGTCCTAGCAAAAATTCTCGCCGGTCGCTGGCTCAACAAAAATTCTCCCGGGTCTGAGCAAAGTTGATCGTCGGTTGCAGCATAAAAAAGGCTAGCCATCGCCAGGTCGCGGCAAAAATTCTCGTCGGCCGCTTCTCACAAAAAAATTCTCGCCGGTCCCAGCAAAAATGATTGCCAGTTCCAGCAAAAAATGACTTGCCATCAGCGGGTCGTAGCAAAAAATATTATCACCGGTCGCGACAAAAAATCTCATTGATCCCAGCAAAAATAATAGCCGGTTGCAGCAAAAAACATGGCTTGCCATCGCTAGGACACAGCAAAAAATTTCGCTTGTCCAAGCAAAACAACTCGTCGTCGTTCGTAGAAAAAAAGTTTGTCGTCGGTGGTAGCTACAGAAGGTCACACCAGTCCTAGCAAATTTACTCGTCGATTGTAGCAAAAAATGCCTCGCTGTCGCCAGTCGCAGCAAAAAATCACGCCGGTCCCTAAAAAACAACTCGCCAGTTGTAGCTCGATATCAACCGATTAGGGCTCCGACGAACTGTTCATGGCAGGTGCAATGAAAAAATGGAAAGAAGAAATGAGTGGACACGGGTAAGGATAGAGACAAGTGTAGGGAAAAAAGCGGTCTAGCAGCTAAAGAAAAAACTGATCGGGGCCCACCAGTATGTGCGCGTGGGTGCAAGAGGAGCCAGTGGATCAAGGCGGATCGTACGCTGCGCACGCGACCGGCTCAACGCGCAGCCGGTCGTCCGGCAGGGAACGTTTCCCAATAAATAAGTAGTGTTCCTTTTTTTTCAAACTCTTCTTCGTCAACGGGGTTTTTCCCCCCTACCATGTTCCTCCATCTATTTTTTTATTTAGCTGTTTTTTCCCACCACGTTATATTTGATCACACCTTTCAAATACGCCACTCAATCATATTAATTTGCTTACCTTTTGCAGCACTACATGAACTCTAGCTTAACTAACTTACCTTTTCCAATAACGTGGAATTAGGCCATTCGATTTCACACCATATTTCATCACACCTTCATGTATGCCGCTCAATTATATTAATTTACTTACCATGCATAACCTAGACTACGAAATTATTTTGAGATAAAAAATATTTGACCCTGTGGCAACGCACAGACACGTATCTAGTCGATTAAAAAAGGAAGCAACCCATTTAATTAGGTCCGCGGCTCATTCTAGTGTTCATACAAAACTAGAACACCCCATAATCTGTATAAAAATTACCTTGCGTGATCACAAACAAAAATGAACATATGCATAGGACATCGAGGAAATCGTAAATACTACCTCTGTAAATACTACCTTATAAAAGTTTACTGAGGGAGTAGGTCACAATGCGGTTCGGAAGGCCACCGAGGTGGGCACAACCCACCAGGGTGCGCCTGGGCCTCCAGGCGCGCCCTGGTGTCTTGTGCTCACCTCGGGCTCCCTCTTCGGCACTTCTTTGAACCACTAGATGTCTTCTGGTTCAAAAAAAATCCACAAAAAGTTTCGCTGCGTTTGGACTCAGTTTAGTATTGATTTTTTGCGATGTAAAAAACATGCAAAAAACAGGAACTGACACTTGGCACTATGTCAATAGGTTAGTACCCAAAAAAATGATATAAAATGACTATAAAATGATTGTAAAACATCCAAGAATGATAATATAACAACATGGAACAATCAATAATTATAGATACGTTGGAGACGTAACATTGTCCTTCTTGGACAAGCCTCCCACTTATGATTAACCCCTCTTGTAAACATCCGCAACTACAAAAGAAGAATTAAGATAAATCTAACCATGGCATGAAACATACGGATCTAAATCAGCCCCTTACGAAGCAATGCATAAACTAGGGTTTAAGCTTCTGCCACTCTAGCAACCCATCATCTACTTATTACTTCCCAATGCCTTCCCCTAGGCCCAAATAATGGTGAAGTGTCATGTAGTCGACATTCACATAACACCACTAGGGGAGAGACAACATACATCTCATCAAAATATCGAATGAATACCAAATTCACATGACTACTAATAGCAAGACTTCTCCCATGTCCTCAGGAACAAACGTAACTGCTCATAAAGCATACTCATGTTCATAATCAGAGGAGTAATAATTATCATTAAGGATCTAAACATATGATCTTCCACCGAATAAACCAACTAGCATCAACTACAAGAAGTAATCAACACTACTAGCAACCCACAGGTACCAATCTGAGGATTTGAGATAAAGATCGGATACAAGAGATGAACTAGGGTTTGAGAGGAGATGATGATGGTGAAGATGTTGATGGAGATTGACCCCCTCTCGATGAGAGGATCGTTGGTGATGAGGATGGCTTTGATTTTCCCCTTCGGGAGGGAAGTTTCCCCGGCAGAACAGCTCGCCGGAGCCCTAGATTGGTTCTGCCCAAGTTCCGCCTCGAGACGGCGGCGCTTCGTCCCGAAAGTTTCCTCTTGATTTTTTTCCAGGTATAAACCCTTGATACATCTCCAACATATCTATATTTTTTATTGTTCCATACTATTACATTATCTGTTTCGGATGTTTTATATGCATTAATATGTTATTTTATATTATTTTTAGGACTAACTTATTAACCTAGAGCCCAATGCCAGTTTATGTTTTCCCCTTGTTTTTGAGCTTCGCAGAAAAGGAATACCAAACGGAGTCTAAACGGAATAAAACCTTCGAGATGATTTTTCTTGGACCAGAAGACACCCCAGAGACTTGAAGATCAAGTCAGAAGAGCCACGTGGCAGCGACAAGGTGGGAGGGCGCGCCTAGGGGGGTAGGGCGCGCCCCTGCCTCGTGGGCCCCTCGTGACTTCCCTGACCTAATTTTGCCTCCTATATATTCACATATATTCCCAAACCACCAGAAGCATCCACGAAAACACTTTTCCACCACCGCAACCTTCTGTTCCCGTGAGATCCCATCTTGGGGCCTTTTCCGGCATCCTGCCGGAGGGGGATTCGATCACGGAGGGCATCTACATCAACTCTATTGCGCTTCCGATGAAGCGTGAGTAGTTTACCTCAGACCTACAGGTCCATAGCTAGTAGCTACATGGCTTCTTCTCTCTCTTGATTCTCAATACCATGTTCTCCTCGATGTTCTTGGAGATATATCCGATGTAATCTTCTTTTGCAACGTGTTTGTCGAGATTCGATGAATTGTGGATTTATGATCAGCTTATCTATGAATTTTATTTGAATCTTCTCTGAATTCTTTTATGCATGATTTGATATCTTTGTAATTCTCTTTGAACTATCGATTTAGTTTGGCCAACTAGATTGGGTTTTCTTGCAATGGGAGAAGTGCTTAGCTTTGAGTTCAATCTTGCGGTGTCCTCTCCTAGTGACAGTAGGGGCAGCGAGGCACGTATTGTATTGTTGCAATCGAGGATAAAAAGATGGGGTTTACACAAGGTTGGAAAAAGCGGTAGGCGTAAGCGAGGCGGTTGTCCTTCACCTAGTGCCTAGGCGGTGCTTAAACGCTCTAGGCATAGCCTAGGCGATTATATAATTTTTACTATTAGGGTGTATATGTGGTTATTATATGTGTATTCTATTAATTTAGGGCATATAAGTACGTTAATGATCAGCTATTACGATTGGAATATGGCCCTTTTGGCATATCAGTGCAATATGGCATGATTTCTCGCTTGGGTAGACAATTTCTTAGTTGCTCTGCCTAGACTTCTGCTTATGCCCTAGGCGAGGCGTTGGGCCATTGCCTAGCGCCTAGGCGTGCCTAAGCGCCTCCTAGGCACTGCCTTTTCCAACAGAGGGTTTACATCATATTGCTTGAGTTTATTCCTCTACATCATGTCATCTTACTTAAAGCGTCACTCTGTTCTTCATGAACTTAATACTCTAGATGCAGGCAGGAGTCGGGCGATGCATGGAGTAATAGTAGTAGATGCAGGTAGGAGTCGGTTTACTTGAAACGGACGTGATGCCTATATTTCATAATCATTGCCTTGGATATCGTCATAACTTTGTGCTTTTCTATCAATTGCTCGACAGTAATTTGTCCACCCACCATATTATTTGCTATCTTGAGAGAAGCCTCTAGTAAAACCTATGGCCCCCGAGTCTATTTTCCATCATAGAAGTTTCTGATCTACTATTTGCAATCTTTTACTTTCTGATATATAAACCAAAAACCCCCCAAAATATTTACTTTATCTTTTGTTTAGTTTTATCTATCTCTATCAGATCTCACTTATGCATGTGACCATGAAGGGATTGACAACCCCTTTATTGCGTTGGGTGCAAGTGTTTTATCGTTTGTGCAGTGATGACCCACAAGTATAGGGGATCTATCGTAGTCCTTTCGATAAGTAAGAGTGTCGAACACAACAAGGAGCAGAAGGAAATGATAAGCGGTTTTCAGCAAGGTATTCTCTGCAAGTACTAAAATAAGTGGTAACAGATAGTTTTGTGATAGGATAAATTGTAACGAGCAACAAGTAACAAAAGTAAATGAATTGCAGTAAGGTGGCCCAATCCTTTTGTACCAAAGGACAAGCCGGAACAAACTCTTATAATAGGAAAAGCGCTCCCGAGGACATATGGGAATATCGTCAAGCTAGTTTTCATCACGTTCATATGATTCGCGTTCGATACTTTGATAATTTGATATGTGGGTGGACCGGTGCTTGGGTGTTGTTCTTACTTGAACAAGCATCCCACTTATGATTAACCTCTATTGCAAGCATCCGCAACTACAACAAAAGTATTAAGGTAAACCTAACCATAGCATGAAACATATGGATCCAAATCAGCCCCTTACGAAGCAACGCATAAACTAGGGTTTAAGCTTCTGTCACTCTAGCAACCCATCATCTACTTATTACTTCCCAATGCCTTCCTCTAGGCCCAAATAATGGTGAAGTGTTATGTAGTCGACGTTCACATAACACCACTAGAGGCTAGACAACATACATCTTATCAAAATATCAAACGAATACCAAATTCACATGACTACTCATAGCAAGACTTCTCCCTTGTCCTCAGGAACGAACGTAATTACTCACAAAGCATATTCATGTTCATAATCAGAGGGGTAATAATATGCATATAGGATCTGAACATATGATCTTCCACCAATTAAACCAACTAGCATCAACTACAAGGAGTAATCAACAGTACTAGCAACCTACTAGCACCAATCCCGGACTTTGAGACAAGAATTGGATACAAGAGATGAACTAGGGTTTGGAGATGAGATGGTGCTGGTGAAGATGTTGATGGAGATTGCCCTCTCCCGATGAGAGGAGCGTTGGTGATGACGATGGTGATGATTTCCCCCTCCGGGAGGGAGGTATCCCTGGCAGAACAGCTCGGCCGGAGCTCTAGATTGGATCCGCCAAGGTTCCGCCTCGTGGTGGCGGAGTCTCGTCCCGAAAAGTTCCCCCTCATTTTTTTCTCATCGAAAGACCTCATATAGGAGAAGATGGGCATCGGAGAGCCACCAGGGGGCCCACGAGGTAGGGGGCGCGCCCTAGGGGGGGGCGCCCCCACCCTCGTGAGAAGGGTGTGGGCCCCCTGGCCTTCATCTTTGGCGTGGATTTTTCTTTATTTCTTTTAAGACGTTCCGTGGAGTTTCAAGACTTTTGGAGTTGCGCAGAATAGGTCTATAATATTTGCTCCTTTTCCAGACCAGAATTCCAGCTGTCGGCATTCTCCCTCCTTATGTAAACCTTGTAAAATAAGAGAGAATAGCCATAAGTATTGTGATATAAAGTGAAATAACAGTCCATAATGCGATAAATATCGATATAAAAGCATGATTCAAAATGGACGTATCAACTCCCCCAAGCTTAGACCTCGCTTGTCCTCAAGCGAAAAGCCGATAACAATAAATATGTCCTCATGTTTAGAGGTAGAGGCGTCGATAAAAATAAAATACAGACATGAAGGCATCATGATTATTCTTATAACAGCAACATATATAGATTTTGTCATATGATTACTTATGTTCAAGTGATGATCTATTCACAATGCAAAAGTATAAATCATAAACCTTATTGGACTCCGACAAACTATAATCTCAGTCATTCAAGCAATTGCAATTTATCATAACATCGGAAAGAGTCTATGTCAGAGCTAAAAAGCAAGTCCACATACTCAACTATCATTTAGTCCTCCATAATTGTTAACACTCACGTGATACTTGTGGTTACGGGGTTTTAATCGGACACAGAGAAAGATAGGGGCTCATAGTTTTTCCCCACAACCTTTTACCTCAAGGGTAATGTCAACAATAATGGTTCATGCTCCCCTACATACAATTAGATATATATATATATATATATATATATATATATATATATATCATGTTCTTTCCAACATGTTGAGCTTGCCAAAGGATAAAATGAAAAAGGAAAGGTGAAGATCACCGTGACTCTTGCATAAGGTAGAAGATAATAATAAAGGATAGGACCTTCGCAGAGGGAAGCAGAGGTTGCCATGCACTTTTATGGTTGGATATATAAAATCTCAATGCGAAAGAACGTCACTTTATATTGCCCCTTGTGATATGAACCTTTATTATGCAGTCCGTCGCTTTTATTACTTCCACATCACAAGATCGTATAAAGCTTATTTCTCCCACACCAATCAATCATACATATTTAGAGAAATTTTTATTGCTTTGCACCGATGACAACTTACTTGAAGGATCTTACTCAATCCATAGGTAGATATGGCGGACTCTCATGGCAAAACTGGTTTAAGGGTATTTGGAAGCACAAGTAGTATTTCTACTTGGTGCTGAGAATTTGGCTAGCATGAGGCGGAAAGGCAAGCTCAACAAGTTAGAGGAACCATGACAACATACTTTATATCAGATATAAGAAAGACATAACTCATTACGTTGTCTTCCTTGTCCAACATCAACTCTTTAGCATGTCATATTTTAATGAGTGCTCCCAATCATAAAAGATGTCAATGATAATATATCTATATGTGAAAACCTCTCTTTCCTTATTACTTCCTATTAATTGCAATAATGACCAAAGCTATGTCTGCCAATTCCCAACAACTTTTAATCATCATACTCTTTCTATGTGAAGTAATTACTCTCAATAAGATCAATATGAACTTTTTGTTTCTTTTTATTCTTTTTCTCTTTTCTTTTATTCACCCAATCATGGCAAAATAATCAAGCCCTTGACTCAACACTAATCTTTATTATATATAACTCACGGACTCGATTATATAGAGAGATTATAAAGCAAAACTCAAAACTAGATCATGCCATAAACTTTATTCTACTAGATCAAGATACTACTAATAGGATCGAACTAAGAAAAACGGTAAAGGTAGGAGTTGTGATGGTGATACGATACCGGGGTACCTCCCCCAAGCTTGGCAGTTGCCAAGGGGAGTGCCCATACCCAGATACTCAATTCTTCTTTGTTGGAGGAGACGGCGGAGGTGTTGTAGGCTTAGTTGATGGCTTAGGCTTCTCCCTTAATTTGCGTTTGAGGACAGCATTTTGATCCCTCAGATCATCAATTTCCCACTCCAGGTTTAATATCTTTTTGCATAGGTCCTGCTTATTTTCCTGCAAGAGACGAAAAGGGATAAACTTGAACTTGGGTTTCTTTACCCTATCAGGGAGACTTGACTTTTTGAACTCCATGTGCATGTCCCCAGGTTGAGGTAATGGTGCTTCATCTTCATCTGAGCTCGTCTCCTCCTTCCCCTTGGGTTCATAGTCCTCTTCTTCCTCCGTGGTCCATCCATTATGTTCCACATCTCCATAGACCTTTGGATTTGCTAAGTAATCATCCACATAGCTTTCTCCTTCCGAATCCTGGGAAGACATGTTGATTTAATCTACAACAGGACAGCTCGAAACAAAGACAGGAGATTTTTGTGTGATACAGAAGTCAAAACCTTCGGGAGAATATATAATGATTTTTTACCGACCAAAATATGTAACGTGCAAGAAAACGGAGTCCGGAAGGCACACGAGGCGCTCACGAGGTATGGGGCGCGCCCTAGGGGGGGCGCCCACCACCCTCTTGGGGCCCTCGTGTCCTTCCTGGACTGCTACTTATTTTTCTATTTTTCTAAATATTCCAAAACGGAGAAATATTGCCTTAAAAATTGTTTTGGAGTCGGTTTACTTACCGGACCACATACCTATTCCTTTTCGGAGTCTGAAACGTTCCGGAAAGTATCCCTTATGTATTCCTCCGGGGTTATGGTTTCAATAATATTGGTTTCAACATTTATGGGATTACCTGAGATATAATGTTTAATTCTTTGACCATTTACCACCTTCGGATTTGTGCCCTCGAAGTTGTTGATTTTTATGGCACCGGAACAATAGACCTCCTCGATGACATAGGGGCCTTCCCATTTAGAGAGAAGTTTTCCTGCAAAAATTCTTAAATGAGATTTGTAAAGCAATACATAATCACCTACATTAAACTCACGCTTTTGTATCCTTTTGCCATGCCATCTTTTAACTTTTTCTTTAAACAACTTGGCATTTTCATAAGCTTGGGTTCTCCATTCATCAAGTGAGCTAATATCAAATAACCTCTTCTCATTGGCAAGTTTAAAATCATAGTTAAGCTCTTTAATAGCCCAATAAGCCTTATGTTCTAGTTCGAGAGGTAAGTGACATGCTTTTCCATAAACCATTTTATACGGAGACATACCCATAGGATTTTTGTATGCAGTTCTATAAGCCCATAATGCATCATAAAGTTTCTTAGACCAATTCTTTCTAGACCTATTAACAGTCTTTTGCAAAATTAATTTGAGCTCTCTATTGCTCAATCCTACTTGACCACTAGACTGTGGGTGATAAGGAGATGCAATTCTATGATTAACATCATATTTAGCAAGCATTTTACGGAAGGCACCATGAATAAAGTGTGAACCACCATCAGTCATTAAATATCTAGGGACTCCAAACCTCGGAAAAATAACTTCCTTAAGCATTTTAATATAAGTGTTATGATCAACACTACTAGTTGGAATAGCTTCTACCCACTTAGTGACGTAATCAACAGCAACTAAAATATGTGTGTATCCATTAGAGGCAGGAAAAGGTCCCATAGAATCAAAGCCCCAAACATCAAACAGTTCAATAAAAAGTGAATAATTCATAGGCATTTCTTGACGTCTACTAATATTACCAATTCTTTGACATTCATCACAAGACAAGACAAACTTACGAGCATCCTTGAAGAGAGTAGACCAATAAAAACCAGATTACAATACCTTATGTGTAGTTCTATCTCCAGCGTGGTGTCCTCCATAAGATTCGGAATGACACTTGCGTAGGATCTGTTCCTGTTCATGCTTAGGTACACAACGTCTAATAACACCATCTACTCCTTCTTTATAAAGATGTGGTCATCCTAAAAGTAATGTCTTAAATCATAGAAAAACTTTTTCTTTTGTTGGTATGTGAAGCTAGGTGGTATAAACTTAACAACAATATAATTAGCATAATCAGCATACCATGGAGTACTACGAGAAGTACTTATAACATTTAATTGTTCATCAGGAAAGTCATCATTGATAGGTAGTGGGTCATCAAGAATATTTTCTAACCTAGACAGGTTGTCTGCAACGGGGTTCTCAGCTCCTTTTCTATCAACAATATGCAAATCAAATTCTTGTAGCAAGAGAACCCATCTAATAAGTCTAGGTTTAGCATCTTTCTTTTCCATAAGATATTTAATAGCAGCATGATCAGTTTGAATAGTTACTTTAGAATCAACAGTATAAGATCTGAACTTATCACAAGCAAATACAACTGCTAAAAGCTCTTTTTCAGTAGTAGCATAATTTCTCTGAGCATTGTCTAGAGTCTTACTAGCATAATGAATAACATTTAATTTATTATCAACTCTTTACCCTAGAACAGCACCTACAGCATAATCACTAGCATCACACATAATTTCAAAGGGTAAATTCCAATCAGGTGGCTGAACAATAGGTGCAGAGACTAATGCTTTCTTAAGTATTTCAAATGCTTCTACACAATCATCATCAAAGACAAATGGTATATCTTTTTGCAATAAATTAGTCAGAGGCCAAGAAATTTTTGAGAAGTCCTTAATGAACCTCCTATAAAATCTGGCGTGACCAAGGAAACTTCTTATACCTTTGATGTCCTTGGGACATGGCATCTTTTCAATAGCATCAACCTTGGCTTTATCAACTTCAATACCTCTTTCGGAAACTTTATGCCCCAAGACAATACCTTCATTAACCATAAAGTGGCACTTTTCCCAATTCAAGACAAGATTAGTTTCTTCACATCTCTGCAGAACTCGATCAAGATTGCTCAAGCAATCGTCAAAAGAGGAACCATAGACAGAAAAGTAGTCCATGAAAACCTCACAAATCTTTTCACAAAAGTCAGATAATATAGCCATCATGCATCTTTGAAAGGTAGCAGGTGCATTACATAAACCAAAAGGCATACGTCTATAAGAAAAAGTACCAAAAGGGCATGTAAAAGTAGTCTTTGATTGATCTTTAGCCGACACAGGTATTTGAGAGAAACCAGAATAACCATCTAGAAAGCAATAGTGTGTATGTTTGCATAATCTTTCTAGCATTTGATCAATAAAAGGTAAGGGGTAATGGTCTTTCTTAGTAGCTTTATTTAATTTGCGGAAATCAATTACCATCCTATAACCTATGATAATTCTTTGTGGAATCAATTCATCTTTATCATTAGGAACAACAGTAATATCTCCCTTCTTAGGGACACAATGGACATGACTTACCCACTCACTATCAGCAACAGGATAGATTCTACCTGCCTCCAGAAGCTTGAGTATTTCTTTTCTTACCACTTCTTTCATTTTAGGATTCAGACGTCGTTGAGGATCACGAACTGGTTTGGCATCTGCTTCCAAATTTATTTTATGTTGACATAAAGTGGGACTAATGCCCTTAAGATCATCAAGAGTATATCCAATAGCAGCACGATGCTTCTTCAGAGTTTTCAATAATCTTTCTTCTTCATGCTTCGAAAGGTTAGCACTAATAATAATAGGATATATCTTCTTTTCATTGAGATAAGCATATTTAAGATTATCAGGCAAAGGTTTAAGATCAAACACGGGATCACCCTTGGGTGGAGGAGGATCCCCTAAAATTTCAACAGGCAAATTGTGTTTTAGAATAGGTTCCTGTTTAAAGAATACTTCATCTATTTCCCTTCTTTCATTCATGAACATATCATTTTCATGGTCTAGCAAATAGTGTTCTAAAGGATCACTAGGAGGTACGGCAATAGAAGCAAGACCAATAATTTCATCCTTACTAGGCAATTCTTCCTCACGATGTTGTTTACTAAATTTAGAGAAATTAAACTCATGAACCATATCATCGAAACCATCAGTAACAATATTCTTAGTGCAGTCTATGGTGGCATTGACAGTATTTAAGAAGGGTCTACCAAATATAATTGGACAAAAGCTATCTCGTGGAGAAGTAAGAACAAGAAAATCAGCAGGATATTTAGTTTTCCCACACAAGACTTCAACATCTCTAACAATTCCAATTGGTGCAATAGTATCTCTATTAGCAAGTTTAATAGTAACATCAATATCTTCTAACTCAACAGGTGCAATTTCATTCTTAATTTCTTTGTATAAGTCATGAGGTATAACACTAGCACTAGCACCCATATCACATAAACCATGATAACAATGATCTCCTATTTTAACAGAAATAACAGGCACGCCTACCACAGGTCTATGTTTATTCTTATCATAAGGTTTAGCAATTCTAGCAGTTTCACCTTCGAACTGAATAACATGCCCATCAATATTATCAGACAAGAGATCTTTAACAATAGCAATATTAGGATCTACTTTAACTTGCTCAGGAGGTGTATAAGTTCTAATATTGCTTTTACGAACAACAGTTGAAGCTTTAGCATGATCCTTTATTCTAACAGGGAAAGGTGGTTTCTCAATATAAGAAGTAGGAACAATAGGATCATTATAAGTGACAGTCTTTTCTTCAACTTTAATAGGTGCAGCTACTTTTACTTCTATGGGAGGATGATATTTAAACAACTTCTCCTTAGGGAGGTCAACATAAGTAGCAAAAGATTCACAGAAAGAAGCTACTATCTCAGAGTCAAGTCCATATTTAGTGCTAAACTTATGGAAAATATCGGTATCCATAAAAGATTTCACACAATCAAACTTAGGTGTCATACCTGACTCCTTACCTTCGTCGAGGTCCCAATCTTCAGAGTTGTGTTTAATTCTATCCAATAAATTCCATCTGAATTCAATAGTCTTCATCATAAAAGAGCCAGCACAAGAAGTATCGAGCATGTTGCGATTGTTTTCAGAAAGCCGAGCATAAAAACTTTGCATAATTATTTCTCTTGAGATCTCATGATTGGGGCATGAATATAACATTGATTTAAGCCTCCCCCAAGCTTGAGCGATGCTTTCTCCTTCGCGAGGATAGAAATTATATATATAATTGTGATCACGATGTACAAGATGCATAGGGTAATACTTTTGATGAAATTCCAGCTTCAATCTTTTATAGTCCCATGATCTCATATCATCACATAGCCTATACCATACCAATGCGTCTCCCTTCAAAGATAAAAGGGAAGACCTTCTTCTTAGCAACATTATTGGGTATACCTGCAAGATTAAATAATCCACAAACTTCATCCACATATATTAAGTGCTCATCAGGATGCTTTGTTCCATCTCCTGTAAAAGGATTAGCTAGCAGTTTTTCCATCATAGCCACAGGAAATCCAAAAGGAGTTTCATTTTCAAATGGTTCAGTAGGTTGAGGAGCAACTCTTTGCTCTACTGGATGGGGTGAAGATACCCCGAACAAGCCCCTCAGAGAATTACTTTCCATAGTAACAAGTGACAGTAAATTTCAGCACACTATATAAATTTTTCCTTACCAAATTCCACCTACCAAAGGTGCTTCACTCCCCGGCAACGGCGCCAAAAAAGAGTCTCGATGACCCACAAGTATGGGGGATCTATCTTAGTCCTTTCGATAAGTAAGAGTGTCGAACCCAACGAGGAGCATAAGGAAATGATAAGCGGTTTTCAGCAAGGTATTCTCTACAAGTACTGAAATAAGTGGTAACGGATAGTTTTGTGATAGGATAAATTGTAACGAGCAACAAGTAACAAAACTAAATAAATTGCAGCAAGGTGGCCCAATCCTTTTGTAGCAAAGGACAAGCCGGAACAAACTCTTATAATAGGAAAAGCGCTCCCGAGGACATATGGGAATATCGTCAAGCTAGTTTTCATCATGTTCATATGATTCGCGTTTGATACTTTGATAATTTGATATGTGGGTGGACCGGTGCTTGGGTGCTGTTCTTACTTGAACAAGCATCCCACTTATGATTAACCTCTATTGCAAGCATCCGCAACTACAACAAAAGTATTAAGGTAAACCTAACCATAGCATGACATATGGATCCAAATCAGCCCCTTATGAAGCAACGCATAAACTAGGGTTTAAGCTTCTGTCACTCTAGCAACCCATCATCTACTTATTACTTCCCAATGCCTTCCTCTAGGCCCAAATAATGGTGAAGTGTTATGTAGTCGATGTTCACATAACACCACTAGAGGCTAGACAACATACATCTTATCAAAATATCAAACGAATACCAAATTCACATGACTACTCATAGCAAGACTTCTCCCTTGTCCTCAGGAACGAACGTAATTACTCACAAAGCATATTCATGTTCATAATCAGAGGGGTAATAATATGCATATAGTATCTGAACATATGATCTTCCACCAATTAAACCAACTAGCATCAACTACAAGGAGTAATCAACACTACTAGCAACCTACTAGCACCAATCCCGGACTTTGAGACAAGAATTGGATACAAGAGATGAACTAGGGTTTGGAGATGAGATGGTGCTGGTGAAGATGTTGATGGAGATTGCCCTCTCCCGATGAGAGGAGCGTTGGTGATGACGATGGTGATGATTTCCCCCTCCGGGAGGGAAGTATCCCCGGCAGAACAGCTCTGCCGGAGCTCTAGATTGGATCCGCCAAGGTTCCGCCTCGTGGCGGCGGAGTCTCGTCCCGAAAAGTTTCCCCTCATTTTTTTCTCATCGAAAGACCTCATATAGGAGAAGATGGGCATCGGAGAGTCACCAGGGGCCCACGAGGTAGGGGGGCGCGCCCTAGGGGGGGTGCCCCCCACCCTCGTGAGAAGGATGTGGGCCCCCTGGACTTCATCTTTGGCGCGGATTTTTCTTTATTTCTTTTAAGATGTTCCGTGGAGTTTCAAGAATTTTGGAGTTGCGCAGAATAGGTCTCTAATATTTGCTCCTTTTCCAGACCAGAATTCCAGCTACCGGCATTCTCCCTCCTTATGTAAACCTTGTAAAATAAGAGAGAATAGCCATAAGTATTGTGATATAAAGTGAAATAACAGTCCATAATGCGATAAATATCGATATAAAAGCATGATGCAAAATGGAAGTATCATGCAGGTATTGGTGATTTGTGCGTTGTCTCCTACTGGATTGATACCTTGCTTCTCTAACTGAGGGAAATACTTATCTCTACTTTGCTGCATCACCCTTTCCTCTTCAAGGGAAAAACCAATGCAAGCTCAAGAAGTAGCAGGAAGAATTTCTGGCGCCGTTGCCGGGGAGATCTACGCCAAGTCAAGACATACCAAGTACCCATCATAAAACTCTCATCTCTTGCATTACATTATTCGCCATTTGCCTCTTATTTTCCTCTCCCCCACTTCTAAAATGATTTTCAAAAAGATTTGCCCTTTTCTTCGCCCCTCTTCCGTTCGTCTTCTTTGTTGCTTTTTGTTTGCTCATGTGTTAGACTGCTTGCTTTGTCACGATGGCTCAAGAGAATACCAAATTGTGTGACTTTTCCAATACTAATAACAACGATTTTATCAGTACTCCAATTGCTCCCACCACTAGTGCAGAATCTTATGACATTAATGCCGCTTTGTTGAATCTTGTTATGAAAGATCAATTTTCCGGCCTTCCTAGTGAAGATGTCACATTCCATCTTAATAATTTCGCTGAGTTGTGTGATATGCAAAAGAAGAAAGATGTGGATATTGATATTGTTAAATTGAAGCTATTTCCGTTCTCACTTCGAGATCATGCTAAAACTTGGTTTTCATCTTTTCCTAAAAATGGTATTGTTTCATGGAATAAGTGTAAAGATGCTTTTATTTCCAAGTATTATCCTCCCGCTAAGATCGTCTCCCTTAGGAACGATATTATGTATTTCAAGCAACTTGATCATGAGCATGTTGCACAACCTTGGGAGAGGATGAAATTGATGATATGAAATTGCCCTACTCATGGTTTGAATTTGTGGATGATTATACAAAAAAATTATGCCGGATTGAATTTTGCTTCTAGAAATCTTTTAGATTCGGCCGCGGGAGATACTTTTATGGAAATTACTCTTTTATAAGCTACTAAACTCCTAGATAATATTATGGTTAATTATTCTCAATGGCATACCGAAAGATCTTCCACTAGTAAAAAGGTGCATGTGATTGAAGATATTAATGTTTTGAGTGGAAAGATGGATGAACTTATGAAATTATTTGCTAGCAAGAGTGCTTCTATTGATCCTAATGATATGCCTTTGTCTACTTTTATTGAAAATAATAATGAATCTATGGATGTGAATTTTGTTGGTAGGAACAATTTTGGTAATAATGCGTATAGAGGTAATTTTAATCCTATGCTGTTTCCTAGTAATTCCTCTAATAATTATGGTAATTCCTACAACAATTCTTATGAAAATTATAATAAGATGCCCTCTGATTTTGAGAATAGTGTTAAAGAATTTATGAGTTCACAAAAGAATTTCAATGCTTTGGTTGAAGAAAAATTACTTAAGATTGATGATTTGGCTAGGAACGTGGATATAATTTCTCTTGATGTTGATTCTTTGAAAATTAGATCTATTCCACCAAAGCATGATATCAATGAATCTCTAAAGTCTATGAGAATCTCCATTGATGGGGGCAAAGAAAGAAATGCTAAGATGCGTGCTAAACGAGATTGGTTTGTAAAAGCATGTTCTTCTAGTTTTTGTGAAAATAAGGATGAAGATCTTAAAGTGATTGATGTGACTCCTATTGAATCTTTGTTTTCCAATATAAATCTTGATAAAGATGGGACTGGAGATGAGTCAACTTTAGTTAAAAGGCGTCCCAATGATTCGGAGTTTTTAGATCTTGACGCAAAAATTGATAAAAGTGAGATTGGTGAGGTCAAAATTTTAAGTAGCGATGAACCCACTCTTTTGGATTTCAAGGATTTTAATTATTATAATTGTTGTGTAATTGATTTTATTTCCTTGTTGCGATCCATGTTGAATTCTCCTCATGCTTATAATCGAAACAAAGTTGTTACTAAACATATCGCTGGTGCTATGATGCAATCTTTTGAGAAAAGCTTGAATTGGAAGTTTCTATCCCTAGAAACTTTATTATGAGTGGGAACATACTATTAAGATAGAGATTGAATATTATGAGTGCCATGCCTTGTATGATTTGTGTGCTAGCGTTTTCACGATTCCAAAAACTTTATGTGACGTGTTAGGTTTCCGTGAATTTGATGATTGTTCTTTGAATTTGCATCTTGCGGATTCCACTATTAAGAAACCTATGGAAAGGATTAATGATGTTCTTATTGTTGCAAATAGGAATTATGTGCTCGTAGATTTCATTGTTCTTGATATAGATTGCAATCCTACATGTCCTATTATTCTTGGTAGACCTTTCCTTAGAACGATTGGTGCAATTATTGATATGAAAGAAGGAAACTTTAGATTTCAATTCCCGTTAAGGAAGGGAATGTAACACTTTCCTTTAAAGAAAATTAAGTTGTCATATGAATCTATTATGAGAGCTACTTATGTATTGCATACCAAAGATGACAATACCTAGATCTATGTGTTTTTATGCCTAGCTAGGGGCGTTAAACAATAGCGCTTGTTGGGAGGCAACCCATTTTTATTTTTGAGTTTTTTGATTTGCTACTGTTCTTGAATAAATTACAAATTATTACCTCTGTATGAATTGTGTTTTGGTGTTTTAATTAGTGTTTGTACCAAGTAATACCTTTGGGATGGCTTACAGTGATAGTTGTTTTGATCTTGCTGAAAAACAGAAACTTTTGCGCTCAGGAAAACAATTCTAATTTTTAACAAAAGCATGATAAAATACTGATCATTTTTTAACAAGATTAGTAAACAAATTTCCCAGGTTGTCCTAATTTTTCAGAATTTTTGGAGTTACAAAAGTATTCGAGAGTTACAGATTACTACAGACTGTTCTGTTTTTGATAGATTCTGTCTTCTATGTGGTGTTTGCTTATTTTTGATGAATCTATGGGTAGTATCAGGGGGTATGAAGCATGGAAAAGTTGGAATATAGTAGTTATTACACCAATATAAGTAAAAAATGAGTTCACAACAGTACCAAAAGTGGTGATTTATTTTCTTATACTAACAGAGATTATGAGATTTTCTATTGAGTTTTGTGTTGTGAAGTTTCAAGTTTTGGGTAAGGATTTGATGGACTATGGAATAAGGAGTGGCAAGAGCCTAAGCTTGGGGATTCTCAAGGCACCCCAAGGTAATATTCAAGGAAAACCAAGAGCCTAAGCTTGGGGATGCCCCGGAAGGCATCCCCTCTTTCGTCTTCGTCTATCGGTAACTTTACTTGAGGCTATATTTTTATTCACCACATGATATGTGTTTTGCTTGGAGCGTCTTGTATGATATGAGTCTTTACTTTTTAGTTTTCCAGAATCATCCTTTCTGTACACACCTTTTGAGAGGGACACACATGAATCGTGATTTATTAAAATACTCTATGTGCTTCACTTATTCTTTTGAGCTAGGCAATTTTGCTCTAGTGCTTCACTTATATCTTTTTAGAGCACGGCGGTGGCTTTATTTTGTAGAAATTATTGAACTCTCATGCTTCAATTATATTATTTTGAGAGTCTTTATAAACAGCATGGTAATTTTTTTTGGTTATGAATTTAGTCCTAATTTGATAGACATCCAAGAGGGATATAATAAAAACTTTAATATAAAGTGCATTGAATACTATGAGAAGTTTGGTTCCTTATGATTGTTTTGAGATATAAAGATGGTGATATTAGAGTCATGCTAGTGTGTAATTGTGAATTGGAGAAATACGTGTGTTAAGGTTTGTGAGTCCCGTAGCATGCACGTATGGTGAACCGTTATGTAACAAAGTTGGAGCATGAGGTATTTTTTGACTGTCTTCCTTATGAGTGGCGGTCGGGGAGGAGCGATGGTATTTTCCTACCAATCTATCCCCCTAGGAGCATGCTTGTAGTACTTTGTTTCGATGACTAATAAATTTTTGCAATAAGTATTTGAGTTCTTTATGACTAATGTTGAGTCCATGGATTATATGCACTCTCACATTTCCACCATTGCTAGCCTCTCTAGTACCCCGCAACTTTCGCCGGTACCATACATCCACCATATACCTTCCTCAAAACAACCACCATACCTCCTATTATGGCATTTCCATAGCCATTCCGAGATATATTGCCATGCAACTTTCCACCATTCTTTTTATTTGACATGTTCCATCATTGTCATATTGCTTTGCATGATCATGTAGTTGACATCATATTTGTGGCAAAGCTAGCTTTCATAATTCTTTCATACATGTCACTCTTGAGTCATTGCACATCCCGTTACACCGCCGGAGGCATTCACATAGAGTCATATTTTGGTCTAAGTATCGAGTTGTAATTTTTGAGTTGTAAGTAAATAAAAGTGTGAGGAAAAAATAAAAGGGAGGCCAAGAAGCCAAACAAAAAAATGAGAGAAAAAGAGAGAAGGGGCAATGTTGCTATCCTTTCTCCACACTTGTGCTTCAAAGTAGCACCATGATCTTCATGATAGAGAGTCTCCTATGTTGTCACTTTCATATACTAGTGGGCATTTTTCATTATAGAACTTGGCTTGTATATTCCAATGATGGACTTCCTCAAATTGCCCTAGGTCTTCATGAGCAAGCAAGTTGGATGCACACTGTGGGAGTCCTGGATTAGGGGGTCTCCGGACAGCCGGACTATCTCCATTGGCCGGACTGTTAGACTATGAAGATACAAGATTGAAGACTTCGTCTCATGTACGGATGGGACTCTACTTGGCGTGGAAGGCAAGCTAGGCAATACGTATATGGATATCTCCTCCTTTGTAACTGACCTTGTGTAACCCTAACCCTCTCCGGTGTCTATATAAACCGGAGGGTTTTAGTCCGTAGGACAACAATCACAACATACAATCATACCGTAGGCTACCTTCTAGGGTTTAGCCTCTCTGATCTCGTGGTAGATCTACTCTTGTAACACCCATATCTTCAATATTAATCAAGTAGGACGTAGGTTTTTACCTCCATCAAGAGGGCCCGAACCTGGGTAAAACTTTGTGTCCCTTGCCTCCTGTTACCATCCGGCCTAGACGCACAGTGTCGGGGGACTAATCCACGACCACCCATGGGACCGACGGACCGAGTCCCTTTCGGTTTGGCGGGGGCGAGGGTCGTACGAAGAGCGGATCGAGGCGAAGCACACGAGCAGTTTACCCAGGTTCGGGCCGCACGGATGCGTAAAACCCTACTCCTGCTTTGTGGTTTGTATTGAGTTCTTGCTCGGGAGCGCGGAGTGCTACAGTACACCCCAGCAGCTAACGAGACCGAGCGTGAGTGTTCTCTTCCCCCCCCCCTCTACGTTGCGCATGGGCCTCCTTTTATATGCTCAAGGGGTCACCGACAGGTGGCAACGTAGACAAGGGTAAAAATGGAAAGGTGTTGCTGTTGGTACAGCTACCTGCTACAGTGTATCATACCTAACCCTGACGGCAGGGGACCAGGGCATTAAATGCCCGTCTGCGTCGCCTAAATAGTGCAAAAGGGACCGTCAGGGACGCCACCGCTCGCCACGATGGCAATCTTGTCAGCGCCGCTTGCCACCGCGCACCGCTGGCTGCACAACCTCCCGCCACGTATGCCTGGAAGGGTCCCAGAGCGACACGTTGGTGGATGTGCTGGAGCGCGGATACAGAGTGGTGGCTTGCCGCGGCAAGCGCCTTGCCGCGGTCGTTGTCTTGTCGCGTCCGGGAGCTTGTCGCTCACCGGGCCTTGCCGGGACGCATGGCGCGTTGCGGCAAGTTCCTTGAGATGCCTTGGTTGGCCTTCCCGGTAAGCTCCTCTTGCCGGGGTCTTGTCTCCTTGGCTTGGATACTTTGTCGTTGAATGGCTCCAAAGGAACCACGGAGGACCTTGGCGGTCACCCGGCAAGCCTTGCCGCGGGATGCTGCGACTGCCCGTGCACAAGTTCGGGATACTAGGGTACCCCTACTCTAGTACACTGACAGGAGCCCCCGGGCCTGGGCCATACACGGTGCCGAGCGCTGTTGGGCCAGGCCCAAAACAGGGCACGGGCACGCGCGGCCTGGGTTACGCTGTATCTCTCCCCGTATCCACCGCGCCCTCCCCGAACGGCACGCGTTGAATGTGGCGTCGTGGGATAGATCGTGGGTGGTTTCTTTATTCGGAAAGGCGGAACGTCCGCCCCCTCTCTCTTTATAAGCATGGGAAACAGGGGTAGTTCGCCCATTCGCCGGTTGCTACTCCAATCTCGGAAATCTCCACCGCTCCCTCGTCTTCCCAAAGCTGAAAGAGAGCAGCGCCCCGCCCCCCATCGCCACCAGCACCACCAACGCCGTCGACCTCCTCCACCACTTCCGCCATGGCTCCGAGAGCCGACAAAGGGAAGGTTGTGAAGTCGATCGAGGTGCAGCGGCTTGCGGCGCTGCGGAAGGAGCGGGCAATCTTCCCCCCCAAGCTCGCCGCGAGGGAGCTGAGGGAGAATTACTACCTCTTCTGGTCGACGGAGACGCGAGCGCATCCGCACACGAAGGTACTTCCAGCCGCCGCTTGGAAAATGGCTCCAAACGGATATCCTTTCTTCGCCTTGTTCTTCTACTGCGGGCTCTGCCCGCCCTTCTCTGAGTTTTTCTGCGATATTATGAACACCTACGGGTTCCGCCTCCTTGACTTCACCCCCAATGCTGTTCTGACCATGGCAGTTTTCGCACATCTCTGCGAAAACTTTGTCGGAGTCTATCCCAATGTAGCCCTTTTTCGCCACTTCTTTATGCCCCGAGTAGAGAGAGGAGAGCCTTTATCCGGCGGAATCGCCTGGATCTCGAGGGCCGGCAAGAAGGACACTTATCTGGAGGGAGAGTTCCGCGGCAAGTGGGAGGAATGAAGAGCAGATTGGTGCTGGATTGTCGAGGAGAACCCGCAACCGTTTACCGCCCGGCGCCAAGCCCCAATAGCACGCGGCAGCGATTGGAGTGACGTGGCCCCGGAAGACGATAGGCTTAAGATTGCCGTCACCCGGATCCAACGCCTCAGGCTTGCCGGGCTCACTGTAGGCGCTGTTGGCGCAGATTTTCTTCGCCGCCGCATCGCCCCCCTGCAGGAACGGAGGAGACCCGCCTGGGAATTCAAGAATGCGGCGGATATCATGAGGCTGCGTCCGGGCCTCAACTTCAACTTCACTGTTCTAGAGCTTAACGCGATGCTCCAGGAGCTGTTCAAGTACGACCCTCAACATCCCGAAGTGTTCAGGTTGCCGAAGGGTGTCGTTCCGCTGTGCAACAACTCCGCGCTCGACCGCATCCGTGCAATGATGCCGCTGTGCGATTCGCATGGAATTGTCCCAACTTGGCAAGAGCCTGCAGACGACATCGTGCAGGAGTTCTTTGACGGCTTGGTAGAAGTGCCGGTCCGCTCCGACGAAAAGGATAGCCTCACCCGCGACACCACCGATGCGGAGATGACACGCATCGCCACTAGGCTGGAAGAGGCGGCGGCAGCCGCAGCCGCGGGCGAATTTGGATTCACCATGGAGGAGGCAGAGGCAGCAGAGGCGGCAAGACGTGCCGAGCGAGAGGAGCCCGTCGGCGAGTAAGAGCTTTCCGGGCATGACGTCGAGTCGAGCGAGCCCGCCGAGGATACGAGCGGCTCGCTGGAGATCAACTCCTCTTCCTCCTCATCTTCAGGCAGCTCGCCGCAAGCAGAGCCTCCATCCCCACCAAGAAGGCGTCTCCGCAAGGCCGGGGACGTAGCGGGGCGGCGGGCGAGTGAACAGTCGCCGCGCCACGTGACATGCTCCACCGCGGCAAGCACTGTTGCGGCGGGAGCACCTCACGCTGCTGCGGCAACTGGAGTGGGGTCCACCCGGACCACCGCTTCTGCTCCTGCCGCTTCTCACGCCGCGGCGGCAGCCGGAGCGGGGTCGTCTCAGACCACCGCCACTGTTCCCGCCAAGCGGCCAAGGGAAACTACTCCTCCGCCTCCTCGCGCCGGACGTGAGCCGGACTTCGACTTCTCCGCGTTCAGCTCCGACGAGGAAGAAGAAGAGTAAGATCCTCTTGTTGTACTTGTAGTTCTTCAATTCTTGTTGTTTTGTCTTGTATCTCATTTGCTTTACTCTGAACTTATTCCTTTTTAGGACTCTGGCCCAGAGAGCAGCGAAGAGAGCCAAGGTCCCGGTGATTGTCATCGAGGACGAACCCACCGCGATAGTAGGGGGTGCGTCCGAGACAACCTTGCCGGACCCGGCAACTGTTCTCCATAGCAGCCCCCAGCGTAAGTATATGGTTCGCTTTCCGCTGTTAGGCGCGCATGGATACTCTTTCTTTGCTGACATCCGACTGTTGGTTTGTGTAGGAGCAGAGCAGCCCCACCAGGAGTGCTCGGAGGCCGCCCCCGAAATGCCAAGGGAGAGTTCTCTGGCAAGGGACAGCACCAGCGTCCCCCCGGCGGCGGAAACTACGACTGCCGAACCCAGTACAGGTAATCTTCTCTTCAAAGCCTCCCTTGGGTTCCTCTTCTTTTTGGGTATTTGCTTGACTTTTCTCACTTTTCCGGCCATCATACCCATCTGCTGCAGAGCCGATGGAGACCGAGGTTGCTGCCGATGACGCCGCTGCCACTGAAGAAGCAGCCGGCGCTGATGATCCCGCCGGCGACGAGGCCGCCAAAGCTGCCGCCGCAGCAGCTGGCGAGGGGTCTGGCGATCGCACTGACGGCCCTGAGGCCACAGGAGCGCCAGGCGCTACGTCGACCGCCGACTCGTCCGCCGCTGCCGCAGCGCCAGGCTCCGAAGAGCCCCAGCCAGGCATCTACTTGAAGGCCGGCGATGGCGTCTTCATCAACCTCCCCTGGGCGTCAAGCTCCAGGGCGCCAGTCGAGGGAGAGAGCTTTGATGGAGAGGTGCTCGCCTCCGCTGGGCTGATGCTAGTTGATGCGCCGAGCAGCAGCAGCGGCGAGCTTGAGGAGGAGCGGCTGCTGCGGAAGCTGTTGTCGCTCTACCGCGCGCAGCAAGCCAAGTTGGAATCCCGCGAGGCGCTTGTCGCGAAGGCAGGAGCGGACATCGAGAAGTGCACGGAGGAGCTCCGGGGTCTCAACCAGGAAGCTCTCCGGTCCCTGGCAGAGGAGCGGGAGCAACTCGCCGAAGAGCAGAAGGCCTTCTTCCTCGAGAAGGCCGAAGTTGAAGAGCAACAGTGGCTTGCCACTGAGAAGCTGTCTGCGCAGGAGGGCGAGCTGGTGCAGCGGAAAGTTAACCTCGACAGCCACGAGGAAGAGCTTGCCGCGCGTGAGCAAAAATTCGGCGGAGCCCTTAAGCAAGCAGAGGATGCTGCCGTAGTTGCCGAGGCCGCCAAGAAGGAGCTGGAGACGAAGGTGGCGCAACTCGAGGCCGATCTCAAGGCAAGTGGTGAAGAGCTTGCCGCGCTCAAGCATGAGCGGGAGAAGGACGCCCACAGCAACTCAGAGCTGCAGGTTCGTCTCGACGAGAAGGGCAAAGAGCTTAGCGCCGCCAAGGACTCCAACGCAGATCTTGAGTTGAAGCCGACCACTTTGACCAAGACGCTGGAGAAAGTGGAGCACTGGACAGAGGGTCTCATGAATGCTGCCGCAGATATCGACAGGGAGCTGGCGCAGCTGGGGGTGGAGGATCTCGGGTATCCCTCTGATGAGAACCTCCAACCCAGCGCCAAGCTCACCTTGTTCTTCAAAGGCGTGGCGACGGCCCTCCAGCGGCTCCGGGAGAAGATCCCAAAGCAGCTGGCCGACGAGTCGCGCAAGATCTGCGCGGGAGCTCTTCAAAAGGTGTTGGTGAAGGTGGCCTTCCACAACCCGGGCCTCAACCTCACCAACGTCCTCAAGACCCTGCCGCCGGATGCTGATCTGGAGGCACTCAAGTCCCTTGTCACACCCATTGTGGATAAGGTGAGCGGGATTAAGAGGATTGAGGGCGATCGCATAGACTAGGCCGCCCGTTTTCTTCTTTTCTTGTCACTGCTGGTCATGTTATGAGAACAATTTGTTAGAGCCGCGACAAGCTACCTTGCAATATAACTCTATTCCGGGTAATGATTGCAATGTTATTCCCTTTACTTGACTCCTCCCTCTGTATGTTTTTGCCCTACGCTTTTAGGGAACTTGCCGGTGCAGGCACCTTAGCCGCGAGCGCCGAGTGCGGGACGTCAGCAGCCTGCTGGCGGTGCCGCTACCGACAAGAAACCTTGTCGCAACTAGTCGCAACTCACTTAAGTTGTTGAGCGGACTCGAAACAAAGTAAGGGCGCAACTAGCTATGAGTTGGTTCCTCCGCGCACAGGTTTTCCATACAAAGTGCGGTCGTTCAAAGGAGATAACTTAAAAATTAAAAAATCTGATTGCTCAAACTTTGGCAACTTAGCTTTTCTATTGTTTGCTTCCCGGTAAGGCGAAACTTTCTTGAATGACGCCTGGTCCATACCATTATCTTCTCCTTTCCCCCCGGCAAACTTGTGGGCGAGGGAACCTTCCTTTCCTTGAGAAAAAAGAAAGAGGAGAAAATAAAGATATGGAGCCTTACGGCTCGTTATTGCTTACCGGGGAGTAGGTGCTGCACAAAGTGTCAGATCACATATGCAAAAAATAGAAAGCATGAAATTGACAAGATGTGCGGAGCATATGAGCTTTACTTATGCACGGGGTCTGCGCCCGGCTTTGTACAAAGGATTACATGCAACATCGGCAAGACTTGTACAAAAGGTGGTTGCCGGAACAGGTTCCGGCAACCGCGCCTTACGGGTAAAACTTACGAAGATGCTCAATGTTCCAGGAATTGCTCACCGGAATGCTATCTTCGGTCTCAAGGCGGACAGCGCCAGGCCTAGTGACTCGTTTCACCCGGTAAGGGCCTTCCCACTTTGGCGTCAACTTGTTGGAATTCTTGGCGGACTGAACACGCCGAAGAACAAGGTCGCCTTCCTCGAGACTTCTGGCGTTAACTTTGCGGCTATGGTAGCGGCGCAAAGCTTGCTGGTAGCGAGCAGCTCATACATCAGCCTGAAGACGGTCTTCCTCAAGGAGTAGCGTGTCATCTTGTCGCAGCTGCTCTTGGTCAAGCTCATCATAAGCGAGCACTCGAGGGGACCCATATACGAGTTCCGTGGGGAGAACTGCCTCTGCTCCATAGACTAGAGCGAAATGTGTCTGGCCAGTGGCTCGATTTGGCGTCGTCCTGATCGACCAAAGAACCACCGGCAGCTCCTCGATCCAGTTTCTTCCGCACTTGTGCAGCCTGTCGAAAGTCCTGGTCTTGAGCCCACGCAGCACTTCAGCATTTTCCCTCTCCGCTTGACCGTAGCTTCTTGGGTGAGCAACAGAAGCGAAGCAGACCTTGGTGCCAAGATCTTGGACGTACTGCATGAAGGTGCGGCTCGTGAATTGCGTACCGTTGTCGGTGATTATCCTGTTAGGGATCCCGAAGCGGCAAACAATCGACCTGAAGAACTTGACTGCTGACTGTGCTGTCACCTTCCTCACTGCTTCCACTTCCGGCCACTTTGTGAACTTGTCGATTGCAACGTACAAGTACTCAAAGCCCCCGACTGCTCGGGGAAAGGGGCCAAGGATGTCGAGCCCCCAGATCGAAAATGGCCAGGATAAAGGGATCGTCTGGAGAGCTTGAGCTGGTTGGTGTATCTGCTTGGAATGGAACTGGCACGCTTCACACTTGGTTACTTGTGCAGTTGCATCCTGGAGGGCTGTCGGCCAAAAGAAACCTTGCCGGAATGCTTTGCCGGCAAGTGCTCTTGCGCCAATGTGGTGACCACATATGCCTCCATGTATCTCTGCCAACAGCTTTTGTCCATCTTCCCGGTGAATACACTTCAATTTCACATCGTTGAGTCTTCTTCTGTACAGTGTGTTGTCGACAAACTGGTACATACTTGACTGCCGGGCTACTCTTTCTGCTTCTTCTTGCTCTTCGGGAAGTTCTCCTGTCTGAAGGAAACGGACAATCTGATGTGTCCATGCTGGAGCTTGTGGCTCGACAACAAGGACTAAAGGCAAATCTGCTGCTGCAGGAACATCCGCTTCTACGGCGAGAACCTGCGGCTCTGCCGGAGCTTGACGTTCCCTGGCAAGCTTGCTGGAGCAAAACTTGTCGGGAGTTTGTGCTTCAACGGAACAAACCCTAGGGCTTGCCGGAGCAGACTGCTCCTCGGCGCTCTTGGCGTTGATCTTGGGGACCTTCTTGGCGGCGGCTTCGGGAAGCTCTGCCGGAAAATAGTCACTAGAAATCAACTTCCTCTTCTTGCTCTGTCCAGTTGATGGCATTACAGACGGTTGAGTCGGCTTGAGCATAAAGATCCCTGGTTCCATAGGTAACTTAAGTGCGGCGCACTTTGATAGGCCATCGGCAATGGCGTTCTGAGCTCTTGGAACATGCTCCATCTGTAGGCCGTCAAAGTGCTCTTCTTGCTTTCTCACTTCGTCGACGTAGGCTTCCATCAACGGACTCTGATAGCTCTTGTTCACTTGGCGGACGACAAGCTGCGAGTCACCCCTAACAATGAGCTTCTTGATCCCAAGGTCTGCCGTGATCCTGAGACCGGCAAGCAAGCCTTCGTACTCTGCAGTATTGTTTGTTGCTTGCTCCTTGGGAAAGTGCATCTGGACTACGTACTTGAGGTGCTCTCCGGTGGGTGCGACAAGTAGCACGCCAGCGCCGGCGCCTTGCAGCGAAAAGGCACCATCAAAGTACATCAGCCACTCTTTGCTTGCTTCCTCGACAGGGATGCTCATTTCTGGAATTTCTTCATCTGGTGTTGGCGTCCATTCTGCTATGAATTCTGCCAATGCTCTGCTTTGGATAGTTGAAGTACTCTCAAACTTGAGGCCAAAGCTTGACAGTTCCAGTGCCCACTCAACAATCCTGCCTGTCGCTTCTGGATTCTGTAGTATCCTCTTCAGCGGAAAACGAGTGACAACTGTGATCTCATGTGCTTGGAAGTAATGGCGTAGCTTTCTCGAGGCCATGAGAAGGCCGAAAAGCAATTTCTGCACGCCAGAGTACCTTGACCTAGCCCCCTGCAGAAGGGAACTGACAAAGTAAACTGGGCGCTGTACCATTCTCTTCTGTATCTCCTCGCGCGTCTGCGCAGATCCATCCTTGTTGGGACCAGAGCTTGTCGGGGAAGCCCCCTGCTTGTCGCTGGATGTGCTTGCCGTGGTTGCTGGCTCGTCATCTACCTCCATCTCTGCTACTAACGCAGCACTAACCACTTGATTGGTTGCCGCTATATACAGCAACAACTTCTCTTGTGGCTTAGGTGCGACAAGTGTTGGAGTGGAGGACAGGTATCTCTTCAAGTATTGCAGCGCAGCCTCCGCTTCCGGAGTCCATTTCATTGGACCTGCCTTTTTCAATATTTTGAAAAACGGCAGGGCGCTCTCAGCAGACCTAGAGATAAACCTGCTGAGAGCAGCCACGCAACCGGCAAGTCTTTGTACATCCCTGGCGCACCAAGGATGTCGGGGGACTAATCCACGACCACCCATGGCACCGGCGGACCGAGTCCCTTTCGGTTCGGCGGGGGCGAGGGTCGTACGAAGAGTGGATCGAGGCGAAGCACACGAGCAGTTTACCCAGGTTCGGGCCACACGGATGCGTAAAACCCTACTCCTGCTTTGTGGTTTGTATTGAGTTCTTGCTCGGGAGCGCGGAGTGCTACAGTACACCCCAGCAGCTAACGAGACCGAGCGTGAGTGTTCTCTCCCCCCCCTCTACGTTGCGCATGGGCCTCCTTTTATATGCTCAAGGGGTCACCGACAGGTGGCAACATAGACAAGGGTAAAAATGGAAAGGTGTTGCGGTTGGTACAGCTACCTGCTACAGTGTATCATACCTAACCCTGACGGCAGGGGACCAGGGCATTAAATGCCCGCCTGCGTCGCCTAAATAGTGCAAAAGGGACCGTCAGGGACGCCACCGCTCGCCACGATGGCAATCTTGTCAGCACCGCTTGCCACCGTGCACCGCTGGCTGCACAGCCTCCCGCCACGTACGCCTGGAAGGGTCCCAGAGCGACACGTTGGTGGATGTGCTGGAGCGCGGACACAGAGTGGTGGCTTGCCGCGGCAAGCGCCTTGCTGCGGTCGTTGTCTTGTCGCGCCCGGGAGCTTGTCGCTTACCGGGCCTTGCCGGGACGCGTGGCGCGTCGCGGCAAGTTCCTTGAGATGCCTTGGTTGGCCTTCCCGGCAAGCTCCTCTTGCTGGGGTCTTGTCTCCTTGGCTTGGATACTTTGTCCTTGAATGGCTCCAAAGGAACCACGAAGGACCTTGGCGGTCACCCGGCAAGCCTTGCCGCGTGATGCTGCGACTGCCCATGCACAAGTTCAGGATACTAGGGTACCCCTACTCTAGTACACCGACACACAGTTCGGGACCCCCTACCCGAGATCCACCAGTTTTGACACCGACATTGGTGCTTTCATTGAGAGTTCCTCTATGTCATCGCCGTTAGGCTTGATGGCTCCTACTATCATCGGTAGTGATGCGGTCCAGGGTGAGACTTTTCTCCCCGGACAGATCTTCGTATTTGGCGGCTTTGCATTGCGGGCTAATTTGCTTGGCCATCTGGAGCAGATTGAAAGCTACGCCCCTGGCCATCAGGTCAGATTTGGTAGTTTGAACTACACGGCCGACATCCGCGGAGACTTGATCTTCGACGGATTCGAGCCACAGCCGGGCGCGCCACACTCTCTCGATGGGCATGAGCTAGCTCTACCACCGGACGGTACTCCAGAGGCTGCGCCCACACCAGCTCCGACCCTTAGCTCGGAGCCAACTGCGCCAATTGAGGACGGGTGGCTAGACACCGCCTCAGGGGCTGCAGTCTCAACGGCGATCGAGCCGAACACCAGCATAATCCTCTGTGCAGCTCGTGACTCCAAGGTGCCGGACTCTCCTCCGGACCCGAACCATCCGCGCCCCTGCCAATCGAATCCGACTGGGCGCCGATCATGGAATTCAGCGTTGCGGATATCTTTCAGCACTCGCCCTTCAGCGACATTCTGAATTCACTAAGGTCTCTCTCTTTGTCAGGAGAGCCCTGGCCAGATCATGGCCAACAGGACTGGGATGCAGACGATGAAGAAATTCGACGCCCACCCACCACCCACTTTGTAGCCACTGTCGATGATTTAACCAACATGCTCGACTTCGACTCCGAAGACATCGACGGTATGGACGACGATGTAGGAGATGAACATGAACCAACACCTATAGGGCGCTGGAAAGCTACCTTGTCGTATGACATATACATGGTGGATACACCCAATGAAGGCAACGACGACGAGATAGCGGAGGATGACCCCTCCAAGAAGCAACCCAAGCGCCGACGCCAGCGGCGCCGCTCTAAGTCCCGCTAAAGCAAAAGTGGTGATACCGGCACAGGAGATAATAACACTCCGGATAGCGCCGAAGACAACAAAAACCCCCCTCTAGCAAGAGTTAGACCAGGAGGATGAAGGAGCCAGCTCTCCTGAGAGAGCGGCTGGTGGAGAGGAGGAGGATGACAATTACATGCCCCCCTCCAAAGACGAGGCAAGCCTCGGCGACGATGAATTCGCCGTTCCAGAGGATCCCATCGAACAAGAGTGCTTCAAGCGCAGGCTTATGGCCACGGCAAATAGCCTGAAGAAAAAGCAGCAGCAGCTTCAAGCTGATCAAGATCTTCTAGCTGACAAATGGACTGAAGTCCTCGTAGCCGAGGAATATAAACTCGAGCGTCCCTCCAAGAGTTACCCAAGGCGCAGGTTACTACCCCGACTGGAGGAAGATGCGTATGATACAGCTGATCGGCCACCTCGTGGCCGTGATAGAGAGGCATTCATGCCGAAAGCTCAGCCTCCACCCCAACGCCATCCAAATAAAAAGGCATGGGGAGATACGCCAGACCTGCGAGGCATATTGGAGGACAAAGCAAAGCACTCAAGATCGATCTACGGATCACGAGGGCGCACCACTCTACGAGACGGTAAACGTCACGCCGAATACAGTAAAAGCAAATCCGGCCGGGCCGAACATAGTGGGCAGGACCCATATGAGCTGCGTCGCGATATAGCCCAATACAGAGGCGCCACACACCCCTTATGCTTCACAGACAAAGTAATGGAAAATCAATTCCCAGAAGGTTTCAAACCTGTAAACATTGAATCATACGACGGCACAACAGATCCCGCGGTATGGATTGAGGACTTCCTCCTCCACATCCACATGGCCCGTGGTGATGACTTACATGCCATCAAGTACCTCCCACTAAAACTCAAAGGACCAACACGGCATTGGCTTAATAGCTTGCCAGCGGACTCCATTAGCTGTTGGGAAGATCTGGAAGCCACATTCCTCGACAACTTTCAGGGCACTTATGTGCGACCACCAGACACCGATGACTTGAGCCACATAATTCAGCAGCCAGAAGAATCGACCAGGCAATTCTGGACTCTGTTCCTTACAAAGAAAAACCAAATCATCGACTATCCGGATGCGGAGGCCTTAGCGGCTTTCAAGCAGAACATCCAAGACGAGTGGCTAGCCCGGCACCTTGGTCAGGAAAAGCCGAAATCTGTGGCAGCCCTCACGATGCTCATGACCCGCTTTTGCGCGGGAGAAGACAGCTGGTTGGCTCGTAGTAACAACATATCAAAGAACCATGGTACCTCAGATACCAAGGATGGCAACAGCATGTCACGTCGCAACAAGCATAAGCGCTGCATTAACGGCGAAAGTACTGAGGATACGACAGTCAATGCCGGATTCAAAGGCTCTAAACCCGGTCAGCGGAAAAAGCCATTCAAACAAAGTACGCCGGGTCCGTCCAGCTTGGACCGTATACTCGATCGCTCATGTCAAATACATGGCACCCCAGACAAGCCAGCCAATCACACCAACAGGGATTGTTGGGTGTTCAAGCAGGCCGGCAAGTTAATTGCCGAAAACAAGGACAAGGTGCAGCATAGCGATGACGAGGAAGAACCCTGGCAGCCGCACACTGGAGGACAGAAGAGGTTTCCCCCACAAGTGAGGACGGTGAACATGACATACGCAACCCACATCCCCAAGAGGGAGCGGAAGCGTGCGCTCAAGGACGTATATGCGCTGGAGCCAGTTGCCCCGAAGTTCAACCCTTGGTCCTCCTATCTGATCACCTTTGATCGCAGGAACCACCCCACTAGTATCCGTCACGGCGGATTCGCCGCACTGGTCCTAGACCCAATCATCGACGGATTTCACCTCACTCGAGTCCTCATGGACGGCGGCAGTAGCCTAAACCTGCTTTATCAGGACACAGTGCGCAAAATGGGTATAGACCCCTCAAGGATCAAACCCACAAAGACAACCTTTAAAGGCGTCATTCCAGGCGTAGAGGCCCACTGCACAGGCTCAATTACACTGGAAGTGGTCTTCGGATCCCCGGATAACTTCCGAAGTGAAGAGTTAATCTTCAATATAGTCCCGTTCCGCAGTGGTTATCACGCACTGCTCGGACGAACCGCATTCACTAGATTCAATGCGGTACCACATTATGCATACCTCAAGCTCAAGATGCTAGGACCTCGCGGAGTTATTACAGTCAATGGAAACACAGAGCGCTCTCTCCGAACAGAGGAGCACACCGCGGCCCTCGCAGCAGAAGCGCAAAGCAGCCTTTCAAGGCAATCTACCAGTTTGGCGTTTCAAAGCCCGGACACCTTCAAGTGCGCTCGGGGCAATCGGCAAACAGACCGCCTGGCATGATCTGAGCTCGTGTAGCAATACGGCGGCCACCCCAACCCCAGCCCAACGATGTCGTTCGTGCCGCGCGTACATCATTACGCATTAAAAATACCATGGGCACAGATGGGGAGGGGAGGCACAACTACGGCACGTCCCAAAACGCGGCCTAAACCGCACTAGGGGCTTCCCGTTTGGTTATTTTTCTTTTTCTTTCAGGACTTCAATCTCTGGAAACTCTGTCAGGCAGCTCTATTGCTGAACACATGATACAGCAACCAAGGAGGTCGACGACTACGGAATTCCCAGGTGGATTACAGATTTCACATAATTCCTCAGCTCGCCCTTGGATGGGACATAGTCCCACTCTTTTGCTCATTACACTATCTGTATCACTCTGCTTCAATGGAATTTTTAATATACAATGCGTGACATTACGACTATTATCGCATTTTTGTTATATGTATACATATCTATGTGTTCATTAATGACGCCTAGCAACCGTACACTCTGCTACGACCAATGCACCAGGGACTTACATACCCACAATATGGTGTGAAAAGTCCGAACACTTTCACAAGTGCGGCACCCCGAACTTATAGCATTATATGCATCAGCTCCGAATCATGTCTTTGGTCAAATGTTGGGTTTGCCCGGCTCCTATGTTTTGGTACCTTACGTTCCGCTCTATCGGCTAAGGTAGCGCTAGGAGAACTACTGCGATTGTGCCCCGGTTCTGCCGGGCCGAGCACCTCAATAGAGAAAGCTAAAACTGACTGTCATGATAAGGCGAGAGACTGGTCGCTGTTCGGTGAGGTTTTTCGAGTCCCTAAAGACTTATGCCGCTTAGGGCGAGGGGCCGGCTGCGTCCGGCTTACAGGCGTGTATCGCGCCCCGAATTCGGCCTTCCGAATACTAGGGGCTTCGCCGAAATTTAAAATTATAGAATTCTATGGCTAAGTGAGAGTGATAAAGCATTATTAGTCCGGTTGCCTTGTTCGTTGTACTGAGCACCTCCCTCGAAGGACCCAAACATGGGAACAAGAGTGCTCAAGTTTATCCCGAACACCCCGGCACTCGTGGCATGGGGGCAGAAGCCGAGGACTAGCCATCTCTCAGATTGGATAAACAACCAAACAAAAGGTAATATTTTAAATTCACACAAGCGTTGCATAGCACATATGAAACAAGTTTTCATTACACAAGATAAAAAACGAGCAAGTCTCATTCAAATATTACATTTTGTGAACACTCATCCACGATAAGACGGGCGCCCGGCAGAACACCCTCGTAGTACATCTCGGGGTGGCGGTGCTCCTTGCCCTCCGGCGGCCCCTCCTTGATAAGCTTCACGGCGTCTAGCTTGACCCACTGCGTTTTCACACGGGCGAAGGCCCGGCGTGCACCTTCAATGCAGACGGATCACTTGATGACCTCCAGCCGTGGGCAGGCATCCACAAGCCGCCTCACCAGGCCGAAGAAGCTGTTCGGAAGGGCGTTGCCAGGCCACAACCGGACTATGAAGCCCTTCATGGCCTGATCGGCCGCCTTATGCAGCTCGGCCATCTGCTTCAGCTGGTTGCTCATTGGCACAGGATGTTCGGCCTCAGCATACTGAGACCAGAACAGCTTCTCCGTCGAGCTTCCGTCCTCGGCCTGGTAGAACAGTGCGACATCGGACACACTGCGGGGCAAATCTGGGAATGCTCCTGAAGAGCTTCGGATTCGGGTAAGTAATCGGTAATTCACCTTTACATGCTTGCTTTGCATATAGAAAGCCTTACCCGCCGCTATCTTCTTCATCATGTCGATCTCCTGAAGGGCCTTCTGGGCCTCGGCCTTGGCACTCTTCGCGCTCTCACGGGCCACAGCAAGCTCAGACTCTCTCGTCTTCAAGTCAAGCTCTAACGCCTCGTGCTTGGTCACGAGAGCCTGGAGCTCTTGCTGCACCTCGCCCACCCGAGCCTCGTGCCTCTCTCGCTCGGTGCGCTCCTGGGCCGCCTTTTCTTCAGCCTGGGACAATGCTTGCTTCAGGGTCACCACCTCGGTCGTGGCCCCTGGCAAACATACAATGATCCTGTCATTTAGCAATCACGTCCTTTTTCTCATCTACAGACGGGGTATCACTTACCCTTGTTCTCCTCGAGATGCCTCTTAGCAAGGCTGAGCTCTTTTTGGGACCCCTCGAGGGCCTCCTTCAGTACGGCGACCTCCGCAGTCAGTGAGGTGGACGCCAGCAGGGAAGCCTGCATCTGCATATTGACATACTTATATTAGACTCCTGCGATATTATTTGATCCTCTGTTCGGCTTTTCTTTGTGAACACCGAACAAAGCATCAGGGGCTACTGTCTATGCGGTAACACTTCTACTACATTTTAAAACACTTACCTCGAAGCCTGTTAGAAGGCTAGTACAGGCTTCAGTCAATCCGCTCTTGGCGGACTGAACCTTCTGGATCACTGCACTCATGATAGTGCGGTGCTCCTCCTCGATGGAAGCACTGCGAAGCGCTTCCAACATAGTGTCCGGCGCCTCTGGATGGACAGAGGTCACCGGCACAGGCGTCTCACCCTCCTTAGAAGGGGACCGCCCACCCGAGCTCGGAGCCGTTGGAGGGTCCGGCGCGGTGTTCGGCTGAGGGCCGAACTCGGAGCTCTCGGGGACCCCGTCCCCTCGGCTCTCGGAGTCCGAAAGGTCGCCTTGCGGTGCCTCCGGGACTGCCCCCCCTCGATCCGGTGCCCCTTGAGACAGCACCTCGGTGTCGTCGGCTGGATGAGGGGAGGTGGCCATCGGGACTGGATCGCTATCCATGTCCGACGCACCCAGGGAGCCGTCCGAGGATACCTCGGTATTGGCTCGGGGCGGCCTGTACAATTGAGTTCGGTGTTAGGGAAAGCAATGCGACTAAGGAATCCTATGGGTTACTTTGGTATCCGAACACTTACGATCTCCCCTGGGGATTGCCCCTGGGCAACCACTCGTCTTCACTTCCGTCGGTGGCGGTAGAGCTGTCCGGAGGGAGCGTCCTTCCCTTCTTGGACCCTTCGGCCTCCCCAGTTGGGGCGGCCTTCCTTTTCTTGTCTCCCCCAATCGGTGGGGGAGCCTCTTCTTCCTCTTCCTCGTCTTCGGGGGAAGAGTGCACCGCAGAGTCATCGGACGGTGAGTCCAACGACACCTGGCATCAGGAACTCTTTCGAGCTCCCTTGGCCTTCTTGGTCTTCTCCGGCACCTTATAGGGGGCCGGAGTCAGCATCTTCGTCAGAAGAGCGTCTGCGGGGCCTTCGGGCAAGGGAGCCGGACAATCGATCTGTCCGGCTATCTTCTGCCACTCCTGTCAAAATTACGGGAGTTTAGATCCCGCATAGAGCCAATCTATATATATAAAACGAATATCCTATAAGAGGTAAAACAACTTACCGCACTGGCGTGGCGCTTCGCGCCGAATCGGCGATCCTCAGTAATGGGGGGAGGGACCGCGGCGCCCTTGAACAGCACCGTCCAGGCATCTTCATGAGTCGTGTCGAAGAGCCTGTTCAGAGTTCGGTGCTACGCTGGATTGCACTCCCACAAGGTAAACTCCCGTTGTTGGCACGGGAGTATCCGGCGAACGAGCATAACCTGGACTATGTTGACAAGCTTGAGCTTCTTATCCACCATGTTCTGAATACATGACTGGAGTCCGGTCAGCTCTTTTGAATTACCCTAGGACAGGCCCTTCTCTTTCCAGGAAGTGAGCCGCATGGGGATGCCGAATCGGAACTCGGGGGCCGCTACCCATGGGGGGTCGTGCGGCTCGGTGATATAGAACCACCCCGATTGCCACCCCTTTATGGTGTCCACGAAGGTGCCCTTGAGCCATGTGATGTTGGGCATCTTGCCCACCATGGCGCCTCCGCACTCCGCCTAGCGGCTGCTCACTACCTTCGGCTTGACATTGAAGGTCTTCAGCCATAAGCTGAAGTGGGGCTTGATGCGGAGGAAGGCCTCGCACACGACGATAAACGCCGAGATGTTGAGGATGAAGTTTGGGGCTAGATCATGGAAATCCAGGCCGTAATAAAACATGAGCCCCCGAACAAAGGGATGGAGAGGGAATCCTAGTCCGCAGAGGAAATGGGTGAGGAATACCACCCTCTCATGGGGCTCGGGGGTGGGGATGAGCTGTCCCTCATCTGGGAGCCGGTGCGCGATGTCGTCGTGCAGGTATCCGGCTCTCCTCAGTTTCTTGATGTCTCCCTCTGTGAGGAGGAGACCATCCACTTGCCTCCCGCTCCGGACATGGTTGGAGAAGGTTGAGATGGAAGTGAGGACTTGGGCACTAGAGCTCGAGTATGCGGGAGTGGATGAGCAGAGGAGGAAGAAGGTGTGGATATTAAGGTGAATCCTTATCCCTTTATCTGGGCGGACAAAATTAAACGTCCCCACTCGCCTAGTAAAACTCGCTTATCCCCCAAGCGCCACAATTGATGGTGCGGTTGGGTTACCCACGCCCGTATTGATGAGAATCCTGTAATAAGGGGACATGATCTCTGCTTTGACAAGACGTGTCGAAAAACTGCCTCGCGTTATGTGCGGGGCTGGTTAAAAGAAACGGTTCGAATAATCACCGGGCCATGACATAACATCATGCTGTCAAAACAAGCCAGCAAATTAGATCTGCGTAAAAACATTATTCTCTCTACGGTGAAATGTGGGACTTATTTTGCAGGGTCGGACATTATCCTCGTATTCAACTTCTTCTGTAATGTATTCGGAGAAGGAACCCACCTTGCAATGCCGAAGACAACTGCGCACCGGACTCATCGTCATTGAAGCCTGGTTCAGGGGCTACTGTGGGAGTCCTGGATTAGGGGGTCTCCGGACAGCCGGACTATCTCCATTGGCCGGACTGTTAGACTATGAAGATACAAGATTGAAGACTTTGTCTCGTGTCCGGATGGGACTCTACTTGGCGTGGAAGGCAAGCTAGGCAATACGTATATGGATATCTCCTCCTTTGTAATCGACCTTGTGTAACCCTAACCCTCTCCGGTGTCTATATAAACCGGAGGGTTTTAGTCCGTAGGACAACAATCACAACATACAATCATACCATAGGCTAGCTTCTAGGGTTTAGCCTCTCTGATCTCGTGGTAGATCTACTCTTGTAACACCCATATCTTCAATATTAATCAAGCAGGACGTAGGGTTTTACCTCCATCAAGAGGGCCCGAACCTGGGTAAAACTTTGTGTCCCTTGCCTCCTGTTACCATCCGGCCTAGACGCACAGTTCGGGACACCCTACCCGAGATCCGCCGGTTTTGACACCGACACACACCCACTTAGTTTTCTTTTTGAGCTTTCATAAACTTATAGCTCTAGTGCATCCGTTGCATGGCAATCCCTACTCACTCACATTGACATCTATCGACGGGCATCTCCATAGCATGTTGATATGCCTAGTTGATGTGAGACTATCTCCCTCCTTTTTTGTCTTCTCCACAACCACCATATTCTATTCCACCTATAGTGCATGTCCCTGGCTCACGCTCATGTATTACGTGAAAGTCGAAAAGGTTTGAGAATATCAAAAGTATGAAACAATTGCTTGGCTTGTCATCTGGGTTGTGCATGATTTGAATATTTTGTGTGATGAAGATGGATCATAGCCAGACTATATGATTTTGTAGGGATAAGCTTTCTTTGGCCATGTTATTTTGAGAAGACATAATTGCCTTGTTAGTATGCTTGAAGTATTATTGCTTTTATGTCAATATTAAAATTTTGTTTTGAATTTCATGGATCTAAACATTCATGCCACAATAATGAAAAATTACATGGATAAATATGTTAGGTAGCATTCCACATCAAAAATTCTGTTTTTATCATTTACCTACTCGAGGACGAGCAGGAATTAAGCTTGGGGATATGTATCTGACATATCTATAATTTTTATATTGTTCCATGCTATTATATTATCTGTTTTGGATGTTTTATATGCATTAATTTGCTATTTAATATTATTTTTGGGACTAGCTTATTAACCTAGAGCCTAGTGCTAGTTTCTGTTTTTTCCTTGTTTTTGAGCTTCGTAGAAAAGGAATACCAAACGGAATAAAACCTTCGCGGTGATTTTTCTTGGACCAGAAGACACCCCGGAGACTTGAAGATCAAGTTAGAAGAGCCACGAGGCGATGATAAGGGGGGGGAGGGGGTAGGGTGTGCCCCCTTGCCTTGTGGCCCCCTTGTGACTCCCCTGACCTAATTCTGCCTCCTATATATTCACATATATTCCCAAACCACTAGAAGCATCCACGAAAACACTTTTCCACCACCGCAACCTTCTGTTCCCATGAGATCCCATCTTCGGGCCTTTTCTGGCATCTTGCCGGAGGGGGATTCGATCACGGATGTCATCTACATCAACTCTATTGCCCTTTCGATGAAGCGTGAGTAGTTTACCTCAGACCTACAGGTCCATATCTAGTAGCTAGATGGCTGCTTCTCTCTCTTGATTCTCAATACCATGTTCTCCTTGATGTTCTTGGAGATCTATCCGATGTAATCTTCTTTTGCGGCGTGTTTGTCCAGATCCGATGAATTGTGGATTTATGATTAGCTTGTCTATGAATATTATTTGAATCTTCTCTGAATTCTTTTATGCATGATTTAATATCTTTGTAATTCTCTTTGAACTATCGGTTTAGTTTGGCCAACTAGATTGGTTTTTCTTACAATAGGAGAAATGCTTAGCTTTTGGTTCAATCTTGCGGGGTCCTCTCCCAGTGAAAGTAGGGGCAGCGAGGCACATATTGTATTCTTTCCATCGAGGATAAAAAGATGGGGTTTACATCATATTGCTTGAGTTTATTCCTCTACATCATGTCATCTTACTTAAAGCGTTACTCTGTTCTTCATGAACTTAATACTCTAGATGTAGGAAGGAGTCGGCCGATGTGTGGAGTAATAGTAGTAGATGCAGGCAGGAGTCGGTCTACTTGACACGGACGTGATGCCTATATTTCATAATCATTGCCTTGGATATCGTCATAAATTTGCGCTTTTCTATCAATTGCTCAACAGTAATTTGTTCACCCACCGTATTATTTGCTATTTTGAGAGAAGCCTCTAGTGAAACCTATGGCCCCCGGGTCTATTTTCCATCACATAAGTTTTCGATCTACTATTTTACAATCTTTTACTTTCCGATCTATAAACCAAAAAAACCCCAAAAATATTTACTTTATCTTTTGTTTAGTTTTATCTATCTCTATCAGATCTCACTTTTGCAAGTGAATGTGAAGGTATTGACAACCCCTTTATCGTGTTGGGTGCAAGTGTTTGATTCTTTGTGCAGGTATTGGTAATTTGTGTGTTGTCTCCTACTGGATTGATACCTCTGTTCTCTAACTAAGGGAAATACTTATCTCTACTTTGCTGCATCACCCTTTCCTCTTCAAGGGAAAACCAAAGCAAGCTCAAGAAGTAGCAACCCTTGGCGCGCCCCCACCCTTGTGGCTGCCTGGTGGGTCCCCTCAGGTGCTTTCTTCGCCCAATTTTTTATATATATTCCAAAATAATTATCCATGAAGTTTGAGGACTTTTGGAGTTGTGTAGAATAGGTCTCTCAGATTTGCTCCTTTTCTAGTCTAGAATTCCAGCTGCTGGCATTCTCCTTTTTCATGTAAACCTTGTAAAATAAGGGAGAAAAGGCATAAGTATTGTACCATAATGTGTAATAACAGACATAATGCAATAAATATCAATATAAAAGCATGATGCAAAATGGACGTATCGGTGCTCCATTTTATCATTTGCTACCTTGCTATTTTTTATTTTCAGATTACAAAAACCTATATCTACTATCCATACTACACTCATATCACCATCTCTTCGCCAAACTAGTGCACCTATACAATTTGTCATTGTATTGGGTGTGTTGGGGACATAAGAGACTCTTTGTTATTTGGTTGCAGGGTTATTTGAGAGAGACCATATTCCCACAGATTGATAAACCTTAGGTCATCCACTTGAGGGAAAATTGCTACTGTCCTACAAAACTCTGCGCTTGGAGGCCCAACACGAGACTACAAGAATAAGTTGTGTAGTAGACATCAAGCTCTTTTCTGGCGCCGTTGCCGAGGAGGTGAGTGCTTGAAGGTATATCTTTAGATCTTGCAATTTAATCTTTCAATTTCTTTTTTATCACTAGTTTGGTTTATAAAAGAAAACTACACAAAATGGAATTGAGGTTGCTTCATATTATTCATCTTTATCATATCTTTCTTGAAAATGATGGAATGGAAAATTGTGCTTAATTCATAGAAGAAGAATTCAATAAATTTTTTGGCATAAAATCTTCGAATGGTGAGCATTATTGCAATGTAGTTAATATGAATTCTTTGAATATCCATGATGCTAATGATATGCAAAGCCATAATTAAGCTTGGGGATGCTATGTTTGATGAAGATGATATTTTTAGTCCCCCAAGTTTTGATGTGGAAATATGTTATGATGCTCCTTGCCCTCCGGTGGCCCCCTGGTCACCTCGACGGTGTCCATCTTCGCCCACCACATCTTGCAACGGGCAAAGGCCATGTGCGCACCTTCAATACAGGCCGAGCGCTTCACGACGTCCAGCCGAGGACAGGCGTTCACCACCCGCCTCACGAGTCCGAAGTAGCTGCTTGGCATAGCTTCGATTGGCCATAGCCGGATTATCAAATCCTTAATGGCTAGTTCGGCCACCCTATGCAGCTCCACCAGCTGTTTCAGCTAATCGGTGAAGGACACGGGACGCTCCGGCGCCACATACTGCGACCAGAATAGCCTCCCTGTGGAACCCCCTCCTTCGGCTCGATAGAACTCCGCGACATCGGATACACTGCGTGGAAAATCCACAAAGGCCCCTGGGGAACTCCGAACTCGAGTTAGTAAAAGGTACTGCTTCTCCACATACTTTCTCTGCATCTTAAATGCCTTACCCGCCGTGATCTTCTTGGCCTCCTGGATCTCCTGGAGGGCGGCCTGGGCCTCATTCCGGGTAGTCTCCGCGCTTTGACGAGCCTTGGCGACTTCGGTCCCTTGAACCGACGCATCATGCTCCAAGGCCTCGCATTTTTTCACCGCATCCTGGAGCTCCTGCTAGACTTCTTTGACCCGAGCCTTGAGCTTCTTACAGGCAGCTTGCTGCTGGACAGCCTTCTCCTCGGCCTCGCCTAGGGCCTTCTTCAGGGCCTTGACCTCGGTCGCGGCTTCTGCACATATAACGATACCGCTGTCACTACACAACGCTTCTCCTTCCCGAACATATAGCAAGTCGTTCCTCACCTTGCTTCTCTTGGAGCCGAACCTTAGTCTCGCCGAGCTCGTTCTCGGTCCGCTCCAGCTTCCGCTTCAGCTCAGAGACCTCAGCAGTATGCGAGGTCGCGGCCAAGAATGACGCTTGCTTGTTCATACATATTCTGTTAGTCTCCTACAATAAGAGGTTGATCCTCTGTCCGGTTCTTCTTGCCGAACTCCGGACAGTGTCTCAGGGGCTACCGAATACATGGGGTTTTCCTCTTTCTATGTCACTTACATCGAAACCCGTCAACAGATTGCTGCAGGCTTCGTCTAGTCCACTCTTGGCGGACTGAACCTTCTCAATCACTGCACCCATAAGGACACGGTGCTCTTCCACAACGGAGGCGCCTTGTAGGGCCTCCATCAGGTCATCCGGCGCCCCTGTGTGGACAGGGGCCACCGGTGGAATTGGCACAACCCCCTCCTTCGAAGGAGGGTGCTCGCCTAATTCCGGAGCCATATGGACCTCCGGAATCGTATCCGGCTGAGGGCCGAACTGAATACGTCCCTCTTCGCCGGTCTCCTTGGGGATCTGCTCCCCCATCTGTCCGACAGCGGCAGTCCCGCCTTGTGGCACCCCTCGGACAGTGTCCTGGGCTCCTAGCTTCGGAGCGACCCTCCGGGATAACACTTCAGTGTCGTCCCTGGCCCCGGGGGATCAAGCAGGCGGTGGCGACATGCTCGCCATCTCCGACGGAGCCAACGAACCTCCAGATGAGGACCGCTGGATAAGGTCACGGGCCGGACTACAAAAGTGTGGATTAACCATGTCAGCATAATAAAAAGAAAGGGCTGGATATGCACGTAAACGAGCCATGTCACTTACGATGCAGCCTGAGGCCTAGTACGGGGGCGTCGTTCCGGACTACTGTGAATGTCCCATGCGGTATTGACCGCTGGGGTGCCCTTCCCCTTTTTGGGCGCTTTCGCCTCGGGATGTGCTGGGGCCACCCTCTTCTTCTTCTTCTTCTCCTCGGGAGAGGGTTGTTTTCCTCCTCCTCCTCCTCTTCCTCGTCACTGTCCTCGGGGACGGAGGAATGGGCCTCGTCGTCTTCGGACGTCGCGTCCGAAGCACCCTTGCGATGGGGGCCACTCTTGGCCTCCTTGGCCTTCTTCTCCGGCACCGTATATGGCGCCGACACCAGCATCCTCGCCATGCGCGGGATGACTGGTTCCTCGGGCAGCGGCGCCGGACACTGGATCCACTGCGCCTTCTCCACCCAGTCCTGAAGGAGCAATACCAAATCTCAGACATCATCCTCGAAACATTCAAGTTGAGAATACGTCAAAAGAAACATACCTCGTTGGTGGGGCGTTTACAATTGTGACCACGGTCTGAGTCCATGGCCGGTGGCTTCTCGTTGCCCTTAAAGAGCAACTTCCAGGCCCCTTCATGAGAGGTGTCGAAGAGCCTTCTCAGGGTCTGGTGCTTCTTCTAATTGAACTCCCATAAAGGGAGGCTTCGGCGCTGGCACGGAAGAATCCGGCGGACCAGCATCACCTGGATAACATCGACGAGCTTGACGTCCTTGGTCACCACACTTTGAATGCGCGTCTGCAGCGCTATCAGCTCGTCAGGAGAACACCAGTCCGGACTCTTCTCGACCTAGGAGGTGAGCCGTGTGGGAGCACTAGAGCGGAATTCCGCAGCTGCGGCCCAGGTGGTGCCACGAGGTTCTGTGATGTAGAACCACTACTTTTGCCATTCCTTTACTGTCTCTATAAAGGTGCCTTTGGGCCAGGAGACATTGGATAGCTTGCTCACCATGGCCCCTCTGCACTCCGCGTGCTGACCGTCCACCACCTTCGGCTTCACGTTGAAGACTTTGAGCCACAGCCCGGAGTGGGGATGGATGCGGAGGAAGGCCTCACACACGACGATAAACGCCAAGATGTTGATGAAGGAATTCGGGGATAGATCATGGAAATCTATCCCGTAATAGTACATCAGCACGCGGACGAAAGGGTGGAGTGGAAACCCTAGCCTGCGGAGGAAATGGGGACTACTCTCTCTGTGGGCTCCGGCATGGGGACGACTTGTCCCTTGGCTGGCAGACGGTGGGCGATCTCCTTTGCCAAATATCCGGCCGCCTGGAGCTCAGTAATATCCTCCTCCTTGACGGAGGAGACCATCCACTTGCCCTGACCACCAGATCCAGACATGGTTGCTTGAGTGGAAAGGAGATGGGAACTTGAGCACTGGAGCTTGAGATCAGAAGGGCGAAGATAGAGAGAAGGCGTGAGGAGAGGAAGGGGGAACTCTTATCCCCTTATAAAGGCAACAGATGTTAAACGCCTCCTCACTCGCCTTAGGATTCGCCTGTTCCCTAGGGCTGTATGAACGGCCCCGTTGAGTTACCAATGCCCGTATTGATGAGAATCCCGCAATAAGGGGACATGATCTCTGTTTCGAAAAGATGTGCCAATAGCAACCACATCTCGAAACATGGGATAACAGAAGAAAAAATGGTTCGCAATTATAACCGGACAGACACAATGCCGTGTTGGAGAGAAGCTGTCAACAGATTGGATTCGTGCAAATATTATATCCTCTCTGCGGTTGTGTATGGTGTGCATAACAGGCCCAGATGCACTTATTTCGTCCGAAGACTATTCTAGAGTTCGGAAGGGGGGAACCCACCTTGCAATGCCGAAGACAAATCTGCACGCCGGACTCCTCGTCATTGAAGCCAGGTTTAGGGGCTACTGAGGGAGTTCTGGACTAAGGGGTCCTCGGACGTTCGACCTGTTATCCATGGGTCGGACTGATGGGCTGTGAAGGCATGAAGATCGAAGACTGCATCGTGTCCGGATGGGACTCTACTTGGCGTGGAAGGCAAGCTTGGCGACCGAAGATTCCTTTTTATGTAACCGACTCCATGTAAACCCTAGATCTCCTCGGTGTCTATATAAACCGAAGGGGATAGTCCGAAAAGGACACCACATATACTCATTACCATATTCATAGGCTAGACTTCTAGGGTTTAGCCATTACGATTTCGTGGTAGATCAACTCTTGTAATACTCATATTCATCAAGATCAATCAATTAGGAAGTGGGTATTACCTCCATAGAGAGGGCCCGAACCTGGGTAAACATCGTGTCCCCTGTCTCCTGTTATCATCGATCCTATACGCACAGTTCGGGACCCCCTACCCGAGATCCGTCGGTTTTGACACCGACATTGGTGCTTTCATTGAGAGTTCCACTGTGCCGTCGACAAGAGGCTCGATGGCCCCTTCAATCGTCGACAATGACGCTGTCCAAAGAGGAACCTTCCTCCCCAGACAGATCTTTGTATTCGGCGGCTTAGTACTGCGTGCCAACTCGCTTGGCCATCTGGAGCAGGTCGACAGCTACACCCCGACCATCAGGTCAGATTCGGAAGCTCGAACTACATCGCGGATATCCGTGGAGACTTGATCTTCAAGGGATTTGAGCCTGCGGCGATCGCTCCCCTCATCCCGATGAACGTGACTTAAATCTGTCATCAGATCACACCCAAGAGATGGTTCCTACGGCTGCAACGACCTTAGAGCCAAAGCAGATCGAGCCATCCGAGGCCTCAGAGTCCGCGGAGTTGGAGCCGCACATGGACTCGACGCCCTACAACATTCGCTTCAACGGAACCTCGGACTCGTCTCCGGCTGTAAGTTTCGGACTGTGTACGCCCGCGGACACTGAGCTAGATCAGTTATCGATCTTCAAGTTTAGCGCCACTGACGTCTTCCAGCACTCGCCTTTGGGCGACATGCTAAAATCTTTTAAGAATTTGTCCTTGGAGAAGGACTCACAGCCGAACTATGTCCGGCTCGAGCTAGAAACGGATGATGAGGAATTTTGCTTGCCACCTGCCACCCACCTCATAGCCACCATCGATGATTTAACCGACATGCTTGACTATGGCTCCGAAGACATCAATGGTATGGACGACGCTGCTGACAAGGAGCAGGGCCAAGACCCTCCATTCACTGGACGTTGGACGGCTACCTCTTCATATGACGTGTACATGGTTGATACACCTAAAGGATCTGGCGACAACAAAGAAGAGCCAGATGCGAATAAAGCCTCCGAGACATAGTCCAAGCGCCGGTGGCCCAAACGCCGCCCCAAGCCCCGCCGCTCAAAGGATGGCAACACTGGTACCGGAGAAAATAGTACCCTAGGCGACGCCGAAAACAACAACAGCTTCAAGCCGAACAGGACCTGCTCGTCGACAGATGGATTGATGTCCTGACAGCCAAGGAACACAGCCTCAACCGCCCGGCCAAGAGCTACCTGAAACGCAGACTGCTACCTCAATTCGATGAGGAGGCACCGGAGCACATATCTCCCTCGCGTAATGCAGACCGACCACCACGTGGTCGGGACAGGGCGGCCGAACGGCCACTCAGTGGTCGGGATAAAGCGGCAACACAAGCTGAACAGTAGACCGCCCACCACCCCGCCATAATAAAGACGGAAAAGTCCAGAGTAACATGTACGACCTCCGACAGACACTAGACAGTAGAGCAGGACACACAAGATCGATCTATGGATCGCGAGGATGTGCTTCGAGGCACGACGACGGCCACCTATTCAGACATGACAAACCTAACCACGCTCGGGCAGAATACCGCAGACGGACTCCCTCGGAGGTCCGCCATGATGCAGCCCGATAAAGAGGTGCTGCACACCCGCTCTGCTTCACAGATTAAGTTTTGGATCATGAATTCCCTGAGGGGTTCAAGCCCGTCAATATCGAATCATACGATGGCACAACCGATCCTGCAGTATGGATTGAGGATTTCATCCTCCACATCCACATGGCCCGAGGAAACGACCTCCACGCCATCAAATACCTCCCACTAAAACTCAAAGGACCAGCTCGACACTGGTTAAATAGCCTACCTGAGAACTCCATCGGCAGCTGGGAAGACTTGGAAGAGGCTTTCCTCGAAAACTTCCATGGAACTTATGTCCGGCCACCAGATGCCGATGACCTAAGCCACATAGTCCAACAACCTGGAGAATCAGCCAGAAAATTCTGGACTAGGTTCCTAACTAAGAAGAACCAGATCGTTGACTGTCTGGATGCCGAGGCCCTAGCAGCCTTCAAGCACAGCATCCGTGATGAATGGCTAGCATGCCACCTCGGACAAGAAAAACCAAAGTCAATGGCAGCCCTTACGGCACTCATGACCCGCTTTTGCGCAGGCGAGGACAGCTGGCTGGCTCGTAGCAAAAACACAGCCAGTGAGGCAGGCCCCACCGAGGCCAATAATAGCACCGGCAAGCTCCTGCGAAATAGACACAAACGCCGAAGCAACAGCGACAACACCGAGGACACCACAGTCAACGCCGGATTCAGTGGCTCCAAGTCCGGCCAACGGAAGAAGCCCTACAAAAGAAACAACGAAGGACCTTCCATCCTGGACCGCATACTCGACCGTCCGTGCCAAATTCACGGCACCCCGGATAGGCAAGCCAATCATACCAACAGGGATTGTTGGGTCTTCAAGCAGGCTGGCAAGTTAAATGCCGAAAACAAAGAAAAGGGATCACAAAGTGAGGACGATGATGAAGAGCCCCGGTAGCCGAACACCGGGGGACAGAAGAAATCCCCCCCCCCAAAGTCAAAACGGTGAATATGATATACGCCACACACATCCCCAGAAAGGAGAGCAAACGAGCACTAAGGGACGTCTACGCGGTATAGCCAGTCGCCCCCAAGTTCAATCCATGGTCGTCATTTCCGATCACCTTCGATCGATGAGATCATTCGACTAGTATCCGCCATGGCGGTTCGGCCGCACTGGTCCTTGACCTAATCATCGACGGATTCCACCTCATACGAGTCCTGATGGATGGTGGAAGCAGCCTCAATCTGCCGTACCAGGATACAACATGGAAGATGGACATTAATCCCTCACGAATCAAACCAAGAAAGACTACCTTTAAAGGAGTCATACCAGGTGTAGAGGCCCGCTGTACGGGCTCAATCACGCTGGAGGTGGTCTTCGGTTCTTCGGAAAACTTCCAAAGCGAAGAGTTAATCTTTGATATCGTCCCCTTCCAGAGCGGCTACCACGCACTGCTCAGACGAACCGCGTTTGCTAGATTTAACACAGTGCCACACTATGCTTATCTCAAGCTCAAGATGCCCGGTCCATGCGGTGTCATAACAGTCAATGGCAATACGGAACGCTCCCTCCGAACAGAGGAGAAAACCGCCGCCCTGGCAACAGAAGTACAGAGCGGCCTTCTCAAGCAGCATTGTAATCCAGCTACCGAGCCCCTGGACACCATCAAGAGGGTCCGGACTACACTGCAACAGGACAACGCGACTCATCAAGAGCTCGACTAGCAATTCGGCCTCCGTCCCAGCCCCAATGAGGTAGTGGCATTCGTACCACGCGTACACAATTACACACTCAAAATTCCATGGACATCGACGGAGGCACGAGATAACCCGGGGGCTGCAATTCAGCAAAACCGATCCCGGATACACATACTTTTACTTATCTTTCTCATTACAAGCACCTTTTTTTTCGTAGGCCTGATATCAAGTCCTCTAGAAGGACTAGAACGCAATGGAGGACCCGCACGCTGCGCCATATTGATTCCGGCACGTTAAATGGCCGGATACTTCTAGCACCATCTGTACAAGATACGCCTTGACGTATCCATCCAGTTATAATAAAAATGGTTCATGGCCCAGTCTCTGTGTTTTTCGCCTCTTACTTTGTTTTATTTCGATCTGCCTATCTGCTGCATCAACACTCTTTTACGTTTCATATTCGCCAGGGGCTACCTATCGCCCGACAATACGGCAGCACAGTCCGAACACTTCTTATAGATAAGTTCGGCACCCCGAATTTAGCATTATATGCATTGGCTTCGAATCATGTCTTTGGTCAATAGTTGGGTTGCCCGGCTCCTGTGCTTGCTACCCTATGTTTCGCTCCATCGGCTAGGGTAGTAAAGGGAGAACTACTGCGATTGTGCCCTGGCTTGGACCAGACGAGCACCTCAGTAGAGAAAGCCGAAAACTGACTGTCATGATACGGCGAGAGCCGGTCAGCTACTTGAGGGTTACAAATCGTTGGAGATTTTATCCGCATTATGCGAAAGATCGACACTTCCCGATCAGATGATGACAACACTCTGGCTCGAACCAGGGGCTGCACCCATGCTTTATTATAAAACTCCTATGGCTAAGTGAGGGCGTTTAAGCCGTATAGTCTGATTTCCTTGTTCGTTGCGCTAAACAACTCCTTGAAGGACCATGTAATTGGATAAAGATTGTTTAGATTCCATCCCGAACACCTCTGTACTATCTATGTGAGGGCAGAAGCTGACGACTGGCCAACCCTCAGATTACATATAACATGACCGCACAGGAGGAAACAATCAAAGCATAATAAAATTGCATTAACAAAACAGGCTTTGTTTCTCATAATACAAGGCAAAGGCAACATGACTACATTCATTCAAACACAATGTCCTGTGAACATTGTGCTGCCACAAGGCGAGACCCCTCCAGGACATCCGCAAAATACCGTTCTGGTGTACGCCGCTCCTTGCCCTCTGGTGGCCCCCTGGTCACCTCGATGGCGTCCATCTTCGCCCACCACATCTTGCAACGGGCGAAGGCCATGCGCGCACCTTCAATACAGGCCGAGCGCTTCACGACGTCCAACCGAGGACATGCATTCACCACCTGCCTCACGAGTCCGAAGTAGCTGCTTGGCATAGCTTCGGCTGGCCATAGCCGGATTATCAAATCCTTAATGGCTAGTTCGGCCATCCTATGCAGCTCCACCAGCTGTTTCAGCTGATCGGTGAAGGACACGGGATGCTCCGGCGCCGCATACTGCGACCAGAATAGCCTCCCTGTGGAACCCCTCCTTCGGATCGATAGAACTCCGCGACATCAGATACACCGCGTGGCAAATCCGCAAAGGCCCCTGGGGAACTCCGAACTCGAGTTAGTAAAAGGTACTGCTTCTCTGCATACTTGCTCTGCATCTTAAATGCCTTACCCGCCGTGTTCTTCTTGGCCTCCTGGATCTCCTGGAGGGCGGCCTGGGCCTCATTCCGGGCAGTCTGCGCGCTTTGACGAGCCTTGGCGAGTTCGGTCCCTTGAACCGACACATCATGCTCCAAGGCCTCGCATTTTTTCACCGCATCCTGGAGCTCCTGCTGGACTTCTTTGACCCAGGCCTTGAGCTTCTTACGGGCAGCTTGCTGCTGGACAACCTTCTCCTCGGCCTCGCCTAGGGCTTTCTTCAGGGCCTTGACCTCGGTCGCGGCTTCTGCACATATAACAATACCGCTGTCACTACACAGCGCTTCTCCTTTCTTGAACATATAGCAAGTCGTTCCTCACCTTGCTTCTCTTGGAGCCGAACCTTAGTCTCGCCGAGCTCGTTCTCGGTCCGCTCCAGCTTCTGCTTCAGCTCGGAGACCTCAGCAGTATGCGAGGTCACGGCCAACAAGGATGCCTGCTTATTCATACATATTCTGTTAGTCTCCTACAATAATAGGTTGATCCTCTGTCCGGTTCTTCTTGCCGAACTCCGGACAGTGTCTCAGGGGCTACTGAATACATGGGGTTTTCCTCTTTCTATGTCACTTACCTCGAAACCCGTCAATAGATTGCTGCAGGCTTCGTCTAGTCCACTCTTGGTGGACTGAACCTTCTCGATCACCGCACCCATAAGGACACGGTGCTCGTCCACAATGGAGGCGCCTCGTAGCGCCTCCATCAAGTCATCCGACGCCCCTGTGTGGACAGGGGCCACCGGTGGAATTGCCACAACCCCCTCCTTCAAAGGATGGTGCTCGCCTGATTCCGGAGCCATATGGACCTCCGGAATCGTATCCGGCTGAGGACCGAACTGAATACGGCCCTCTTCGCCGGTCTCCTTGGGGATCTGCTCCCCCATCTGTCCGGCAGCGGAGGTCCCGCCTTGTGGCGCCCCCGGAAAATGTCTTGGGCTCCTCGCTTCAGAGCGTCCCTCCGGGATAACACTTCGGTGTCGTCCCTGGCCCCGGGGGAGCAAGCAGGCGGTGGCGACTTGCTCGCCATCTCCGACGGAGCCAGCGAACCTCCAGATGAGGACCGCTGGATAAGGTCACGGGCCGAACTACAAAAGTGTGTATTAACCATGTCAGCATAATAAAAAGAAAGGGCTGGATATGCACGTAAATGAGCCATATCGCTTACGATGTGGCCTGAGGCCTAGTGCAGGGCGTCGTTCCGGACTACTGTCAACGTCCCACACGGTATTGACTGCTGGGGTGCCCTTCCCCTTTTTGGGCTCTTTCGCCTCCGGATGTGCTGGGGCCTCCCTCTTCTTCTTCTTCTTCTTCTTCTTCTTCTTCTTCTCCTCGGGAGGACAGTTGTTTTCCTCCTCCTCCTCCTCCTCCTCCTCTTCCTTGTCACTGTCCTCCGGGATGGAGGAATGGGCCTCGTCGTCTTCGGATGTCATGTCCGAAGCGCCCTTGCGATGGGGGCCACTCTTGGCCCCCTTGGCCTTCTTCTCCAGCGCTGTATATGGCGCTGACACCAGCATCCTCACCACATGCGGGTTGACCGGTTCCTCGGCAGCGGCACCGGACACTGGATCCGCTGCGCCTTCTCCACCCAGTCTTGAAGGAGCAATACCAAATCTCAGACATCATCCTTGAAACATTCAAGTTGAGAATACGTCAAAAGAAACATACCTCGTTGGTGGGGCGTTTAGAATTGCGACCACGGTCTGAGTCCATGGCCGGTGGCTTCTCATTGCCCTTAAAGAGCAACTTCCAGGCCCCTTCATGAGAGGTGTCAAAGAGCCTTCTCAGGGTCTGGTGCTTCTTCGAATTGAACTCCCATAAAGGGCGGCTTCGACGCTGGCACGAAAGAATCCGGCGGACCAGTATCACCTGGATAACACCGACGAGCTTGACGTCCTTGGTCACCACACTTTGAACGCGCATCTGCAACGCTATCAGCTCATCAGGAGAACACCAGTCCGGACTCTTCTCGACCCAGGAGGTGAGCCACATGGGAGCACTAGAGCGGAATTCCGCAGCTGCGGCCCAGGTGGTGTCGCGAGGTTCTGTGATGTAGAACCACTGCTTTTGCCATTCCTTTACTGTCTCTATAAAGGTGCCTTTGGGCCAGGAGACATTGGATAGCTTGCTCACCATGGCCCCTCTGCACTCCACGTGCTGACCGTCCACCACCTTCGGCTTCACGTTGAAGACTTTGAGCCATAGCCCGAAGTGGGGATGGATGCGGAGGAAGGCCTCGCACACGACGATAAACGCCAAGATGTTGATGAAGGAATTCGGGGACAGATCATGGAAATCTATCCCGTAATAGTACATCAGCACGCGGACGAAAGGGTGGAGTGGAAACCCTAGCCCGCGGAGGAAATGGGGACTACTCTCTCTGTGGGCTTCGGCGTGGGGACGACTTGTCTCTCGGCTGGCAGACGGTGGGCGATCTCCTTTGCCAAATATCCGGCCGCCTGGAGCTCAGTAATATCCTCCTCCTTGATGGAGGAGACCATCCACTTGCCCTGACCACCAGATCCAGACATGGTTGCTTGAGTGGAAAGGAGATGTGAACTTGGGCGCCGGAGCTTGAGATCGGAAGGGCGAAGATAGAGAGAAGGCGTGAGGAGAGGAAGGGTGAACTCTTATCCCCTTATAAAGGCAGCATATATTAAACACCTCCTCACTCGCCTTAGGATTCACCTGTTCCCTAGGGCTGTATGAACGGCCCGGTTGAGTTACCAATGCCCGCATTGATGAGAATCCCGTGATAAGGGGACATGATCTCTGTTTCGAAAAGACGTGCCAATAGCAACTGTGTCTCAAAACGTGGGATAACAGACGAAAAACGGTTCGCAATTATAACCGGGCAGACATGATGCCGTGTTGGAGAGAAGCTGTCAACAGATTGGATTCGTGCAAATATTATATTCTCTCTCCGGTTGTGTATGGTGTGCGTAACAGGCCCGGATGCACTTATTTCGTCCGAAGACTATTCTGGAGTTCGGAAGGAGGGAACCCGCCTTGCAATGCCGAAGACAAATCTGCGCGCTGGACTCCTCGTCATTGAAGCCAGGTTCAGGGGCTACTGAGGGAGTCCTGGACTAAGGGGTCCTCGGACGTCCGGCCTGTTATCCATGGGCCGGACTGATGGGCTGTGAAGACATGAAGATCGAAGACTGCACCGTGTCCAGATGGGACTCTACTTGGCGTGGAAGGCAAGCTTGGCGACCGAAGATTCCTTTTTATGTAACCGACTCCATGTAAACCCTAGATCTCCTCGGTGTCTATATAAACTGAAGGGGATAGTCCGGAAAGGACACCACATATACTCATTACCATATTCTTAGGCTAGACTTCTAGGGTTTAGCCATTACGATCTCGTGGTAGATCAAGTCTTGTAATACTCATATTCATCAAGATCAATCAAGCAGGAAGTAGGGTATTACCTCCATAGAGAGGGCCCGAACCTGGGTAAACATCGTGTCCCCTATCTCCTGTTACCATCGATACTAGACGCACAGTTCGGGACCCCCTACCCGAGATCCGCCGGTTTTGACACCAACAGGGATGCCCTGGAAGGCATCCCTCTTCTGTCTCCAACATTATCGGTAACCTTACTTGGAGCTATATTTTTATTCGTCACATGATATGTGTTTTGCTTGGAGTGTCATTTTATTTTGTTAGGATTTAATTTTTGTCATTTATAATAAGGTTTTGTATATTTTATTTCAATAAAAATGTCAAGGATAGCCTTCACCGTGCTTAGTTTGCAATTATATGAGTTATTGTTTCAAAATAGAAAGTTGCACGCTATTGCGTAAATTCTCCAGAAAATATAGAATGTGATAAAATGTTGAAACTTTGACATAATGAGATATGATAAATTTTATACAATGTGGTATTTTTTCAGAATTTTTGGAGTTAGACAAGTATGAATATTCTTGCATTCTTTATAGACCGTCCTGTTTTGTGAGATTGCTGTTATGTTTGCATATGTTTGCTCGTTTAATGATTCTATTTGAGGATAGGAGTATTAAATATGTGGAGGCATTTAGTATGAAATGTCAAAATTTAATTTTACTGATTTTCTACATTAGAGAATGATAAGGTTTTGCATTTATTTATACTAACTTATCTCATGAGTTCTTGTTGAGTTGTGTGTGGATGAAGTTTTTAAGAATTAGGGAAACCGTGATATGAGAGGAATTAAGGAGACACAAGAGCCCAAGGCATCCCTAGTTAATATTTCAATAAGTCTCAAGCATCTAAGCTTGGGGATGCCCCGCTTGGCATCCCACCTTTCTTCTTAAACAATGATCCATCAATTTTGGTTGAGCCTAAGTTTTTGCTTCTTCACATGATATGTGTTATCCTTGGAATGTCATTTTTATTTTTTGCTTGTTGTTTGAATAACATACTTAAGATATAAATTTTTTATGAGAGAGAGTCCTCACATATCTACTTAATTATTTGACTACTCATTGATCTTCACTTATATCTTTTTGGAGTAGTTTGTCATTTACTCTCGTGCTTCACTTATATCCTATGAGTAAATGGTTGAATGAATTGAATATCATAAATCTGAAATTATATATGTTTCATATGCTAATCCCATGGGGAGTAATGAATTCACATATAAGAAGAATATATAGGTGGTACAATTTATTGAAAGTTAGCAAACACAACATTGGTCACTTGAACAATTCATGAATGAATATTGAAGGAAGAGAGATTTCATAGATAAATATTGATGGGGAACGTAGTAATTTCAAAAAAATTCCTACACACACGTAAGATCATGGTGATGCACAACAATGAGAGGGGAGAGTGTTGTCTATGTACCCTCGTAGACCGAAGCGGAAGCGTTATCACAACGCGGTTGATGTAGTCGTACGTCTTCAGGGCCCGACCGATCAAGCACCGAAACTACGACACCTCCGAGTTTTTGCACACGTTCAGCTCGATGATTGTCGGTGTACTAAAGTAGGGGTACCCTTAGTACCCCGAACTTGTGCACGGGCAGTCGCAATACCCCCGCGGCAAGGCCTGCCAGGTGACCGCCAAGACCCTCCGCGGCTACTTTGAAGACCATTCAAGAACAAAGTTCTCAAGACAAGACCCCGGCAAGAGGAACTTGCCGAGAAGGCCATCAGCAGCGTTCCAAGACCCCGGCAAGAGGCGCTTGCCGGGAAGGCCGTCCAAGGCATTCCAAGGAACTTGCCGCGGCGCGCTACGCGCCCTGACAAGGCCCGGTGAGCGGCAAGCTCCCGGAAGCGACAAGTCGACGACCGCGGCAAGGTGCTTGCCGCGGAAAGCCCCCACTCCACGCCCGCGCTCCAGCACATCCACCCACGTGTCGCTCCGGGGCCCCTCCCGAGCGCACGTGGCAGGAGGCTGTGCAGCTAGGGGCGTGCGGTGGCACGCAGGTGCTGACAAGACAACCATCGTGGCAAGACGATGGCGTCCCTAGCGGTCCCTTTCGGTGCTGTCTAGGCGACACAGACGGGCATTTAATGCCCTTGTCCCCTGCCGTCAGGGTTAGGTATGATAACACTGTAGCAGCTAGCTGTGCCTACTACAGCACCTAGCTGTGCCTACCCACGGCACCCTTTCCATTTTTGCCCTTGGCCCCCATTGCTCTATGTCGGTAACCCCTTGAGTATAAAAGGAGGCCCGTGTGCAACGTAGAGGGAGGTCGGCCACCTCGAGAGCCCTCACGAGGTTCAGAATTTCCACACACCCACGCTCGATCTCGCTCCCGAGCTAGAAATCAATACCAATCCACAAAGCAGGAGTAGGGTTTTACGCATCCTTGCGGCCCGAACCTGGGTAAATCACTCGCGTGCTTCGCCTCGGTTTACTCCTCGCATGACCCAACCGCCCGCTTGCTTCACCTCGATCTGCTCTTTGCGCAACCTCCGCCCCCCGCCGAACCAAAAGGGACCCGGTCCGCCGGTCCCATAGGTGCCCGTGGATCAGAAACCCCGGCATCTCTGGCGCGCCAGGTAGGGGGCGTCGAAGTGGTGTGAATCAGATCCGACGTTCTGGCGAGCGAGATCTCCATCTTCTTCATCAACATGCCGCCGAAGAAGAAGGTTTCGGAGGCGGCCGCCCCGTCCGCGCCGAGCCACCCACCGCCGGAGCAAACGGACGGTGGGGCAGGCGCCGGCGGAAGGGCACGCATCGACGAGGGAACTCTTGGTGCTGCCAGGTCCCAGGACAAGGTTGCGCTGCCCATCGGCGACGTGGCCGGCTCCCACAACGACCGGGCGCACTCCAAGACCTCGGCGTCCGTGCATGCACCGCGCCCATCTCAGGAGGCGCGGGACCGGCAGCGTCATGGTGCTCACAGTACCATGCGCTCGCTGGATCAAGATCGAACTGGTGGATCTCGGAGCGCCCAAAGCCACCACGCACGCCAACACGTCCAGAACAGATAAGTTGCCAAAGCCTGAGCAACCAGATCTCTGATTTTTGAGTTATCTCCCCTGGATCGGCTCGCTTTATATGAAAAGCCCGTGCGCGGAGGAGCCAACTCGTAGCTGGCTGCGCACTTGCGTTGTTTCGAGCTCGCTCAACAACATTAGGTGAGCTGCGGCTGGTTGCTACACTAGCTGCGCCCTTGCATTGTTTCGAGCCTGCTCAACAACGTAAGTTAGCTGCGGCTAGTTGCTACACTAGCCGCGCCCTTACTTTGCTTCGAGCCCCGCTCAGCAACTTAAGTGAGCTGCAGCTAGCTGCGACAAGGTTTCTTGCCGGTAGCGGCACCGCCAGTTCCGTGCTCAGCGCTCGCGGTCTGGATGCCTGCACCGACAAGTTCCCTAAAAGCGTAGGGTAAAAACATGCAAAGTTGACGCCGAAGTGGGAAGGCCCTTACCGGGTGAAACGAGTCACTGGGCCCGGCGCCGGCCGCCCTGAGACCGAAGATGGCGTCCCAGTGAGCAACTCCTAGAGCATCGAGCATCTTCATGAGTTTTACCCGTAAGGCGCGGTTGCCGGAACCCGTTCCGGCAACCACCTCTTGTACAAAGTCTTGCCGCCGTTGCATGTAATCCTTTGTACGAGGCCGGGCGCAGATCCCGTGCGCAGCAGAGCCCGCGTGCTCCGCACATTTTGTCGATTTTATGCTTTCTATTTTCTGGCATATATGATCTGACATTTGTGCAGCACCAACCCCACGGCAAGCGTTGACGAGCTGCTAGGCTCTATATCTTTATTTTCTCTTCTTTCTTTTCTTCCTTCTTCCAAGGAAAGAAAGGATCCCTCGCCCACAAGTTTGCCGGGGGGGAAGGGAGAAGAGAAGGGTATGGACCAGGCGTCGTTCAAGAATTTCGTCTTGCCGGGAAGCAAACGACAGAAAAGCTAAGTTGCCAAAGTTTGAGCAGCCAAGTTTTTTAAATTTTAAGTTATCTCCCTTGAACGACTACACTTTGTATGGGAAACCTGTGCGCGGAGGAGCCAACTCGTAGCTGGCTGCGCACTTGCGTTGTTTCGAGCTCGCTCAACAACATTAGGTGAGCCGTGGCTAGTTGCTACACTAGCCGCGCCCTTGCATCGTTTTGAGCTTGCTCAACAACGTAAGTTAGCTGCGGCTAGTTGCTACACTAGCCGCGCCCTTACTTTGCTTCGAGCCCCGCTCAGCAACTTAAGCGAGCTACAACTAGCTGCGACAAGGTTTCTTGCCGGTAGCGGCACCGCCAGTTCCGCGCTCAGCGCTCGCGGTCTGGATGCCTGCACCGACAAGTTCCCTAAAAGCGTAGGGCAAAAACATACAAAGGGAGGAGTCAAGTAAAGGGAATAACATTGCAATAGCTACCCAGTAGGAAGTTATATTACAAAATAGCTTGTCGCAGCTCTAATAAATGTCTTCTATGACATAGCTAGCAGCGACAAGGAAAGAAGGAAGCCGGCGGCCTAGTCGACGCGGTCGCCCTCGACCCTCTTGATCCCGCTCACCTTGTCCACAATGGGTGCGACAAGGGCCTTGAGCTCTTCCTGATCGATATCAGGCGGCAAGGATCTGAGGACGTTGTGGAGGCGGAGGCCTGGATTGCGGAAGGCCACCTTCATCAACACCTTCTAAAGGGCTCCCGCGCAGATCTCGCGCGACTCGTCGGCCAGCCGCTTCGGGATCTCATCCCGGAGTCGCTGGAGCGCCGTCGCCACGCCTTGGAAGAACATAGTGAGCTTGGCGCTAGGTTGGAGGTTCTCGTCGGCGGAGTACCCGAAGTCCTCCACCCCCAGCTGCGCCAGCTCCTTATCGATGTCCCCGGCAAGCGCCTCGAGGAAGATTCGGCGTGACCTAGGCCGCGCGTGCCCGTGCACTGTTTTGGGCCAGGCCCAACAGCGCTCGGCACCGTGTCTGGCCCAGGCCCGGGGGCTCCTGTCGGTGTACTAAAGTAGGGGTACCCTTAGTACCCCGAACTTGTGCACGGGCAGTCGCAGTACCCCCGCGGCAAGGCCTGCCAGGTGACCGCCAAGACCCTCCGCGACTACTTTGAAGACCATTCAAGAACAAAGTTCTCAAGACAAGACCCCGGCAAGAGGAACTTGCCGGGAAGGCCATCAGCAGCGTTCCAAGACCCCGGCAAGAGGCGCTTGCCGGGAAGGCCGTCCAAGGCATTCCAAGGAACTTGCCGTGGCGCGCTACGCGCCCCGACAAGGCCCGGTGAGCGGCAAGCTCCCGGAAGCGACAAGTCGACGATCGCGGCAAGGCGCTTGCCGCGGCAAGCCCCCACTCCACGCCCGCGCTCCAGCACATCCACCCACGTGTCGCTCCGGGGCCCCTCCCGAGTGCACGTGGCAGGAGGCTGTGCAGCTAGGGGCGTGCGGTGGCACGCAGGCGCTGACAAGACAACCATCATGGCAAGACGGTGGCGTCCCTAGCGATCCCTTTCGGTGCTGTCTAGGCGACACAGACGGGCATTTAATGCCCTTGTCCCCTGCCGTCAGGGTTAGGTATGATAACACTGTAGCAGCTAGCTGTGCCTACTACAGCACCTAGCTGTGCCTACCCACGGCACCCTTTCCATTTTTGCCCTTGGCCCCCGTTGCTCTATGTCGGTAACCCCTTGAGTATAAAAGGAGGCCCGTGTGCAACGTAGAGGGAGGTCGGCCACCTCGAGAGCCCTCGCGAGGTTCAGCATTTCCACACACCCACGCTCAATCTCGCTCCCGAGCTAGAAATCAATACCAATCCACAAAGCAGGAGTAGGGTTTTACGCATCCTTGCGGCCCGAACCTGGGTAAATCGCTCGCGTGCTTTGCCTCGGTTTACTCCTCGCACGACCCAACCGCCCGCTTGCTTCGCCTCGATCTGCTCTTTGCGCAACCTCCGCCCCCCGACGAACCAAAAGGGACCCGGTCCGCCGGTCCCATAGGTGCCCGTGGATCAGAAACCCCGGCAATGATGATCCCCGGACTCCGATCCAGCAAAGTGTCGGGGATGAGTTCCGTCAGCACGACGGCGTGGTGACGATCTTGATGTTCTACCGTCGCAGGGCTTCGCCTAAGCACCGCTAAAATATTATCGAGGATTATGGTGGAGGGGGGCACCGCACACGGCTAAGAGATCAATGATCAATTGTTATCTCTGGGGTGCCCCCTGCCCCCGTATATAAAGGAGTGGAGGAGGGGGCCGACCAAGGAGGGTGGCGCGCCCAAGGGGGGGAGTCCAACTCCCACCGGGAGTAGGACTCCCCTTTTTCCTATTAGGAGTAGGAGAGGGAAGGAAGAGGAAGGAGGGAGGAAGGAAAGGGGGGCGGCCCCCTCCCAATTCGGATTGGGCTTGGGGGGGCGCCCCCTCCCTTGCACCTTTCCCCTCCTTTCCACTAAGGCCCAATAAGGCCCATATACCTCCCGGGGGGTTCCGATAACCTCCCGGTGATCCGGTATTGTCCCAATCTTACCCGGAACCTTTTTGGTGTCCAAATATAGTCGTCCAATATATCGATCTTTATGTCTCGACCATTTAGAGACTCCTCATCAAGTCCGTGATCACATCCGGGACTCCGGACAACCTTCGGTACATCAAAATATATAAACTCATAATGAAACTGTCATCGTAACGTTAAGCGTGCGGACCCTACGGGTTCGAGAACAATGTAGACATGACCGAGACACGTCTCCAGTCAATAACCAATAGCGGAACCTAGATGCTCATATTGGCTCCTACATATTCTACGAAGATCTTTATCGGTCAGACCGCATAACAACATACGTTGTTCCCTTTGTCATCGGTATGTTACTTGCCCGAGATTCGATCGTCGGTATCTCAATACCTAGTTCAATCTCGTTACCGGCAAGTCTCTTTACTCATTCCGTAATACATCATCTTGCAACTAACTTATTAGTTGCATTGGTTGCAAGGCTTAAGTGATGTGTATTACCGAGAGGGCCCAGAGATACCTCTCCGACAATCAGAGTGACAAATCCTAATCTCGAAATACGCCAACCCAACATGTACCTTTGGAGACACCTGTAGAGCACCTTTATAATCACCCAGTTACGTTGTGACGTTTGGTAGGACACAAAGTGTTCCTCTGGTAAATGGGAGTTGCATAATCTCATAGTCATAGGAACATGTATAAGTCATGAAGAAAGCAATAGCAACATACTAAACGATCGGGTGCTAAGCTAATGGAATGGGTCATGTGAATCACATCATTCTCCTAATGATGTGATCCCGCTAATCAAATGACAACTCATGTCTATGGTTAGGATACATAACCATCTTCGATTAACAAGCTAGTCAAGTAGAGGCATACTAGTGACACTTTGTTTGTCTATGTATTCACACAAGTATTATGTTTCTGGTTAATACAATTCTAGCATGAATAATAAACATTTATCATGATATAAGGAAATAAATAATAACTTTATTATTGCCTCTAGGGCATATTTCCTTCAGTCTCCCGCTTGCACTAGAGTCAATAATCTAGATTACACAGTAATGATTCTAACACCCATGGAGCCTTGGTGCTGATCATGTTTTGCTCGTGGAAGAGGCTTAGTCAATGGGTCTGCTACATTCAGATCCGTATGTATCTTGCAAATCTCTATGTCTCCCACCTGGACTAGATCCCGGATGGAATTGAAGCGTCTCTTGATGTGCTTGGTTCTCTTATGAAATCTGGATTCCTTTGCCAAGGCAATTGCACCAGTATTGTCACAAAAGATTTTCATTGGACCCGATGCACTAGGTATGACACCTAGATCGGATATGAACTCCTTCATCCAGACTCCTTCGTTTGCTGCTTCCGAAGCAGCTATGTACTCCGCTTCACATGTAGATCCCGCCACGACGCTTTGTTTAGAACTGCACCAACTGACAGCTCCACCGTTTAATGTAAATACGTATCCGGTTTGCGATTTAGAATCGTCCGGATCAGTGTCAAAGCTTGCATCAACGTAACCATTTACGATGAGCTCTTTGTCACCTCCATATACGAGAAACATATCCTTAGTCCTTTTCAGGTATTTCAGGATGTTCTTGACCGCTGTCCAGTGATCCACTCCTGGATTACTTTGGTACCTCCCTGCTAGACTTATAGCAAGGCACACATCAGGTCTGGTACACAGCATTGCATACATGATAGAGCCTATGGCTGAAGCATAGGGAACATCTTTCATTTTCTCTCTATCTTCTGCAGTGGTCGGGCATTGAGTCTTACTCAACTTCACACCTTGTAACACAGGCAAGAATCCTTTCTTTGCTTGATCCATTTTGAACTTCTTCAAAACTTTGTCAAGGTATGTGCTTTGTGAAAGTCCAATTAAGCGTCTTGATCTATCTCTATAGATCTTAATGCCCAATATGTAAGCAGCTTCACCGAGGTCTTTCATTGAAAAACTCTTATTCAAGTATCCCTTTATGCTATCCAGAAATTCTATATCATTTCCGATTAGCAATATGTCATCCACATATAATATCAGAAATGCTACAGAGCTCCCACTCACTTTCTTGTAAATACAGGCTTCTCCAAAAGTCTGTACAAAACCAAATGCTTTGATCACACTATCAAAGCGTTTATTCCAACTCCGAGATGCTTGCACCAGTCCATAAATGGATCGCTGGAGCTTGCACACTTTGTTAGCTCCTTTTGGATCGACAAAACCTTCCGGCTGCATCATATACAACTCTTCTTCCAGAAATCCATTCAGGAATGCAGTTTTGACATCCATCTGCCAAATTTCATAATCATAAAATGCGGCAATTGCTAACATGATTCGGACAGACTTAAGCATCGCTACGGGTGAGAAGGTCTCATCGTAGTCAATTCCTTGAACTTGTCGAAAACCTTTTGCGACAAGTCGAGCTTTGTAGACAGTAACATTACCGTCAGCGTCAGTCTTCTTCTTGAAGATCCATTTATTTTCAATTGCTTGCCGATCATTGGGCAAGTCAACCAAAGTCCACACTTTGTTCTCATACATGGATCCCATCTCAGATTTCATGGCTTCAAGCCATTTTGCGGAATCTGGGCTCACCATTGCTTCTTCATAGTTCGTAGGTTCATCATGATCTAGTAGCATGACTTCCAGAACAGGATTACCGTACCACTCTGGTGCGGATCTTACTCTGGTTGATCTACGAGGTTCAGTAGTAACTTGTTCTGAAGTTTCATGATCATCATCATTAGCTTCCTCACTAATTGGTGTAGGTGTCACAGAAACCGGTTTCTGTGATGTACTACTTTCCAATAAGGGAGCAGGTACAGTTACCTCATCAAGTTCTACTTTCCTCCCACTCACTTCTTTCGAGAGAAACTCCTTCTCTAGAAAGGATCCATTCTTAGCAACAAATGTCTTGCCTTCGGATCTGTGATAGAAGGTGTACCCAACAGTCTCCTTCGGGTATCCTATGAAGACACATTTCTCCGATTTGGGTTCGAGCTTATCAGGTTGAAGCTTTTTCACATAAGCATCGCAGCCCCAAACTTTCAGAAACGACAACTTTGGTTTCTTGCCAAACCATAGTTCATAAGGCGTCGTCTCAACGGATTTTGATGGTGCCCTATTTAACGTGAATGCGGCCGTCTCTAAAGCATAACCCCAAAACGATAGCGGTAAATCTGTAAGAGACATCATAGATCGCACCATATCAAGTAAAGTACGATTACGACGTTCGGACACACCATTACGCTGTGGTGTTCCGGGTGGCGTGAGTTGCGAAACTATTCCGCATTGTTTCAAATGTAAACCAAACTCGTAACTCAAATATTCTCCTCCACGATCAGATCGTAGAAACTTTATTTTCTTGTTACGATGATTTTCAACTTCACTCTGAAATTCTTTGAACTTTTCAAATGTTTCAGACTTATGTTTCATTAAGTAGATATACCCATATCTGCTTAAATCATCTGTGAAGGTGAGAAAATAACGATATCCGCCACGAGCTTCAACATTCATTGGACCACATACATCTGTATGTATGATTTCCAACAAATCTGTTGCTCTCTCCATAGTACCGGAGAACGGCGTTTTAGTCATCTTGCCCATGAGGCACGGTTCGCAAGTACCAAGTGATTCATAATCAAGTGGTTCCAAAAGTCCATCAGTATGGAGTTTCTTCATGCGCTTTACACCGATATGACCTAAACGGCAGTGCCACAAATAAGTTGCACTATCATTATCAACTCTGCATCTTTTGGCTTCAACATTATGAATATGTGTATCACTACTATCGAGATTCATCAAAAATAGACCACTCTTCAAGGGTGCATGACCATAAAAGATATTACTCATATAAATAGAACAACCATTATTCTCTGATTTAAATGAATAACCGTCTCGCATCAAACAAGATCCAGATATAATGTTCATGCTCAACGCTGGCACCAAATAACAATTATTTAGGTCTAATACTAATCCCGATGGTAGATGTAGAGGTAGCGTGCCGACCGCGATCACATCGACTTTGGAACCATTTCCCACGCGCATCGTCACCTCGTCCTTCGCCAGTGTTCGCTTAATCCGTAGTCCCTGTTTCGAGTTGCAAATATTAGCAACAGAACCAGTATCAAATACCCAGGTGCTACTGCGAGCTCTAGTAAGGTACACATCAATAACATGTATATCACATATACCTTTGTTCACCTTGCCATCCTTCTTATCCGCCAAATACTTGGGGCAGTTCCGCTTCCAGTGACCAGTCTGCTTGCAGTAGAAGCACTCAGTTTCAGGCTTAGGTCCAGACTTGGGTTTCTTCTCCTGAGCAGCAACTTGCTTGCTGTTCTTCTTGAAGTTCCCCTTCTTCTTCCCCTTGCCCTTTTTCTTGAAACTAGTGGTCTTGTTGACCATCAACACTTGATGCTCCTTCTTGATTTCTACCTCCGCAGCTTTTAGCATTGCGAAGAGCTCGGGAATTGTCTTATCCATCCCTTGCATATTATAGTTCATCACGAAGCTCTTGTAGCTAGGTGGAAGTGATTGGAGAATTCTGTCAATGACGCAATCATCCGGAAGATTAACTCCCAGTTGAATCAAGTGATTATTATACCCAGACATTTTGAGTATATGCTCACTGACAGAACTGTTCTCCTCCATCTTGCAGCTATAGAACTTATTGGAGACTTCATATCTCTCAATCCGGGCATTTGCTTGAAATATTAGCTTCAACTCCTGGAACATCTCATATGCTCCATGACGTTCAAAACATCGTTGAAGACCCGGTTCTAAGCCGTAAAGCATGGCACATTGAACTATCGAGTAGTCATCAGCTTTGCTCTGCTAGACGTTCTTAACATTGTCAGTTGCATCAGCAGCAGGCCTGGCACCCAGCGGTGCTTCCAGGACGTAATTCTTCTGTGCAGCAATGAGGATAATCCTCAAGTTACGGACCCAGTCCGTATAATTGCTACCATCATCTTTCAACTTTGCTTTCTCAAGGAACGCATTAAAATTCAACGGAACAACAGCACGGGCCATCTATCTACAATCAAACATAAACAAGCAAGATACTATCAGGTACTAAGTTCATGATAAATTTAAGTTCAATTAATCATATTACTTAAGAACTCCCACTTAGAAAGACATCCCTCTAATCTTCTAAGTGATCACGTGATCCAAATCAACTAAACCATAACCGATCATCACGTGAAATGGAGTAGTTTTCAATGGTGAACATCACTATGTTGATCATATCTACTATATGATTCACGCTCGACCTTTCGGTCTCAGTGTTCCGAGGCCATATCTGCATATGCTAGCCTCGTCAAGTTTAACCTGAGTATTCTGCGTGTGCAAAACTGGCTTGCACCCGTTGTAGATGGACGTAGAGCTTATCACACCCGATCATCACGTGGTGTCTGGGCACGACGAACTTTGGCAACGGTGCATACTCAGGGAGAACACTTTTATCTTGAAATTTAGTGAGAGATCATCTTATAATGCTACCGTCAATCAAAGCAAGATAAGATGCATAAAAGATAAACATCGCATGCAATTAATATAAGTGATATGATATGGCCATCATCATCTTGTGCTTGTGATCTCCATCTCTGAAGCATCATCATGATCACCATCGTCACCGGCGCGACACCTTGATCTCCATCGTAGCATCGTTGTCGTCTCGCCAATCTTATGCTTCTATGACTATCGCTACCGCTTAGTGATAAAGTAAAGCATTACAGGGCGATTGCATTGCATACAATAAAGCGACAACCATATGGCTCCTGCCAGTTGCCGATAACTTGGTTACAAAACATGATCATCTCATACAATAAAATTTAGGCATCATGCCTTGACCATATCACATCACAACATGCCCTGCAAAAACAAGTTAGACGTCCTCTACTTTGTTTGTTGCAAGTTTTACGTGGCTGCTACGGGCTTAGCAAGAACCAATCTTACCTACGCATCAAAAACCACAATGATAGTTTGTCAAGTTGGTGCTGTTTTAACCTTCGCAAGGACCGGGCGTAGCCACACTCGGTTCAACTAAAGTTGGAGAAACTGACACCCGCCAGCCACCTGTGTGCAAAGCACGTCGGTAGAACCAGTCTCGCGTAAGCGTACGCGTAATGTCGGTCCCGGCCGCTTCGTCCAACAATACCGCCGAACCAAAGTATGACATGCTGGTAAGCAGTATGACTTATATCGCCCACAACTCACTTGTGTTCTACTCGTGCATATAACATCAACACATAAAACCTAGGCTCGGATGCCACTGATGGGGAACGTAGTAATTTGAAAAAAATTCATACACACACGCAATATCATGGTGATGCACAACAACGAGAGGGGAGAGTGTTGTCTACGTACCCTCGTAGACTGAAGCGGAAGCGTTATAACAACGTAGTTGATGTAGTCGTACGTCTTCATGGCCCGACCGATCAAGCACCGAAACTACGACACCTCCGAGTTTTTGCACACGTTCAGCTCGATGACGATCCCCGGACTCCGATCCAGCAAAGTGTCGGGGATGAGTTCCGTCAGCACGACGGCGTGATGACGATCTTGATGTTCTACCATCGCAGGGCTTCACCTAAGCACCGCTACAATATTATCGAGGATTATGGTGGAGGGGGGGACCGCACACGGCTAAGAGATCAATGATCAATTGTTATCTCTGGGGTGCCCCCCTACCCCCATATATAAAGGAGTGGAGGAGGGGGCCGACAAAGGAAGGTGGCGCGCCCAAGGGGGGGAGTCCAACTCCCACCGGGAGTAGGACTCCCCTTTTTCCTATTAGGAGTAGGAGAGGGAAGGAAGAGGAAGGAGGGAGGAAGGAAAGGGGGGGGCCGGCCCCCTCCCAATTCGGATTGGGCTTGGGGGGGGGCGCCCCCTCCCTTGCTCCTTTCCCCTCCTTTCCACTAAGGCCCAATAAGGCCCATATACCTCCCGGGGGGTTCCGATAACCTCCCGGTGATCTGGTATTGTCCCAATCTTACCCGGAACCTTTCCGGTGTCCAAATATAGTCATCCAATATATCGATCTTTATGTCTCGACCATTTCGAGACTCCTCGTCAAGTCCGTGATCACATCCGGGACTCCGAACAACCTTCGGTACATCAAAATATATAAACTCATAATGAAACTGTCATCGTAACGTTAAGCGTGCGGACCCTACGGGTTCGAGAACAATGTAGACATGACCGAGACACGTCTCCGGTCAATAACCAATAGCGGAACCTGGATGCTCATATTGGCTCCTACATATTCTACGAAGATCTTTATCGGTCAGACCGCATAACAACATACGTTGTTCCCTTTGTCATCGGTATGTTACTTGCCCGAGATTCGATCATCGGTATCTCAATACCTAGTTCAATCTCGTTACCGGCAAGTCTCTTTACTCGTTCCGTAATACATCATCTTGCAACTAACTTATTAGTTGCATTGCTTGCAAGGCTTAAGTGATGTGTATTACCGAGAGGGCCCAGAGATACCTCTCCGACAATCGGAGCGACAAATCCTAATCTCGAAATACGCCAACCCAACATGTACCTTTGGAGACACCTGTAGAGCACCTTTATAATCACCCAGTTACGTTGTGACGTTTGGTAGCACACAAAGTGTTCCTCCGGTAAACGGGAGTTGCATAATCTCATAGTCATAGGAACATGTATAAGTCATGAAGAAAGCAATAGCAACATACTAAACGATTGGGTGCTAAGCTAATGGAATGGGTCATGTCAATCACATCATTCTCCTAATGATGTGATCCCGTTAATCAAATGACAACTCATGTCTATGGTTAGGAAACATAACCATCTTCGATTAACGAGCTAGTCAAGTAGAGGCATACTAGTGACACTTTGTTTGTCTATGTATTCACACAAGTATTACGTTTCCGGTTAATACAATTCTAGCATGAATAATAAACATTTATCATGATATAAGGAAATAAATAATAACTTTATTATTGCCTCTAGGGCATATTTCCTTCAAATATACTATCTTGGACATATTCTATGATTGTGAGACCCATTTATTATTTTCAAACTTGAGCAAATTAGTTGAAGTTGGACAAGGAAGACAGCGTAATGAGTTATGTTTGGGTATATTTGTATAGAAGTTATATTGTTATGGATCCTCCAACATGTGGTGCTTGCTTAGGATCTTTTGCTAGCCAAAAATTCATACTAAGTAGAGATACTATTTGTGCATCCAAAAATTCTTAAACCCAGTTTATTGCCATAAGTGTCCACCATATCTACCTATGGATTGAATAAGATCCTTCAAGTAAGTTGTCGTCGGTGCAAGAAGCAATAAAAATTGCTCCTAAATATGTATGATCTTTTGTTGTAAGGGAAAATAAGCGATGTACAAACTTGTGATGGTAAAGAAATAAAAAGTGATGGACTGCATAATAAAGGTTGTTATCACAAAGGGCAATATAACATGGCCTTCCTTTGCATTAAGGGCTTGCACATCCAAAAGTAAAAAGCACATGACAACCTCTGCTTCCCTGTGCATAGGGCCTATCTTTTACTTTTATGTATTTACTTTTATGCAAGAGTCAATAGTATTCCTTCTCATTTCAACCTCAATTATTCTCTAGTTGGCAAGTATCATGTGGTGGGGAAAGATTCAAGCATATACGACCATTCAAATATATTTGATCATGAATTATTATTGTTGTCAATTATCTATATGATAAATGAGTTGAAAGGCGAAACATTAAGCCCCTATCTTTCTCTGTGTTTGATGGAAGCTATTTGCTCTACAAATATGCTTTGACTGTTAGCATTCATGGAAGACTATATGATAGTTGAGTATGTGGAATTTACTAAATCAAAGCTGTTACATAGACCCTTCCTGAAAATAAGATGAATTGCAATTGTTTGATGACCGAGAACATAGTTTGTTAGTTTTCAAGAAAGTTTATTGTCTATACTTTAATGTGTGAATAGCTTGTTACTTGATCATGAGAAGTTTTATTAGATGAGCTACTGTTTATGATAGATAATGATGCTAGAAAAAGTGATTGGAATTATCATTGTTCAAACTTGTGCACTTGCTAGCATTCATAATTCATAAATTTTTTCTTTGATCATTTACATACTCGAGGACGAGCATGAATTACTAGGCCATATATTATGCTTAGGAGTTGTGTGTCTGCCCAATTTCAAGCAATACCGAAGGAATCACACCACCAGGCTGTGAAGCAAATTCTTTGATATTTAGGTCACGCACCAATGCTTGGATTATGGTATCCCAAGGGCTCATCATTTGATCTAGCTGGATTTTCTAATTCTGGCTATGCTGGAGATCGTGTGGATCGCAAGTCTACATTAGGCACATGCCACTTCCTTGGACGATCTCTTGTCTGTTGGTCCTCAAAGAAGCAGAACAATGTCCCACTTTCCACAGCAGAGGATGAGTACATTATCGCTGGTGCCTGCTGCTCATAGTTGCTACAGATGAAACATACCCTCAAGGACTACAACGTCAACATGAAGAAAGCCCATCTCTATTGTGACAATGAGAGTGCTATCAAGATCTCCCACAACCCAGTGCAACATTCCAAGACGAAGCACATTCAGATTCGTCACCACTTTCTTCGTGATCATGTCCTAAAGGGAGACATTGTCATCGACCACGTGAAGACTGAATACCAGCTTGCCGATATCTTCACTAAGACCTTGGATGAGAGAAAGTTTTGCAAGTTTTGGTGCGAGATAAACATCCTATAATCTTCGAATGTCCTCTGAAGTGGACGCACATCCTAACGCTTATGTATTTGTGATGACTTTGATGCACAACACCCGAAGTAACATATTTATTCAATCATTGAGGACTTACCCTCTAAGTGGGAAGAAATTAATGAAAAACTTGACTCTCAGACCCTAGGACAATTGTACGCGGTGTCCGTAGTCATCATAGTTCTTATACGGTGGGTAACGCCACCACCTCTTTGTGGCATTCTTCAATTTTGAGTTTGTCGTCATTTGCACTTTCGTCAAACTTTTCAAATTCGTCGTTTGAGGATATTCTTCATTGCTTGAACTGTTATTTATATTCTTGAGTTTTATGTCCTCAACGACATCCACATATTGCTAATTCTTCAAGTTGCGCTCTTCGCCTATGTGGATGTGATCGGACCCACTCTCCTCTATGCTAAGCTCAACACACTCTATTAAAAAATTCTTCATATATGTTCTATTTGACACCATTCAAAATCTTCATTGTGTCCTTGATGACTGAAGAAATTGCGAACACATTTTAAATTCTTAAAAGGTTTTTTCCTAGCGGTTGCCACAGTAACTTCATCCCGTGCTCGACTCACGTGGATAAGTATGTGAAAATGCATGCGTGACACATGTCACAGAGATGCAAATGGTCAGGGGCTTATCCGTTCAAAATCTTCGGACCACTCGGTTTTCACCGTGGCTATAAGTATCCTTGACTCCGTCAACCTAATTTTACTGTGCTCCATGCTCCCGTCGCTCTCACTCCCAAACCATAGCACCACCGCTGGAATTCATCACTGCCGGAGAAGAAGAGCTTCACTGCCTTGACTTATTCGTCGACGTACTCACGTCATACGCAAATTTCTTCATCTCCACCGCTGCCATAGCTATCTTTCGTCGCCAAGTTAGGGCACGGAAGATCTAAACTGACAATTTCCTTCGTTCCGTCATCCAGTTCATCGACTTCATCCTTGGTGTAATTAAATGCTAATTTCACCACCTAGTTTGATCTCTTCTTTACCTGAAAATCTTTAAGTGTTGTTTTTACTTCACTTTCGATTCTTCGGCAGTTCCTTTTGGCCAGTCTTGAGTATTTCATCTAACTTATGCTTAACTGCTAGATTCCTCAATTGTGCGAATTTCTTCAATATGTACAACTCTAGAACCTAAGTCAAGAACACTTTGTGAATTTCATCAAGATGATAAGGGTCAATTTCCTCAACTGGTTTTATTTTTGAAAAACATAAGCATGTGACTCTTCCCAAATTCCTCGCAACTATAATCTGTTCACATGTACAAATGTCTGCCGACGAATCTCTAGGTTCTCATCAAATTAATTCATTTGCAGTGTTGCTTGAGAAAAATCTTCAGACATCAGAGTCATCAAAAGCTCAGAAACCTCCGTTGAAGAAAATGGCTGATGATAAAAAGCCTCAGAAAGGAGGAAAGAGGAACACATTGCTTTTGAGATCCCCGAGGATATTTACTCAAGGTACTGCACGCCGGATGAAGAATTCATGTCAAAGAGACTGACAAGCAGTGCAAGGCGCACATGCAGCGCATCAAACGCAAGTGGGCCTATGAATGGATGAGTTATAGATACGTGACTCCAAAATACATGAAGGACTTTCCTGTGAAGCCTCCATGCAAGCGGCCACCACTAGCTCCTAGACATGTGGCTGACCCCACCAACATCAAACACGGTGAAGAATTTCCCACTTAATGGGCTAAAGGTCATGCCAAGTTGGCAAAACAGGCCAAGAAGGCCGTTGAGGATTTCAACAAGGCCTCAAAGGCACCAGCTAAAGCAAGTGGCAGTGCCACTGCTTTAAAGGCCTCAGTACTCAAGACTGCAAAATCTTCAGTGCCTCCACCAGCCACAAGTTCATTAGTGGCAACAGCAAAAGCTTCAACGCCGGTTGTGCTCGTGTCTTGCCAACGCACCGAAGGCTTTCCAATAGCCACTATTGATGCATCAAGTGCCTCAGCTAGTGGGCATATATCTTCATCAATGTTGCCGGCGTTCTGGGAACCAGGGTGCCCGGACTTGCCTGCCTGTGGGCGACGGTGTGGCTACTTCAACGGCCCGGTATGGCCCATCTGCAAGATCTCCAAGACAAGACCCTCGCGAGGGCCCCCAGGCCTCATGAGGCGGACGCCACCAAGACCTCTGGAGGAGGAGGCCTCCCCAGGTTTCCTCCTGAGGAGCGGAGATTCCTATGCAGGTACCCAGCCTCACGAGGCTGGCATGACACAAGCCATGACGACCAAGGCAGGCGGGCGCTAGTGGGCGCAGAGGAGGCAGTTTCCTCTTTGGTGCTAAGAAGGCAAGGACATGCATGGGTTCTCGAGGAATCTAGCAAAGGTTTCCAATCCAGTGCAACAAGACCAAGACCACTAGCACGGCAGGACGGATGTCATCGTCGAGCCCACCATTGCGTCACGACTAGAAGCTTTGCAAGCGAAGACCACCTTTCGTCAGGATAAGATGTACTACTTGTCCCCTTTCAAATTGGCCACTGTGGGATCCTTCCCGCCTACGTTTTGGGGGAAGAGGACCGAGGCCACTATAAATATTGGTTAGCCACCACTGTAGAGGGGAGACTGATTCCTCACCCATGAACCTCGCGAGGTAGTTCATCCTCGGTACCAGTTCATCCTCAGCCCCTCGTGAGGCCAATCCATGACAAAGCAGAAGTAGGGTATTACACCACAAGGTGGCCCGAACCTGGGTAAACTGCAGTGTTCATCTTCTTCCTTGCTCGCGCGAATCGGGCTAGGCCATGGGGCGATGAGTTGGTAGGCTTGAGAGGATGAGTTCTTAGCACACCCCCCAGCATCCGAACCTTCTTGGGTCTGCAGAGCCCTGAACCCAACATTTGGCGCGCTAGGTAGGGGCATGTCGAAGTCCTTCTTCCACCGTTCGCTTCGCTTCCGTTCCGTTGCTCCCATGGCAAACACTTGGTGTGTCCGGGTCGAGCGCCAGGCCGCTCGTGTCGCCTAGACGGTACCCACAGGCAACGGTGCTCCTCGTCGCTCTGCCTCCCTTGTGGCTAACGCTGCCACTGACCCTAATGCTCACGAGCAGCAGGATTCGTCACTGCCACCTTCCATGCGACATGATGGCCGCACCACAATTCCATCACCCACTCCGACAACGGCATCGTCCTCCCATGCTCGCCGTGGGCCGGCGAACGTGCAGGCTGCATTGCTCATGGCGCACGAGCTCCTGCATTATCTCCCCGCCAACAACCTCTACGACGACTGGCTCGGCAGCATCGCTGAGCTCGTCAACGCCGCCGGTGAGGCTCCTGCGCCATCCCACTCGCTCCTCCTTCCGCCATCCCAGGCGGGTGATATGGCCCATAACGTGCCTCCTCTGCCCCCTCAGCACGACATGGACCCGGAACCCAGACACGATGCGCCCTCGCACGACCCACGGCATGGGGCGTGATGTCGCTTGAAGCTACGTCGGTATTTCCCAAAAGAGGAAGGGATGATGCAGCACATCAGCGGTAGGTATTTCCCTCAGATGTGAAACCAAGGATATTGAACCAGTAGGAGAACCAAGCAAAACAACGTAAACAACACCTTCACACAAATAACAAATACTCGAAACCCGACGTGTAAAAGGGGTTGCCAATCCCTTTCGGGTAACGGTGCCAGAAATTGGCAAACAGACATGAGAGAGTTGTAAATATTGATAGATCGAACGCCAAATAAAATAAATTGCAGCAAGGTATTTTTGTATTTTTGGTTTAGTAGACTGAAAATAAAATGCAAATAAAATAGATTGCAAAGGCAAATAATATGAGAAAGAGACCTGGGGGCCGTAGGTTTCACTAGTGGCTTCTCTCGAGAAAAATAGCAAACGGTGGGTAAACGAATTACTATTGGGAAATTGATAGAACTTCAAATAATCATGACGATATCTAGGCAATGATCATTATATAGGCATCACATCCAAGATTAGTAGACCGACTCTTGCCTATTGTAGCGATCCGACCTCAAATGGTCAAATCTCTGTGCATAAGTGTCATCCCTGGATTGGTAATGCTGACACACACAATACTTGAAGGATTTATAATAGAGTGCAATCACACACTTATGTAGAGTGCAATCACACACTTATTACATCGAATGTCTCAAAAGAGAACTTATTACAATAGTATGGCTTAAGGCCATCTAAATAAGATAATAGAGGAAGGCTTCAAAGATAAAGTGAGTCCATCAAGTCCAACGACATAGCTGAGTGCATGACAACGACCTAGCGCACCTTACTCTTCGTCTGAAAAGTCTGCAACATAATACGTTGCAGCCTGAAATGGGTCAGCACATGGAATATGCTAGCAAAATAATACTGTAGAGCAATGAATAAGGTAAATGCTAACAGTACATGCATATATGGCTGGTGGAGGCTCTATGGTTAATGTTTTTGCAAAAAGCCAATTTTTCCCTTCTACAAAGGAATATATTTTATTTAACTAGTAAGTTTGTTGAAAACATTGAGAATGGTAACCCCATCTCAATCCCAATTAAATAGTAATTAACAACCCAACAAAATTAATTAAGAGTGTTGAGATCACATCAATAATTCAAGAAGCAGATACTCAAGATGTCCATAACCGGGGACACGGCTAACCATGATTTGTTTGTACACTCTGCAAAGGTTTGCCCACTTTTCCCCACAAGACTCGATCTCCTCCGTTGTATTTCTCGCACTGCATGGTGTTTGAGAAACGGACGACCGAGACACAGTCTTTCCGAAGAGGTCACCTTAACCGATAGATAGGCCGGTACACCTACAATCCCCTACATCTGCTAGCCCATCATGGAAAGATTCCCCACAACTTACTCAACTATGCCAGAGCCCATATTGGCTTGTGGCTACACATGAAAGTTTCTAGCATGAATAACCTTATGATCCCTTTGAGCCTGGGTGGCGAACCATAGGATGATCACACAGATTCCCCGGGATCCCCTTGGACAGCACTGGATTACCCCAGGTGCCCACAAACAATCCACCCAGATGTGTGTTAAAGTAACCACCTTAGATAAACCCTTAGTCCATAATAATACTCTCAACTGTCATGAATCTCTCAAACCAAACCACGTATACGAGCATAGCATAGCGGTATAAGCACAACGTAGAAATAACTCCCAAGGTTTGAATGAAAAGGGCAATAGGTACTACCTCAACTACTACTTCCCAATACCCACAAGTTATCAAATCCTAAACAATGCAATGTTTGAGGGTTGAAACTAATGCATAAAAACTGGGGAATGAAGAAGTATGATCAAAGTGTTACTTGCCTTGCTGACGATATGCAAACCCTAGAAACTCGTAGTAGCACGCTTCGCACTCTGGAAATTCTATCACAAACAAACAATAGCATACATAAGCACTCAATCATAGATGCTAGGTAAAAACTTAGATGAGAAAGTCCAAACTGAAAGTTCAACTGAAGTGCTTCGATTTGCAAAAATAATCAATCAAATCGGAGCTACGAAACTCAAACTACGATCAAAAGAAGTTCGAATTCAAATCTTCTTGAAACCAAATTTTAATTTGTCAAAATCATGCTCAAGTTGATTAACTGGAAAGAGGGGTTTGAGACGAAGATTTTGGCATTGGTTTCACTGGATTTGGACGAACTGTTAAAAAATTGTGGGGTTTTGAAGATCAGGGGCTAATCTGCGATAAAAATAATCGTGGATAGGTCCCTGGCTAAAAATAAAATAAAAAGAAAAAGACTAACGGACGAACGTTTGTTATCAGAGACAAAAGAACGAACACGTTCGCTAACAAAAGCATTCGGGCGAATGTTCACTAATTAGTGAAACAAAAAAAACCGATCTAACCGATCCGAACGAAAACCGAAAAAAACCGGGCGGTGGCGGTTTTTTACCGGTTCCTCGAAAAAGACCGGTGGCGGGGCGATGAGATCCGGTGATGGGGCTCCGGCGGGGCTGCGGTGGCAGGGTCGACGGGGAGTTGACGGTGCAGCGACGACTACGGCTGCTGCTACTGCGGGGCGGCGGGCGGCAGTGGTGTGGGGAGAGGGGCCGGGGGCCTCGGCTTATAATGCCTCGGGGAGGGGGGAGGGGTGGGGTTCTTGCGCAAGGGGGCGGCGGTGGCGGAGTCCGGTTCGGACTCCAGTTGGAGTCCACCGGCGGCATGGTGGTGCGGCGGGGAGGGGGTTGGCATGGGCGGGGCGGCCTGCTCGGCTGGGCCTTCGGCCTAGTCGGGCGGGTTTTTTTTAAAATAAATTCCGCCGAAAAAAAATCCTAATAAAATATAAAAAAATTCGAAAATGCCAAAAACAATTTTCACTGTCTAATTAAAATATTTAGAACAAGGTGAACTTTTTTCTGGCCTAGAAATGCAATTTTGAAAAATGCATATTTTTGTAATTCAAATAAAATAGCAATAAATTCCAAATACAATATTTATTTTATTTAACATTTTCCTCCAATATTCCCCTCTGATTTTGGAGAAGTCATTTTATCTCATCTCATTTATTTTTAATATTGGAAATATTTCGGAGTGAAAATTATTAAAATCAAAATGATCCTCTTTCCAAATTTGAGAAAAATTCAAATATGAAAATAATGAAAATCCCCAACTCTCTCCCTGGGGTCCTTGAGTTGCTTAGAATTTCTAGGATCACCAACAAAATGCAAATAACATATGATATGCATGATGACCTATGTATAACATCCAAATTGAAAATCGGGATGTTACACCTGTATCTACTACTATTAATTACCCCACACATTGACCGCTATCCAGCATGCATCTTGTGTATTAAGTTCATGAAAAAACGGAGTAGTGCAATAAGAATGATGACATGATGTAGACAAGATCTATCTATGTAGAGATAGACCCCATCGTTTTATCCTTGGTAGCAATGATACATACATGTCGCTTCCCCTTCTGTCACTATCAAGCATCGTAAGATCGAGCCCACTACAAAGCACCTCTTCCCATTGCAAGATAAATAGATCAAGTTGGCCAAAACAAAACCCAAATATCGGAGAAGAAATATGAGGCTATAAGCAATCATGCATAAAAGAGATCAAAGAAACTCAAATACTTTCATGGATATAAAAAGATAGATTTGATCATAAACTCAAAGTTCATCCGATCCCAACAAACACACCGCAAAAAGAATTACATCATATGGATCTCCAAGAGACCATTGTATTGAGAATCAAACGAGAGAGAGGAAGCCATCTAGCTACTAACTACGGACCCGAAGGTCTACAAAGAACTACTCACGCATCATCAGAGAGGCACCAATGGAGGTGGTGAACCCCATCCGTGATGGTGTCTAGATTGGATCTGATGGTTCTGGACTCTGCGGCGGATGGATTTGATTTTCGCAGACTCCCCTAGGTTTTTTGGAATATTGGGGTATTTATAGAGCAAATAGGCAGTCCGAGGGGCACCCGAGGTGGGCACAACCCACCAGGGCGCGCCTGGGCCTCCTGGCACGCCCTGGTGGATTGTGCTCTCCTCGAAGCACCCCCAGGCGCAGCCTTGGCCCATTAGGTGTCTTCTTGTCCAAAAAAATCTCTGTAAGGTTTCGTGGAATTTGGACTCCGTTTGGTATTGATTTCCTGCAATGTAAAAAACATGCAGAAAACAACAACTGGCACTTGACACTATGTCAATAGGTTAGTACCGAAGAATAATATAAAATGATTATACAACATCCAAGATTGATAATATAATAGCATGGAACAATCAAAAATTATAGATACGTTGGAGACGTATCAGCATGCCCAAGCTTAACTCCTACTCGCCCTCAAGTAGGTAAGTGATAAAAACAGAATTTTTAATGTGGAATGTTGCCTAACATGTCATATCATATTTCTTTTCTTTATAGCATGGACATTTGGACTTTTATATTGTTCAAAGCAATAGTCTAGTTTTGACATGATAACTTAAATACACAAGCATATCAACAAAGCAACCATGTCCTTCAAAATATCAACGCTAAAATAAGCTATCCCTAGCCCATCATGCTCAATCATTGATCCATTTATGAAACACACTCTCATATTAACTACACCCAATGCTCAAGTATGATCACAGTGCCTCCTAGTTGGTGCTTTATGAGAGAAGGTGGAGACTCAAATTCAAAAATAAAAATTGCATAAATTAAAAGAAAGGCCCTTCGCGGAGGGAAGTAGGGATTTGTAGAGGTGCTAGAGCTCAAAGCGAAGAACTTAGAGATAAAAACATTTTGGGAGGTTTGTCCTTCCCACCAACGAAAATGACTTAGAGTTCCCAACACTTTCCATGCTAGATATATCATAGGCGGTTCCCAAACGGAAAATAAAGTTTATTCCTTTTTCAACCATACTTTCACTTTCCATGGCTAACTGTATCCACGGGTGCCTTCCATACCAACACTTTCCAAGGAATTTATTATTTGACAACATAAAGTAAATTCATTTTTTATTTCGGGACTGGGCATCCCTAATACCTTTGCCTTACTCTCGTGCAATGACAAGTGAATAAACACTCATCATGAGAATAACACATCTAGCATGGAAAATATTAGCCACCCCTCACCGCTCTGCGAGCGAAACGAACACACAAAAGACAAGTTTATTTTTAAAATTAGAGATGGCACATACAAATTTTCTTAGAACGACAAAAGGATACCGCATATAGGTAGATATAGTGGACTTATGTGGCAAAACTGGTTTAAAAGTTTTTTGGATGCACAAGTAGTGATCATACTTAGTGCAAAATGAAGGATAGCAAAAGATTGAGAAGCAACCAACCAAGAAACGAATAATTTCATAAGTGAGCATTAAGCATAATTAACACCGAATAATGCACCACAAGTAGGATATAATTTCATTGCAGACTTATTGACTTACGTGCTTGCATATGGAATCACAAAACTTAACACCAATATTCTTACTAAAGCATAATTACTCATCAACATAACTCACATATCACATAATCATATCTCAAAACTATTACTAAGAATCAAGTTTATTTTGTCCAATGATCTTCATGAAAGTTTTTATTACATCCTTCTTGGATATCTATCACTTTGGAACTAATTTTCATGTGTTGCTTTTAATAAGCTCAAACAAATACTCCCCCCATTCCAAAATAGATGACTCAACTTTGTACTAACTTTAGTACGTACAAAGTTAGTACAAAGTTGGGTCATCTATTTTGGAAGGGAGGGAGTATAAGTGAAGATCATGTGCATAATTTTTCTTTCTCTCAAATTAATTTAAGTGAAGCAAGAGAGAATTTCTTGAAAATTTTAATAAATCTCAAATAAATCTAAGTGAAGAAAGAGAGCATTTCTTCAAAAATACTAAAACACACCATGCTCAAAAAGATATGAGTGAAGCACTAGAGCAAGTCCATAGCTCATAAAAAATATAAGTGAAGCATATAGAGCAATTCTAACAAGTCATGGCATAATTTTGGCTCTCTCAAATAGGTGTGTCCAGCAAGGAATCAAGACTTAAAACACAAAATAAAACAAGCAAAGACTCATATAATACAAGACACTCCAAGCAAAACACATAGTATATGATGAATAAAAATATAGCTTCGAGTAAAATAATGATGGTCATTAGAAGAAAGAGGGGATGCCACTCGGCGGCATCCCCAAGCTTAGTTGCTTGCTATCTTTTGGATAATAGATTGGGATGCCGGGGAATCCCCAAGCTAGGCTCTTCTTACTCCTTATTCCTTCATCCATCGTAAGATAACCCAAAACATGAAAACTTCAATCACACAAAACTCAACAAAACCTTCGTGAGATCCGTTAGTAAAAGAAAGCAAATCACTACTATAAGTACTATCTCAAACCAATTCATATTTTATTCTTGCATTATATCTACTATATTCCAACTTTTATATGGCAAAAACTCATGAAAGAAAAAACCATAGAGCCATCAAAACAAGCACTCAACGCAAAGAAAACAGAATCTGTCAAAACAGAACAGTCTCTACCAATCTGACTATTTAGAATACTTATGTAACTCCAAAAATTCTGAATAATTAGGAACTCCTGAGTAATTTTTATATTGATCTACTACAAAAGGAATTGGTTTTTTATCGCACTCTGGTTAAAAATGAAAATTATTTTCACGAGCGCAAAAGTTTCTATTTTTCAGCAAGATCAAACAACTATCACCCAAGAAGATCCTAAAGGCTTTACTTGGCACAAACACTAATTAAAACACAAAAAACACAACCGTAACAATAGCATAATTGTGCTAACACTCAAAAACAGGAAGCAAAAATCAAAAATAAATTTTATTCATTGGGTTACCTCCCAACAAGCGCTATAGTTTTACGCCCTTAGCTAGGCATAGAGCAAGCACCTAAGTTTTGTCATCCTTGTTTTGAGATCCATAAGATGCCCTGATGATTGATTCATATGGTGGCCTAATTCTTGTTCTAGTGAAGTGTTTCATACCCTTCCTCAAAGGAAATTGGAATTTAATATTCCCTTCTTTCATATCAATCACGACACCAATAGTGCGTAAAAGCGGTCTACCAAGAATAATTGGACAAGACGGATTGCAATCAATATCAAGGATAATAAAATCTATGGGCACATTATTCCTATTTGCAAGAATAAGAACATCATTAATTCTTCCCATAGGATTTTTAATAGTAGAATCCACCAAGTGCACATTCAAAGAACATGATTCAATATCGGTAAGACCAAGCACATCACATAAAGATTTCGGAATTCTAGAAACACTAGCACCCAAGTCACATAAAGCAAACCACTCATAATTTTTAATCTTGACTTTGATAGTAGGTTCCCATTCATCATGCAATTTTCTAGGAATTGAAACTTCTAATTCTAACTTTTCTTCTAAAGCTTTCATCATAGCATCAACAAATATGTTTAGTAAAGCTTTATTTTGTTCATAAGAATGGGGTGAATTTATCATGGATTGCAAAAAAGAAATACAATTAATCAAAGAGCAACTATCATAAATAAAGTCGTTGTAATCCAAAAGAGTGGGTACATCACTAGCTAAAATTTAGACCTCTTCAAACCCACTTTTATCAATTTTCTTAACAAGATTTTCACCCTCCGAATTATCGTGACACCTTCTAACTAAAGTTGACTCTTATCCAGTCCCTTTTTCATCAATATTAATATTAATAAACAAGGAATCAATATAAGAAACACCAATCATTTTAAGATCATCACCACTTTTGCGAAAGTAATCACTAGAAAAGTTTTTTCTAAAAATTATCTCTTAGCTCTAAGCATAGCGGTTCTTTTCTTACGTTCATCCATAGAAACATAAAGAGATTTAATTGATTCTTCTACCTTAGGCACAAAAATTTTCATCTCGAGACTTTCCACATCATGAGAAATTCTATGAATACTTCTAGACAAATCATCAATCTTATTCAACTTTTCTTCTATGGTAGTGTTGAAAACTTTTTGCATGTTGATAAATTCTTTAATATTATTCTCAAGATCAGAGGTGTTCCTATTATTATTATTATTATTATTATTATTATTATTATTATTATAAGAAGGATTTCCATAGGAATTACCATAATTATTAGAGGAATTACTAGGGAAAGGCCTAGGAATAAAATTACCTCTATAAGCATTGTTGTTGAAATTATTTCGAGACATAAAATTCACATCTATGACATCACTAGTTTGCTCAATCAAAGTAGGCAAAGGCATATCATTAAAATCAATAGGAGCACTTTTACTAGCAACCATTTTCATAAGAGCATCAACTTTTCCACTCAAAGAAGAAATTTCTTCAACCGAATTAACTTATTCACTAGTAGGAGCTCTTTCGGTATGCCATTGTGAATAATTTTCCATAATATTATCAAGCAATTTGGTGGCTTCACCCAAAGTAATTTCCATAAAAAAATTGTATGATCATCCAAAGATTTAACCCATGAGTTGGGCAATTACTTAGCATCATTTTCATCCTTTCCCAAGATTGTGCAACATGCTCATGTTCAAGTTGCTTGAAATTCATGATCTGGGTTCTAAGGGAAATAATTTTTGCGGGCGGAAAATACTTAATGATACAAGCATCTTTGCACTTATTCCAAGAATCGATACTATTGCGAGGGCAAGAAGAGAACCAAATTTTTGCAGAATCACGCAAAGAAAATGGAAATAATTTCATCTTCACAACATCATTGTCCACATATTTTTTCTTTTGCATATCACATAATTCCATGAAGGTATTAAGATGGGATGCGGCATCCTCATTAGGAGTACCGGAAAATTGATCTTTCATAACAAGATTCAGCAAAGCAGTATTAATATCAGAAGTCTCCGCACTAGTGGAGGGAGGAGAAAGCGGAATGCCAATAAAATCATTGTTGTTGGTATTTGAGAAATCACACAACTTGGTGTTCTCTTGAGTCATGATGACTACACAACAAGATTGCACTCAAAAATAGATCTGGCAAGAAAATGGCGAACAAAAAAGACGGGCGAATAAAACAACAATTTTTTGTGAAGTGGGGGAGAGGAAAACGAGAGGCAAATGGCAAATAATGTAAATTGCAAGGAGATGAGATTTGTGATTAGGAACCTGGTATATGTTGAAGATCCTCCCCGACAACGGCATCAAAAATTCCTTTTGATGTTGCTTGAAGCTACACCGGTATTTCCCCAAAGAGGAAGGGATGATGCAACACTGTGGTGGTAGGTATTTCCCTAAGATGTGAAACCAAGGTTATCGAACTAGTAGGAGAACCAAGCAACACAACATAAACAACACATGCACACAAATAACAAATACTCGCAACCTGACATGTAAAAGGGGTTGTCAATCCCTTTCGGGTACGGTGCCAGAAATTAGCAAACGGATGTGAGAGAGTTGTAAATATTGATAGATTGAATGCCAAATAAAATAAATTGCAATAAGGTATTTTTGTATTTTTGGTTTAGTATATCTAAAAATAAAAGGCAAATAAAATAGATCGCAAAGGCAAATAATATGAGAAAGAGACCCGGGGGCCGTAGGTTTCACCAGTGCCTTCTCTCGAGAAAAATAGCAAACGGTGGGTAAATGAATTACTGTTGGGAAATTGATAGAACTTCAAATAATCATGACGATATCCAGGAAACGATCATTATATAGGCATCACGTCCAAGATTAGTAGACCGACTCTTTCTTGTATCTACTACTATTACTCCACACATCGACCGCTATCTAGCATGCATCTAGTGTATTAGGTTCATGGAAAAACGGAGTAATGCAACAAGAACGATGACATGATGTAGACAAGATCTATCTATGTAGAGATAGACCCCATCGTTTTATCCTTAGTAGCAATGATACATATGTGTTGATTCCCCTTCTGTCACTGGGATCAAGCATTGTAAGATCGAACCCACTACAAAGCACCTCTTACCATTGCAAGATAAATAGATCAAGTTGGCCAAACAAAACCCAAATATCGTAGAAGAAATACGAGGCTATAAGCAATCATGCATAAAAGAGATCAAAGAAACTCAAATACTTTCATGGATATAAAAAGATAGATCTGATCATAAACTCAAAGTTCATCTGATCCCAACAAACACACCACAAAAAGAGTTACATCATATGGATCTCCAAGAGACCATTGTATTGAGAATCAAACGAGAGAGAGGAAGACATCTAGCTACTAACTACGGACCCGAAGGTCTACAAAGAACTAGTCATGCATCATCGGAGAGGCACCAATAGAGGTGGTGAACCCCATCCGTGATGGTGTCTAGATTGGATCTGGTGGTTCTGGACTTTGCGGCGGCTGGAATTGATTTTCGTCGACCCCCTAGGGTTTTTGGAATATTGGGGTATTTATAGAGCAAAGAAGCGGTCCGGGGGGCACCCGAGGTGGGCACAACCCACCAGGGCGCGCCTGGGCCTCCTAGCTTGCCCTGGTGGTTGTGCTCTCCTCGGAGCACCCCCCCGGGTGCAGCCTTGGCCCATTAGTTGTCTTCTGGTCCAAAAAAATCTCTGTAAAGTTTCGTGGCATTTGGACTCCGTTTGGTATTGATTTCCTGCGATGTAAAAAACATGGAGAAAAGAGCAACTGGCACTTCGCACTATGCCAATAGGTTAGTACCAAAAATGATATAAAATGATTATAAAACATCCAAGATTGATAATATAACAACATGGAAAAATAAAAAATTATAGATACATTGGAGACATATTAGGCCGCCGGCAAGGGATGAAGCAAGTTGCCAGGTGGTGCAGCGGTCGCAGGCCCAAGCGTGCGCGCTCCCGGCGCTTCACCGCCAGCACCAAGACCTCGCGCCCCCGGACCCTGTGGTGCATGGGCGCCAAGACCGAGCTCCACCCATGCGTGCTGCGCCCGTGAGGACGACGGGTTGTCGTGCCTTCACCCCGGAACTGCGCCGTGTCGTCTGGCCCGACAAGTTCAAGCCAGATCTGCCTCCGTGCTATGATGGCACCCCGACCCCGTAGAATTTCTCTAGCTCTACGCGCTGAGCATCGAAGTGGCAAACGAGGACGAGAGGGTTATGGCCTACTGGTTCCCCATGGCCCTCAAGGATGGTGAATGCTCCTGGCTCCTCAACCTCCTGGAGGGGTCGATCTCCTCCTGGGACGAGCTTCGCGAGCGTTTTATCGCCAACTTCCAGGGCACTCGCGACTGCGCTCCTGCGGTGGGCAACCTGCGGTGCATGAAGCAGTAGCCGGGCGAAACCTTCCACAAGTACATACAGCGCTTCACCCATGTTCACCTCAAGATCCCAAACGCGTCAGACGAGGCCATCATCTCGGCGTTCTCCGAAGGCATCTGAGATGTCAAGATGAAAGAGGAGCTCGCCATTCATGAGGATCTGTGCTCGGCCCTGGAGAAGTTCTACATGGCGAACAAGTGCGCGAGGGTCGGGGAAGGATGCCTCTCCCTCCTTGAGCTCCCGGAGCCCGACCCCAAAGACAAGAAGGCCAAGGAAGCAAAGCGTAACGACCCCGCCGTGCTGGCCGCGAAGCCTGAGATGAAGTGTGGTCGTGACCACGATGAGCCTCCCAGGGGCAATCACCCATTCTATGTCTTCCACAACGTCCACAGCCACAACACCAATGACTGCCAGGAGCTTGGGGCAAACCAAAACGGGTGCCTTGGTCGCCACCCCGAGCGCAGCGACCGCGGCTACTGCTGTGGAGGAGGCCGCGGCGGAGGCCGCTGGGACAAATGCAACCCCCGCCAGGACTAGCGCGACCAACCCCATGAGGACCACTGGCAAGGACAGCCTCGTGATGGCCCCTGGCGGGACCAGCCTTGTGAGGACCGTCCTCAGGGCAACCCCGGCCTCCCTTCGCTGCTGCCGCCGCCAAGAAGGAACAACAACAACCGGCAAGACGATGGGGCTGGGGTCTTCCAAGAGCCTCGTGCGATCGCCTGCATCCTAGGTAGTGCTCAAGCTCCCGCCTCCCATCGCATCTTCAAGCAGTTCTCTCACAGCTGAACGAGGCCCTCCCCAAGCTTGAGGCCCCGCGTCTCCTCAGGTGGCCCAAGCACACCATCACCTTTGACTCCATGGACCAACTCAAGTGCTCAGCCTCCGCTGGCGCGCTCCCGATGCTCTACACGCCAACCATCAGCAACATCCTCGTCATCAAAACCCTCATCGATGGTGGCGCGGGGCTCAACATTCTCCCCGTCGAGATGTTTGAGACGCTCCAAGTGCCCTATGACCAGCTCCTGCCCACAAAGCCCTTCTGAGGAGTGACCGATGGCTCCATCGTTCCCCTAGGGCAAGTGCGTCTCCCAGTCACCTTCGGCAAGCGCGACAACTACCACAACGAGCTCATTGACTTCGACATCGCCTACATCGGCCTCCCGTACAATGCCATCCTCGGGTATCTGGCCCTTGCCAAGTTCATGGCAGCAACTCACCATGGTTACAACATCCTCAAGATGCCAGGGTGCGGCGAATCATCATGGTCGCCTGCGATGAAAAGGATGCGGTGTGTTCCCTCGAGCGCACCTACCAGGCTGCGGTGGTTGAGAACTATCACGACGAGGGCGCCATCCTTCCTCCTAAGGCCATCCCCAAGAAGAAGAAGCAACTCCTCCTCAAGGGCCATCAGGAGGCTGGGGCGCCTGCCGATTGTGCCTTAGGCCCCGCGCCCACTGTTGGGGCGCCCTTCCCTCTCGCATACGAAGGCGCGCCCAGCGCCCCCCTCAGGACAGGCTCGGGGGCTCTCATCTGGAGGGCCTCTGACCTGACCGGCGTGATGAGGGAGGCGTTCGGGCACCACGTGGAGGCGTGCTTTGACGCGTGCCTCCATGAGCAAGGCACGAGGCGCCAGGCACGCAAGAGTTCATCACCAAGGCAATCGAAGAGCTTCAGGAGGCGCGAGCCATGCATGGCGAGCGTCGCCCCGCACCATCGAGTGTAGCCATGGCCCTTGACATGGGCGGCGGGCTGCGCGTCTGCGTCAACATCCCAGGCCTCAACAGGGCTGCTTCGTAGGACCTTTTCTGGCCGTCCCGCGTCGGCCAGAGTGGGGGCTACCCCTGCAGCTACATCTGCATGCCATTTGGCCCGCTGAACATGGCCACCTTGTACCAACGCTTCGCGCAGGGAGCCATGGCAGCCCACGAGGCCAGGCGCCAGGTGGTCCTGGCGGAGGAGGTGCCGGACCCTCGCGAGCTCCCCGGACCTCCTGAGCCTTCCGAGCCTCAGGAGCCGGTCGGCTCATGAGGTGCGATCTCTGGAGCGCGCATCTTCAGCTACCCCAACACTTCTATAACTATGGTACCAGGTGAGTTTTTGGTTTGTTCAACCGAGGGCACCCCTCGAGCTGCATCATCCTGAAGCCACTAGGGCCCGACCCCACAGTTGTATCATTTTTTCACATGTATAGGAATTGGCCTTGCCTTTATGAATTTCACAAGTATTTCAACTGCATGTCCGGTGCTTCGTCACCACGATGTCGCTGCGCCCTCACAAACCCGCCCGCGACCGCCTCATGATTAAGGACTGGCACGACGTCTGTGCTCGGGTTCGTCCCTGCAGTGCTGTCAAATCCAAGTGACCGAGCTCTGTCCCACAGGCCAGCTCCCGTGCGCATCACCTCCCGGGGTCCTTGGTGCCTTGTTCTCGCATGAGCTAATCGCGTGTAGGCGAGTAAGGGCGCATGACCCGGTTTGTACGACCGGAGTTCGGCACTTGCCGTAGCGGGAGCCACGCGCCGGGTGTTTTTCCGTGTGATCATTGCATGAAAAGACTTGGCACGGCGTCTGTGCTCGGGTCCGTCCCTGCAGCATCGATAAAATCAATGGTTGATCTCGGGCCGGCCCCGTTCAAGTGACCTCCTGGGGCCATTAGTGTTCGGCCTTCTCATGCGACAACCTCCGGAGGGGCATTCGGCACATGACCTCCCCCCATCGCCCCACATGTTTCTTACGAGCACCCCGCACCAAAATCCAGGTGCAACCCGCCTTGAGGTAGGGCCTCCTGAGTCTCGCGCTGGCTCACGAGTGCCTAGATACACCTCCTCCAGTTCTGTCGTGCTAGCCACGCGTATGAACGGGGTCGTACATGCCCCGGAGTCTCCCCCCTAGGGAACTCCCACCCACACACTAGTGGAAGCCCCATGCTCCGAGTTGGCGGACGACACGGTCGAGGAGCGACTATGCCGACACACCAGTGGAAGCCCCATGCTCTGCGCTGGCGGACGACACGGTCGAGGAGCGACTATGCCCACGCCAAGTGGAAGCACCATGCTCCGTGCTGGTGGATAAAGAACTGAGGGTGCCCTAGCGGCAGCACCAACCTCAGGATAGCCTGCTCGGCCCTTCGTGTAGTCTCATCATGCAGATTTCCCCACGGGAGGTACGTGCGAGGGGATGGACACGAGGGTTGTGCTCAGGCCAGGCCTGGCACACGCCACCCTACCAGGTTTGGGTACCTGGTCTTCTCACGTCCCCCAGGTGAAAGCTGGCGAGGAAAGGTATGGAGGACTCCGCATTATCTTAGACGTTGCTTGTGTTTCCTTCATGAGGGTTGTTCGTATGTCAAGGGGGACCCCTGAGTATCGTGACTCAAGGGCATCACTAGTCACGTAGCCCCTCGCCCCTTGGTCTCATCTTGGTGATCCGGACGCCCCAACGGCGGTCCAGGTATGCGCGGGGCTGGATGATGTCACTTGAATCTACGTCGGTATTTCCCCAAAGAGGAAGGGATGATGCAACACAACTGTAGTAGGTATTTCCCTCGGATATGAAACCATGGTTACCGAACCAGTAGGAGAACCAAGCAACACAATGTAAACAACCCCTACACACAGATAACAAATCCTTGCAACCCGACGTGTTAAAGGGGTTATCAATCCCTTTCGGGTAACGAAGCCAGAAATTGGTGCGTGGCGGTAAAAAGGTTGTAATAGATTGGATAAATAGATCACAAATAAAATAAAGTGAAGCGAAGTATTTTTGGGTTTCGGATTAATAGATCTAAAAATAAATGCAAATAAAAGTAGGTCGCAAAGGCAAATAATATGAGGAAAGACCCGGGGGTCGTAGGTTTCACTAGTGGCTTCTCTCAAGAAAGATAGCAAACGGTGGATGAACAAATTACTGTTGGGCAATTGATAGAACTTCAAATACTCATGACGATATCCAGGCAATGATCATTATATAGGCATCACGTCCAAGATTAGTAGACCGACTCCTGCCTGCATCTACAACTATTACTCCACACATCAACCGCTATCCAGCATGCATCTAGTGTATTAAGTTAATGGAGAAACAGAGTAATGCAATAAGGACGATGACATGATGGAGACAAGATCTATCTATGTAGAGATAGGCCCCATCATTTTATCCTTAGTAGCAACAATACATATGTGTCGTTTCCCTTTCTGTCACTGGGATCAAGCACCGTAAGATTGAACCCACTACAAAGGACCTCTTCCCATTGCAAGATAAATAGATCAAGTTGGCCACACAAAACCCAAATATCGGAGAATAAATTCGAGGCTATAAGAGATCATGCATAAAAGAGATCAAAGAAACTCAAATACTTTCATTGATATAAAAAGATAGATCTGATCATAAACTCAAAGTTCATCGATCCCAACAAACACACCACGAAAGAGTTACATCATATGGATCTCCAAGAGACCATTGTATTGAGAATCAAGAGAGAGAGAGAGAGAGAGATCAAGCTATCTAGCTACTAACTAGGGACCCGAAGGTCTACAAATAACTACTCACACATCATCGGAGAAGCATCAATGGAGGTGGTGAACCCCATCAGAGATGGTGTCTAGATTGGATCTGGTGGTTCTGGGCTCTACGGCGGCTGGATGAATATTTCATCGATGCCTTTAGGGTTTCTGGAATATTGGGGTATTTATAGAGCAAAGAGGTGGTCCGGGGGGGGGGGCACCCGAGGTGGGCATAACCCACCAGGGAGCGCCTAGGCCTCCTGGCACGCCCTGGTGGGTTGTGTCCCCCTTGGGGCACCCCTCAGGCGCAGCCAGGGCCCGTTGTGTTCCTTCTAGCCCATAAAAATTCTCTGTAAAGTTTCGGGGCATTTGGACTCCGTCTGATATTGATTTTCTGCGATGTAAAAAACATGGAAAAAACATCAACTCGCACTTGGCACTATGTCAATAAGTTAGTACCAAAAAGTGATATAAAATGATTATAAAAGATCCAAGATTGATAATATAACAACATGGAACAATCAGAAATTATAGATACGTTGGAGACGTATCAGCATCCCCAAGCTTAACTCCTGCTCGTCCTCGAGTAGGTAAGTGATAAAAATAGATTTTTTTGATGTGGAATGCTGCCTAACATGTCATATCATATTGTTTTCTTTATAGCATGGACATTTGGACTTTTACTTGTAAAGCAATAGTCTAGTTTTGACATAATAATTTAGATACTCAAGCATATCAACAAGCAACCATGTCTTTCAAAATATCAATGCTAAAATAAGTTATCCCTAGCCCATCATGCTCAAATATTGATCCATTCATGAAAAACACTTGAATATTAGCTACACCCAAGACTTAAGTACGATCATATTGCCTCCTAGTTGGTGCTTCTATAAGAGAAGATGGAGACTCAAATTCAAAAATAAAAATTGCATAAAGTGAAAGAAAGGCCCTTTGCAGAGGGAAGTAGGGATTTGTAGAGGTGCCAGAGCTCAAAGCGAAAAACTTAGAGATAAAACATTTTGGGAGGTGTATCCATCCCACCAACAAAAACGACATAGACTTCCCAATACTTTCCATGCATAGATATATCATAGGCGGTTTCCAAACAGAAAATAAAGTTTATTCCTTTTTCCATCATACTTTCACTTTCCATGGCTAACCGTATCCACGGGTGCCCTCCAAAGACACATCCGTGACATTTTGGGCCGAACAATTTTTTTTCTGTCATGCTTATGACACTTCTATGACGATAATTATGACAAAACCCGGTATCATCATAGATGTGGTGGGATCCTACTTCTATGACAAAAAATCATGACATAAAATGGGCTTTTCGTCCTGGGCGGGCCGGAGATGCAGCTGCATGACATTCTTTGGGCCATCCATGACGGAAAAACCGTGGTAGAAGCGAGGGCGGGGAAAATATCGGGGGTGTCCCCGGTTACGGTGGGTGGTCGGGGGCCGAGAGATGCGCATTTCTCTCATACGTACGCGTGTGTGTGCGAGTTGTTGCGCTCTAAATAAACTCGAGCGAGGCGTTGCGCTCTAACTGAACCCAAGCGATTGCACTACATGCAACGCGTTACTGAACCCGAGTGATTCCTTCACTACTGCTGCTAACTAAAGCCGATCAAACCCCTCTTCCTCCTTCCCTGGATGAATAGTGAGCGTTGTTGGGGGGTTTGGATGAACAGTTCCCGGTGGGGGGTTGGATGAACAGGACCCCATAGTAGTAGAGGCCGTTGCCGCTGGATGAACAGGACCCCGATTGAGCCAGTTGGGGGTGGATGAACAGGACCCCGTGGAGGGCTAGATGAACAGGACGACCCCGTGGACGGCTGGTTGAACAGTAGCCGGTGGAGGGCTGGATGAACAGTGGCCCGTGGAGGGGTGGTTGAACAGGACCCCATGGAGAGGGCTAGTTGAACAGTAGCCGGCGAAGGAGCGCGCGGTGGAAGGTGGATGAACAGGAGCCCGTGGATGAACAGTCGCAGGTGGAGGCTGGAGGAGGTCGACGGTGGATGAACAGTAGCCCGTGGAGGCTGGAGGAGGTCGACGGTGGAGATGAACCATATCCCGTGGAGTCCCATTTTGCGGTACGCCACACCCCTCCCGATGAACAGGACCCTCGTTTCGACCGTAGCGCTCCAACACAAGTCCGTTTCCTCTGTTTTGTGGTACGCCACACCCCTCCTGATCAACAGGACCCCGTTTCGACCAAGAGAAGTCTGTTTCCTCTGTTTTGCGGTACACCAAACCCCTCCCAATGAACAGGATCCCGTTTCGACCATGGCCGATCGAACACAAGGTCGTTTCCTCTGTTCTGCGGTACGCCAGGCCTCGTTTCCATCGGTTGTTCCGTCCAAGCCAGTTGGCTCCCGATGAACAACACGCATTCCGTTGCCTCCCGATGAACACGACGCATTCCGTTGCCTCCCCATGAACACGATGACGGCGGAGTTTCTCCGTTCCGACCTAGCCATGTACATGAGCCCTGGCCGTAAGTATGCACGAGTAGGCATTCGAGACCCCGCCCGTATGTATGTACATGTCCATATTTTTTGGCGTGTGGCTGTATGTACGTGTACACCGTTTAGACAGGACAGACTGAACTGCTATGTGGGGGGGGGGGGTTATACTATGACATGTGCCGCTACTTACTCGGACACGGTTTGTTTTTGTAGGCTAATTGGAGAGCTTTATTCATCTGAAAGCATTCTTGGAACAGTCAGCCAACAGGATGGTTACCAAGAAGCTTGGAGTTTCATCTATCCAGCTATCTGTAACATCCAGTGCACAAGCACGTTTTGCACATAAATGCACATTTTACTCGGCCACGGATCATCGTTGTAGAGCGACCGATCGACCAGTATGTACGTACACATTCCGACAAGACAGAAAATGCTACGTACGCTTCGACCGGGTGGGTCCCAGCTGTTAGGGTGGATAAGGACACACTTCCTTGCATGTGATGATATAGCTGCTGGGTCCCAGCTGTCACGGGGGGGGGGATATTTTTTTGCCCGTAATAAGGACACACTTCCTTATGTGCGAAGATGTTGCTGGTGGGTCCCAGTAGTCAGGGAGAGAAAACATTATTTTTAGGGTAAAAAGGATGCAGTTGCATGCATGCGTCCATGGGCGTGGTGCGTTCCCACTGTCAGCCTCTCACGTAAAGTCATCTTCCGATGACTCTCGTTTGTTGACCACATTGACCACACCGTGCTGAGCGCACCAAGGCCGATGGATGATGGCGAGGCCCGAAACAACCCGGAGATGGGGAAGACGCAGCAGTGGACTCGTAGATGGAGAGGAGTGGGAAACTTGACTGGTTCGGGTGTGCGGTAGCACTGGCACGCACGGGAGACACGATCAAGAACAGAGGTGGAAGAAGGAGCACGGCTGTTGGATTAACATTCAACGGTCCAGCTAGTAGAATCATTTGTTGATTAAGTTGACGAAGTCCTGCGTACACGTCCGCTTAGTAGGCCCACAAGCCAGCCACCAAATCTGACGGGTCCCAGCTGTCAACGGGGGAATAGTTTTTTTCGCATAACAAGGAGGCACTTCCTTCTGTGCGAAGATACAGTCGGTGGGTCCCAACTGTCAGGGGGAGGAAACATTTTTCAGCTTAATAAGGAGGTACTTTCCTTGCGTGTGACCATGGACTCTCCACGTACAATCCTCTTCCGATGACTCTTGTTTGTTGACCATGTCGCGCCGAGTGCAGCGAGGCGGTGGACAACGGCGAGGCCCCGGACGGGAACGACCCGGAGATGGCAAGACGCGGTAGTGGAGTCGCAGATTGAGAGGAGTACAAGGTTATAACTGGTTCTGGTGCAGCGTGGGGCTATAGTCGGTGGAGAATAACAGGAGGTGTGGAGGGGTGGAGGGATAGCCTGGCCGGCGGTGGGGTAGCGCTTCGCAGCGATGCGTGCTAAGCAGAGCCGCTAGCCGGTGGAGGCCGGACCAGGCGGTCCCGGCGACGCTGGAGGAATAAGACAAGAAATTGAAGGTGCATGCGGCCGTTAGATATAAATCCAATGGCTGTGGATGTCATAATCATTTGTTGACCAAGTTGACAACGCCCTGCGTAGGCTTTGACCTATTGGCCCACATGCCAGCCTGCAAAAATGTGGCATATATTTAACCCATGTTTTCTAGAATGTACAGTCCATTTGCTAGGCTGGGTGAACAAATAATTTCACGTCAATGCGGCCCATTTAATATTTTCTAAGAAACCCCAACCCATTTGCACTTTCTTGAAATACACGAATTAGCTGGGCTCGTTCCATAAATAGTGTTAGGTTAGAAGGAGCAATTAATATCAAAAAATAAACTTGAGCGACACATTTTTATATATAAAATTAACAAATTAGCGAGTTATTGCTCAAAATAAAAATGAGTGCGTTATTATTACATTGGTTCTTAAAATCTTCGCAAGCTTTTGTACGCAATCATCAGGATTTTCCTACCTGTGAGTCAAAAACAAATAGTATTTTGCTTGCCAACTTCTGCTAAACATTTACTTTTATAAGTTAATAACATGTGGGATGTTTTTATAATGTATATATAAGTCTCTACAAAATATACTATAATAGTAATAATATAAATATATATAATGTGGTTAGAAGGGAAAACATAAATTGGACACAACATTATTATTCTTATATATAGATAAATAGAACAGAGATCTGCGTTTTATTAAAAAAAATACATTGGGCTGCCGATCTTTAAGAAAAAGTAAAACCTATGATGGGAGGCCCATAGTCCGGTATGGACCTCAAAAAAATAGGTTAAAACCACTGTCTCCATATGTCGTGGGCTACACATACCTAGTCCTAGCTGATACTTGTTTGCCCTCTGAAAAAAAATGATAGCAGCTAGATCCCCGAGTGAACTAGATTAAAGAGGGGGCTGGTGGCGCGACTGAAGAAGCACATCAGACGTGATTTTTTTCTTTAGTGGATGGCTCTCAATGGCGGTTTTTTACTTGCCTCTGCACCATACAACTTGTATTTTTAGCCTCCCAGTCCGTGGTGGACTAGTAGCCCATTTGCTAGGCGGGCCAACTTACAGAAACCAGCACTCGATTTTTCATCAAGCCCCCAAAACAACGCAGTACTATGCTTTCTTTGAGGCCGAAAACATTACGACAGGGGTTGAGCGGGGGAGGGGGGAGACAGAGCAAAAATATTAAAAAGAGATGATGCGCCGTTGCTACCCTAACAAAGTAGGTGCAATTCTTCTTAGGAATAGACATACTAACAAGTTCACACACAAGTACAACAGAACAGGTAAACATTTGTATCAAACTCAAGTTCACAGGACACATTCATATTCATAGCCAACATTCACAATCAATAACTCAAAAGATTCATACATACACAAGTTTAGCATGTCTATGCATCCAAATGATTGATAGACCACACGACAATATTCATAGATAATTCACAAAAAGATTCAGATATACACATGTTCAGTATGGTTATGCAACCAAATGATTGAGATCACAGGCAATATCATCCATGGATGAACTTTAATTACCTAGGGTACAGACTGGTAAATGGTGTTCAGTTGGAGGTACTTCTTGCTAAAATTAATGCTTGTACGAGTAAACTTTCCAGTACATAAGAGGCAGCACCAACAATCTGAACTTTCCTTGTAGGTTTATCCTCAAATAGTGGCCTCGTGCCGAGGGAGGTTTGAGCAACTTGGCCACTACTTTCATCCAACTAGTTTACTGGCTCATCTTGGTCCTGTAGCTCGCCAAAATTCTACATTGCAGACATGAAAGGAGGCGGTTGAGAAAATGAACCACCCAAATTTTTTGTGCAGTTCAACTGAAATGGAGCATCCCTGGCGTGCAGACTGATTAAGTGCCAGATGAATATACACGTCAACCAACTTGTCTGGAATCTTTAGACTCCATGCCATACAGTTCTCTACCATATGTGTCGATAACCAAAAGGCACAAGTTGGGACCAAAGACTGGACTTCGTTTTTCTGGGCTATGTGCCAAGCAATATTTTGGGCGTTCACTCTCCTAATACTTGGAGTTTGATAACTAGTTGACACCGGTTGATACTCAAATGAATATAGGCACTTCTTGTCAACATCGATGTTTGTCTGAGTGAGCTTTGGAGTACATAGCAGCAACATACGTATTTCTCCATCTGATCTTTTTGTGCAGCTCTACTGAAATCACCCAATGTAATGATTTGCCTGCGAGTTCAGGTTCCAAGTTACTCCTTTATGGAATCGGCAAATAGTAGCACAATACCAAATTACCAATACATATGACAAGCACAATAATCAGGATAAAGACCAGTACCAACCTGTGTGAGGTAGCATATCAATTACTATTTCCTTTGACTGGAAGCCAAGATAAGTGAAGCGACTGACAGCAAACAAAGGAAGCAAGCCCAAATTAGCAACTGACAGGAAAGGAAGGAAGTTGTCGAGGCAATGAAGCGCCCAAAGTTTTTTGTGCACTTCCACCAAAATCGAGCATCCCTGTTGGCACATATATTAAGAGAGTGAGATTACTGTAATAGTGGGACTAGTTGATGAAAGATACACTAACAAATAGAAGCACCCTCATTATCTTAGTGGGTAAAGTTAGCAACATAGTAGTCTTGCTTAAAGAGAGGTATTAGTTTATTTAATCAGTGCCAATTAGCACAACACTCAAAGCATTGCCATGTATCATAGGTTGCAAAACTTTAACGTCCAAAGATAAAGGAGTTTCTCATGACAGTAGCATGATACAAATAGAGATGACAACAAACTAATATGGATGAAGGCCTTAGGTCGGTACCAACCTGAGCAAAAAATCTTATTCATGTAGTCCCAGAAGATATGATAAAGCACTCACTAGAATCACTCAATAGTATATATTTTTGTGCACTTCAAATGTATGGGTGAAATCACTCTTGTTTACCAGTGCTGAGATTATATCGAAAGATTATCAAGAACTTCCAGCAGAGTTAAAGCATTGGCTGGGATACAGCTCATTATATTGTCTTGTGTAGTTCCACTAAAATGTATGATTGGCACAACATGATCCATGTTTGCACAAGTTGGAACAAGGTGAAACCTTCATTAGCTTAGTGAGAAAGGATAGAAAGACATTAGCATATTACTCTAATAGTATCATCAAATTCATGATGGACAATACACAGAAGTGGAAGGGCTCCCTGGAGGATCGTCTCACATGTAAGGTAGACGTTGCCGGAGCCCATGAATGGCCTCGACTGAGGCCTCGGCTTCAGCAAGATCACCTTGGCACTGTTTATTCTTCTTCTTCTTCCTCTTCATGCTCTGTTTCTCTTTCTCCTCGCCAGTTGGTGAAACCAAGTACATGATTGGCCTTCTATTTCAGAATTGGTTTTGTCAGTGAGGGAGTACAAGTGTACTAGTAAACAATAGCATTATTTTCTCATGGCAGTCAAAAATAGAGATGAACACATGCATTAAATATCATTCTTACCTAAAGGAAGGTTATGGTGCCAATATGGATGATGAGGATTGGAACACAGATCTCCTTTTGTGCAGTTCCACCGAAATGAACCAACTGCTCCATTCTAACATTTCAGTTAAACATCACAAAAGTCACTTCTTTTAAGAAGTGTTTTGTGTAGTGCACCAAAAGGTCACAACAACAACTAGGTGAAATGGATATCTCTGTTTGCACAAAAAGCTATAGAGGAAACAGTCAGAATCTCAAACAATTACAGGCAAAAACATTTGGCTAAACTTGTCATGGCTTATAACGGTGGCATGGCTTCATTTTACCAGGGGCATTAGATTAAGAACAGCTAAATATTTGGTATAAGGGCATGGGAGAGTGGGTGCACTAGCAGTCCAACACCATGTACCTAAACCAGGGCATAAAGTGGTGATTCAGAGTTTGTTGCCCCGAGAAACAAATATCCAAGAAACATATCTAGGCTGGTCCCATTTTTGTTCACTCTAGCCACCTACTCCTATGTGTGGTTAGCAAATCTAGTCCTGGTCATACCAAAGTGTACAATGTTTCCCCTATATTTCCCTTTTCGACCAAGAGACCGGTTGGATGACCAGTCTATACTACTTTCACCCCCTTTCCTTCCTGTTTGTACCAAGTCCGGTGTACATACTAAATTCCTCTACCCCCGCTTTATTTCTGGTTTGAACCAAGTACAAGATTCGACTCCATGAAGTAGCTTTACCTCTAACGATAGAAGAAAAAATATGTGTCGTTGACCATCCGATCGAGAGGGGCTGAGAGGTAGAAAATGATGCACATGCAACAACGTAGCGAGCTAGGGAAGTAGAGCATGGGCGGTTTCAAAGGAAGATATACCTGAAGGTTGTTGGGATGTATAGGTGGGCGGCGGGAGGCCAGATCCGCTCACACTAGGGCAATGACGAAGGGATCGGAGGACCTCCCATGCCGGCGGTTGGCCAGAGATAATGGTGCGGCCGACAGTGGTTCTCCTCCCTCGCTATCGACGAGGGCCTAAACGCTGCCCCTCCTCCCCTTCACCGGCGGAGGGGGATACGTCCGGATCTCTAACCAGCGGTGAGGATAGAAAGACAATATTTTTTGAAGGGAGAAAGACAGTGTTACGACCGCTATCTTGTTTAGATCTGGATAGGATGAGAGTGTGTGAATAGAGCAACCCTAGCAAGCAAGCGCGGAGGCTCCGGCCTATATATACGTAGTGGGGTAGTTTTCCTTTTTCACTCCATCAAAACAATCATTTAAAATTCTGTACGTGCTAGGTCACCGTTTTTTGAGTTGTTGATTGTTTTTTGAGATAGCTACCCGCTTATTCCAAGTGGTTTTACGGTGTGCCAGGTCGCACTTTATATCATTCAAGTCTAGTACAAGACCCTCCATTAAATGAACAACGACCCCTCGTAAAATTTGTGAACAAGCCCATGGCTAAAATTATCGAAAATGTGGGCTGCCCCAACATGCATTATTATTTGTATTTTCTATGTGGGAGTATCCTCAAAACAAAATGTGAGAGTACAATATTTATTGGGCCCCTTTGTAATTGGTGCTAAATTTTGACCAAAGATTTAACTGACAAAATGTTAGTGCATGTTAACAAAAATTATATCGTTTGATTCATATTTGAACATAGTTTTCAATGATGTAATTTTTTGTGACATGCATGAACATTTGGTTAGTTAAATTTATAGTCAAAATTTGGCAAGGTGCATTAAATCAACACATGCAAGTATCAAAAGGAGAGTCACGGCATGCATGCATGCGTTGTAATTAATGCATCGGTAAATGCAAATTATTGAAATATATCGAGTGTAGTGCTTTGATGTGTTGCGTCAACTCGTACAACAAGAACTTGGATTACTACAACACCCTCTCGCCTTAACCGCACCTGCCTTTGGCTACATTACAGGTGGGCCACCCACCTGTTGGGCCCACCTGTCATTCACGCAAAGGCAGGAGCAGTAAGTCAATGAAGCTGTGTCCCTCCCTCGCCCATGAGCGTGGTGGCTGGCAGGACTAGGAGAAGCTTTCACTACACGCTCTCCCTCCCGCACGCGGTGGACATGCAGCAGTTCATTCGGTGTTAGATGGCCAGAAGCATACTGTAGTACTCCTCCACTGCAGTAGTACTCCATCATTCTTTGACTTCCTAAAGAGGCAAAGAGCCAAGCGTAGCCCGGACACTCGTGTGGCAGTTTCATGTGTAGAGTAGTCTAGGATAGCGTGTACCATGCCTGCAAGCTTAAAATCGTTGGGGTCGACTCCATGCTTTTTTTGATTAAAATAATCTTCTGGCCCTACCTGTCATCCTGGTGATTGCAGTTTGCACGCTCATCTGGTCAATACAGGAATATATATTTTAATTTGTGGTGGGGTAAATGTGAGGTTGCAGCAAATATATTGTACACTCCGGGTCTTTCAGCCAAGTTTAGAGGTAACCATGTGGGGCCAGTGCTATGATGTGTCGCATCAACTCGTACAATGAGGAGAAGCTTGGTTTTACTACTACATGCCTTCTCCCTCGCCCATGCGTGCGGTGGCTTGCAGACGAGGATAGGCTTTTTCTTAGGCTGGTCGTAATGAAATACTAGTATCATGCATATGATACTAGTGTATGATATACTACACATCCGTAGTGCATAGTATCATATATTAGTATCATCGATGACTTCATTTATTAGCATGCATGACACATAGTAGCACAACATTTAATATGATACGGTATTATGATATAATATTCAACCCTCTCTTTCTTCATTTACTTCTATTCCACCTCATCAAATTTGCCTAGTTGGTATGCATGATACTCCCTCCGTTCCTAAATATTTTCCTTTTTAGATATTTCAAATGCACTACCACATATGGATGTATATATATACATATTTTAGAGTGTAGATTCACTCATTTTGCTCCGTATGTAGTCACTTGTTGAAATATGTAGAAAGATAAATATTTAGGAACGGAGGGAGTACTACCTATGATACTCCCATTACAACTAGCCTTATAGAGTACTACAACAAGCTATCCCTCCCGCACGCGGTGGACGAACATGCAGCAGTGGATTCGATACTGTAGAAGTAGTAGTAACATCATTGTTCGTCTTCTCGAAGAGGCGAAGAGCCAAGCGCAACCCGAACATGGCAGTTGCAAATGCTCTCCACAGTGTGTTTGGTTGCATTCTCATCTCAGCATAGTTGTTCCCTCTTTGTGCATGCTCATCCCAACACCCCTCTTCATTCATGCTCTTCTCATGCATGCTCCTAGTGTATTTGTGTTAAGCTAGTGTGGACTCATGCACCCTTCATACACCCTACCAAACACCCAAAAGTGGGTCGAGAAGGGCTTGGAGCATGCATATAGCCAGGCTCTTGCATGAGACAAAATTGCTATTTGAGCCCACTATTGTAGTACTACTTGCTAGTATAGCCCTGTAAACCGGAAATGAGTATTTGCCTTTCTAGAGATTTCAACAAGTGACTAGACTACGCCCTAAATGAGTAGTGCTAGAGCAAAATGAGTGAATCTACACCGTAAATAAATGTGTAGTTCTCTTGTTTTCCTCTCCGCCTTGGTCGCGGTGCACAATATTGAGTACTCCTATATGACTAGCCGCTCTATCTACATGCGGGGCATTAAAGCATCCGGGCTCGCGTTCCATCCACCAAATCACAGCGAGGTGCTATAGTCGGGACTCAATGGTCACCCTGGTGTGGCCGTCATGACCCGTCATATCACAAAACCCACACCTTTACCAGAAGTGGTAAAGTGGCCTCGAAGTTGGACTGGATGAAGCAACCATCATTTCAATGGCACGCTCGTTGAAGCCCTTTCTCCCCTTTCTTGAAGAAAACCTCACTCCAGGCTACTCATTTCTGCCATTTTTCTTCTGTACCGACGAAGGAAAGGTGGGCGAATCAGTGATGCTACTATATTTTCATTCCAAGAATCTTCTTTTTGTGAAGCACCGACTGATTCTCACAGCCTATTCTTTTCCCGTTTTCATTGCAATTGTGGTTTCCTTTCGATTGCTTTTTGTTTGTCAGTTCATTGATGGATCCTGGAGCACTAGGCAAAGAGTTGTCGGCGGACAACCCACTGGAGACAGCGCTCTCTAGGAAGCGAGCACCGACCAACGAGTTGACCATGTTGGCGGGCCAACCCATGGAGACAAATAACTCCAAGAAACAAACACTAGCCAAAGAGTTGAGGACATTGGCGGACGAACTCCTCAAAGAAAGTTGGAAGAACAGCAAGGGCCCCACCGTGCCTACCCTAGAAACTCTAATGGCCACCTATGCGAGGCTCAAGGTCGAGTTTGAGGAGATAGTCGCCCTTGAGAAGCAGTATTCCGCTGGCAAGGTGATGGCCCCCATCGAGGACGAGGAGATGGCTCCCGGAGGGATGGGATCCCCCGGTGAGCTGCACAAGGTAAAAAATAATGGCTTACCATAGTTATGGTTTTTGATTATTTGCAATGTGCTTGCTAATATGTTAGGGTTGTGCAGCTGCCGGTGGATGTCCTTGATGATTCTGATGTCGCGGCCCGTCCTGTGGACAACGCCCCAGAGATCATTTTTGATGTCGTGGTCCGTCCTGTTGACATCGCCCCGGAGATCGATTCCGATGCCGCTGTCCATCATGTGGACATCGCCCCAAAGATCGATTCCCATGCGGCTATCCGTGCTTTGATCATTCCCCGAGAGATCGATGACAAGAAATAGTTGGTCGCACTAATCCTTCAGGGTAGTTTGCATTGTGTTTAATTACCAGAACGATGTGTGTTATCAAACCATCTTAGGGCTAGTGCACTGTCTTGTGTGGGCGGTACATGCTACTTTTGTTTGATAGTGAATCATGCGAACCCTCTCTGAGTTATGGAACCAGATGGATCCTCACCAGCTTTTGATGTAATATATGGCATGCTTAGATTTAAGTTTGAACTGTTTATCATATCAGCAGGGCTTGTTTGATGATTCTTGGTGTTAGTAGGCTAGCTACCGTGCGAGCTATAGTACTTGCAAAACACTCACCAAAGAGAAACGTTGGGGCTGATGAGCTCGTGGTACACTTATACTGATCCATCATCGATCGGCCAATAGCCCAAGCTCCTAAAATTGTAGGCTTAGCAACCGATCAGACAATAGTCGACACAGATAAGCAAGAGTACAGAGACGTACAACACAAAATGATAGCAGTACAAAGACGTACTCCCTCTATTCCAAAATAGATGACTCAACTTGTACTACTAACTTTGAAACAGAGGGAGTACAAATCGTAGGCGGGCTAGTTTGGCCTAGTGGGTTTCAGTGATATGACATGGTACAGTGCCGTCCAGTGTTCGCGTGTGGTAGCAGTATTGCGGGTACAGTAAGTTTTCTTGAAGAAGCAGAATTCAACAAAGTCATGATGGTTCCTTCGTCCGACCAACTTAAAGTGGGAAAGGTTGGGCATGCGCTATGAACGGGGTGGGCCAGGATAATTTTGTGCATGGCAGGTGGACCAGGATGGTCGACATCCCGCATGTCGGCGAATGAAAGTATTCTTTCTGATATAGGCTTCATTCGGTTTGGAGGAAACCAAAACGTAGGATTTAGGAATAGTAAAGAAAATTGATAGGATGTCACTTGCCATCCTAAGGAATTGTCTTGCCTCGTTCCTACGCACAAAATGAGATTTGAGTGGATGTGTAGATTCCTCCAAAAACATAGGAAATGAATAGTATTCCTATCAAAATCCCGTATGTGTTCCCTACGAACCGAATGCATCTATAGGAATTTTTTGTCTGGAATCTTTGTTCCTATGCTTTTCCTGTAAAATCCTTTAAACCAAATGAGGTCATAGAGGACGAGCAAAAAGTATTCATTGTTTATTTTTGATGAAAGCTATTGTCTCCACTGTTACGACGGAGTAGTGTGAAACACGACAGCCCAGTGAACTTTACATGTGCACCACTCCCTCCTTCCTCATGTAATACTACCATAGTGTTGACTATAAGGTTACAACTTTTTCTCACTTTCTCTCTATCTATTTCCTATCAAATGTTTTTTACCTTTCTCTTTTTAGACACAATTGTTTTTTTATGCCTCTCTTTTTTAGAATTAGTTTTTTATAACTATAAACTGGACGAAATTCATTACATATTTCTCACAAACCGTACTAAAACCTACTGTAAACCTAACCTAAACGATCACCGGCCATTGCCTTTGCCTCCTCGTCATCTGCCTCGATAATCTCCTCCTCCGGATCACAAGGTTCTGAAGATTTCCGCCTCCACGTCGCCGTCAAGCGGCTAATCGGCCGCCGATCTTTATCCCACCAAGCTTGGCGTCGACTACTTGGAGGAGAGGTGGCCTTTCTGGGACCAGAGCGGCGGCGACCTACTGTGTACTACTCTTCCTCGCTGCCGACTGCGCCCCCGCGCGCGCCAGCTTCATGGTCGTGGCGGCGGAGGGCGGCTGGGGGGGGGGGGAGACGGCAATCTCCTTCGTCTGTTCATGCGATAGTACGTCCAAGAGAGCTTTGGAGTGCGCCCGGAGCGGAGCCGCCGATGTCCTTCATCTGCTCCTGTGACAGTACGTCCAAGAGAGCTTTGGAGCGCCAGGAGGCCATGGTTGGAGTGGTGCCGACAGAAGGAAGGGACCGGAGGAGAATGAGTGTGGGTCTTTGGCTATGGCTGGGAGCTGGGGATCAAGTTAATATAGCGGGCGAATGGCAATGAGCCGCGGCAGATGGATGGACGGCTGGCGCCGGAGTAGGTTCGACGACAGCCGCGTGTCATTAATGCGGGCAGCAAACAAAAGGATGGCCGTGCTGTCGTTAAAACGTGGAGCATTCTCTTGCACCGGGATGCCGCATGGGTGGCGCTCTCTCAGCCGTCACGCTGCTGCAATGCCGGCGCCAGTGAGAGGTCGCGTCGGGCATGAATGCAAATGCTACATCAGTGACTTAACTATAGGTGGATTGGGTCACTGACATGTGGGCCCAACGGGCATCTGGCCCGCATGTCAGTGACACACCTACTGCACCTACAGTTAAGTCCGGTGAATGCGGCATTGCCGTTCTGGAGAGACAGTCACCACAGGAATCAGCTACTTTGCCATCTGCCACGGCAAACGGCAAAGGCAGGAACGGCGGACGACAAAGGTCTTTGCCGTCTGCCGCAGACGGCAAAAGGCTCTGGCAAAGTAAGGATTGGCAAAGAGCTACTCTGCCGTCTACTTTCGGTGCCTGACGGCAAAGGGGCCTTTGCCATCAGCAGCCGGCGGCAAAGAAAGCAGACGGATGGCAAAGCCACTGGATAGGGTTTGCTTCGTTAGCCGCTAACGGGAGGCTTTGCTGTCAGCCTCCTACAATCACAGACGGCAAAGAAGTTTGTTTGTTTATTAAAATAAATAAACAGTCCAAGTGCAGAGGCTATAAATAAACACGACATTATCCATCCACACTTTGTTCCAAGAATCGAAGATGAACGGACAAATTTCACAATACAAAATTACAATATTTACACAGAATACATCATCCACGAATGGACAAATTTCACAATACAAAATTACAATATTTACACAGAACAGTATCCATCCACACTTTGTTCCAAGAACGAACGGACTCCTTTGTGCCCGTGGTCGCTGGAGCAACTAGCAGTCGCGCCCTATAACTGCTCCTCGAGGACGGGGCCGGGGTTCGAGGCCGGCGGAGGCTGGCGGGGCTGACGGAGCCGGGGCCGATGGAGGCCGGCAGGGCAGACGGGGTGCGGAGGCCGCCGCGGTCGACGAGCGATGAGACGCGGAGGCAGGTGGGGGCGACGGGGCCAGGGCCGGCAGGCGAGATGGCGGCCAACGAGGTGGTGGCGGGCGCCGGCGGGCCGATGGAGGCTGGCGGGGGCGACGGGTGAAGTGGCCGGGGCCGGTGGTGATGGGGGAAGTGGACGTGGCCGGCGGAAGAGGTGGTGGCCGGCGAGGCTAGATTCGGCAGGCGAGGTGTTGGCCGGCAAGGCCGGGGGTCAAGGCGGTGGCGGGCGGTGGCCGGCCGATGTGCCGATTTGGATCGAGAGGGAGATAAAGGAGAGAGAGATGTGGTGGGGTGAGGTGGGGATAACGGATAGAGAGAGACGTGGTGGGCGTGTGCATCATGGGTGCGTGCGTGGGTGTGCGTCCAATGGGGTGTGGGTGGGGATGTCAAGTCATCGATCCGCATGATCGATCCGGGTGTTGTGCTTCTTCTTTGCCGTCCGCCCCGGCTTTGTCGGCTGCTATTTGTTCTTTGCCGTCTGCTGGCAGCCGACAAAGATTGGACATTGCCGTCTGCTAGCAGACGGCAAAGAAGTTGACCTAGCCACGCCTTGCCCCGTGGGGCCACTAGGCTCTTTGTTGTCTGCCTTTTCCCTCTTTGCCGTCAGCTGGCAGACGGCAAATAGCCAGCTGATGGCAAATAGTCTCTTTGCCATCTGCCAACTCTTTGTCGTCTGCTATCCCAAGGCAGACGGCAAAGAGCCTTTTTTCCATCAGCTGACAGATGGCAAAGTAACAGATTCCAGTAGTGAGTGACTGTTTTAGGCGGGAAGCGCATGCTAGCGATGGAAGGGGTTTCGGTAGGCCAGGGCAGTCAGACGCTAGCGTGATGGTAAAATGTGAAGTCATGGATGACGAGCCTTTGAAGCGTATGCGGCACGTATTGACAACCAAGCATCCATGAAACCGCTCTTATCGCCAGCTAGCCTTCAACGGCCACCATTAGACACCACACAACCATTTATAACTTACGAATAATGGATGAATCGATCAGACACACACTCGTGTGTAGTGGCACTATGATCGATCGCTCATGATAGTACATACTCCGTACCATAGTACCCTCTCTAGCTAGGCTGTTTTATAGATTGTCATTGTGATGGACGATTGATAACCCACAAGTATAGGGGATCGCAACAGTTTTCGAGGGTAAAGTATTCAACCCAAATTTATTGATTCGACACAAGGGGAGCCAAAGAATACTCTCAAGTATTAGCAGCTGAGTTGTCAATTCAACCACACCTGGAAACTTAATATCTGCAGCAAAGTATTTAGTAGCAAAGTAATATGATAGTAGTGGTAACGGTAGCAAAAGGTAACAGTAGTAAAAGTAATGTTTTTGGTATTTTGTAGTGATGATAGCAATAGCAACGGGAAAGTAAATAAGCAAAGAACAATATATGGAAAGCTCGTAGGCAATGGATTAGTGATGGAGAATTATGCCGGATGCGGTTCATCATGTAACAGTCATAACCTAGGATGACACAGAACTAGCTCCAGTTCATTGATATAATTTAGGCATGTATTCCGAATATAGTCATATGTGCTTATGGAAAAGAACTTGCATGACATCTTTTGTCCTACCCTCCCGTGGCAGCGGGGTCCTTACGGAAACTAAGGGATATTAAGGCCTCCTTTTAATAGAGAACAAGAACAAAGCATTAACACATAGTGAATACATGAACTCCTCAAACTACGGTCATCACCGGTAAGTATCCCGATTATTGTCACTTCGGGGTTAACGGATCATAACACATAATTGGTGACTATAGACTTGCAAGACAGGATCAAGAACACTCATATATTGATGAAAACATAATAGGTTCAGATCTGAAATAATGGCACTCAGGCCCTAGTGACAAGCATTAAGCATAGCAAAGTCATAGCAACATCAATCTCAGAACATAGTGGACACTAGGGATCAAACCCTAACAAAACTAACTCGATTACATGATAGATCCCATCCAACCCATCACCGTCCAGAAAGCCTACGATGGAATTACTCACGCACGGCGGTGAGCATCATGAAATTGGTGATGGAGGATGGTTGATGATGACGATGGCGACGAATTCCCCTCTCCGGAGCCCCGAACGGACTCCATGTCAGCCCTCCCGATAGGTTTTAGGGCTTGGCGGCGGCTCCGTATCGTAAAACGCGATGATTTCTTCTCTCTCATTTTTTTCTCATCGAAACTCAATATATGGAGGTGGAGTTGGAGTCGGAGAGGCAACAGGGGGCCCACGAGGTAGGGGGGCGCCCTAGGGGGCAGGCGCACCCCCACCCCCATGGCAAGGTGGTGGGCCCCCTGGCCTTCATCTTTGGCAGGTATTTTTCTTATTTTCTGAAAAGTGGCTCCGTGAACTTTTAGATCATTCCGAGAACGTTTGCTCCTGCACATAAATAACACCATGGTAATTCTGCTGAAAACATCATCAGTCTGGGTTAGTTCCATTCAAATCATGCAAGTTAGAGTACAAAACAAGGGCAAAAGTGTTTGGAAAAGTAGATACATTAGAGACGTATCAACAATATACATGAGCAAGGCGCCGAGTCACGATTATGACCGTTGGTGTTGAGCCAGGTGAATACATGCTCGGTGTTCGCGGACGCCTCCAGCAAACGTCTAAACAGTAATGTCAGGCACTGCCGGGGCGCCCAGGTGATGGGCTCGCCGTTTGCGTTGCGCCATGAGCATGACTTTGATTGAGAGGGCGACGTGCATGCATTAGCATGGTTTGACAGCGTGAGCGTGAGTGACTGCACACGTACATGCTACTTGCCTCTATGGATGGTGTGCGCTAATGTGTGCATCACGTATAATAAAAAAAATATGTTTGTGCATTTAACGTAAAGTATTTCATTTTCATTTGGCTGACGAGTGTGCATTGCAGTGATGAGTCCGTGGTTTGGTTCCTCACATACGCATAATTTTATTTTTTATTTTTTCTCCACTGACAGGTAGGCCCAGATAGATAGATAGATAAAGAACACGAGATGATGAGGCGCATGCAGACTTTTTGACTGGTCAACCAGACAAATAGGGAGCTATACGCTGAGCCAGTGATCGTATAATCACCATATCTCGTATACAATGATCAAAGTGATCTATCAAGACAAGTTTGATGACCGCCAATGCATTTTACTTGGTAATAAATGACCAAGATTGAAGGGGAATCCAAATTTCCTTCGTCTTCTGTCCTTGAGCTCTTGACAAATCAATGCACTATACGGTTGTCCGGCCACTCCACCCCAGAGCTGTCACCAAACATCGTTCATGCCACCGCGCCGCACACTAACCGGTAAGGGAGCGATGGCATCCCGTCGCGCCAAGTTCCTCGCCGCCCACGACCGCACACAAAATGTTAGTGAAGCGATGGCATCCCGCCGTGTCGAGTTCATCGCCACTCGCGACCTCACACCTACGTGGGTGGAATTTGAAGCTGCCAAGGCCGAATGGGTGGTAGAGCAAGAGGTGGCCAAAGCCGCACAGAGGGAGCAGAAAAGTCAGAAAGCACTCAAGAAAAGAGAGGCCCGCCGCTGCAAGAAAGAAGAGGATGCACGCGCTGCTGTGGAGAGGTCGGCGGAGATCCAAGCACGGTGGGGTGTCGCTGACGAAGCTGGGAAGGAGAACGACGATGTCTGGCCAGTATGTGAGAAGTAGTAGTACTACTAGTAGTTAGTGTGTGTGTTTGTGTCGCCCGTACGTTTGTTTAATTAATTACGAGCATGTACCAGTACTAGTTATAGTACTATTGTAGTTTTTAGAGCAAATTACCAGTACATTAGCCTAGACTCAATGGAAAAATTCCTATCCTATGCATCAAATGGCATCACTTTCTCTATAGTAATTGAGATGCATGTCATCTCACATCCTATGATTTTCATATTCCTATAAAATTCCTATCCTATGAATCAAAGGAGGCCTCTACTGGACTAACTACTGTACTTAGCTAGCAGTACTGCTGGTACAGTATTTTTCTTCAAGAAGCGGAATTCAACGAAGTCATGATGGTTCCTTCGTCCGAGCAACTTCACAGTGAGAAAGGTTGGGCCTGTGATTTGACGGCTCATTAGTCATTATTACTATGGGGCGACGACTGGGTGACTGTCCCTTGGAGTTATGCGTGCATGGCAAGTGGACCAGGATGGTCGACGTCCCACATGTTGGTGAACAGAAGTATTCTTTCTGATGTCGAGGAGCAACGAAACCGCGTGGTATAGTATCACTGCTGATTTATATTTATTTTTTATTTCGGATGAATGATGTGATACGTCCATTTTGCATCATGCTTTTATATCGATATTTATTGCATTATGGGCTGTTATTACACATTATGTCATGATACTTATGCCTATTCTCTCTTATTTTACAAGGTTTCCATGAGGAGGGAGAATGCCGGCAGCTGGGATTTTGGGCTGGAAAAGGAGCAAATATTAGAGACCTATTCTGCACAGCTCCAAAAGTCCTGAAACTTCACGGAAGACGTTTTCCGAATATATAAAAAATACTGAGCGCAAGAAGTTCACCAGGGGGGCCACACCCTACCCACGAGGGTGGGGGGCGCCCTACCCCCCTGGGCGCGCCCCCCTACCTCGTGGGCCCCCTGGTGGCCCTCCGATGACCATCTTCTGCTATATGAAGTCTTTCGATGAGGAAAAAATCATAAGCCATCTTCTCAGACGAAACTCCGCCGCCACGAGGCGGAACCTTGGCGGAACCAATCTAGAGCTCTAGCGGAGCTATTCTGCCAGGGAAACTTCCCTCCGGGAGGGGGAAATCATCGCCATCGTCATCACCAATGCTCATCTCATCGGGACAGGGTAATCTCCATCAACATCTTCACCAACACCATATCCTCTCAAAACCCTAGTTCATCTCGTGTATCCAATTCTTGTCTCCAAGTCCGGGATTGGTACCTGTGGATTGCTAGTAGTGTTAATTACTCCTTGTAGTTGATGCTAGTTGGTTTAATTGGTGGAAGATCATATTTTTAGATCATATATGCATATTAATACCCCTCTGATTATGAACATGAATATGCTTTGTGAGTAGTTACGTTTGTTCCCAAGGACATGGGAGAAGTCTTGCTATTAGTAGTCATGTGAATTTGGTATTCGTTCGATATTTTGATGAGATGTATGTTGTCTCTCCTCTAGTGGTGTTATGTGAACGTCGACTACATAACACTTCACCATTATTTGGGCCTAGAGGAAGGCATTGGGAAGTAATAAGTAGATGATGGGTTGCTAGAGTGACAGAAGCTTAAACCCTAGTTTATGCATTGCTTCGTAAGGGGCTGATTTGGATCCATATGTTTCATGCTATGGCTAGGTTTACCTTAATACTTTTGTTGTAGTTGCGGATGCTTGCAATAGAGGTTAATCATAAGTGGGATGCTTGTCCAAGTAAGGACAGTACCCAAGCACCGGTCCACCCACATACCAAATTATCAAAGTACCGAACGCGAATCATATGAATGTGATGAAAACTAGCTTGACGATATTCCCATGTGTCCTCGGGAGCGGTTTTCTCTATATAAGAGTTTGTCCAGGCTTGTCCTTTGCTACAAAAAGGATTGGGCCACCTTGCTGCACTTTATTTACTTTTGTTACTTGTTGCTCGTTACAAATTATCCTATCACAAAACTATCTGTTACCACTTATTTAAGTACTTGCAGAGAATACCTTGCTAGAAACCGCTTATCATTTCCTTCTGCTCCTCGTTGGGTTCGACACTCTTACTTATCGAAAGGACTACGATAGATCCCCTATACTTGTGGGTCATCAAGACTCTTTTCTGGCGCCGTTGCCGGGGAGTGAAGTGCCTTTGGTAGGTGGAATTTGGTAAGGAAAAATTTATATAGTGTGCTGAAATTTACTGTCACTTGTTACTATGTAAAGTAATCCTCTGAGGGGCTTGTTCGGGGTATCTTCACCCCGACCAGTAGAGCAAACAGTTGCTCCTCAACCTACTGAACCTACTGAAAATGAAAATGAAAATGTCTGCTCTGAATTTCCTTCGGGTATGTTAGAAAAACTGCAGCTAATCCTTTTGCAGGAGATGGAACAATGCATCCTGATGAGCACCTAATATATGTTGATGAAGTTTGTGGATTATTTAAGCTTGCAGGTGTACCAGGAGACGTTGTTAAGAAGAAGGTCTTCCCTTTATCTTTGAGGGAAGATGCATTGACATGGTATAGGCTATGTGATGATACAGGGTCATGGAACTACAAACGATTGAAATTGGAATTTCATCAGAAGTTTTATCCTATGCATCTTGTTCATCATGATCGCAATTATATATATATATATATATATATATATATATATATATATAATTTTTGGCCTCGCTAAGGAGAAAGCATTGCTCAAGCTTGGGGGAGGCTTAAATCAATGTTATATTCATGCCCCAATCATGAGCTCTCAAGAGAAATGATTATTCAAAATTTATATGCTCGGCTTTCTGATAACAATCGCACCACGCTCGATACTTCTCGTGCTGGTTCTTTTATGATGAAGACTATTGAATTCAAATGGGATTTATTGGAAAGAATTAAACACAACTCTGAAGATTGGGACCTTGACGAAGGTAAGGAGTCATGTATGACACCTAAGTTTGATTGTGTTAAATCTTTTATGGATACCGATGTTTTCCGTAAATTTAGCACTAAATATGGACTTGAATCTGAAATAGTAGCTTCTTTCTGTGAATCTTTTGCTGCTTATGTTGATCTCCCCAAGGAGAAGTGGTTTAAATATCATCCTCCTATAGAAGTAAAAGTAGCTGCACCTATTAAAGTTGAAGAAAATACTATCACTTATAATGATCCTATTGCTCCCTGTGGTTCGTAAAGGATAAAGGATCATGCTAAAGCTTCAACTATGGTTCGTAAAAGCAATATTAAAACATATACACCTCCTGAGCAAGTTAAAGTTGATCCTAATATTGCTATTGTTAAAGATCTCTTGTCTGATAATGTTGATGGGCATGTTATTTATTTCTATGATGAAACTGCTAGAATTGCTAAACCTTGTGCTAAAGATAAACATAGACCTGTGGTAGGCATGCATGTTATTTCTGTTATAATAGGAGATCATTGTTATCATGGCTTATGTGATATGGGTGCCAGTGCTAGTGCAATACCTATTGGCCTATATAGAGAAATTATGCATGATATTGCACCCATTGAGTTAGAAGATATTGATGTCACAATTAAACTTGCCAATAGAGATACTATTTCACCAATGGGAATTGTTAGAGATGTTGAAGTCTTGTGTGGGAAAACTAAATATCCTGCTGATTTTCTTGTTCTTGGTTCCCCACAAGATAGCTTTTGTCCCATTATATTTGGTAGACCCTTCTTAAACACTATTAATGCTAAGATAGATTGCAAAAAGGATGTTGTTACTACCGGTTTAGATGATATGTCTCATGAATTTAATTTCTCTAAATTTAGTACACAACACCGTGAAGAAGAATTTCCTAGTAAGGATGAAATTATTGGTCTTGCTTCTATTGCCGTACCTCCTAGTGATCCTTTAGAACAATATTTGTTAGACCATGAAAATGATGTTTATGAATGAAAGAAGGGAAATAGATGAAGTATTCTTTAAACAAGAACCTATTCTGAAACACAATTTGCCTGTTGAAATCTTAAGGGATCCTCCTCCACCCAAGGGTGATCCCGTGCTTGAGTTAAACCGTTGCCTGATACTCTTAAATATGCTTATCTTGATGAGAAAAAGATATATCCTGTTATTATTAGTGCTAACCTTTCAGAGCATGAGGAAGAGAGATTATTGATAACTCTGAGGAAGCACCGTGCTGCTATTGGATATACTCTTGATGATCTTAAGGGCATTAGTCCCACTCTCTGTCAACATAAAATAAATTTGCAAGAAGATGCTAAACCAGTTCGTGATCATCAATGACGGTTGAATCCTAAAATGAAAGAAGTGGTAAGAAAGGAAATACTAAAGCTCCTTTTGCAGGTATAATCTATCCAGTTGCTGATAGTCAGTAGGTAAGTCCTGTCCATTGTGTCCCTAAGAAGGGAGGTATTACTGTCGTTCCTAATGATAAAGATGAATTGATTCCTCAAAGAATTATTACAGGTTATAGGATGGTAATTGATTTCCGCAAATTAAATAAGGCCACTAAAAAGGATCATTACCCCTTATCTTTTATCTATCAAATGCTAGAAAGGTTATCCAAACATACACATTTTTGCTTTCTAGATGGTTATTCTGGTTTCTCTCAAATACCTGTGTCAGCCAAGGATCGATCAAAGACTACTTTTACTTGCCCTTTTGGTACTTTTGCTTATAGACGTATGCCTTTTGGTTTATGTAATGCAACTACTACCTTTCAAAGATGCATGATGGCTATATTCTCTGACTTTTGTGAAAAGATTTGGGAGGTTTTCATGGACGATTTTTTCGTCTATGGATCTTCTTTTGATGATTGCTTGAGCAACCTTGATCGAGTTTTGCAGAGATGTGAAGAAACTAATCTTGTCTTGAATTGGGAAAAGTTCCACTTTATGGTTAATGAAGGTATTGTCTTGGGGCATAAGGTTTCTGAAAGAGGTATTGAGGTTCATAAAGCCAAGGTTGATGCTATTGAAAAGATGCCATGTCCCAAGGACATCAAAGGTATAAGAAGTTTCCTTGGTCACGACGGATTTTATAGGAGGTTCATTAAGGACTTCTCAAAAATTTCTCGGCCTCTGACTAATTTATTACAAAAAGATATACCATTTGTCTTTGATGATGATTGTGTAGAAGCATTTGAAATACTTAAGGAAGCATTGATCTCTACACCTATTGTTCAGCCACCTGATTGGAATTTACCCTTTGAAATTATGTGTGATGCTAGTGATTATGCTATAGGTGCTGTTCTAGGGCAAAGAGTTGATAAGAAATTAAACGTTATTCAATATGCTAGTAAAACCTTAGACAATGCTCAAAGAAATTATGCAACTACTGAAAAAGAATTCTTAGCAGTTGTATTTGCTTGTGATAAATTCAGACCTTATATTGTTGATTCTAAAGTAACTATTCACACTGATCATGCTTCTATTAAATATCTTATGGAAAAGAAAGATGCTAAACCTAGACTTATTAGATGGTTCTCTTGCTACAAGAATTTGACTTACATATTGTTGATAGAAAGGGAGCTGAGAACCCCATTGCAGACAACTTGTCTAGGTTAGAAAATGTGCTTGATGACCCACTACCTATTGATGATAGCTTTCCTGATGAACAATTAAATGTCATAAATGCTTCTCATACTGCTCCATGGTATGCTGATTATGCTAATTACATTGTTGCCAAATTCATACCACCTAGTTTCACATACCGAGAAAAGAAAAGTTCTTCTATGATTTGAGGCATTACTTTTGGGATGACCCACATCTTTATAAAGAAGGAGTAGATGGTGTTATTAGACGTTGTGTACCTGAGCATGAACATGAACATATCCCACGCAAGTGTCACTCTGAGGCTTATGGAGGACACCACGCTGGAGATAGAACTACACATAAGGTATTACAATCCGGTTTTTATAGGCCTACTCTCTTCAAGGATGCCCGTAAGTTTGTCTTATCTTGTGATGAATGTTAAACAATTGGTAATATTAGTAGACGTCAAGAAATGCCTATGAATTATTCACTTGTTATTGAACCATTTGATGTTTGGGGCTTTGCTTATATGGGACCTTTTCCTTCCTCTAATGGGTATACACATATTTTAGTTGCTGTTGATTATGTTACTAAGTGGGTAGAAGCTATTCCAACTAGTAGTGTTGATCATAACACTTCTATTAAGATGCTTAAAGAAGTTATTTTTCCGAGGTTTGGAGTCCCTAGATATTTAATGACTGATGGTGGTTCGCATTTTATTCATGGTGCTTTCCGTAAAATGCTTGCTAAATATGATGTTAATCATAGAATTGCATCTCTTATCACCCATAGTCTAGTGGTCAAGTAGAATTGAGCAATAGAGAACTCAAATTAATTTTGCAAAAGACTGTCAATAGGTCTAGAAAGAATTAGTCCAAGAAACTTGATGATGCATTATGGGCCTATAGAACTGCATATAAAAATCATATGGGTATGTCTCCGTATAAAATGGTTTATGGAAAAGCATGTCACTTACCTCTTGAACTAGAACACAAGGCATATTGGGCTATTAAAGAGCTCAATTATGATTTTAAACTTGCCGGTGAGAAGAGGTTATTTGATATTAGCTCACTCGATGAATGGAGAACCCAAGCCTACGAAAATGCCAAGTTGTTTAAAGAAAAAGTTAAAAGATGGCATGATAAAAGGATACAAAAGTGTGAGTTTAATGTAGGTGATTATGTATTGCTATACAACTCTCGTTTAAGATTTTTTGTAGGGAAACTTCTCTCTAAATGGGAAGGTCCTTACGTTATCGAGGAGGTCTATCGTTCCGGTGCCATAAAAATTAAGAACTTCGAAGGCACAAATCCAAAGGTGGTGAACAGTCAAAGAATTAAACATTATATCTCAGGTAATCCTATAAATGTTGAAACCAATGTTATTGAAACCGTAACCCTGGAGGAATACATAAGGGACACTTTCCGGAACGTTTCAGACTCCGAAAAGGAATAGGTATGTGGTACGGTAAGTAAACCGACTCCAAAACAGTTTTTAAGGCAATATTTCTCTGTTTTGGAATATTTAGAAAAATAGAAAAATAAGAAGCAGTCCGGGAAGGACACGAGGCCTCCACGAGGGTGGAGGGCATGCCCTACCCTACTGGGCGCGCCCCCTACCTCGTGAGCACCTCGTGTGCTCTCCGGACTCCGTTTTCGTACACGGCACGTATTTTGGTCGGTAAAAATTCATTATATAATCTCCCGGGGGTTTTGACCCCCGTATCACGCAATTACCCCCTGTTTGTGTTTCGAGCTGTTGCTGCTGCAGATTAGAGCAATATGTCTTCACAAGAGTCAGTCGGGGAGAGCTGGGTGTCTCATCCGGCACCGAGATCAATGACAAACAACAATGTTGACATCTTTGGGCCAGCAACGGAGGAAGAGATGGAGGCCGAATTAAAGAGGATAGATGCCATGGAAGAGGATCAAGAAGTCACTTCCCGCTTCCGAGCTGGATTCACAATGGGAGAACTGAAGAGCTGACTATTCCAAACTCGGTTATCCCTTCCAATGTTAGATTTCTTTCTTATGAGAATATGAAAAAGAGTGTCACTGGTTCTCCCGCAGCTATGCAGCACCCTTGGGTGCAGGGAGCTTTGGCTGTTACAGGGAAACTCCGAAAGGAAATAATGGACCTCAAGCAGCAAGTCAATAAGCTCGAGGAGGAGAATCATATCCTCAGGGGCATCATCGCCAAGAACATCACATCACCACCCCCGAAAAGAGAGACATAATCACATGGGTATGGGCACTCCCCTTGGCAACTGCTAAGCTTGGGGGAGTGCCCTGGTATCGTATCACCATCACTTTTATCTTTACCGTTTTTCTTAGTTCGATCCTTTTGGTAATATCTTGATCTAGTAGAATAAAGTCTATGGCATGATCTAGTTTTGAGTTTTGCTTTATGATCCTTCTATGTAATCGAGTCCGTGAGATATATAATAAAGATTAGTGTTGAGTCAAGGGCTTGATTATTTTGCCATGATCCTAAGTGAACAAAAGAAAAGAGAAATAAATAAAAAAGGAAACAAAGGGATCGTATGGATCTTATGGAGAGTAATGAGCTCACATAGAAAAAGTATGATGAATAAAAGTTGTTGAGATTTGACAAACATAGTTTGTTCATCGTTGCAATTAATAGGAAGTAATAAAGAAAGAGAGGTCTTCACATATAAATATACTATCTTGGACATCTTTTATGATTGTGAGCACTCATTAAAATATGACATGCTAAAGAGTTGACGTTGGACAAGGAAGACAACGTAATGGGTTATGTTTTCTTACATCTGAGATAAATTATATTTTCATGGATCATCCAACATGGTTGAGCTTACCTTTCCCCCTCATGCTAGCCAAATTCATCGCACCAAGTAGAGATACTACTTGTGCTTCCAAACACCCTTAAACCAGTTTTTCCATGAGAGTCCACCATATCTACCTATGGATTGAATAAGATCCTTCAAGTAAGTTGTCATCAGTGCAAAGCAATAAAAATTGCTCTCTAAATATGTATGACTTATTAGTGTGGGAGAAAATAAACTTTATACGATTGTGTGATATGGAAGAAATAAAAGCGACATACTGCATAATAAAGGTCTATATCACAAGTGACAATATAAAGTGACGTTCTTTCGCATTAAGATTTTGTGCATCCAACCATAAAAGCGCATGACAACCTCTGCTTCCCTCTGCGAAGGGCCTATCTTTTACTTTTATCTCCCACCTTGCATAAGAGTCATGGTGATCTTCACCCTTCCTTTTTACATTGTATCCTTTGGCAAGCATAGTATGTTGGAAAGATCCTGGTATATATGGCTAATTGAATGTGAGTTTTCATGAACTATTATTTTTGACATTACCCTTGAGGTAAAACGTTGTGAGGCAAAACTATAAGCCCCTATCTTCCTCTGTGTCCGATTAAAACTCCATACCCATAAGTATTGCGTGAGTGTCAGCAATTGTGAAAGACTATATGATAGTTGAGTATGTGTACTTGCTGAAAAGCTCTTATATATTGACTCTTTCCTATTTTATGATAAATTGCAATTGCTCCAATGACTGAGATTATAGTTTGTTAGTTTTCAATTGATAGTTTGCTCCAATTGATAGTTGAGTTTGTTAGTTTACGATTCATACTTGAAATTGTGAAATTATTACTCTAGCATAAGAAATTATATGACACGAATTATATAAGTTGCTGTTCTAAGAATTATCATGATGCCCTCATGTCCGTGTTTTATTTTTATCGGCACCTCTATCTCTAAACATGTGGACATATTTTTCGATTTTGGCTTTCACTTGAGGACAAGCGACGTCTAAGCTTGGGGAGTTGATACATCCATTTTGCATCATGCTTTTATATCGATATTTATTGCATTATGGGCTGTTATTACACATTATGTCACGATACTTATGCCTATTCTCTCTTATTTTACAAGGTTTCCATAAAGAGGGAGAATGCCGGCAGCTGGGATTCTGGGCTGGAAAAGGAGCAAATATCAGAGACCTATTCTGCACAGCTCCAAAAGTCCTGAAACTTCATGGAAGACGTTTTCCGAATATATAAAAAAATACTGAGCGCAAGAAGTTCACCAGGGGGCCACACCCTGCCCACGAGGGTGGGGGGCGCCCCCTACCCCCCTGGGCGTGCCCCCTACCTCGTGGGCCCCCTGGTGGCCCTCCGATGACCATCTTCTGCTATATGAAGTCTTTCGATGAGGAAAAAATCATAAGCCATCTTCTCGTACGAAACTCCGCCGACACGAGGCGGAACCTTGGCGGAACCAATCTAGGGCTCTGGCGGAGCTGTTCTGCCGGGGAAACTTCCCTCCGGGAGGGGGAAATCATCGCCATCGTCATCACCAATGCTCCTCTCATCAGGAGAGGGCAATCTCCATCAACATCTTCACCAGCACCATCTCCTCTCAAAACCCTAGTTCATCTCTTGTATCCAATTCTTGTCTCCAAGTCCGGGATTGGTACTTGTGGGTTGCTAGTAGTGTTAATTACTCCTTGTAGTTGATGCTAGTTGGTTTAATTGGTGGAAGATCATATGTTCAGATCATATATGCATATTAATACCCCTCTAATTATGAACATGAATATGCTTTGTGAGTAGTTACTTTGTTCCTAAGGACATGGGAGAAGTCTTGCTATTAGTAGTCATGTGAATTTGGTACTCGTTCGATATTTTGATGAGATGTATGTTGTCTCTCCTCTAGTGGTGTTATGTGAACGTCGACTACATAACACTTCACCATTATTTGGGCCTAGGGGAAGGCATTGAGAAGTAATAAGTAGATGATGGGTTGCTAGAGTGACAGAAGCTTAAACCCTAGTTTATGCGTTGCTTCGTAAGGGGCTGATTTGGATCCATATGTTTCATGCTATGGTTAGGTTTACCTTAATACTTTTGTTGTAGTTGCGGATTCTTGCAATAGAGGTTAATCATAAGTGGGATGCTTGTCCAAGTAAGGACAGTACCCAAGCACCGGTCCACCCACATACCAAATTATCAAAGTACCAAACGCGAATTATATGAACGTGATGAAAACTAGTTTGACGATATTCCCATGTGTCCTCGGGAGCGCTTTTCTCTATATAAGAGTTTGTCCAGGCTTGTCCTTTGCTACAAAAAGGATTGGGCCACCTCGCTGCACTTTATTTAATTTTGTTACTTGTTGCTCGTTACAAATTATCCTATCACAAAACTATCTGTTACCACTTATTTCAGTACTTGCAGAGAATACCTTGCTGGAAACCGCTTATCATTTTCTTTTGCTCCTTGTTGGGTTCGACACTCTTACTTATCGAAAGGACTACAATAGATCCCCTATACTTGTGGGTCATCATTCTGCGTTTCAACTCTTACGATGAAGGAGTGCCAAACACGGCACGTGCTGGATGTCCCACACGTCAGTGAAAGGAGTGGGACATGAACAGCGTGGTAGAGCGTCTCCACTTCTTCCACTTCTAGGTCGGAGACCACATGTAGTAGTACTAGTGGTATGAACGATACAAAGTGCAACCTGGAGAGAAATACACGTCTAGTTGGAAGGTCTCGGGGCATACACGTAAACAAATATAAAACCTAATATGTGCCTCCAGTTAATATAGTAGTAGTAGAGTACTTAGGCACATACTCCATAACATCAACGGGCATTGCATGTACAACATTTAGTGGTAGTAGGAGACAAATGCCTATATGCCACACATGTTCATACTATTTGTGCCTTTCTACTTCACTTACTGCGCTACATCACTCAGGTTCGTATGTTCGCTCCTGGGTACATGTCCGTCTCGTTGTTCCAGTCCCACGTGATCTTCACAGATGGAACGATCTATAACTGTGGGCAATGGGAGTCCATATCATCGTAGTTAGTGTGGATCCCCACGATGGAGACTCATCCAAAGTATGGCCAGCCTCGATGCAGAGCAGTCGCGTGCACCGGGAAGTGGTTCTCTCTCGGCCGTCGCGCTACTTCAAAGCCACGCCAGTGAGAGGTTGCCTCTGCTCTGGCCGAGCATTAAGGCGGCACCGACGTTCCGGGGCGATGCTGACCGTTTCATGCGGGAAGCGCGCGCCAGCAAGGGAGGAGGGTTGGGTCAGCCAGGGCGGTCAGACGCGGGCGTGGTGGTGGTATTGGTTTTGAACTGTTTCAGGTGTAGTACTGGTAGTTTGCAAAACTACTCAATTATTGCACTCTATTTTCTAAGAAAATGTGGTAAAAAAACATTACTCCATAGCCCGCTTCCCTTCTCCTTCCTCTTCCACCGCCCGCGCACGTTCGCGGGAAGCGACAGGTCAACCCTTATATAGGAGTGCTAGTACAAAAAGATGCAAGCATGACCACTAAAATTTCCAGATTAAAGCGTCACTCCGGCGGGAGTATGGTGTATGTCGTTACCTTCGGCTGGGCCATGGCTACCGGGCTACGGCGACCAAAGAAGAGGCGGCGGGAGGGGAATGAATGCAGCTACTGTTTGGGTTCACCGTTTGGCTTAAATAAATGTGCACCATCACATGTACCCGCGGGTGCACAAATTATAGCATACATGTCTGCTTAAGTGGGCGACACGTAACTGGTGTGTGTGAGAGATTCTGCGAGACAGAGTGCGTGTGTGCTAATCTACTCTTCGGACATGTACCCAACCTTTTTCATCGGGATATAAGTATAATGGTATTACACTTTAGCTAGTGATTTACGTGGCCATGTTAATGTTGTTGTGTAAAATAATGTCACTTCCTGCTCGTGATTTGCATTATATAATTACTAGCAAGATGCATTTTTTTACAAAACACCTGTTGTGATTGACCCATGCAGGAGTAATCCCATGTGTAAAAACTAATGATATCTAGAGAATTTTATCGGAAAGCTAGTATCTCGACAATTTCATCGTAAAAATGAAAGATGAGAGATGAGGTGAGGAGGAGTGGAGCATGGTGGTGACCGGTGGTCGGACCGGGCAGAGGCATGGGGATGGATGGCGCCGGTAGGCGACAGCGGCCACCATGCTAGATTGTTCCAGAGACTTCCTTTTTTGATTGCTCAGCAATGAGGTTGTGGGAGATAATGATGAACGAGGAAAGGCCTTGTTTGTAAGAGCATAATTGGTTTGGTGCCAAAAATAGGCATGCCAATGTTTGGCATTGTGCCAAATATTCGCTACTACTTGGTTGGTTACCGAGTTGTCTTGCCTATCTCACATAAAGTTGCCAATATTCACCAAGTCTTGGTATTGCGAATATTTGGCAAACCAATCATGCTCTAAATGTGGAGAGAGGTGCGGGTTTCTTTTGTAAAATTGTCATACTTTGCTTTCTATCCGTCAGATATAGATCGGACGGTCTAGATTACAAGATGGCAGGCACACCATCATCACCAACCCGTTTTTTATAAGAGTAGAGATGATAAGTTTGCTAACTACTAAAGTAAAGTGGAATTTGTCCATGTTATACAAGTAAATTAAGGTGATTGCCTATCATACGGGTAAGGTTGGACGAAGGGTGGTAGGAACAAATGCTCCGCCTAGAGCATGTGTGTGTGAGATGGAGTCTTAGTGTCTGTGTGTGTGGGAGGGTGTGGGTGCATGTGTGTGTGTGTGACGCGGGGTCCCGGTGGAGGATGTATCATAGAGAGGTGATGTGTATGGCAGAGGCCACCAACAAGGGGGTGTGAGAGAGAAAAGGCCCGTAGAGAGGGAAGAGAAGGCGTGTGTGCGTGAGAGGAGTCGACATCGAGAGAACATGTTTGTTCGAGAGACACCAAGGAAGACTACTATATATCGATGGTGCATGTAGGCAGGAATTATATGAAGGGATGGTCTTATTGGTTTCGGGGATATAGGGGAAGAGTGAGAGAGGGGGGTAGCTAGAAGGAGATTGTTAAGTGTGACTGTGTGTTTTACCCATCCAGGTGGAAGTTATGTGCACACAAGAAGAGAACGATTCGATGTGGCGTTAGGGTTGAGGGTAATTAACTACGTATGGAGACATAGGAGACCTTGAACGTGCATGTGCGAGAGGTATACATGTATACGTGGTATGTGTTTGTGTGCGCGCGAGCATGATGGAGATAAAAGAAAGAAGACATAAGTCATAAGATCAATGACATGGGAGAGACGGATCGATATGACAATATGCATGCATGTGAGAGTGCAGGGAAGAAGGCTCGATAATTGAGCATGTGTTTTTGTCTTTAAGAGATAGTGGCATGGGCTAGAGCATGCATCTATGGTGAGCAGAGGGAGCGAGACACAACAATTGTGCAAAAGAGATCAACCTATAAATGCATGTATGGAGAGACATATATAGTGTGGGTGATAGGAAGCAAGAGTGTGTGCGAGAAGGAAATGTTGACGGAGAAACTACAGATAGATACAGATATAGAGATGCTAGCTAGAGGGACATCGGCTAGTTTGAGTGTTGGAGATGACCGCCGGATGGTTCAGAGGGTGAAGTTATGTGTGTGTGAGAGAAAGGTAAAAAGAGGGCACTTGACTGCATGTAGAGAGAAATATATATAGTGTGCATGATAGGAAGCAAGAGTGAGGGCGAGAAAGAAGGTTGATGGAGAAACAGATAAATAGAATGATAAAGATGATATCTAGTGTGTGTTAGAGATAGGAGTCGAGTGGATCAGAAGGCTGCATTATGCGTGTGGGTGTGAGAGAGATAGAGAGAGGGTGCATGTGAGTCACATACAAACAAATATCAAAGAGAAATGAGATCCCAAGAGAAGGAGTTTTGTGTCTGCGAGAGAGAAAGATATTTCACAACGAGAGTGATAGCTAGAGAGACATATGAGGGAACTCAAGATATCTCTAGGGAGAGAGAGAGAGAGTGTGTGTGTGTGTGTGTGAGCGACATACACGAGAATGGTGGAGAGATATGAGACCCTGGGTGTGGCGACCCGACCCGAATGGATCAAGTCTACTGTGCTCCGGTGTCATCCCTGGATCAGTAATGCCGACACCACACAATACATCGAAGGATTTATAGCAGAGTGGCAATCACACACTTATTACATCGTTGTCTCAAAGAGAACTTATTACAATAAAAATGGCTTAAGGCCATCTAATAACGTTAACAGCGGAAGACTCGGAAGATAAATGGGTCCATCAACTCCAACGGCATCACTGAGTATAGAACCACGACCAAAAAGCACCTTACTCGTCGTCTGAAAAGTCTGCAACATGAGAAATTGCAGCCCGAAAACGGGCCAGCACATGGAATATGCTGGCAATGTAACACATAGAGAGTAATGGAATGAAACAGCTATGCTACATGCATATATGGCTGGTGGAAAGCTCTATGGTTACAGTTTTGCGTAAAGCCAATTTTTCCCTACTGCAAAGGAATAAATTTATTTAACTATCATGGTAGTTGTTAAACATCGAGAATGGTTGACAGCATTCCGATCCCAATTAAGTGAATAATTAAAACCCAACAACATTAATTATAAGTAACGTGATGAGATTCACATGATATTCAAGTACTAGATACTCAAGTTGTCCTTAACCGGGGACACGGCTAATCATGATTAGTTTGTTACACTCTGCAGAGGTTTGCGCACTTTTCCCCACATGACTCGATCGCCTCCGTTTGTTTTCTCGCACTACATGGTGTTTGGGAAACGGATGACCGAGACACAGTCTTTCAGAAGCGCTAGCACCTTACATGTGGGGTAGACCGTACCACCTACAACCCCTACATCTGCTAGTCCACCCCGTAAGAGTTCGCACAACTTAGTCAACTATGCCAGAGCCCATAGTAGCATGTGGCTGCACACGGAAGTTTCTAGCATGAATTATCTTATGATCCCTTTGAGCCTGGGTGGCGGTCCAAAATAAAACAGGCAAGTCCTGATAGACATCAGGTGCCTCAATCCACCCAGATGTGTGTTTAAGTGGCCACCTTAGATAAACCATTAAAAATTATCAACTCACATCTGTCATGGATATCACTCACCCAATCCACGTCTACTAGCATAGCATGGCATAATAAGCAAATGTAGAAGTAACTCCCAAAGGTTTCATAATAATACAGGTAATAGGTACTACCTCATCTACTTCCCATCCCACAGTTTAATTAGATCCTAATCATGCAATGTGAGAGGATTGATCTAATGCAATAAAACATGGGTTGTAGAAAAGGTATGATCAAAGTGTTACTTGCCTTGCTGATGATCCGCAAGACCTAGGGTTTCGAAGTAACAAGCGGCGCAATCCGGGTAATCTATCGCAGACAAACAACAAGCACACAATAAGTACTCATCTAATGCACATGTAAAACTCGAACAAGAGAACGACCCAGAGAGTTCAACTTAAGAACTCCGGTTGCAAAGAAAGAATGAACCGAACAAAGAAACGGAAAACAAACGGCGGAAGAAACAACTCGGTTCTAGCATGTTGAAACTAGGTCAAATTTTACTGTAGCAAGGGCTTGTTCAAGTTGATTAGTCGGAGCGGCGGTTTCGAAATGAAACTCCAGGCGCTTGAATCACCTGATTCCGATAAACGAGCGAGAAGAAAGACTAGAACGAAGATCGGATCTGAGATCACAATCGCGGAATAAATCCAACAAAAAGAAAGAGATGAACGGTTAAGCGAATGGACGTTCGTTAACCGAGAAAAATCGGTGATCATGTTCGTTGAGACGAACTGTCCGAAATAAGAACAAAAACCGATCTAGGGTTTTCGGAAAAGAAAACCGAAACAAAGAACGAAAGAAAACCGGAACGGTTAAGAAAGAACTGGAACAGTTTAGAAGAAAAACTGAACCGAGGGGAGAAAAAGAGACACGGCGCGGGACAACCTCGGCGAGGTTCCGGCGTACGGCGGCGACGGCGGCTATAAGGCGGCGGCGGCGGCTATAGGGCGGCGGCGGCGGGTGAGGGGCGCGGGGTGGGGCGCGGCTAAGGAGGAGAGGGGCTTGGGATTGATGTGAGGAGAGGGGGGGGGTTGGGGTGTATTTATATAGGTGGGGGGATTACTTGGGGTAGGGGGCAAGCAAAAGAGGGAAAACAAAACAAGGAAAGGGGGGGCTAACCGGCCTAGAGTCCCTCTGGGACTCGGCCTAGAGCGAGGGAGGCGGCGGCCTGGCGCTGCGCCTGGCGCGCGCGCTGGCTGGGGAGGCGGCCGGCTGGCTGGGCCTTTGGCCCGGCTGGCCTTGGTCCTCTTTTTTTTTGACTGGATTCACGCGCAGAAAAACAAAAGAAAACTAAACTAAACGAACTCCAAAATTACGAAAGTAAATTTTCCCCGACTCCTAAAAATGAGTCGAACAAAATGAACTTTACTCCGGACCTAGAATGCAATTTTTTGAAAATGCGCATTTTTCCCTATCCAAATAAAAAGCAAACAAACACCAAAAACCAAAATTTGATTTATTCATTAGATCTTCATTTTTCCTAAATTTGGGAAAGTCATATTATTCCCTCTCTTATATTTTTGATATTGGAAAAAAAATAATTGAAGATGAAATAAATAAATCAAATGATCCTCTTTTCAAAATTTGAGAAAACTCTCAAATATGAAAATAACGAAATCTCCAACTCTCTCCGTGGGTCCTTGAGTTGCGTGAAATTTCTAGGATCGACCAAAATGCAAGAAAATATGATATGCATGATGATCTAATGTATAACATTCCAAATTGCAAATTTGGGGTGTTACAAACCTACCCTCCTTAAGATGAATCTCGCCCTCGAGATTCGGGTTGGCTAGAAAATAGGTGAGGGTGGTCTTTGAGCAAATCTTCTTCTCTCTCCCAGGTGGCTTCATCCTCTGAGTGATGGTTCCACTGAACTTTGCAAAACTTGATAACTTTGCTGCGGGTAACTCTGCTGGCATAATCGAGAATCTTGACTGGCTTCTCCTCATACGTTAAGTCGTCCTTCAACTGAATCGCTTCGAGTGGCACGGTATCTCTTAGTGGTACCTCCGCCATCTCGGCATGACATTTCTTCAGCTGAGAAACATGGAATACATCATGAACTCCTGACAGCTCCTCTGGTAATTCCAACTTATAAGCGACTTCTCCCATACGTTGCAAGATCTTATACGGTCCAACGAAACGCGGTGCTAACTTTCCCTTAACTCCAAAGCGCTTAACTCCTCGAAGTGGGGATACTTGAAGGTAAACTCTGTCTCCGGTTTCGTAAACTGTCTCCTTGCGTTTAGAATCTGCGTAGCTCTTCTGCCTAGATTGGGCTACCTTGAGCCTATCGCGAATCAACTTAACTTTCCGTTCAGACTCCTTAATCAAATCTGGTCCAAAAAAATTGATGGTCTCCAACTTCGTCCCATGACAACGGTGTCCTGCACCTCCTTCCATATAAAGCTTCGAAAGGTGCCATCTTCAAACTGGTTTGGTAACTGTTGTTATAGGAAAACTCCGCATACGGCAAGTTATCGTCCCAGCTAGATCCATAATCTAGTGCACAAGCTCTCAGCATATCTTCCAAAATCTGATTGACTCTCTCGGTCTGTCCATCTGTCTGCGGATGAAAAGCTGTGCTGAACTCTAGTCTGGTTCCTAAAGTTTCATGCAACTGATTCCAAAACTTTGAGGTAAATTGGGTTCCTCTATCTGATACGATACTCCTCGGAACTCCATGCAAACAAATGATCCTAGTCATGTATATCTTCGCCAACTTAGCACTGGTGTAAGTGGTCTTAACTGGAATAAAATGTGCTACCTTCGTCAAATGATCAACTACTACCCATATCGAGTCATAGCCTGCTTTCGTCCTGGGTAGTCCTGTGATAAAATCCATGCCTATCTTATCCCACTTCCATTCGGGTATCGGCAATGGTTGTAACAATCCTGCTGGCTTCTGATGCTCTGCCTTTACTCTCTGACAAACGTCACAAACTGCTACATATGCTGCAATATCCTTCTTCATTCCGGTCCACCAAAATGTTTCCTTCAAATCCAAATACATCATGGTATTCCCTGGGTGAATCGAATACGGTGAATCATGTGCCTCGTGCAAAATCAACTTCCTGATCTCCGGGTCATTTGGCACATAAACACGGTCCTCAAACCATAAGGTATCGTGCTCATCCTCACGAAATCCCTTTGCTTTTCCTTTGATCATTCTCTCTTTTATGGACGCAATCTCCTTGTCAGATTTCTGAGCCTCTCTGATTTTATCCATCAATGTTGACTGAATCTCCAATGCTGCTACATGGCCTCTCGGAACTATTTCCAAACATAGCTCACGAAGATTTTCTGCTAACTCCTTTGGTACTTCTCCTGTCATTACCATATTGACATGGCTCTTACGGCTCAATGCGTCAGCTACTACATTAGCTTTTCCGGGATGGTAATGCAATCTCATGTCATAATCCTTGATGAGCTCCAACCATCTCCTTTGTCTGAGGTTCAACTCCTTCTGCGTGAAAATGTACTTCAAACTCTTGTGATCCGTGTACACCTCACAATGATTTCCAATGAGGAAATGTCTCCACGTTTTCAATGCATGCACTATGGCTACTAACTCCAAATCATGCGTGGCATAATTCAACTCATGAGGCTTCAGTTGTCGTGAAGCATACGAAACAACTCTTCCTTCCTGCATAAGCACTGCTCCAAGTCCTTGACGTGAAGCGTCGCAATACACCTCATAATCCTTGGTCTGATCTGGCAAAATCAATACTGGTGAGGTAACCAAGCGTTTCTTCAATTCCTGGAAACTAGCCTCACACTCATCAGTCCATTTGAACTTAGTATCCTTCTTCAACAACTCCATCATAGGCTTTGCAATCTTTGAAAAGTTCTCAATGAACCTCCGGTAGTATCATGCGAGTCCAAGAAAACTCCAGATCTCTCCAACTATCATTGGTGCTTCCCATTCGGTTACGGTCTCAACCTTAGTGGGGTCAACTGCTATACCTTCTCCGGATATAACGTGTCCGAGGAATCCAACTTCCTCAACCAAAACTCACATTTGCTGAATTTGGCATATAACTGATGTTCCCTTAGTTTCTCCAAAACCAAACGCAAATGTTCCTTGTGCTCTTCTTCATTCTTTGAATAAACCAGGATGTCATCTATGAAAACCACGATGAACTTATCCAAAAATTCCATAAACACTTTGTTCATCAGGTTCATAAAATAGGCAGGTGCGTTAGTCAATCCAAATGACATAACGGTATACTCATACAGTCCATATCTCGTGGTGAATGTTGTCTTAGGTATGTCCTGCTCCCGAATCTTCAATTGATGGTACCCTGATCGCAAATCGATCTTGGAAAACACTTTAGCTCCTTGCAACCGATCAAACAGATCGTTGATCATTGGCAGTGGGTACTTGTTCTTGATGGTTACTTCATTCAATCCCCGATAATCTACAACCATCCTTAATGATCCATCCTTCTTTTCCACTAGAAGTATGGGTGATCCCCAAGGAGAAGAACTTGGGCGAATGTAACCTTTATCCAATAACTCCTTAATCTGATTCTTAATTTCCACCAAATCCTTTGCTGGCATCCGGTACGGTCGCTTCGATATTGGGCCTGTACCTGGCAATAACTCAATCAAAAACTCAATGTCTCTATCCGTGGCATGCCTGGCAATTCCTCAGGAAATACATCAGGAAAATCATTCACCACTGGTACTTCCTCTTGCACAACTCCTGTTAGGCAGTTTACTTGCGTCCTGTTTGGCACATGCCGGGATACATACTTGATCCTTCTTCCTTCTGGTGTGGTAAGCAAAATTGTCTTACTGGCGCAATCGATGTTTCCTCCATACATCGACAGCCAATCCATACCAAGAATCACATCCAGACCTTGAGATTCCAATACTATTAGGTCTGAGGGAAACACATAGTTACCAATCCTTAATGGTAACCGCTCACACCATCGTCTAGCCATAAACTCCGCTCCTGGTGAGCTTACTAACATGGGTGACCTAAGGGCTTGGGTTGGCAGGTTATATTTATCCACAAATCCCCTTGATATGTATGAATGCGACACACCAGTATCAAAAAGAACGAGTGCGGTAAATGACTTAACCAGAAACTTACCGATTACTGCATCAGGCTGATCTTCAACCTCCTCCACATTAACGTGGTTCACCTGTCCCCTATTGAAAGGGTTCGGCTTCTTCCCAGAGCTTCCATTGCCATTTCCATTCTGGCCTTCGGGACATTCATTGGCATAATGTCCGGTCTTGGAACACTAGACTCAGGTCTCTCTTGGTTGGGGTCGATGGGGTGGTCCGGTTCTGGCCGTTGCTTCCTCCATTCCCATTACCATTCTTGTGGCCATTATGGTTGTGCGAGCTACCTCCTCCATGGGTGTGCTGAAACTGAAATCCCGGTTTAGGGGCAAAACGGGGCTTCTGCTGGCTCCAGAGTTATACTTCCCCTGTCCGTACTTCCTCTTACGGTTCTCAATCTGCTGTTGCTTCCCTTCAATCATGATGGCACGATCTACCAACTCTTGGTAGTTGTTGAAACTCGCTACCATCAACTTTATGCTTAGTTCATCATTCAGTCCTTCCAGAAACTTCTCCTGCTTAGCTGCATCCGTAGCAACGTCATCTGGGGCATATCGTGCTAACTTGCTGAAATCATCAATGTACTGGCCAACTGTCCTTCCTCCTTGGCGTAAGTTGCGAAACTCACGCTTCTTCATGGCCATAGCTTCTGCTGAAACATGGGCAGTGCGGAAAGCTTGCTGAAACTGATCCCATGTGACAGTGTCAACTGGGTAAGTGGCTGTGAAATTCTCCCACCATGCTGCCGCGGGTCCGTCAAGCTGGTGAGCGGCAACTTCACTTTCTCACCATCCGTGCATCCTGCAGTGGTCAACTCCCTTCCTATATTGCGGAGCCAATCGTCTGCTACTATTGGCTCGATGCTACTGGAAAACACCGGCGGATTCAGCCTAAGGAAACGGGCTAAGTGGTCAACAGGTGCTGGTGGTGGTGGTGGGTTGTTGTTGTTGTTCTGCTGGTTCTGGACTAACATCTGCATCAATTGATTCTGCTGCTGGATCAACTGAGTGAGCTCCGGTGGAAATCCATTGTCGCGTCTCGGAGGCATCTGGGGGTTTAAAAAAGGCGAGAATTAAGAATAGAGTGAGGTCTAAAGGGAAAACACTACCCCAATGCTCATGAGCAAATGCACACAAAATCACTTCATTCAATCAAACAAGGGCTTACAATCGGTCTAAAACTATCGCAAAAGTGCTCGAACTATTGTGTTTACATGGGGGAATACTACTACTATCTGGTGGTCATCTAGAAATTTGAACCGATGGAAGACTCCATGATATCTGCTCCAGCTTCGTCTTCAAAGTCGGGTTCACTGGGATCCGAATCAGTGTCGTCGATGATGATGTAGTTGTCCGGACATGCGACGTACTCATCCTCCTCCTTGGATGCTAACTTCCTCTTGAGTTCTTCAATCTCCTGCTTAAGATCGCCATTGTGTCTTGCTAGAGCTACGATCTCGTCCATGTAGTCCTTGGGTGTAGACTTCAGTTCTCCTTCTAGCTCGATGATTCTTGCCTTCGCATTCTTCAACTCTATCATATCATTGCACATCTAGTTCTCGTGGCGTCGAATGTGCTGGTTTAACTCCTGGATGAAAGATGGAATGGACCTATCCTTCTTGGTGCTGACTAACTCCCATTGTTCATCTCGGCGTCCGCAAATCTGGTAGATAGTGTCCTTGAGGTCTTCTTGATAAACTTCTCCAATGCGTCCCATGGTGATATGAGCTGCCATGCTCCTTCCCAGACTCCGGGTTGGTGCATTGAAAACACTATCTATGGGCTTCGTAATTGGTGCGAATGTCCTTCCCGGAACGTGAGCTTGAATCTCCCAGCGCTCCTCTTCAGGCAGAGTGGCGTTGAAGGTTCCCGTGAAGCCTGGTAATCCAATGTTCAGGTACTTGGTGACTTCCTTCAGGTGAAATCCAAATGGTGTGCCTTCATCCGGTTGAGCGTACTTAATCTTCGCATTTGTCATCCTAAAAGAGTAGAAAAGATGAGGAGTTAGAAAATGAGAAGAGAATGGTGATCTATGGCTTTAACTTAGTGGTCGTGTCCTACAGTCAGCGTGTGCTCTGATACCATCTCTGTGGCGACCCGACCCGAATGGATCAAGTCTACTATGCTCCGGTGTCATCCCTGGATCAGTAATGCTGACACCACACAGTACATCGAAGGATTTATAGCAGAGTGGCAATCACACACTTATTACATCGTTGTCTCAAAGAGAACTTATTACAATAAAAATGGCTTAAGGCCATCTAATAACGTTAACAGCGGAAGACTCGGAAGATAAATGGGTCCATCAACTCCAACGGCATCACTGAGTATAGAACCACGACCTAAAAGCACCTTACTCGTCGTCTGAAAAGTCTGCAACATGAGAAGTTGCAGCCCGAAAACGGGCCAGCACATGGAATATGCTGGCAATGTAACACATAGAGAGTAATGGAATGAAACAGCTATGCTACATGCATATATGGCTGGTGGAAAGCTCTATGGTTACAGTTTTGCGTAAAGCCAGTTTTTCCCTACTGCAAAGGAATAAATTTATTTAACTATCATGGTAGTTGTTAAACATCGAGAATGGTTGACAGCATTCCGATCCCAATTAAGTGAATAATTAAAACCCAACAACATTAATTATAAGTAACGTGATGAGATTCACATGATATTCAAGTACTAGATACTCAAGTTGTCCTTAACCGGGGACACGGCTAATCATGATTAGTTTGTTACACTCTGCAGAGGTTTGCGCACTTTTCCCCACATGACTCGATCGCCTCCGTTTGTTTTCTCGCACTACATGGTGTTTGAGAAACGGATGACCGAGACACAGTCTTTCAGAAGCGCTAGCACCTTACATGTGGGGTAGACCGTACCACCTACAACCCCTACATCTGCTAGTCCACCCCGTAAGAGTTCGCACAACTTAGTCAACTATGCCATAGCCCATAGTAGCATGTGGCTGCACACGGAAGTTTCTAGCATGAATTATCTTATGATCCCTTCGAGCCTGGGTGGCGGTCCAAAATAAAATAGGCAAGTCCTGATAGACATCAGGTGCCTCAATCCACCCAGATGTGTGTTTAAGTGGCCACCTTAGATAAACCATTAAAAATTATCAACTCACATCTGTCATGGATATCACTCACCCAATCCACGTCTACTAGCATAGCATGGCATAATAAGCAAACGTAGAAGTAACTCCCAAAGGTTTCATAATAATACAGGTAATAGGTACTACCTCATCTACTTCCCATCCCACAGTTTAATTAGATCCTAATCATGCAATGTGAGAGGATTGATCTAATGCAATAAAACATGCGTTGTAGAAAAGGTATGATCAAAGTGTTACTTGCCTTGCTGATGATCCGCGAGACCTAGGGTTCCGAAGTAACAAGCGGCGCAATCCGGGTAATCTATCGCAGACAAATAACAAGCACACAATAAGTACTCATCTAATGCACATGTAAAACTCGAACAAGAGAACGACCCAGAGAGTTCAACTTAAGAACTCCGGTCGCAAAGAAAGAACGAACCGAACAAAGAAACAGAAAACAAACGGTGGAAGAAACAACTCGGTTCTAGCAAGATGAAACTAGGTCAAATTTTACTGTAGCAAGGGCTTGTTCAAGTTGATTAGTCGGAGCGGCGGTTTCGAAATGAAACTCCAGGCGCTTGAATCACCTGATTCCGATAAACGAGCGAGAAGAAAGACTAGAACGAAGATCAGATCTGAGATCACGATCGCGGAATAAATCCGATGAAAAGAAAGAGATGAACGGTTAAGCGAATGGACGTTCGTTAACCGAGAAAAATTGGTGATCACGTTCGTTGAGACAAACGGTCCGAAAGAAGAACAAAAACCGATCTAGGGTTTTCGGAAAAGAAAACCAAAACAAAGAACGAAAGAAAACCGGAACAGTTAAGAAAGAACCGGAACGGTTTAGAAGAAAAACTGAACCGAGGGGAGAAAAAGAGACGCGGCGCGGGACAACCTCGGCGAGGCTCCGGCGTACGGCGGCGACGGCGGCTATAGGGCGGCGGCGGCGATGGCTATAGGGCGGCGGTGGCGGGTGAGGGGCGCGGGGTGGGGCGCGGCTAAGGAGGAGAGGGGCTTGGGATTGATGTGAGGAGAGGGGGGGTTGGGGTGTATTTATATAGGTGGGGGATTACTTGGGGTAGGGGGCAAGCAAAAGAGGGAAACAAAACAAGGAAAGGGGGGGGGGGCTAACCGGCCTAGAGTCCCTCTGGGACTCGGCCTAGAGCGAGGGAGGCGGCGGCCTGGCGCGCGCGCTGGCTGGGGAGGCGGCCGGCTGGCTGGGCCTTCGGCCCGGCTGGCCTTGGTCCTCTTTTTTTTGACTGGATTCGCGCGCGGAAAAACAAAAGAAAACTAAACTAAACGAACTCCAAAATTACTAAAGTAAATTTTCCCCGACTCCTAAAAATGAGTCGAACAAAATGAACTTTACTCCGGACCTAGAATGCAATTTTTTGAAAACGCGCATTTTTCCCTATCCAAATAAAAAGCAAACAAACATCGAAAAACAAAATTTGATTTATTCATTAGATCTTCATTTTTCCTAAATTTGGGAAAGTCATATTATTCCCTCTCTTATATTTTTGATATTGGAAAAAAATAATTGAAGATGAAATAAATAAATCAAATGATCCTCTTTTCAAAATTTGAGAAAACTCTCAAATATGAAAATAACGAAATCTCCAACTCTCTCCGTGGGTCCTTGAGTTGCGTGAAATTTCTAGGATCGACCAAAATGCAAGAAAATATGATATGCATGATGATCTAATGTATAACATTCCAAATTGCAAATTTGGGATGTTACACTGGGAGACAGAGTTTGTGTTTATGTGTGAAAAAGAGATATTTAAGAGGAAGAGTCATAGCTTCTCATACCTAAGGAGTGAAAGACATCTCTGTGTGAGAGGGGGTGCGAGTGGAACACAGGGGAATAGTAGAGAGAAATGAGACCCCGAGAGATGAAGTTTGTATTTGTGTGAGAGAAAGAGATTTCACATGAAGAATCATAGTTAGAGACACATAGTAGGGAGCGAGATATACTTAGAGAGAGATAGAGTGATGAAGGTCGAGGGAGAGAGTACCGTCAGTGTGTTACGAAGATAAAAGATCATTGTCGACATACAGGTAGCACGAGAGATACCCGAGAGACGATGAACGCGTATAGGTCTAGAGAGATACTCCTATATAAGCATGAGTGATAGCTATATGAGACGAATATCTGGATTAAAGGGGATTCAATTATTTAAACTGGAGATAACAACATTCATAATATCATAGCGCAAATTGGTGTATCAAACATACATATTTATTTGAATTTGAGGACACGTGTAATGTTATATAGTTTATCAATATTAGTGATCCATAGATTCTTTAATTAGAGACAATGCATGATTTATATGCAATTAATGTCTAAGCAGGATTACACTATATGTTGCGTGTGTGAAACACATCATACATGTTTGAGAAGTAAAAAACCGCATGAAACACACATTAATTGGAGATAGTTAGCGAGGAATGCATACATTGATTTCAACATAAAGTGGTTTCAATATTTGGAAATCCAAATTAAGATGGATACAGCCTTATGAATCTGAGATCATGCCATTTGTAAACCAAATTTATGTATAAAGGGTGTTGTGCTTTTGAAATTATATATATATATATATATAAAATGATGTATATAGAATTTTATTCCAATCGAAAATGAATCCTGCCCGAACAAAAATACTGGATTCGAATTGAGTTGGCATGGTAAACATGCACTCTTGCTCTGCAACAATTTGAACGAAGCGGGGAAAGTCGCAGTAACCGCCCGAAACCAAAATCTGCGAGATGGAAATTACTGGCTATCCCTGACACGCAAAGCCTATCGGCTCGATTTCTATAGGTTTTGATAGGGGTAGGTTTGTAATTCCACTCGAATGTGACATAACTGCCTCTCACCCGGATTCATACACTGTGGGCGCCAAAACACGGTGTCTCCTCGACCGAAATCGACTCCCTCCCCGATTCATACACGGTGGGCGCCAAAAACAAACTCTCGTCGGCAAATATTTGGTGTATGCGAGATTACCGTCTATCCCCAACCGACTAATATTGCTGTGATGTAGAAAATTTTAAACAGGGGCTAAGTTTGTAAATTTCCTCGCATTTGAGACAAGCGCGCCCTGAAGACATGGTTCCCCCCTTCCTCTCTCACTCCATTTCCCCATTCGTACTCTGTGGGCGCCAAAACACCCTCTCCACCCCAGCCTCCTCCATCCGCCACCCCATCCACCGCCGTCCTCCTCCACCATGCCAGAGCTGATACCTCGACGCCGTCTCCCATTACAAGAGATCGACCTCTCTCATCCATGGCTTCGGACCGGGATCCTTGCATCCCATCCTCTCGCTTCACCCCCGCCGCCGTACACCTTGTCGGTGCCGCTCCTACGACCGTCTCATCCACCGCACCCCATCGCCACCGTCTACCCTCCTAGATCTGCTTCCATGCCGCCAACATCCATCGCTACTGCAGCACCGTCACATTCTCAGCAAATGCATACACGGTGCCGCACCAGAGGCGGTAGTCTTCCGTATCTGCTAAACTTATTTATCACAGCAAGAAAATAGGTCGCCACTGCTTTACTCTAATTTCTTGTCCATCACTTACTTGTTAGTTGAAAGCAAACATTGGTTGTGAAGTTGCCTTTGTCCAGTTTGCACCTTCAGATCCGCCATGGCAGGCTCAACACTATACTCGCAATGCTTATGGTTTCCCCCTTTTATATTCCACACTATTTAAATGACAGTAGACTAAATTTCAAAATTGGGCCAGTCGATTTTTGAGAGCTCGCGGAGTTCGCCGGTGTGAAGGAAGGGGCTCGGCTGGTGACGGTGGTTGTGGGGGTGGTGATGGGGCCTCGCCGGACGAAGAAAACTCGACATGGGTGGGGAGGGGGTGGCATAGGAACACGGGCAGTGGGGACGGTTCAGGGGCGGGGGGGGGGGTTGGGGCCGGTTGTTCGGCCAGCGGCCTGTGTGGTGTTCTGTATGGAAAGAATCGGAGATGAGGAAGAAGAAGGGTTAGGAGACGTTGGATCTTCATCCAACCGAATAAAATGGTCGACTGGCCCAAATGACAAAAGTCATGCGACTTGCATGCAGACATGCAGAATATGCTTCCTCTTTGATAACCCATAAGTATAGGGGATCAATTGTAGCCTCTTTCGATAAGAGTGTCGAACCCAACGAGGAGCTAAAGGTAGAACAAATATTCCCTCAAGTTCTATCAACCACCGATACAACTCTACGCACGCTTAACGTTCGCCTTACGTAGAACAAGTATGAAACTAGAAGTACTTTGTAGGTGTTGTAGGCTAGGTTTGCAAGATAATAAAGAGCATGTAAATAAAAGCTAGGGGCTGTTTAGATGAAGACACAACTAAATTAGTTTCAGTAGAGAGCTTTTTGTCACGAGAAAGTTAGTTGTCCCTAGACAATCGATAACTAGACCGGTAATCATTATTGCAATTTTATTTGAGGGAGAGGCATAAGCTAACATACTTTCTCTTATTGGATCATATGCACATATGATTGGAACTCTAGCAAGCATCCGCAACTACTAAAGATCATTAAGGTAAAACCCAACCATAGCGTTATAAGGCATCAAGTCCTCTTTACTCCCATACACAAACAACCTACTTACTCGGGTTTGTGCTTCTATCACTCACGCCACCCACCATAAGCAAATCATGAACATATTGCAAAACCTATAGCGGGGATCCCTCACACTTGTGCAACACGGAGAGCACCATAGAGTAGCACCAATAATAAAACATGCAACTCAAACCAATCACAATCATCAATTAACCCATAGGACAAAACAGATCTACTCAAACATCATAGGATAGCCATACATCACTGGGAAATAATATATAGCGTTGAGCACCATGTTTAAGTAGAGATTACAGCGGGTAAAAGAGGGGTTACACCGTGATACGTCTCCGTTGTATCTATAATTTTTTATTGTTCCATGCCAATATTCTACAACTTTCATATACTTTTGGCAACTTTTTATACTATTTTTGGGACTAACATATTGATCCAGTGCCCAGTGCCAGTTCCTGTTTGTTGCATGTTTTTTGTTTCGCAGAATATCCATATCAAATGGAGTCCAAATGGGATAAAAACTGACGGAGATTTTTTTGGAATATATATGATTTTTGGGAAGAAAAATCCACACGAGACGATGCCCGAGGGGGCCACGAGGCAGGGGGCGCGCCCTAGGGGGTAGGCGCGCCCCTGACCCTCGTGGCCACTCCATAAGGCGGTTGTTTCCCTTATTTCGCCGCAAGAAAGCTAATATCCGGATAGAGATCGTGTTAAAATTTCAGCCCAATCGGAGTTACGGATCTCCGGGCATATAAGAAACGGTGAAAGGGTAGAATCTGAGAACGCAGAAACAGAGAGAGACAGAGAGACAGATCCAATCTTGGAGGGGTTCTGTTCGCACACGAACACGTCACCGTGTACCCTCGACGCCGGGGGTTATGCACCGCAGCTCACGTCGAAGGAGACCCGCCGGAAGCGCGGTACGCAAGACAATCCGGCGGGCGCTTTTGTAGACCCGAAACCCCACACGCCCGGGAGGGACCCCGTCAGGGTGCGCGGCGGCTATGGGCTGCCCTAGGTCGACCTGATCTCCCCTAGGTCCTCAAGGTTTGCCGCCCTACAATGAAGAAGAACGAGAAAGAAGAAGAACAAGGGATAAGGAAAAGTAAAGGTAAAAGATGAAGATAGATTTGTTCGATTGTGTGTTGTTCAATCGGCCGTCACCCCTTAGGTATATAAGAGACTGTTGGACTTCCCGTGCAAGGAAAAGGCTTGGATTCACGTTCAAAACCCTAGTCAAATTCGGATTGGTTTTGTCCGAACTTTCCAAAATTGTCCGGTTTAAACTGGCTGCACCTTGCGGGTAATTTTTTAGGTGGTAAACGACCTCGGATGAAAATGAGCCTAAAAGCAATCTTGACCATTTCGACAAGACGAACAACTTTCATGTTGAATGTTTTTTGATCAGAAGTCATATTGAGGGTCAAATCGCTCGCGCAAAACACCTGTTCCCTCGCGCTACCCATCAGACATGCGTCTGGTAGGGCGCGTCACATCTCGCCTCATGATAGGGCTGCACTCTAATTGTTCTAACTTTTGCATAAGGACTCGGATTTGGATGATTTTTATATCAAAGTCGATTGTTTCGACGAGACAAAAACAAATCGTGTAGATCATTGTTCCATACGAGGCCGTCTTGGGGCTGTAATCAGCCGAATAGTGTTCTGAATACAAAATCTCAGTACTTCAAACACAACTTCGGCCTTAGAGATGAGTTCGGATGGCTATGGCCCAAATATCAAAGTTTCTTATTTTGATGATACGGAACTTCCTCACTTTGAGCACTTTTCTTTTTGAGGTCAACACATGCCCCCTGTTTTTCGGCAAAACTTGTGAGCAGAAAATAATTTGCACGAAGTTTTTCTAAGCACGATGTCAACACTCCATCAGCCATTTGTACGTGCTTAGGACGATAGGTATATATCGGCCATTTAGATTAGCAACAAAAGTGAAGCTAATCGAACATATGATGATTTGGTAATACCCTTTCATGATGTAAGAAATTATATGGCATCCATGGATTAAAATAAGCCCATTGAGGGTAACCAATCATACCTGATGACGAATTCCATGGCATAGGTATCAACGGCATAGTTGAAGAATATGGATAATGTATAGACCGAAGATGTTGAAACCTTCGGCTTGGTCCTTCATAGTTTCACTATTTTCCTTCTTCACCTTTGCCGCACTCCTTGTAAAGGAAGCTCGCACATAATTATTATTTTGAATAATTCCTTTTGGAACCCATGCCATGTTTCTCTTTTCAAATTCTTGAGCACTAAACTTTTGCAACTTCTTCTTTTGCCAATATGATAAGCCTAGTGGGCACCCCGGCTGCGATTTTGTTTGAAGTAATGGCAATTCTTGTTTTACCTTGTGCACTCTCTTCTTCCCTTCGGATTTGGCACTTGATTGGCTTGCCTCATTGCCTTTTATAGCCAATGTCAATAATTTAATTGACTCTTTATCATTTGAGATCATAGCTGAAGTGGCACTCTTACGACCATCTCTTTTGACGTGGTAGACTTGCTCAACCACCTCCTTATTCTTCCTTGTGTTTCGGACTGATTCTTTTTTATTGAAATGGTCTTGAACATATGACTGCTCATTGAATGTTGGTCTTCTTGGAGTTGCATAATATTGGCGAGATGGTTTATAATAATACGGAGAATGTGCCCTTGTATTATACTTGTCCCATGAAGGATATGGATTTGCGTGAGCATAAGGAGGCATCCACGACATTGGCATTGACGGCCCAAAATAAGGATATGAATAAGTTGCATTCAAATTCTCTTCTTGCCAATATCGATCCTTGGATTTGCGCCTAGGGAGTGATCTTGATGCTTTTGCATTAGTTGGCCGATAAGCACTGCTCTCCTCACTTATCTTCTGATATTTTTCCAATAGTTGCGCGAAAGTGACTTTCGGCTTTTTACCTTTGCGCATATGTCGGCTTTTGTTTTCTTTGGCTGTGCTTGCACCGATCTTTGGATTTTCTTGTTGCCCCCCAGTCCTTGGCGTCTTCATTGTAGCTTCGATGGAATTCTCGCCCTCAAGATTATGTTCATTATGCTCTTCAGCAACTTCTTTACTTGAAAGCTTGATCCCATCGCCTGCAGTTTTTACCTTCTCTTTAAATGGATCGGCTTGAAGCAGCCGATGCAAAAACATTTTACCATCGGGACCAATTGGAATAGACTCGTCATCTCTTGGTGTCTCAACAAATTTCAATCGTCCTTTATCAATGGCCGATTTAACTATTTGACGAAACATGTTGCAATCCTCAATACTATGCTTGAACGAATGATGCAACTTACAATAAATTCGTCCTTGGATAGATGGCTTGACATGGTGATCAAGGATTCTAATGTAATTATTTTTCAACAATAAATCAAAGATTTGATCACACATGTTTGAATCGAAGGTATACGTTTTGTTTTCTAGCCGATCTTGGTGTGCGAACGGCTTTGGAGGTAAGCAAATGAATGGTTCAGATTTAGAATCTTCCCATTCGGCTATGCATTGTGTTTTGCACTCTATCTCCGATGTCTTTGGATAAGAAACTATACTGGCATCGGCTTGCTCAGGGGATTTAAACCTTGGCTTTAAATTTCTGAAACGAAAATAGTTAGAACATACATGTCTCAATTGAGACCAAGTGTAAGCCAAGTAAGAAATAAGCAAAGCTACCCAATTAGATATGAACTTTAAATAAAGCAATGGGAAAAGCTTTGGCTGCAGTAATAAGTCACTATCGGTCTCTTTGAATGGTACAATATATTGACCGATATGCTTAGTAACAGTTTTATTGCTAACAAGTAAATTGCCCTTCTTCATTGGTCTTTGAAAATTACTTATTAGAATTTTTCTAATAGATGCATCAATAATAAAGTTGTGACCAAATCTGAAAATAGGTAAATTACTTGCTAGACATACCTCTTCGAATATGTTGGGAGAGCATGATGATTGCATATGATGAATAATATTGTGCTTTGCTTTGGATGACTTCCCAACACCATGTCACAATTTTCTTCTTGATTTCGTGCACCATAAATTTGAAGATCTTCGTCAACCGAACTTTGTTCGGCTACTTGCTCTTGTCCTTGAAGCTTGTCAATTTCTATGGCACGAAACTCATAGGGCAGGAAGTAGGTTCCCTTAACTTCAAAAAAATCAAACATGGTTGTTTTGCTATGCTTTCCATGCCCTTTCTCAATAATGCTTGCCTCTTTGGATTTGATGGATTCGGAATATATACTACTTGATTCGGCTTTTTCAACCGAAGCACTTTTAGTTTCCGAATCATCATTCTTTTTGCCGGTTATATCAATTGGCAAGGCTTCTTTTCTTTGAGCCAATTCCCTATCAATTCTCTCTTGGCGAAGTACCTGCACCCTATCGCGCAAAGCTTTAACTCCCCTCTCAATTCTATCCTGCTCTAGATTAGTTTGCCTCCCAATGCTTTTAGAATCTTTCAACAATGAAGTGTTAGTGTTGCCGAAATTTTGCAATTGTGTAGGGGATGTATAATATGCTGCGGTACTAGGTGGAGGTGTATGCACTGCTGTATAACCATATGCTCTTTCGCCAATTCTATCAATGCATGTAGTTTCATCTTCTTGCAAAACTCTAGCCTTTATTGTAGCATAATCAAGAAACAACCCCTTTTCATATTTTTCAAGGCAAAGAGCACTAATTTTCTTGTTTTGTGCCAAGCTCTTTTTTAACGCAGCCACAAGCGCTTCTGGAAGGGATTGCTCCACAATACTTTCAGATTCTTTCGGCAATGATTCGTGAGTGTTGCCGAAATTCTCGAATTGCGTAGAGTATGCATTATATGCTACAGTATTTGATGACGGCACATGTGTTCCTGTAAAATTTTCACTTATTCGGCTATGACCATGAAGATGCGGGGCCAAATTATGAACATCTACAGTTGCATACGGTGCTGAAAAATTACTAAAATGAGGTGTAGCATATGATGGTTGAGAGTAACTGGCCGAATAGCTAGTAGTAGCATGGCCAATTCTCCCATCCATCGGCAAGGTTGGATTCACATACTGCAAATTAGTTGCCGATGAATAAAAAGGTGAAACACTTTCTTCTATGCTATTGGAAATTTTAACATGATGTGTTTCAAATTGATTAACCGAACCCATCATGTTGTTCATCGGCATATAGATTTGTGGGGTAGCCGATGCATGAGAGTTAGGATACATATGTTGTATGTTACTAGTATCATAAGAAGTTGAAACATGTAAATTACTTTGAATCGGCCTATGCACGTAATTAGATGCCTTATTGAAAAAACTAGGGCTGGCCGATAGAGTATAATCATTGAACGATCTAGTAACATCATATGCATTATTTGCATCTACAGTAGTGAATTGGGTATTCATATTACCTTTGTAGATTGCAAACCCTAGATGACGATCTCTTCGTAGCAAGAATGGGTCGGAGATCGTTCAAAGCTTCTTCCCCAGTGGAGTCGCCAAAAAGTGTGTTCGCACACGAACACGTCACCGTGTACCCTCGACGCCGGTGGTGATGCACCGCAGCTCGCGTCGAAGGAGACCCGCCGGAAGCGCGGTACGCAAGACAATCCGGCGGGCGCTTTTGTAGACCCGAAACCCCACACGCCCGGGAGGGACCCCGTCAGGGCGCGCGGCGACTATGGGCTGCCCTAGGTCGACCTGATCGCCCCTAGGGCCTCGAGGTTCGCCGCCCTGCAATGAAGAAGAACAAACGAAAAACGAGAAAGAAGAAGAACAAGGGAGAAGGAAAAGTAAAGGTAAAAGATGAAGATAGATTTGTTCGATTGTGTGTTGTTCAATCGGCCATCACCCCTTAGGTATATAAGAGGCGGCTGGACTTCCCGTGCAAGGAAAAGGCTTGGATTCATGTCCAAAACCCTAGTCAAATTCGGATTGGTTTTGTCCGAACTTTCCAAAACTGTTCGGTTTAAACTAGCTGCACCTTGCAGGTAATTTTTGAGGTGGTAAACGACTTCGGATGAAAATGAGCCTAAGAGCAATCTTGACCGTTTCGACAAGACGAACAACTTTCGTGTTGAACGTTTTTTGATCAGAAGTCATCTTGAGGGTCAAATCGCTCGTGCAAAACACCTGTTCCCTCGTGCTACCCATCAGACATGCGTCTGGTAGGGCGCGCCACATCTCGCCTCATGACAAGGCTGCACTCTGATTGTTCTAACTTTTGCATGCGGACTTGGATTTGGACGACTTTTATATCAAAATCGATCGTTTCAACGAGACGAAAACAAATCGTGTAGATCATTTTTTCATACAAGGCCGTCTTGGGGCTGTAATCAGCCGAATAGTGTTCTGAATACAAAATCTCAGTACTTCAAACACAACTTCGGCCTTAGAGATGAGTTCGGATGGCTATGGACCAAATATCAAAGTTTCTTATTTTGATGATACGGAACTTCCTCACTTTGAGCACTTTTCTATTTGAGGCCATTTTAATTATGTTTTTGACCATGCCAAAAACTGGTGTCAACAGGTTCTCGCCCCTCCCAAGCCATGGAGGCCATGGACCAGAGGGGAAACCCTTCTCCCATCTAGGGAGGAGGTCAAGGAAGAAGAAGAAGAAGAAGAAGAAGAAGAAGAAGGAGGAGGAGGGGGGCTCTCTCCCCCTCGCTTCCGGTGGCACCGGAGTGCCACCGGGGGCCATCATCATCACCGCAATCTTCGCCAACAACTTCACCGCCATCATCACCAACTCTTCCCCCCCTCTATGCAGCGGTGTAACCTCTCTCTTACCCGCTGTAATCTCTACTTAAACATGGTGCTCAACGCTATATATTATTTCCCAATGATGTATGGCTATCCTAGGATGTTTGAGTAGATCTGTTTTGTCCTATGGGCTATTTGATGATCAAGATTGGTTTGAGTTGCATGTTTTATTATTGGTGCTGTCCTATGGTGCTCTCCGTGTCGCACAAGCGTGAGGGATCCTCGCTGTAGGGTGTTGCAATACGTTCATGATTCGCTTATAGTGGGTTGCGTGAGTGACTGAAACACAAACCCGAGTAAGGGGGTTGTTGCGTATGGGATAAAGAGGACTTGATGCTTTAATGCTATGGTTGGGTTTTACCTTAATGATCTTTAGTAGTTGCGGATGCTTGATAGAGTTCCAATCATAAGTGCATATGATCCAATTAGAGAAAGTATGTTAGCTTATGCCTCTCCCTCATATAAAATTGCAATAATGATTACCGGTCTAGTTATCGGTTGCCTAGGGACAAATAACTTTCTCGTAACAAAAAGCTCTCTACTAAAACTAACTTAGTTGTGTCTTTTTCTAAACAGCCCCTACCTTTTATTTACATGCTCTTTATTACCTTGCAAACCTATCCAAAAACACCTACAAAGTACTTCTAGTTTCATACTTGTTCTAGGTAAAGCGAACGTCAAGCGTGCGTAGAGTTGTATCGATGGTCGATAGAACTTGAGGGAACATTTGTTCTACCTTTAGCTCCTCGTTGGGTTCGACACTCTTACTTATCGAAAACTGTTGCGATCCCCTATACTTGTGGGTTATCAAGACCTTTTTCTGGCGCCGTTACCGGGGAGCAATAGCGTGGGGTGAATATTCTCGCGTGTGGTTGTTTGCTTTATCACTAAGTAATTTTTATTTCCTGTTCTTAGTTGTTCTTTATCTTTAGTTATGGATATGGAACACGAAATACCAAAAAATTAGGTGTACTTTCTGCTCATGGAGATGGGGAACCTCCTAAAACCCTCGATGCTCGTTATGTGACAGATATTATGTACTACTTTAATAATCCTGAGAAAACCCCATTCAATTATGTAATGGGAGTAACGTTGGATCAACGCGAATACTTTAGGGATTATCGCTTGACACAAAAAGGGATACTATTATGGGATCAAATTCATATATTGAATTGGTATGCTAGGCAACTATGCTTGAGATATGATTATACTTGTTGCTCTAGGATGAAGGCTCCACACCTTCCCTTTTTATGCGAATTTAATGATAATAAAACCTTAGCTTCTTATGATAATTGTATATATGATTACTATGATGTGGAACAAATAGAAGAATTTGTTGCTTTTATGGGTGCTTATGAAATTGAATATATGTTTAAAGAGTTTGAAGATTTTGATGATCCGGTTTATAGACCTGAAAATTTAGCTATCCTTAAATATTGCTATGAGAATTATGAATAGAATTCCAATATTAATGCACTTATTGAGAAAGTCTCTGTTGTCCAAGAAGAGACTAATATTTTGCAGGAATCTATGGAAGAAGAAGTTGATGAAACTATGAGCCCATTGGATGAAAAAGATGAGGAGGAGAGCGAAGAACAAAAGGAGGAAGGTCGGATTGATCACCCGTGCCCACCTTCTAATGAGAGTAACTCTTTAACTCATACATTGCTTAATTTCCCTTCGTGCTTACCGAAGGATGAATGCTATGATAATTGCTATGATCCCGTTGATTCTTTTGAAATATCCCTTTTTGATGATGCTTGATATGCTTGTGGCCAAGATGCCAATATGAATTATGCTTATGAAGATGAACTTGCTATAGTTCCTTATGTTAAACATGAAATTGTTGCTATTACACTCACGCATGATAGTCCTATTATCTTTTTGAATTCTCCCAACTACACTATATCGGAGAAGTTTACCCTTATTAAGGATTATATCGATGGGTTGCCTTATACCGTTGCACATGATGATTTTGATGAATATAATATGCATGTGCTTGCTGCTCCTACTTGCAATTATTATGAGAGAGGAACTATATCTCCACCTCTCTATGTTTCCAATATGATAAAATTGCAAGAAACTATTTATACTATGCATTGGCCTTTACTATGTGTGCATGAATTGTTCTTTTATGACATGCCGATGTGAAAGCACAAGTGCTCCCTGGGTGGTTTTGGTAATTAATGTCAACATATCCCTTGTTGGACTAACACTTTTACCTAGTATATTTCAGATAAGTTCAACAATGGAGTGGCATGGACTAGAGGATGTGGAACCCCTTCAAGATGCTAAGGACAAAGGATTGGCTCAAGCTTCAAGATCAAGACTCTACAGTTTCTATTTTAGTGATCCAAGATCACATTGAGTCTATAGGAAAAGCCAATACTATCAAGAGGGGATGAGGTGTTGCTTAATGGCTTGCTTGCTCAAAGTGCTTAGTGATATGCTCCAAAACCCTCAACTACCTTCCCACATCCACATATGACCTAAACCAAAAGTCAAACTCGGCCCCACCGATTCTATCTATCCTGCGCCACCGAGTTTCAGATGTCATAGCCACTGCCACAAACCCTAGCAAATCGGTTTCACCGATAGGGATCTCGGTCTCACCGAGATGGGATTGTAATCTTTCTATGTATGTCCATTACCAAAATCGGTCTCACCGAGTTTGAGCAATCGGTACTACTGAGATTACAATGCAAACCCTCCGGTTAGCTTATTACCAAAATCGGTCCCACCGAGTTTGCGTAATCGGTCATACCGAGTTTGCCAGACAAACTCTCTGGTTAGCTTATTACCAAAATCGGTCCCACCAAGTTTGTGTAATCCGTCACACCGAGATTACATTATGCCCTAACCCTAACCATATCGGTCCTACCGAGTTGCATCTCAGTCCCACCAAAAATCCTAACGGTCACTAGGTTTGCTGAATCAGTCCGACCGAGTTTAACCATTCGGTCCCACTGAGTTTGGCAAATTGTGTGTAACGGTTAGATTTTGTGTGGAGGCTATATATACCCGTCCACCCACTCTTCATTCGTGGAGAGAGCCATCAGAACATACCTACACTTCCAATACACATTTTCTAAGAGAGAACCACCTACACTTGTGTTGAGGTCAAGATATTCCATTCCAACCATATGAATCTTGATCTCTAGCCTTCCCCAAGTTGCTCTCCACTCAAATCTTCTTTCCACCAAATCCAAATCCTGTGAGAGAGAGTTGAGTGTTGGGAAGACTATCATTTGAAGCACAAGAGCAAGGAGTTCATCATCAACACACCATTTGTTAGTTCTTGGAGAGTGGTGTCTCCTAGATTGGCTAGGTGTCACTTGGGAGCCTCCAACAAGATTGTGGAGTTGAACCAAGGAGTTTGTAAGGGCAAGGAGATCGCCTACTTCGTGAAGATCTACCACTAGTGAGGCAAGTCCTTCGTGGGCGACGGCCGTGATGGAATAGACAAGGTTGCTTCTTCGTGGACCCTTCGTGGGTGGAGCCCTCCGTGGACTCGCACGACCGTTACCCTCCGTGGGTTGAAGTCTTCATCAACGTGGATGTATGATAGCACCACCTATCGTAACCACGACAAAAACATCCGTGTCTCCAATTGCGTTTGAATTCTCCAAACCCTTCCCTTTACATTCTTGCAAGTTGCATGCTTTACTTTCCGCTGCTCATATACTCATTGCATGCTTGCATGATATGTATTGTGTTTGTTAAACTTGTGCTTAAACTCCACTTAAACTTAAGAATATTAAAAACTGCAACTTTTGGCACTTAGTGTGTAATCACCCCCCCTCTAGACACCTCTTCTCGATCCTTTCAATTGGTATCAGAGCATTGGTCTCCATTGCCTTGGTTTAAACACCATTGGAGAAGATGGATGTGTCTACTTTGGGGAGTCTTAGACATAGAGTGCCTATTCTTGATGGAGAATATTTTCATGAGTGGGAAAATGAAATGCTTGAGATTTTCAATGAATATCATTTGAACAAGTACATTACTAGCCCTTGTGCACCTCATGTTGATGTTGGGGAACGTAGTAATTTCAAAAAAAATCCTACGCACACGCAAGATCATGGTGATGCACAGCAACGAGAGGGGAGAGTGTGATCTACGTACCCTTGTAGACCGACAACGGAAGCGTTATGACAACGCGGTTGATGTAGTCGTACGTCTTCACGGCTTGACCGATCAAGCACCGAAACTACGGCACCTCTGAGTTCTAGCACACGTTCATCTTGATGACGATCCTCGGACTCCGATCCAGCAAAGTGTCGGGGAAGAGTTCCGTCAGCACGACAGCGTGGTGACAATCTTGATGTTTAACTGTCGCAGGGCTTCGCCTAGGCACCACTACAATATTATCGAGGACTATGGTGGAAGGGGGCACCGCACACGGTTAAGAGAACGATCTTAGAGAACAACTTGTGTCTAGGGGTGCCCCTGCCCCCGTATATAAAGGAGCCAAGGGGGGGGTGCGGCCGGCCCTAGGAGGAGGCGCGTAGGAGGAGTCCTACTCCTACCGGGAGTAGGACTCCCCTCCCTTTTCCCTAGTTGGATTAGGACTTGGGGGGAAGGAGGAGAGGGAAGAAAGGAAAGGGGGGCGCCGCCCCCCTCCTTGTCCAATTCGGACTTGGGGGGAGGGGCGCGTGGCAGCCCCTAGGTGCCGGGGTACTGACCCACGAGCACCTATGGGACCGGCGGACCGAGTCCCTTTCGGTTCGGCGGGGGCGAGGGTCGCACGAAGAGCGGATCGAGGCGGAGCACACGAGCAGTTTACCCAGGTTCGGGCCGCACGGATGCGTAAAACCCTACTCCTGCTTTGTGGTTTGTATTGAGTTCTTGCTCGGGAGCGCGGAGTGCTACAGTACACTCCAGCAGCTAACGAGACCGAGCCTGAGTGTTCTCTTTTTTGCCGACCCCCCCTACGTTGCGCATGGGCCTCCTTTTATATGCTCAAGGGGTCACCGACAGGTGGCAACGTAGACAAGGGTAAAAATGGAAAGGTGTTGCGGTTGGTACAGCTACCTGCTACAGTGTATCATACCTAACCCTGACGGCAGGGGACAAGGGCATTAAATGCCCGTCTGCGTCGCTTAAATAGTGCAAAAGGGACCGTCAGGGACGCCACCGCCCGCCACGATGGCAATCTTGTCAGCGCCGCTTGCCACCGCGCACCGCTGGCTGCACAGCCTCCCGCCACGTACGCTTGGAAGGGTCCCAGAGCGACACGTTGGTGGATGTGCTGGAGCGTGGACACAGAGTGGTGGCTGCCGCGGCAAGCGCCTTGCCGCGGTCGTTGTCTTGTCGCGTCCGAGAGCTTGTCGCTCACCGGGCCTTGCCGGGACGTGTGGCGCGTCGCGGAAAGTTCCTTGAGATGCCTTGGTTGGCCTTCCCGGCAAGCTCCTCTTGCCGGGGTCTTGTCTCCTTGAATGGCTCCAGGGGAACCACGGAGGACCTTGGCGGTCACCTGACAAGCCTTGCCGCGGGATGCCGCGACTGCCCGTGCACAAGTTCGGGATACTAGGGTACCCCTACTCTAGTACACCGACAGGAGCCCCCGGGCCTGGGCCATACACGGTGCCGAGCGCTGTTGGGCCAGGCCCAAAACAGGGCATGGGCACGCGCGGCCTGGGTTACGCCGTATCTCTCTCCGTATCCACCGTGCCCTCCCCGAACGGCACGTGTTGAATGCGGCGTCATGGGAGAGATCGTGGGTGGTTTCTTTATTCGGAAATGCGGAACGTCCGCCCCCTCCCTCCTTATAAGCAGGGGAAACAGGGGCAGTTCGCCCATTCGCCGATTGCTACTCCAATCTTGGAAATCTCCGCCGCTCCCTTGTCTTCTCAAAGCTGAAAGAGAGCAGCGCCCCGCCCCCCATCGCCACCAGCACCACCAACGCCGTCGACCTCCTCCACCACTTCCGCCATGGCTCCGAGAGCCGACAAGGGGAAGGTTGTGAAGTCGACCGAGGCACAGCGGCTTGCGGTGCTGCAAAAGGAGCGGGCAATCTCCCCCCCCCAAGCTTGCCGCGAGGAAGCTGAGGGAGGATTACTATCTCTTCTGGTCGACGGACACGCGAGCGCATCCGCGCACGAAGGTACTTCCAGCCGCCGCTTGGAAAATGGCTCCAAACGGATATCCTTTCTTCGCCTTGTTCTTCTACTGCGGGCTCTGCCCGCCATTCTCTGAGTTTTTCTGCGATATCATGAACACCTACGGATTCCACCTCCTTGACTTCACCCCCAATACCGTTCTGACCATGGCAGTTTTCACACATCTCTGCGAAAACTTTGTCGGAGTCCATCCCAATGTAGCCCTTTTTCGCCACTTCTTTATGCCCCGAGTAGAGAGAGGAGAACCTTTATCTGGCGGAATCGCCTGGATCTCGAGGTCCGGCAAGAAGGACACTTATCTGGAGGGAGAGTTCCGCGGCAAGTGGGAGGAATGGAGAGCAGACTGGTGCTGGATTGTCGAGGAAAACCCGCAGTCGTTTACCGCCCGGCGCCAAGCCCCAGTAGCACGCGGCAGCGATTGGAGTGACGTGGCCCCGGAAGATGATAGGCTTAAGATTGCCGTCACCCGGATCCTACGCCTCAGGCTTGCCGGGCTCACTGTAGGTGCTGTTGGCGCAGATTTTCTTCGCCGCCGCATTGCCCCCCTGCAGGAACGGGGGAGACCCACCTGGGAATTCAAGAATGTGGCGGATATCATGAGGCTGCATCCGGGCCTCAACTTCAACTTCACTGTTTTGGAGCTCAACGCGATGCTCCAGGAGCTGTTCAAGTATGACCCTCAACATCCTGAAGTGTTCAGGTTGCCGCAGGGTGTCGTTCCGCTGTGCAACAACTCCGCGCTCGACCGCATCCGTGCAATGATGCCGCAGTGCGATTCGCATGGAATTGTCCCAACTTGGCAAGAGCCTGCAGACGACGTCGTGCAGCAGTTCTTTGACGGCTTGGTAGAAGTGCCGGTCTGCTCCGATGAAAAGGATAGGCTCACCCGCGACACTACCAATGCGGAGATGACACGCATCGCCACCAGGCTGGAAGAGGCGGCGGCAGCCGCAGCCGCGGGCGAATTTGGATTCACCGTAGAGGAGGCAGATGCAGCAGAGGCGGCAAGACGTGCCGAGTGAGGGGAGCCCGCCGGCGAGAAAGTGCTTGCCGGGCATAACGCCGAGTCGAGCGAGCCTGCCAAGGATACGAGCGGCTCGCTGGAGATCAACTCTTCTTCCTCCTCATCTTCAGGCAGCTCGCTGCAAGCAGAGCCTCCATCCCCACCAAGAAGGCATCTCCGCAAGGCCGGGGACATAGCGGGGCGGCAAGCGAGTGAGCAGTCGCCGCGCCGCGTGACGCGCTCCACCGCGGCTGCCGGGGCGCTGATCCACGGGCACCTATGGGACCGGCGGGCCGGGTCCCTTTCGGTTCGGCGGGGGCGGAGGTCGTGCAAAGAGCAGATCGAGGCGAAGCACGCGAGCGATTTACCCAGGTTCGGGCCGCACGGATGCGTAAAACCTTACTCCTGCTTTGTGGATTTGTATTGATTTCTAGCTCGGGAGCGCGGAGTGCTACAGTACACACCGGCGGCTAGCAAGACCGAGCGTGAGTGTTTGAACTGGCTCCCCCCCGTTGCACACGGGCCTCCTTTTATATGCTCAAGGGGCTGCCGACAGGTGGCAACGGAGGTAAAGGGCAAAAATGGAAAGGTGCTGTGGTAGGCACATCTACCTGCTACAGTGTATCGTACCTAACCCTGGCGGCAGGGGACAATGGCATTAATTGCCCGTCTATGTTGCCTAGACAATACCGAAAGGGACCGCTAGGGACGCCACCGTTTGCCACGATGGTTATCTTGTCAGCGCCTGCTTGCCACCGCGCACCCCTAGCTGCACAGCCTCCTGCCACGTGTGCTTGGGAGGGTCCTAGAGCGACACGTTGGCGGGTGTGCTAGAGCGCGGGCGTGAAGTGGGGGTTTCCCGCGGCAAGCTCCTTGCCGCGGTCGTCGTCTTGTCGTGTTCGGGAGCTTGTCGCTCACCGGGCCTTGCCGGGACGCGCGGCGCGTCGCGGCAAGTTTTCTTGGTATGCCTTGGTTGGCCTTCCCGGCAAGCTCCTCTTGCCGGGGTTTTGTTTCCTTCCCGGCCAGCTCCTCTTGCCGGGGCCTTGGTTTGAGTACTTTGTTCTTGAATGGCTCCAAAAGAACCACGGAGGATCTTGGCGGTCACCCGGCAAGCCTTGCCGCGGGATGCTACGACTGCCCGTGCACAAGTTCGGGATACTAGGGTACCCCTACTCTAGTACACCGACAGGAGCCCCCGGGCCTGGGCCAGACATGGTGCCGAGCGCTGTTGGGCCAGGCCCAAAACAGTGCACGGGCACGTGCGGCCTAGGTCACGCCGCATATCTCTCCGCTTCCACCGCGCACGCCCAGAACGGCACGCGTCGAACGCGGCGTCGTGGGCGATATCGTGGGTGGTTATTTTATTCGGAAATGCGGAACGTCCGCCCCCTCCCCCTTCATAAGCAGAGGAAATGGTGGTAGTTCGCACATTCGCCTGTTGCTGTTTCCAATCTCAGAAACCTCCGCCGCTCCCTCGCCTTCCCAGAGCAGAGAGAGAGAGAGCAGCGCCCCGCCCCCCATTGCCGCCAGCATCACCAACGCCGTCGGCCTGCTCCACTGCTTCCGTCATGGCTCCGAAAGCCGACAAGGCGAAGGCCGTGAAGTCGACCGAGGAGCGGGCAGTTTCCCCCCCAAGCTTGCCGCGAAGGAGCTGAGGGAGAAGTACTACCTCTTCTGGTCGGCGGAGACGCGCGCGCATCCGCACACAAAGGTACTCCCCGCCATTGCTTGGAAGAAGGCTCCGAACGGATACCCCTTTTGCCCTTTTCGCCTCCTTGACCTACCTCCTTAAGAGAGGGACAGGAAAGGGATTACGGGCATCTTATCTTTTTAATTTGTAAGCCTTCGGGCCTTAGCTGCATCTAAAACTTGTAATCCTCTCTTTCATGTTTTTCATCCTCCATGGACTGTACCTAAGTGGGATGTTTTTTAATGAAAAGGGGATGCTTGCCGGGTTATTTGTCTCGCGGGTTGAACCCACGCCAAGGAGCAAATCCTTGGTATCCCTCGGACAGACATTTCATCTCCCGGCAACAGGCCCTGCTGCCTTCCCACGTCGCTCGACCTTTCTCACGCCTTTGACGAAGGCGGGAACGAGGTGGGTGCGGCCTCCTCGTTTCATCCCTTTGCTGTCGCGACTACGACCAAACTTGGCCCCGGGAACGAGCCCCAGGGCCTAGAGTTGAGGGAGCACGGCAGTTTTCAGGAAGAAACGTGGTTTCGCATTCCCCAGTCCATAAGAGGATGCATGATGAGGGACGAAAGACTTATCTGATATCGCAGCCCCCGGCAACTCTAGCTTGCCGTGGATGAATCTTGGCACTCGCAGCCCCCAGCAACACTGGCTTGCCGGGGCCCAGGTGCTGGCGCGCCCTTCCTCTCCTTTTCGTCCTCAAGCGGTCTGGCCAGGATATGCGAGCCCTGCGAACGAAAGAAAAGCAAAGGGACGGACACTCGACCTCTAAGCTAGGGGTTAGCCGCTGTTACGCACTATCAACCCTAACCAAGGACGAGACTCGACCTAGCATGCATGCTATAACCCCCGGGTGTCAGCGCTTCATCTACTTGTGCTCAGGGTCTGCGCCTGGCTTTGTACAAAGGATTACATGCAACAGCGGCAAGACTTGTACAAAAGGGTGGTTGCCGGACAGGGTCCGACAACCGCGCCTTACGGGTAAAACTTACGAAGATGCCCGATGTTCCAGGAGTAGCTCACCGGTACGCCATCTTCGGTCTCAAGGCGGACATCACCAGGCCTTGTGACTCGCTTCACCCGGTAAGGGCCTTCCCACTTCGGCGTCAACTTGTTGGAATTCTTGGCGGACTGAACGCGCCGAAGAACAAGGTCGCCTTCCTTGAGACTCCTGGCATTGACTCTGCGGCTATGGTAGCGGCGCAGAGCTTGCTGGTAGCGAGCGGCTCGCACAGCAGCCTGAAGACGGTCTTCCTCAAGGAGCAGTGCGTCATCTTGCCGCAGCTGCTCTTGCTCGAGCCCATCATAAGCGAGCACTCGAGGTGACCCGTATACGAGTTCCGTGGGGGTAACTGCCTCTGCTCCATAGACTAGAGCGAAAGGTGTCTGTCCAGTGGCTCGATTTGGCGTCGTCCTGATCGACCAAAGAACCACCGACAGCTCCTCGATCCAGTTTCTTCCGCACTTGTGCAGCCTGTCGAAAGTTCTGGTCTTGAGCCCGCGCAGCACTTCAGCATTTGCCCTCTCCGCTTGACCGTTGCTTCTCGGGTGAGCAACAGAAGCGAAGCAGATCTTGGCGCCAAGATCTTGGACGTATTGCATGAAGGTGCGGCTCGTGAATTGTGTACCGTTGTCGGTGATTATCCTGTTAGGGATCCCGAAGCGGCAAACAATCGACCTGAAGAACTTGACGGCTGACTGTGCGGTCACCTTCCTCACTGGTTCCACTTCCGGCCACTTTGTGAACTTGTCGATTGCAACGTACAAGTACTCAAAGCCCCCGACGGCTCAGGGAAAGGGGCCGAGGATGTCGAGCCCCCAGACCGAAAATGGCCAGGATAAAGGGATCGTCTGGAGGGCTTGAGCTGGCTGGTGTATCTGCTTGGAATGGAACTGGCACGCTTCACACTTGGTTACTTGTGGAGTTGCATCCTGGAGGGCTGTTGGCCAGAAGAAACCTTGCCGGAATTCTTTGCCGACAAGTGCTCTTGCGCCAATGTGGTGACCACATATGCCTCCGTGTATCTCTGCCAACAGCTTTTGTCCGTCTTCCCGGTGAATACACTTCAATTTCACACTGTTGAGTCTTCTTCTGTACAGTGTCTTGTCGACAAACTGGTACATACTTGACTGCCGGGCTACTCTTTCCGCTTCTTCTTGCTCTTCGGGAAGTTCTCCTGTCTGAAGGAAACGGACAATCTGCTGCGCCCATGTTGGAGCTTGTGGCTCGACAACAAGGACTAAAGGCAACTCTGCTGCTGCGGGAACATCCGCTTCTACGGCAAGAACCTGCGGCTCTGCCGGAGCTTGACGTTCCCCGACAAGCTTGCCGGGGCAAAACTTGTCGGGAGCTTCTGCTTCAACGGAACAAACCCTAGGGCTTGCCGGAGCGTCTTGCTCCTCAGCGCTCTTGGTGTTGGTCTCAGCTGCTGCGGGAACATCCGCTTCTACGGCGAGAAGCTGTGTCTCTGCCGGAGCTTGACGTTCCCCGACAAGCTTGCTGGGAGCTTCTGCTTCAACGGAACAAACCCTAGGGCTTGCCGGAGCAGACTGCTCCTCAGCGCCTTCAACGTTGATCTTAGGGACCTTCTTGGCGGTGGCTTCAGGAAGCTCTGCCGGCAAATAGTCACCAGAAATCAACTTCCTTTTCTTGCTCTGTCCAGTTGATGGTGTTACGGACGGTCGAGTCAGCTTGAGCACAAAGATTCCTGGTTCCACAGGTAGCTTAAGCGCGGCGCATTTTGACAGGCCATCAGCAATGGCGTTGTGAGCTCTTGGAACATGCTCCATTTGTAGGCCGTCAAAGTGCTCTTCTAGCTTTCTCACTTCGTCAACGTAAGCTTCCATCAACGGACTCTGATAATTCTTGTTTACTTGGCGGACGACAAGCTGTGAGTCACCCCTGACAATGAGCTTCTTGATCCCAAGGTCTGCCGCGATCCTGAGACCGGCAAGCAATCCCTCGTACTCTGCAGTATTGTTTGTTGCTTGCTCCTTGGGAAAGTGCATCTGGACTACATACTTGAGGTGCTCTCCGGTGGGTGCGATAAGCAGCACACCAGCGCCGGCGCCTTGCAGCGAAAAGGCACCATCAAAGTACATCAGCCACTCTTTGCTTGCTTCCTTGTTGGGGATGCTCGTTTCTGGCATTTCTTCATCTTGTCGCGGCCGCGGGGAGGCCTGTCTCCTTGCCGCTGCTTGGCCTTGCCGTGGCGTCCTCCCCGTCCGGCGCGCTTCTTGCCGGATTCTCCAGCACCCCCTTGGGCCCTCTCCTTGTCGCGCCGCTCATACTCAGCTTTTTGCTGCTGGACAAGCTGCTCGACTTTCTTGCAGCTCTGGAGGTCATGGCCCTTGGTGCGGTGAATCTTGCTATATTGGTTGTCAGAGCCGTCCTGCTTGTCGGCAGCTGCCACAGCCTGGCAGTTGGTGCATGCGGCAACCTCCTTGCCGGAGCTACTGACCTTGGCTCGCTTGGCGCCGCCGTCGCCGCCGGACTGCTCAACGACCAGCACCTCTTTGTTCTGCTTCTTCCTGTTGTTGCGCCGCCGGTTTCTCTTTGCCGGGGCGGCATCCTCGCTGTCAGATCCCCCTGCTCCAGTACCTTCTCCGGGGAATTTCCTCCCTTCCTCAGCGCGTGCACACTTGTCAGCCAGGGCATATAGCTCGCTGACGTCCCGAATCTTGCACATCACCATCTCCTCCCGCATCCTGCGGTTACGCACGCTCTGATGGAACGCGCTGATTACCGCGGCAGGGTGGATATTTGGGATGTTGTGCTGTACACGGCTGAACCTCTGGATATACTTGCGCAGGGGCTCCCCTTCCTTCTGGACGAGCAGGTGAAGGTCACTCTCTTGGCCATGAGGTTTTTGGCCGCCTGTGAAGGCGCCAACAAACTGATGGCACAGGTCTGCCCAGGAGGATACGGAGTTGTCTGGCAAGTGCATGAGCCAGGACCTGACGTTGGGCTTAAGCACCAGCGGGAAGTAGTTGGCAAGGATCTTGTCGTCCCGTCCCCCAGCAGCCTGCACCGCGATGGTGTAGATGCTGAGGAACTCCGACGGATGCGACTTGCCGTCGTACTTCTCCGGCACGTCCGGCTTGAAATTTTTCGTACTGGGCCACTGGACTTGCCGCAGCTCACGAGTGAACGCAAGGCAACCTACCGCGTACGGCAAGTCGCCTGGTTCCCCTGGCGCATGCATGTCAACAGAGGGCCCAGCGCGCTGGTCTGATCGACGTCGCGCTTCTCTTTGGTGCTCGATGCGAGTACGAGCGTCTTCTTGTTGTCGTTCTTGAAGAACTTGGCGCTGATCGCGACGAGCTCGCGGATCTGACGACGCGGTGGAGTCGCTGTCGAGGTGGACCCGGCGAGTCGGCGATCTTGGCCTTCGGGGTGGAGAGTGCACAGTAGTTGCACCCCCACCAGTCTTTTCATCTCTGACTCGTGCCTGGCTGGCTTGCCGCGGCTGAGACGTGCTCGGCTGCCGTGGAGTGTCGCCGTTGGCGAAGCCGATGAGACTCTGGATAGTGGCCCTCCAGCCGTCGATCTTGTCCGCCGCTGGAGGGTAGTCTAGGAGTAGCTGAGCTCGCGCCAGAGCTTCTGCTGCAGTGGCGGGCGGCGGTGGCGAGCGGTGCGAGGAGCGGGATATGCTCGGACTTCTAACTACGTTAGAAGGAGCAGTATCCCATCCAGGCGACCGTGTCTCGCTCGCGCCAGCGGGTTGACGTGCATGGTGGTCCTGAGCGCTCCGAGATCCACCAGCTCGATCTTGATCTAGCGAACGCATGGTACCGTGAGTACCATGACGATGCCGGTCCCGCGCCTCCTGAGATGGGCGCGGTGCATGCACGGACGCCGAGGTCTTGGAGTGCGCCCAGTCATTGTGGGAGCCGGCTACGCCGCCGATGGGCGGCGCAACCTTGTCCTTGGACCTGGCAGCACCGCGAGCTCCCTCGTCGACGCCCGTTCTTCCGCCGCCGTCTGCCCCACCAACCATTTGCTCCGGCGGTGGTTGGCTCGGCGCGGACGGAGCAGCTGCCTCCGAAACCTTCTTCTTCAGCGGCATGTTGATGAAGATCTAGCTCGCAAGAACGCCGGATCTGGTTCGCACAACTTCGACGCCCCCTACCTGGCGCGCCAAAGATGCTGGGGCGCTGATCCACGGGCACCTATGGGACCGGCAGGCCGGGTCCCTTTCGGTTCGGCGGGGGCGGAGGTCGTGCAAAGAGCAGATCGAGGCGAAGCACGCAAGCGATTTACCCAGGTTCGGGCCGCACGGATGCGTAAAACCCTACTCCTGCTTTGTGGATTTGTATTGATTTCTAGCTCGGGAGCGCGGAGTGCTACAGTACACACCGGCGGCTAGCAAGACCGAGCGTGAGTGTTCGAACTGTTGGAAATATGCCCTAGAGGCAATAATAAATTGATTATTATTATATTTCCTTGTTCATGATAATCGTTTATTATCCATGCTAGAATTGTATTGATAGGAAACTCAGATACATGTGTGGATACATAGACAACACCATGTCCCTAGTAAGCCTCTAGTTGACTAGCTCGTTAATCAATAGATGGTTACGGTTTCCTGACCATGGACATTGGATGTCGTTGATAATGGGATCACATCATTAGGAGAATGATGTGATGGACAAGACCCAATCCTAAGCACAACACAAGATCATGTAGTTCATATGCTAAAGCTTTTCTAATGTCAAGTATCATTTCCTTAGACCATGAGATTGTGCAACTCCCGGATACCGTAGGAGTGCTTTGGGTGTGCCAAACGTCACAACGTAACTGGGTGGCTATAAAGGTGCATTACAGGTATCTCTGAAAGTGTCTGTTGGGTTGGCACGAATCGAGATTGGGATTTGTCACTCCGTGTAAACGGAGAGGTATCTCTGGGCCCACTCGGTAGGACATCATCATAATGTGCACAATGTGACCAAGGGGTTGATCACGGGATGATGTGTTATGGAACGAGTAAAGAGACTTGCCGGTAACGAGATTGAACAAGGTATCGGTATACCGACGATCGAATCTCGGGCAAGTACCATACCGCTAGACAAAGGGAATTGTATACGGGATTGATTGAGTCCTTGACATCGTGGTTCATCCGATGAGATCATCGTGGAACATGTGGGAGCCAACATGGGTATCCAGATCCCGCTGTTGGTTATTGACCGGAGAACATCTCGGTCATGACTACATGTCTCCCGAACCCGTAGGGTCTACACACTTAAGGTTCGATGACGCTAGGGTTATAAAGGAAGTTTGTATGTGGTTACCGAATGTTGTTCGGAGTCCCGGATGAGATCCCGGACGTCACGAGGAGTTCCGGAATGGTCCGGAGGTAAAGATTTATATATAGGAAGTCCTGTTTCGGCCATCGGGACAAGTTTCGGGGTCATCGGTATTGTACCGGGACCACCGGAAGGGTCCCGGGGGCCCACCGGGTGGGGCCACCTGCCCCGGGGGGGCACATGGGCTGTAGGGGGTGCGCCTTGGCCTACATGGGCCAAGGGCACCAGCCCCTAGAGGCCCATGCGCCAAGATATAGGAAAAAGGGGAGAGTCCTAAAGGGGGAAGGCACCTCCGAGGTGCCTTGGGGAGGATGGACTCCTCCCCCCCTCTTAGCCGGACCCCTTCCTTGGAGGAAGGGGCAAGGCTGCGCCTCCCCCCTCTCCCCTGCCCCTATATATAGTGGAGGGGAGGGAGGGCATCCACACCTGAGCCCCTGGCGCCTCCCTCCCTCCCGTGACACCTCCTCCTCTCCCGTAGGTGCTTGGCGAAGCCCTGCAGGATTGCCACGCTCCTCCATCACCACCACGCCGTTGTGCTGCTGCTGGATGGAGTCTTCCTCAACCTCTCCCTCTCTCCTTGCTGGATCAAGGCATGGGAGACATCGTCGAGCTGTACGTGTGTTGAACGCGGAGGTGCCGTCCGTTCGGCACTAGGATCATCGGTGATCTGAATCACGACGAGTACGACTCCATCAACCCCGTTCACTTGAACACTTCCGCTTAGCGATCTACAAGGGTATGTAGATGCACTCTCCTTCCCCTCGTTGCTAGTCTCTCCATAGATAGATCTTGGTGACACATAGGAAAAATTTGAATTTCTGCTACGTTCCCCAAACAGTGGCATCATGAGCTAGGTCTATTGCGTAGATTCTTTGCACGAGTAGAACACAAAGTAGTTGTGGGCGTCGATATTGTTCAATATGCTTGCCGTTACTAGTCTTATCTTGATTCGGCGGCATCGTGGGATGAAGCGGCCCGGACCAACCTTACACGTACGCTTACGTGAGACCAGTTCCACCGACAAACATGCACTAGTTGCATAAGGTGGCTGGCGGGTGTCTGTCTCTCCCACTTTAGTCGGATCGGATTCGATGAAAAGGGTCCTTATGAAGGGTAAATAGCAATTGGCATATCACGTTGTGGTTCATGCGTAGGTAAGAAACGTTCTTGCTAGAAACCCATAGCAGCCACGTAAAACATGCAAACAACAATTAGAGGACGTCTAACTTGTTTTTGCAGGGTATGCTATGTGATGTGATATGGCCAAAAAGGATGTGATGAATGATATATGTGATGTATGAGATTGATCATGTTCTTTCAATAGGAATCACGACTTGCATGTCGATGAGTATGACAACCGGCAGGAGCCATAGGAGTTGTCTTTATTTATTTGTGACCTGCGTGTCAACTTAAACGTCATGTAATTACTTTACTTTATTGCTAACCATTAGCCATAGTAGTAGAAGTAATAGTTGGCGAGGCAACTTCATGAAGACACGATGATGGAGATCATGGTGTCATGCCGGTGACGATGATGATCATGGAGCCCCGAAGATGGAGATCAAAAGGAGCAAAGTGATGATGGCCATATCATGTCACTATTTGATTGCATGAGATGTTTATCATGTTTATACATCTTATTTGCTTAGAACGACGGTAGTAAATAAGATGATCCCTTACAACAATTTCAAGAAGTGTTCTCCCCTAACTGTGCACCGTTGCGACAGTTCGTGTTTCGAAGCACCACGTGATGATCGGGTGTTAGATTCTAACGTTCACATACAACGGGTGTAAGACAGATTTACACACGCGAAACACTTAGGGTTAACTTGACGAGCCTAGCATGTACAGACATGGCCTCGGAACACGGAGACCGAAAGGTCGAACATGAGTCATATAGAATATACGATCAACATGAAGATGTTCACCGATGATGACTAGTCCGTCTCACGTGATGATCGGACACGGCCTAGTTTGACTCGGATCATGTAATCACTTAGATGACTAGAGGGATGTCTATCTGAGTGGGAGTTCATAAGATGAACTTAATTATCCTGAACATAGTCAAAAGTTTTTGCAAATTATGTCGTAGCTCACGCTATAGTTCTACTGTTTAGATATGTTCCTAGAGAAAAATTAGTTGAAAGTTGATAGTAGCAATTATGCGGACTAGGTCCGTAAACTGAGGATTGTCCTCATTGCTTCATAGAAGGCTTATGTCCTTAATGCACCGCTCAGTGTGCTGAACCTCGAACGTTGTCTGTGGTTGTTGCGAACATCTGACATACACGTTTTGATAACTACGTGGTAGTTCAGTTAAACGGTTTAGAGTTGAGGCACCAAAGACGTTTTTGAAACATCGCGAAACATATGAGATGTTTTGAGGGCTGAAATTGGGATTTCAGGCTCGTGCCCATGTCAAGAGGTATAAGACCTCCGATGACTTTCTTAACCTGCAAACTAAGGAGAAAAGCTCAATTGTTGAGCTTGTGCTCAGATTGTCTGAGTACAACAATCATTTGAATCGAGTGGGAGTTGATCTTCCAGATAAGACAGTGATGGTTCTCCAAAGTCATGGCCACCAAGCTGTTAGAGCTTCATGATGAACTATAACATATCAGGGATAGATATGATGATCCTTGAGGTATTCGCGATGTTTGACACCGCGAAAGTAGAAATCAAGAAGGAGCATCAATTGTTGATGGTTGGTGAAACCACTAGTTTCAAGAAGGGCAAGGGCAAGAAGGGATACTTCATGAAACGGCAAATCAGCTGCTGCTCTAGTGAAGAAACCCAAGGTAAAACCCAAACCCGAGACTAAGTGCTTCTGTAATAAGGGGAACAACCACTAGAGCAGAATTACCCTAGATACTTGGTAGATAAGAAGGCTGGCAAGGTCGATAGAAGTATATTGGATATACATTGCGTTAATGTGTACTTTGCTAGTACTCCTAGTAGCACCAGGGTATTAGATACCGGTTCGGTTGCTAAGTGTTAGTAACTCGAAACAAAAGGCTACGGAATAAACGGAGACTAGCTAAAGGTGAGCTGACGATATGTGTTGGAAGTTTTTCCAAGCTTGATATGATCAAGCATCGCACGCTCCCTCTACCATCAAGATTAGCATTAAACCTGAATGGTTGATTGAATCTCGATCGTAGTGATACACATTTTCATGCCAAAAGATAGTAATGATAGTACCACTTACTGGTGGCACTGCCATGTAAGTCATATTGGTTTAAAACGCATGAAGAAGCTCCATGTTGATGGATCTTTGGACTCACTCATTTTTGAAAAGTTTGAGACATGCGAACCATGTCTATTGGTGTATACGCATGAAGAAACTCCATGCAGATGGATCGTTTTGACTCACTTGATTTTGAATCACTTGGGACATGCAAATCATACCACATGGGCAAGATGACTGAAAAGCCTCGTTTTCAGTAAGATGGAACAAGATAGCAACTTGTTGGAAGTAACACATTTTGATGTGTACAGTCCAATGAGTGCTGAGGCATGCAGTGAATATCGTTATGTTCTTACTTCACAGATGATTCGAGTAGATGTTGAGTATATTTACTTGATGAATCACGAGTCTGAATTATTGAAAGGTTCAAGTAATTTCAGTGTGAAGTTGAAAGATCGTCATGACAAGAGGATAAAAGATCTATGATATGATCATAGAGATGAATATCTGAATCACGAGTTTGGCACAGAATTAAGACATTGTGGAAATTGTTTCACAACTGATACAGCCTGGAACACCATAGTGTGATGGTGTGTCCAAACGTCATAGTTGCACCCTATTGGATATGGTGCATACCATGATGTCTCTTATCGAGTTACCACTATCGTTCATGGGTTAGGCATTAGAGACAACCACATTCACTTTAAATAGGGCACCACATAATTTCGTTGAGACGACACCGTATGAACTATGGTTTGGAGAAACCTAAGTTGCCGTTTCTTGAAAGTTTGGGGCTGCGACGCTTATGTGAAAAGGTTTCAGGTTGATAAGCTCGAACCCAAAGCAGATAAAATGCATCTTCATAGGACACCCAAAATCAGTTGGGTATACCTCCTAATTCAGATCCGAAAGCAATAGGGATTGTTTCTTGAATCGGTCCTTTTTCGAGGAAAGGTTTCTCTCGAAAAGTTGAGTGGGAGGATGGTGGAGACTTGATGAGGTTATTGAACCGTCACTTCAACAAGTGTGTAGCAGGGCACAGGAAGTTGTTCCTGTGGCACGTACACCAACTGAAGTGGAAGCTTATGATAGTGATCATGAAACTTCGGATCGAGTCACTACCAAACCTCGTGGGATGACAAGGATGCGTACTACTTCAGAGTGGTACGTAATCCTGTCTTGGAAGTCATGTTGCTAGACAACAATGAAACCTACGAGCTATGGAGAAGCGATGGTGGGCCCGGATTCCAATAAATGGCTCAAGGCCATAAAACCCGAGAGAGGATCCATGTATGAAAACAAAGTGTAGACTTTGGAAGAACTACTTGATGGTCGTAAGGCTGTTAGGTACATATGGATTTTGAAAGGAAGACAGACAATGATGGTAAGTGTCACCATTGAGAAACCTCGACTTGTCGTTAAGATGTTTTTCGACAAGTTCAAGGAGTTGACTACGATGAGACTTTCTCACTCGTAGCGATGCTAAGAGTCTGTTGGAATTATATTAGCAATTACTGCATTATTTATGAAATCTTGCAGATAGGATGTCAAAACATTGTTTCCTCAACGATTTTTGAGGAAAGGTTGTATGTGATACAACCGGAAGGTTTTGTCCATCCTGAAATATGCTAATAAGTATGCAAAGCTCCAGCAATCCTTCTGAGGACTAGACTGAGCATCTCGGAGTTGGAATGTATGCTTTGATGATGATCAAAGATTTTGGGTGTATACAAAGTTTATGAGAAACTTGTATTTCCAAAGAAGTGAGTGGGAGCACTATAGAATTTCTGATGAGTATATGTTGTTGACATATTAATGATCAGAAATGACGTAGAATTTCTGGAAAGCATATAGGGTTATTTGGAAAGTGTTTTCAATGGAAAACCTGGATTAAGCTACTTGAACATTGAGCATCAAGATCTATAAGGATAGATCAAAACGCTTAATAGTACTTTCAAATGAGCACATGCCTTGACGTGATCTTGAAGGTGTTCAAGATGGATCAGTCAAAGAAGGAGTTCTTGCCTGAGTTGTAAGGTATGAAGTTAAGACTTAAAGCTCGACCATGGCAGAATAGAGAGAAAGGAACGAAGGTCGTCCCCTATGATTAAGACATAGGCTCTACAGTATGCTATGCTGTGTACCACACCTGAAGTGTGCTTTACCATGAGTCAGTCAAGGGGTACAAGAGTGATCCAAGAATGGATCGCAGGACAACGGTCAAAGTTATCCTTAGTAACTAGTGGACTAAGGAATTTTCTCAATTATGGAGGTGGTAAAAGAGTTCGTCGTAAAGGGTTACGTCGATGCAAGCTTAACACCTATCCGGATAGCTCTGAGTAGGGATACCGGATACGTATAATGGAGCAACAATTTAGAATAGCTCCAAGTAGAACAGTTATTTGGAATAGCTCCAAATAGAACATGGTAGCTGCATCTAGGAGATGACATAGAGATTTGTAAAGCACACACGGATCTGAAAGGTTCAGACCCGTTGACTATAACCTCTCTCACAAGCATAACATGATCAAACCCAGAACTCATCGAGTGTTAATCACATGGTAAATGTGAACTAGATTATTGACTCTAGTAAACTCTTTGGGTGTTAGTCACATGGGGATGTGACCTTGAGTGTTAATCACATATCGATGTGAACTAGATTATTGACTCTAGTGCAAGTGGGAGACTGTTGGAAATACGCCCTAGAGGCAATAATAAATTGATTATTATTATATTTCCTTGTTCATGATAATCGTTTATTATCCATGCTAGAATTGTATTGATAGGAAACTCAGATACATGTGTGGATACATAGACAACACCATGTCCCTAGTAAGCCTCTAGTTGACTAGCTCGTTAATCAATAGATGGTTACGGTTTCCTGACCATGGACATTGGATGTCGTTGATAACGGGATCACATCATTAGGAGAATGATGTGATGGACAAGACCCAATCCTAAGCACAACACAAGATCATGTAGTTCGTATGCTAAAGCTTTTCTAATGTCAAGTATCATTTCCTTAGACCATGAGATTGTGCAACTCCCGGATACCGTAGGAGTGCTTTGGGTGTGCCAAACGTCACAACGTAACTGGGTGGCTATAAAGGTGCATTACAGGTATCTCTGAAAGTGTCTGTTGGGTTGGCACGAATCGAGATTGGGATTTGTCACTCCGTGTAAACGGAGAGGTATCTCTGGGCCCACTCGGTAGGACATCATCATAATGTGCACAATGTGACCAAGGGGTTGATCACGGGATGATGTGTTACGGAACGAGTAAAGAGACTTGCCGGTAACGAGATTGAACAAGGTATCGGTATACCGACGATCGAATCTCGGGCAAGTACCATACCGCTAGACAAAAGGGAATTGTATACGGGATTGATTGAGTCCTTGACATCGTGGTTCATCCGATGAGATCATCGTGGAACATGTGGGAGCCAACATGGGTATCCAGATCCCGCTGTTGGTTATTGACCGGAGAACATCTCGGTCATGACTACATGTCTCCCGAACCCGTAGGGTCTACACACTTAAGGTTCGATGACGCTAGGGTTATAAAGGAAGTTTGTATGTGGTTACCGAATGTTGTTGGGAGTCTCGGATGAGATCCCGGACGTCACGAGGAGTTCCGGAATGGTCCGGAGGTAAAGATTTATATATAGGAAGTCCTGTTTCGGCCATCGGGACAAGTTTCGGGGTCATCGGTATTGTACCGGGACCACCAGAAGGGTCCCGGGGGCCCACCGGGTGGGGCCACCTGCCCCGGGGGGCCACATGGGCTGTAGGGGGTGCGCCTTGGCCTACATGGGCCAAGGGCACTAGCCCCTAGAGGCCCATGCGCCAAGATATAGGAAAAAGGGGAGAGTCCTAAAGGGGGAAGGCACCTCCGAGGTGCCTTGGGGAGGATGGACTCCTCCCCCCCTCTTAGCCGCACCCCTTCCTTGGAGGAAGGGGCAAGGCTGCGCCTCCCCCCTCTCCCCTGCCCCTATATATAGTGGAGGGGAGGGAGGGCATCCACACCTGAGCCCCTGGCACCTCCCTCCCTCCCGTGACACCTCCTCCTCTCCTGTAGGTGCTTGGCGAAGCCCTGCAGGATTGCCACGCTCCTCCATCACCACCACGCCGTTGTGCTGCTGCTGGATGGAGTCTTCCTCAACCTCTCCCTCTCTCCTTGCTGGATCAAGGCGTGGGAGACATCGTCGAGCTGTACGTGTGTTGAACGCGGAGGTGCCGTCCGTTCGGCACTAGGATCATCGGTGATCTGAATCACGACGAGTACGACTCCATCAACCCCGTTCACTTGAACGCTTCCGCTTAGCGATCTACAAGGGTATGTAGATGCACTCTCCTTCCCCTCGTTGCTAGTCTCTCCATAGATAGATCTTGGTGACACGTAGGAAAATTTTGAATTTCTGCTACGTTCCCCAACACGAACTGGCTCCCCCCCCCCCGTTGCACATGGGCCTCCTTTTATATGCTCAAGGGGCTGCCGACAGGTGGCAACGGAGGTAAAGGGCAAAAATGGAAAGGTGCTGTGGTAGGCACAGCTACCTGCTACAGTGTATCATACCTAACCCTGGCGGCAGGGGACAAGGGCATTAATTGCCCGTCTGTGTCGCCTAGACAGTACCGAAAGGGACCGCTAGGGACGCCACCGTTTGCCACGATGGTTATCTTGTCAGCGCCTGCTTGCCACCGCGCACCCCTAGCTGCACAGCCTCCTGCCACGTGTGCTTGGGAGGGTCCTAGAGCGACACGTTGGCGGGTGTGCTGGAGCGCGGGCGCGAAGTGGGGGTTTCCCGCGGCAAGCTCCTTGCTGCGGTCGTCGTCTTGTCGTGTTCGGGAGCTTGTCGCTCACCGGGCCTTGCCGGGACGCGCGGCGCGTCGCGGCAAGTTTTCTTGGTATGCCTTGGTTGGCCTTCCCGGCAAGCTCCTCTTGCCGGGGTTTTGTTTCCTTCCCGGCCAGCTCCTCTTGCCGGGGCCTTGGTTTGAGTACTTTGTTCTTGAATGGCTCCAAAGGAACCATGGAGGATCTTGGCGGTCACCCGGCAAGCCTTGCCGCGGGATGCTGCGACTACACGTGCACAAGTTCGGGATACTAGGGTACCCCTACTCTAGTACAGCGACAGCGGCAAGCACTGTTGCTGCGGGAGCACCTCATGCTGCTGCGGCAACTGGAGTGGGGTCGTCTCAGGCCACCGCCACTGTTCCCGCCAAGCGGCCAAGGGAAACTACTCCTCCGCCTCCTCACGCTGGACGTGGGCCGGACTTCGACTTCTCTGCGTTCAGCTCCGACGAGGAAGAAGAAGAGTAAGATTCTCTTGTTGTACTTGTAGTTCTTCAATTCTTGCCGTTTTGTCTTGTATCTCATTTGCTTTACTCTGAACTTATTCCTTTTTAGGACTCTGGCCCAGAGAGTAGCGAAGAGAGCCAAGGTCCCGGTGATTGTCATCGAGGACGAACCCACCGCGATAGCAGGGGGAGCGCCCGAGACCACCTTGCCGGACCCGGCAACTATTCTCCAGAGCAACCCCCAGCGTAAGTATATGGTTCGCTTTCCGCTGGTAGGCGCGCATGGATACTGTTTCTTTGCTGACATCTGACTGTTGGTTTGTGTACAAGCAGAGCAGCCCCACCAGGAGCGTCCGGAAACCGCCCCCGAAATGCCAAGGGAGAGTCCTCCGGCAAGCGAGAGTTCTCCGGCAAGGGACAGCACCAGCGTTCCCCCGGTGACGGAGACTACGACTGCTGAACCCAGTAGAGGTAATCTTCTCTTCAAAGGTTCCCTTGGGTTCTTCTTCTTCTTGGGTATTTGCTTGACTTTTCTCCCCTTTTTCCGGCAATCAGACCCATCTGCTGCGGAGCCGATGGACACCGAGGTTGCCGCCGGCGACGAGGCCGCCAAAGCTGCTGCCGCTGCAGCTGGCGGGGGGGTCTGGCGATCGCACTGACGGCCCTGAGGCCGCAGGAGCGCCAGGCGCTGTGTCGACCGCTGACCCGTCCGCCGCTACCGCAGCGCCAGGCTCCCAAGAGCCCCAGCCAAGCGTCTACTTGAAGGCCGGCGATGGCATCTTCATCAACCTCCCCTGGGCGTCAAGCTCCAGGGCACCGGTCGAGGGAGAGAGCTTTGATGGAGAAGTGCTCGCCTCCGCTGGGCTGACGCTAGTTGATGTGCCGAGCAGCAGCAGCAGCGAGCCTGAGGAGGAGCGGCTGCTGCGGAAGCTATTGTCGCTCTACCGCGCGCGGCAAGCCAAGCTGGAATCCCGTGAGGCGCTTGTCGCGAAGGCGGGAGCGGACATCGAGAAGCGCGCGGAGGTGCTCCGGGGTCTCAACCAGGAAGCTCTCCGGTCCCTGGCAGAGGAGCGGGAGCAACTCGCCGAAGAGCAGAAGGCCTTCTTCCTCGAGAAGGCCGAAGTCGAAGAGCAATAGCGGCTTGCCACTGAGAAGCTGTTTGCGTAGGAGGGCGAGCTGGCGCAGCGGAAAGTTAACCTCGACAGCCACGAGGAGGAGCTTGCCGCGCGTGAGCAAGAATTCGGTGGAGCCCTTAAGCAAGCAGAGGATGCTGCCGCAGTTGCCGAGGCCGCCAAGAAGGAATTGGAGATGAAGGTGGCGCAGTTGGAGGCCGATCTCAAGGCGAGTGGTGAAGAGCTTGCCGCGCTCATGCTTGAGCGGGAGAAGGACGCCCACAACAACTCAAAGCTGCAGGCTCGTCTCGCCGAGAGGGGCAAAGAGCTTAGCGCCACCAAGGACTCCAACGCAGATCTTGAGTTAAAGCTGACCACTTTGACCAAGACGCTGGAGAAAGTAGAGCACTGGACGGAGGGTCTCATGAGTGCTGCCGCAGATATCGACAGGGAGCTGGCGTAGCTGGGGGTGGAGGATCTCGGGTATCCCTCTGATGAGAACCTCCAACCCAGCGCCAAGCTCACCTTGTTCTTCAAAAGCGTGGCGACGGCCCTCCAGCGGCTCCGAGAGAAGATTCCAAAGCAGATGGCCGACGAGTCGCGCAAGATCTGCGCGGGAGCTCTTCAAAAGGTGTTGGTGAAGGTGGCCTTCCGCAACCCAGGCCTCAACCTCACCAACGTCCTCAAGACCCTACTGCCGGATGCTGATCTGGAGGCGCTCAAGACCCTTGTCGCACCCATTGTGGATAAGGTGAGCGGGATCAAGAGGATTGAGGGCGATCGCGTAGACTAGGCCGCCCGTTTTTTCTTATCGCTGCTGGTCATGTTATGAAAACAATCTGTTAGAGCCGCGACAAGCTACTTTCTAATATAACTCTATTATGGGTAATGACTGCAATGCTATTCCCTTTACTTGATTCCTCCCTTTGTATGTTTTTGCCCTACGCTTTTAGGGAACTTGCCGGTGCAGGCACCTTAGCCGCGAGCGCTGAGTGCGGGACGTCAGCAGCCTGCTGGCGGTGCCGCTGCCGACAAGAAACCTTGTCGCAACTAGTCACAGCTCACTTAAGTTGTTGAGCAGACTCGAAACAAAGTAAGGGCGCAACTAGCTGCGAGTTGGTTCCTCTGCGCACAGGTTTTCCATACAAAGTGTGGTCGTTCAAGGGAGATAACTTAAAAATTTAAAAAATCTGACTGCTCAAGCTTTGGCAACTTAGCTTTTCTGTTGTTTGCTTCCCGGTGAGGCGAAACTTTTCTTGAACGACGCCTGGTCCATACCATTATCTTCTCCTTCCCCCCCGGCAAACTTGTGGGCGAGGGAACCTTCCTTTCCTTGAGAAAAAAGAAAGAGGAGAAAAATAAAGATATGGAGCCTTACGACTCGTTATTGCTTACCGGGGAGTAGGTGCTGCACAAAGTGTCAGATCACATATGCAAAAAATAGAAAGCATGAAATTGACAAGATGTGCGGAGCACATGAGCTTTACTTATGCACGGGGTTTGCGCCCGGCTTTGTACAAAGGATTACATGCAATAGCGGCAAGACTTGTACAAAAGGTGGTTGCCGGAACAGGTTCCGGTAACCGCGCCTTACGGGTAAAACTTACGAAGATGCTCAATGTTCCAGGAGTTGCTCACCGGAATGGCATCTTCGGTCTCAAGGCGGACAGCGCCAGGCCTAGTGACTCGTTTCACCCGGTAAGGGCCTTCCCACTTCGGCGTCAACTTGTTGGAATTCTTGGCGGACTGAACACGCTGAAGAACAAGGTCGCCTTCCTCGAGACTTCTGGCATTAACTTTGCGGCTATGGTAGCGGCGCAAAGCTTGCTGGTAGCGAGCAGCTCGTACAGCAGCCTGAAGACGGTCTTCCTCAAGGAGCAGCGCGTCATCTTGTCGCAGCTGCTCTTGCTCAAGCTCATCATAAGCGAGCACTCGAGGTGACCCGTATACGAGTTTCGTGGGGAGAACTGCCTCTGCTCCATAGACTAGAGCGAAAGGTGTCTAGCCAGTGGCTCGATTTGGCGTCGTCCTGATCGACCAAAGAACCACCGGCAGCTCCTCAATCCAGTTTCTTCCGCACTCGTGCAGCCTGTCGAAAGTCCTGGTCTTGAGCCCGCGCAGCACTTCAGCATTTGCCCTCTCCACTTGACCGTTTCTTCTCGGGTGAGCAACAGAAGCGAAGCAGATCTTGGCGCCAAGATCTTGGACGTACTGCATGAAGGTGTGGCTCGTGAATTGCGTACCGTTGTCAGTGATTATCATGTTAGGTATCCCGAAGCGGTAAACAATCGACCTGAAGAACTTGACTGCTGACTGTGCTGTCACCTTCCTCACTGGTTCCACTTCCGGCCACTTTGTGAACTTGTCGATTGCAATGTACAAGTACTCAAAGCCCCCGATTGCTCGGGGAAAGGGGCCGAGGATATCGAGCCCCCAGACCGAAAATGGCCAGGATAAAGGGATCGTCTGGAGAGCTTGAGCTGGTTGGTGTATCTGCTTGGAATGGAACTGGCACGCTTCACACTTGGTTACTTGTGCAGTTGCATCCTGGAGGGTTGTCGGCCAAAAGAAACCTTGCCGGAATGCTTTGCCGGCAAGTGCTCTTGCGCCAATGTGGTGACCACATATGCCTCCATGTATCTCTGCCAACAGCTTTTGTCCGTCTTCCCGGTGAATACACTTCAATTTCGCACCGTTCAGTCTTCTTCTGTACAGTGTGTTGTCGACAAACTGGTACATACTTGACTGTCGGGCTACTCTTTCCGCTTCTTCTTGCTCTTCGGGAAGTTCTCCTGTCTGAAGGAAACGGACAATCTGTTGTGCCCATGCTGGAGCTTGTGGCTCGACAACAAGGACTAAAGGCAAATCTGCTGCTGCGGGAACATCCGCTTCTACGGCGAGAACCTGCGGCTCTGCCGGAGCTTGACGTTCCCCGGCAAGCTTGCCGGAGCAAAACTTGTCGGGAGCTTCTGCTTCAACGGAACAAACCCTAGGGCTTGCCGGAGCAGACTGCTCCTCAGCACTCTTGGCGTTGATCTTGGGGACCTTCTTGGCGGCGGCTTCGGGAAGCTCTGCCGGAAAATAGTCACCAGAAATCAACTTCCTCTTCTTGCTCTGTCCAGTTGATGGCGTTATAGACGGTTGAGTCAGCTTGAGCACAAAGATCCCTGGTTCCACAGGTAACTTAAGTGTGGCGCACTTTGATAGGCTATCGGCAATGGCGTTCTGAGCTCTTGGAACATGCTCCATCTGTAGGCCGTCAAAGTGCTCTTCTAGCTTTCTCACTTCGTCGACGTAGGCTTCCATCAACGGACTCTGATAGCTCTTGTTCACTTGGCGGACGACAAGCTGCGAGTCACCCCTGACAATGAGCTTCTTGATCCCTAGGTCTGCCGCGATCCTGAGACCGGCAAGCAAGCCTTCACACTCTGCAGTATTGTTTTTTTGCTTGCTCCTTGGGAAAGTGCATCTGGACTACGTACTTGAGGTGCTCTCCGGTGGGTGCGACAAGCAGCACGCCAGCGCCGGCGCCTTGCAGCGAAAAGGCACCATCAAAGTACATCAGCCACTCTTTGCTTGCTTCCTCGACGGGGATGCTCGTTTCTGGAATTTCTTCATCTGGTGTTGGCGTCCATTCTGCTATGAATTCTGCCAATGCTCTGCTTTGGATAGTTGAAGTACTCTCAAACTTGAGGCCAAAGCTTGACAGTTCCAGTGCCCACTCAACAATCCTGCCTGTCGCTTCTGGATTCTGTAGTATCCTCTTCAGCGGAAAACGAGTGACAACTGTGATCTCATGTGCTTGGAAGTAATGGCGCAGCTTTCTCGAGGCCATGAGAAGGCCGAAAAGCAATTTCTGCACGCCAGAGTACCTTGACCTAGCCCCCTGCAGAAGGGAACTGACAAAGTAAACTGGGCGATGTACCATTCTCTTCTGTATCTCCTCGCGCGTCTGCGCAGATCCATCCTTGTCGGGACCAGAGCTTGTCGGGGAAGCCCCCTGCTTGTCGCTGGATGCGCCTGCCGTGGTTGCTGGCTCGTCATCTGCCTCCCTCTCCGCTACTAACGCAGCACTAACCACTTGATTGGTTGCCGCTATATACAGCAGCAACTTCTCTTGTGGCTTAGGTGCGACAAGTGTTGGAGCGGAGGACATGTATCTCTTCAAGTCTTGCAGCGCAGCCTCCGCTTCCGGAGTCCATTTCATTGGACCTGCCTTTTTCAATATTTTGAAAAACGGCAGGGCGCGCTCAGCAGACCTAGAGATAAACCTGCTGAGAGCAGCCACGCAACCGGCAAGTCTTTGTACATCCTTGACGCGCTTTGGTGCTTCAATCTGCTCAATGGCCTTGATCTTGTCGGGATTGGCTTCGATTCCCCGCTGAGACACGAAGAACCCGAGAAGCTTGCCGGAGGGGACTCCAAACACACACTTCTCGGGGTTGAGCTTGAGGCTGATCTTGCGCAGATTTGCAAAGGTCTCGTCTAAATCTTGAATCAGAGTTGCCCTTGTCCTTGCTCTTGACCACTATGTCATCCATGTAGGCTTCCACATTTCTGTGTATTTGTGGCTCCAGAGCGACATGGACTACCCTTGCAAATGTTGAACCAGCATTTTTTAAACCGAAAGGCATCCGTATGAAACAGTACGTGCCACATGGAGTGATGAATGCGGTCTTCTCCTCATCCTCTTCTGCCATGAAGATCTGATGGTATCCTGAGTATGCGTCAAGAAATGAAAGCAAGTCACATCCGGCCGTGGAGTCAACAATCTGGTCAATGCGCGGCAAAGGAAATGGGTCTTTGGGACAAGCTTTGTTAACATCGGTAAAGTCGATACAAAGTCTCCATTTCCCGTTCGCCTTGCGCACGACTACAGGATTGGCCAACCACGTAGGATGGAGCACTCCTCTGACAAGGCCTGCTGCTTCCAACTTCTTGATCTCTTCTGCGATGAATTCTTGGCGCTCCACTGCTTGCTTCCTGACCTTCTGCTTGACGGGCCGCGCATGAGGACAAACGGCAAGATGGTGCTCAATTACTTTCCTGGGAACACCGGGGATGTCAGACGGTTGCCACGCAAACACGTCGACGTTCGCCCGCAGGAAAGCAATGAGCGCGCTTTCCTATTTAGGGTCGAGAGTGGCACTGATGGTGAAGGTACCACCAGTGCCGTCCTCCTTGGCGGACACCTTCTTGGTCTCTGGCGGAGCTGCCATTGTCTTCTTACACTTGCCGGTGGAGCTCGATGGTGCGTCCTCGACGGCAGCGCAGCACTCCGAAGAGGTGCGCTTGCCGGAGTGGGCATCAGAACTCTTGCCGGACTTGGTCTTCTTCTTCCCCCCGGGAGCTTCAACGGCAGGTGACTTGCGATCTGTTGCGGCTGCCGCTTCCCGGTAGATCTTGTCGGCGCAGATAAGAGCATCCTTCTTGTCGCCAGGGACAGAGATGACGCTTATCGGGCCTGGCATCTTCAGCATGTTGTATGCGTAGTGAGAGGCTGCCATGAACTTGGCGAGTGCTGGACGGCCGAGTATCCCATTGTAAGGCAATGGAAAATCGGCAACGTCAAAAGTGACCCTCTCAGTCCTGAAGTTCACCTCGCTGCCAAATGTTACTGGCAACGTGACCTTCCCCTTCGGCTTGCTCCTTCCCGGGTTGATTCCTTGGAATGTGCCGGTCTCTTCAAGCTCGCTGTCAGGGATCTGGAGTTTCTGGAGTACAGCGGAGGAGATCAGGTTCAAGCCGGCCCCGCCGTCAACTAGCATCTTAGTGACCTTGAGGTTGCGGATAGTTGGTGAAACCAACATCAGGCAAGCACCCGACCGCAGTTGTGCGATCAGGGTGGTCCTCAATATCAAAGATGATAGGCGTGCTGGACCATTTCAGAAGCTTGCGTGACTCGACAGGTGGTTCCGCCGCATTGACTTCCCGCACCCACTGCTTGAGTTGGCGGTGCGAAGTATGCAGAGAAGCACCGCCGTCAACGCACAAGACCTCTGTGGCTTTCTGGAACTCCTGCTCACTGGTCTCGACATCATCCATGTCTTCGTCGTCGTCGTCATCTTCATCCTTGTCGCGGCCGCGGGGAGGTCTGTCTCCTTGCCGCTGCTTGGCCTTGCCGCGGCGTCCTCCCCGGCCGGCGCGCTTCTTGCCGGATTCTCCAGCGCCTCCTTGGGCCCTCTCCTTGTCGCGTCGCTCGTATTCAGCCTTTTGCTGCTGGACAAGCTGCTCGACCTTCTTGCAGCTCTGGAGGTCATGGCCCTTGGTGCGGTGGATCTTGCAGTACTGCTTGTCGGTGCCGTCCTGCTTGTCGGCGACCGCCACAGTCTGGCAGTTGGTGCATGCGGCAATCTCCTTGCCGGAGCTACCAGCTTTGGCTTTCTTGGCGCCACCTTCGTTGCCGGACTGCTCAATGACTAGCACATCTTTGCCTTTCTTCTTCCTGTTGTTCCGCCGCCGGTTTTTCTTTGCCGGGGCAGCATCCTCGCTGTCAGATCCTCCTGCTCCTGTATTCTCTCCGGGGAGTTTCCTCCCTTCCTCAGCACGTGCACACTTGTCGGCCAGGGCATACAGCTCACTGACGTCTCTGATCTTGCACATCGCCATCTCCTCCCGCATCCTGCGGTTACGCACAGTTCTGATGGAACGCGCTGATGACCGCGGCAGGGTGGACATCTGGGATGTTGTGCTGTACACGGCTGAATCTCTGAATGTACTTGCGCAGGGGCTCTCCTTCCTTCTGGGCGAGCAGATGAAGGTCACTCTCTTGGCCATGAGGTTTGTGGCCGCCTGTAAAGGCGCCGACAAACTGATGGCATAGGTCTGCCCAGGAGGATATGGAGTTGTCCGGCAAGTGCATGAGCCAGGACCTGACGTTGGGCTTGAGCACCAGCGGGAAGTAGTTGGCAAGGATCTTGTCGTCCCGCCCCCCGGCAGCCTGCACCGCGATGGTGTAGATGCTGAGGAACTCCGACGGATGCGACTTGCCGTCGTACTTCTCTGGTACATCTGGCTTGAAATTCTTCGTGCTGGGCCACTGGACTTGCCGCAGCTCACGAGTAAACGCAGGGCAACCTACCGCGTACGGCAAGTCGCCTGGTTCCCCTGGCGCATGCATGTCGACAGAGGGCCCAGCGCGCTGGTCCGATTGACGTCGCGCTTCTCTTTGGCGCTCGATGCGAGTACGAGCGTCTTCTTGCTGTCGTTCGTGAAGAACTTGGCGCTGATCGCGACGAGCTCGTGGATCTGATGACGCGGTGGAGTCGCTGTCGAGGTGGATCCGGCGAGTCGGCGATCTTGGCCTTCGGGGCGGAGAGTGCACAGTGGTTGCACCCCCACCGGTCTTGTCGCCACCGGCTCGTGCCTGGCTGACTTGCCGCGGCTGCGACGTGCTCGGCTGCCGTTGAGTGTCGCCGTTGGCGAAGCCGATGAGACTCTGAATGGTGGCCCTCCAGTCGTCGATCTTGTCTGCCGTTGGAGGGTAGTCCAGGAGCAGTTGAGCTCGCGCCAAAGCTTCTGCTGGAGTGGCGGGTGGCGGTGGCGAACGGTGCGAGGAGCGGGATATGCTCGGACTTCTAACTATGTTAGAAGGAGCAGTATCCCGTCCAGGCGACCGTGCCTCGCTCGTGCCAGCATGTTGGCGTGCATGCTGGTCTTGAGCACTCCGAGATCCACCAGCTCGATCTTGGTCCAGCAAACGCATGGTACCGTGAGTACCATGACGCTGCCGGTCCCGCGCCTCCTGAGATGGGCGCGGTGCATGTACGGACGCCGAGGTCTTGGAGTGCGCCCGGTCGTTGTGGGAGCCGGCTACGCCGCCGATGGGCAGCGCAGCCTTGTCCTTGGACCTGGCAGCACCGTGAGCTCCCTCGTCGACGCCCGTTCTTCCGCCGGCGTCTGCCCCATCAGCCGTTTGCTCCGGCGGTGGTGGGTTCGGCGCGGACGGAGCAGCCGCCTCCGAAGCCTTCTTCTTCGGCGGCATGTCGATGAAGATGATGAAGATCTAGCTCGTGTGAACGCCGGATCTGGTTCACACAACCTCGACGCCCCCTACCTGGCGCGCCAAAGATGCCGGGGGTACTAATCCACGAGCACCTATGGGACCGGCGGACCGAGTCCCTTTCGGTTCGGCGGGGGCGAGGGTCGCACGAAGAGCGGATCGAGGCGAAGCACACGAGCAGTTTACCCAGGTTCGGGCCGCACGGATGCGTAAAACCCTACTCCTGCTTTGTGGTTTGTATTGAGTTCTTGCTCGGGAGCGCGGAGTGCTACAGTACACTCCAGCAGCTAACGAGACCGAGCGTGAGTGTTCTCTTTTCCTCCCCCCCCTCTACGTTGCGCATGGGCCTCCTTTTATATGCTCAAGGGGTCACCGACAGGTGGCAACGTAGACAAGGGTAAAAATGGAAAGGTGTTGCGGTTGGTACAGCTACCTGCTACAGTGTATCATACCTAACCCTGACGGCAGGGGACAAGGGCATTAAATGCCCGTCTGCGTCGCTAAATAGTGCAAAAGGGACCGTCAGGGACGCCACCGCCCGCCACGATGGCAATCTTGTCAGCGCCGCTTGCCACCGCGCACCGCTAGCTGCACAGCCTCCCGCCACGTATGCTTGGAAGGGTCCCAGAGCGACACGGTGGTGGATGTGCTGGAGCGCGGACACAGAGTGGTGGCTTGCCGCGGCAAGCGCCTTGCCGCGGTCGTTGTCTTGTCGCGTCCGGGAGCTTGTCGCTCACCGGGCCTTGCCGGGACGTGTGGCGCGTCGCGGCAAGTTCCTTGAGATGCCTTGGTTGGCCTTCCCGGCAAGCTCCTCTTGTCGGGGTCTTGTCTCCTTGAATGGCTCCAGGGGAACCACGGAGGACCTTGGCGGTCACCCGGCAAGCCTTGCCGCGGGATGCCGCGACTGCCCGTGCACAAGTTCGGGATATTAGGGTACCCCTACTCTAGTACACTGACACTAGGCCTCCTCTCCTCTTCCTCCACTAGGCCCATTAGGTTACCGGGGGGTTCCGGTAACCTCCCGGTACTTCGGTAAAATGCCGATTTCACCCGGAACACTTCCGATGTCCAAACATAGGCTTCCAATATATCAATCTTTATGTCTCGACCATTTCGAGACTCCTCGTCATGTCCATGATCACATCCGGGACTCCAAACTAACTTCGGTACATCAAAACTCATAAACTCATAATATAGTTGTCATCGAAACCTTAAGCGTGCGGACCCTATGGGTTCGAGAACAATGTAAACATGACCGAGACACATTTCCGGTCAATAACCAATAGCGGAACCTGGATGCTCATATTGGCTCCCACATATTCTACGAAGATCTTTATCGGTCAGACCGCATAACAACATACGTTGTTCCCTTTGTCATCGGTATGTTACTTGCCCGAGATTCGATCGTTGGTATCTCAATACCTAGTTCAATCTCGTTACCGCCAAGTCTCTTTACTCGTTTCGTAATACATCATCTCGCAACTAACTCATTAGTTGCAGTGCTTGTAAGGCTTATGTGATGTGAATTACCGAGAGGGCCCAGAGATACCTCTCCAACAATCGGAGTGACAAATCCTAATCTCGAAATACGCCAACCCAACATTTACCTTTGGAGACACCTGTAGAGCTCCTTTATAATCACCCAGTTACGTTCTGACGTTTGGTAGCACACAAAGTGTTCCTCCGGCAAATGGGAGTTGCATAATCTCATAGTCATAGGAACATGTATAAGTCATGAAGAAAGCAATAGCAACATACTAAACGATCGGGTGCTAAGCTAATGGAATGGGTCATGTCAATCACATCATTCTCCTAATGATGTGATCCCGTTAATCAAATGACAACACATGTCTATGGTTAGGAAACATAACCATCTTTGATTAACGAGCTAGTCAAGTAGAGGCATACTAGTGACGTTTAGTTTGTCTATGTATTCACACAAGTATTATGTTTCCGGATAATACAATTCTAGCATGAATAATAAACATTTATCATGATATAAGGAAATAAAATAATAACATTATTACTGCCTCTAGGCCATATTTCCTTCAGTCTCCCACTTGCACTAGAGTCAATAATCTAGATTACACAGTAATGATTCTAACACCCATGGAGCTTTGGTGTTGATCATGTTTTGCTCGTGGAAGAGGCTTAGTCAACGGGTCTGCAACATTCAGATCCGTATGTATCTTGCAAATCTCTATGTCTCCCACCTGGACTAGATCCCGGATGGAATTGAAGCGTCTCTTGATGTGCTTGGTTCTCTTGTGAAATCTGGATTCCTTTGCCAAGAAAATTGCACCAGTATTGTCACAAAAGATTTTCATTGGACCTGATGCACTAGGTATGACACCTAGATCGGATATGAACTCCTTCATCCAGACTCCTTCGTTTGCTGCTTCCGAAGCAGCTATGTACTCCGCTTCACATGTAGATCCCGCCACAATGCTTTGTTTAGAACTGCACCAACTGACAGCTCCACCATTTAATGTAAACACGTATCCGGTTTGCGATTTAGAATCGTCCGGATCAGTGTCAAAGCTTGCATCAACGTAACCATTTACGATGAGCTCTTTGTCACCTCCATATATGAGAAACATATCCTTAGTCCTTTTCAGGTATTTCAGGATGTTCTTGACCGCTGTCCAGTGATCCACTCCTGGATTACTTTGGTACCTCCCTGCTAGACTTATAGCAAGACACACATCAGGTCTGGTACACAGCATTGCATACATGATAGAGCCTATGGCTGAAGCATAGGGAACATCTTTCATTTTCTCTCTATCTTCTGCATTGGTCGGGCATTGAGTCTTACTCAATTTCACACCTTGTAACACAGGCAAGAATCCTTTCTTTGCTTGATCCATTTTGAACTTCTTCAAAACTTTGTCAAGGTATGTGCTTTGTGAAAGTCCAATTAAGCGTCTTGATCTATCTCTATAGATCTTAATGCCCAATATGTAAGCAGCTTCACCGAGGTCTTTCATTGAAAAACTCTTATTCAAGTATCCCTTTATGCTATCCAGAAATTCTATATCATTTCCGATTAGTAATATGTCATCTACATATAATATCAGAAATGCTACAGAGCTCCCACTCACTTTCTTGTAAATACAGGCTTCTCCAAAAGTCTGTACAAAACCAAATGCTTTGATCACACTATCAAAGCGTTTATTCCAACTCCGAGAGGCTTGCACCAGTCCATAAATGGATCACTGGAGCTTGCACACTTTGTTAGCTTCCTTTGGATCGACAAAACCTTCCGGCTGCATCATATACAACTCTTCTTCCAGAAATCCATTCAGGAATGCAGTTTTGACATCCATTTGCCAAATTTCATAATCATAAAATGCGGCAATTGCTAACATGATTCGGACAGACTTAAGCATCGCTACGGGTGAGAAGGTCTCATCGTAGTCAATCCCTTGAACTTGTCGAAAACCTTTTGCGACAAGTCGAGCTTTGTAGACAGTAATATTACCGTCAGCGTCAGTCTTCTTCTTGAAGATCCATTTATTCTCAATTGCTTGCCGATCATTGGGCAAGTCAACCAAAGTCCATACTTTGTTCTCATACATGGATCCCATCTCAGATTTCATGGCTTCAAGCCATTTTGCGGAATCTGGGCTCACCATCGCTTCTTCATAGTTCATAGGTTCATCATGATCTAGTAGCATGACTTCCAGAACAGGATTACCGTACCACTCTGGTGCGGATCTTACTCTGGTTGATCTACGAGGTTCAGTAGTATCTTGTTCTGAAGTTTCATGATCATCATCATTAGCTTCCTCACTAATTGGTGTAGGTGTCACAGAAACTGGTTTCTGTGATGTACTACTTTCCAATAAGGGAGCAGGTACAGTTACCTCGTCAAGTTCTACTTTCCTCCCACTCACTTCTTTCGAGAGAAACTCCTTCTCTAGAAAGTTTCCGAATTTAGCAACAAAAGTCTTGCCTTCGGATCTGTGATAGAAGGTGTATCCAATAGTTTCCTTTGGATATCCTATGAAGACACATTTCTCCGATTTGGGTTCGAGCTTATCAGGTTGAAGCTTTTTCACATAAGCATCGCAGCCCCAAACTTTCAGAAACGACAACTTTGGTTTCTTGCCAAACCACAGTTCATAAGGCGTCGTCTCAACGGATTTTGATGGTGCCCTATTTAACGTGAATGCGGCCGTCTCTAAAGCATAACCCCAAAACGATAGCGGTAAATCAGTAAGAGACATCATAGATCGCACCATATCTAGTAAAGTACGATTACGACGTTCGGACACACCATTACGCTGTGGTGTTCCGGGTGGCGTGAGTTGCGAAACTATTCCGCATTGTTTCAAATGTACACCAAACTCGTAACTCAAATATTCTCCTCCACGATCAGATCGTAGGAATTTTATTTTCTTGTTACGATGATTTTCAACTTCACTCTGAAATTCTTTGAACTTTTCAAATGTTTCAGACTTATGTTTCATTAAGTAGATATACCCATATCTGCTTAAGTCATCTGTGAAGGTGAGAAAATAACGATATCCGCCACGAGCCTCAACATTCATCGGACCACATACATCTGTATGTATGATTTCCAACAAATCTGTTGCTCTCTCCATAGTACCGGAGAACGGTGTTTTTGTCATCTTACCCATAAGGCACGGTTCGCAAGTACCAAGTGATTCATAATCAAGTGGTTCCAAAAGTCCATCAGTATGGAGTTTCTTCATGCGCTTTACACCGATATGACCTAAACGGCAGTGCCACAAATAAGTTGCACTATCATTATCAACTCTGCATCTTTTGGCTTCAACATTATGAATATGTGTGTCACTACTATCGAGATTTAATAAGAATAGACCACTCTTCAAGGGTGCATGACCATAAAAGATATTACTCATATAAATAGAACAACCATTATTCTCTGATTTAAATGAATAACCGTCTCGCATCAAACAAGATCCAGATATAATGTTCATGCTCAACGCTGGCACCAAATAACAATTATTTAGGTCTAATACTAATCCCGAAGGTAGATGTAGAGGTAGCGTGCCGACCGCGATCACATCGACTTTGGAACCATTTCCCACGCGCATCGTCACCTCGTCCTTAGCCAATCTTCGCTTAATCCGTAGTCCCTGTTTCGAGTTGCAAATATTAGCAACAGAACCAGTATCAAATACCCAGGTGCTACTGCGAGCATTAGTAAGGTACACATCAATAACATGTATATCACATATACCTTTGTTCACCTTGCTATCCTTCTTATCCGCCAAATACTTGGGGCAGTTCCGCTTCCAGTGACCAGTCTGCTTGCAGTAGAAGCACTCAGTTTCAGGCTTAGGTCCAGATTTGGGTTTCTTCTCTTGAGCAGCAACTTGCTTGCTGTTCTTTTTGAAGTTCCCCTTCTTCTTCCCTTTGCCCTTTTTCTTGAAACTAGTGGTCTTGTTGACCATCAACACTTGATGCTCCTTCTTGATTTCTACCTCCGCAGCTTTCAGCATTGCGAAGAGCTCGGGAATAGTCTTATTCATCCCTTGCATATTATAGTTCATCACGAAGCTCTTGTAGCTAGGTGGCAGTGATTGGAGAATTCTGTCAATGACGCAATCATCTGGAAGATTAACTCCCAATTGAATCAAGTGATTATTATACCCAGACATTTTGAGTATATGCTCACTGACAGAACTGTTCTCCTCCATCTTGCAGCTATAGAACTTATTGGAGACTTCATATCTCTCAATCCGGGCATTTGCTTGAAATATTAACTTCAACTCCTGGAACATCTCATATGCTCCATGACGTTCAAAACGTCGTTGAAGTCCCGATTCTAAGCCGTAAAGCATGGCACACTGAACTATCGAGTAGTCATCAGCTTTGCTCTGCCAGACGTTCATAACATCTGGTGTTGCTCCAGCAGCAGGCCTGGCACCCAGCGGTGCTTCCAGGACGTAATTCTTCTGTGCAGCAATGAGGATAATCCTCAAGTTACGGACCCAGTCCGTGTAATTGCTACCATCATCTTTCAACTTTGCTTTCTCAAGGAACGCATTAAAATTCAACGGAACAACAACACGGGCCATCTATCTACAATCAAACATAAACAAGCAAGATACTATCAGGTACTAAGTTCATGATAAATTTAAGTTCAATTAATCATATTACTAAAGAACTCCCACTTAGATAGACATCCCTCTAATCCTCTAAGTGATCACGTGATCCAAATCAACTAAACCATGTCCGATCATCACGTGAGATGGAGTAGTTTCATTGGTGAACATCACTATGTTGATCATATCTACTATATGATTCACGCTCGACCTTTCGGTCTCCGTGTTCCGAGGCCATATCTGTATATGCTTGGCTCGTCAAGTATAACCTGAGTATTCCGCGTGTGCAACTGTTTTGCACCCGTTGTATTTGAACGTAGAGCCTATCACACCCGATCATCACGTGGTGTCTCAGCACGAAGAACTTTCGCAACGGTGCATACTCAGGGAGAACACTTCTTGATAATTAGTGAGAGATCATCTTAAAATGCTACCGTCAATCAAAGCAAGATAAGATGCATAAAAGATAAACATCACATGCAATCAATATAAGTGATATGATATGGCCATCATCATCTTGTGCTTGTGATCTCCATCTTCGAAGCACCGTCATGATCACCATCGTCACCGGCGCGACACCTTGATCATCATCGTAGCATCGTTGTCGTCTCGCCAATCTTATGCTTCCACGACTATCGCTACCGCTTAGTGATAAAGTAAAGCATTACAGCGCAATTGCATTGCATACAATAAAGCGACAACCATATGGCTCCTGCCAGTTGCCGATAACTCAGTTAGAAAACATGATCATCTCATACAATAAAATTTAGCATCATGTCTTGACCATATCACATCACAACATACCCTGCAAAAACAAGTTAGACGTCCTCTACTTTGTTGTTGCAAGTTTTACATGGCTGCTACGGGCTTAGCAAGAACCGTTATTACCTACACGTCGAAACCAAAACGATAGTTTGTCAAGTTGGTGCTGCTTTAACCTTCACAAGGACCGGGCGTAGCCACACTTGGTTCAACTAAAGTTGGAGAAACTGACACCCGCTAGCCACCTTTGTGCAAAGCATGTCGGGAGAACCGGTCTCGCGTAAGCGTACGCGTAATGTCAGTCCGGGCCGCTTCGTCCAACAATACCGCCGAACCAAAGTATGACATGCTGGTAAGAAGTATGACTTATATCGCCCACAACTCACTTGCGTTCTACTCGTGCAAATAACATCAACGCATAAAACCTAGGCTCGGATGCCACTGTTGGGGAACGTAGTAATTTCAAAAAAATTCCTACGCACACACAAGATCATGGTGATGCACAGAAACGAGAGGGGAGAGTGTGATATGCCTACCCTTGTAGACCGACAGCGGAAGCGTTATGACAATGCGGTTGATGTAGTCGTACGTCTTCACGGCCCGACCGATCAAGCACCGAAACTACGGCACCTCCGAGTTCTAGCACACGTTCAGCTCGATGACGATCCCCGGACTCTGATCTAGCAAAGTGTCGGGGAAGAGTTCCGTCAGCATGATGGTGTGGTGACGATCTTGATGTTCAATTGTCGCAAGGGCTTCGCCTAAGCACCACTACAATATTATCGAGGACTATGGTGGAAGGGGGCACCGCACACGGTTAAGAGAACGATCTTAGAGATCAACTTGTGTCTAGGGGTGCCCCTGCCCTCTTATATAAAGGAGCCAAGGGGGGGGGGTGCGGCCAGCCCTAGGAGGAGGCGCGCAGGAGGAGTCCTACTCCTACCGGGAGTAGGACTCCCCTCCCTTTTCCCTAGTTGGATTAGGACTTGGGGGAAAGGAGAAGAGGGAAGAAAGGAAAGGGGGGGCCGCCCCCTCCCCCCTCCTTGTCCAATTCAAACTTGGGGGGGAGGGGCGCGCGGCAGCCCCTAGGCCTCCTCTCCTCTTCCTCCACTAGGCCCATTAAGGCCCATTAGGTTACCGGGGGGTTCCGGTAACCTCCCGGTACTCCGGTAAAATGTCGATTTCACCCGGAACACTTCCGATGTCCAAACATAGGCTTCCAATATATCAATCTTTATGTCTCGACCATTTCGATAATCCTCGTCATGTCCGTGATCACATCCGGGACTCCGAACTAACTTCGGTACATCAAAACTCATAAACTCATAATATAACTATCATCGAAACCTTAAGCGTGCAGACCCTACGGGTTCGAGAACAATGTAGACATGACCAAGACACGTTTCCGATCAATAACCAATAGCGGAACCTGGATGCTCATATTGGCTCCCACATATTCTACGAAGATCTTTATCGGTCAGACCGCATAACAACATACGTTGTTCCCTTTGTCATCGGTATGTTACTTGCCCGAGATTCGATCGTCGGTATCTCAATACCTAGTTCAATATCGTTACCGGCAAGTCTCTTTACTCGTTTCGTAATACATCATCTTGCAACTAACTCATTAGTTGCAGTGCTTGCAAGGCTTATGTGATGTGCATTACCGAGAGGGCCCAGAGATACCTCTCCGACAATCGGAGTGACAAATCCTAATCTCGAAATACGCCAACCCAACATTTACCTTTGGAGTCACCTGTAGAGCTCCTTTATAATCACCCAATTACGTTGTGACATTTGGTAGCACACAAAGTGTTCCTCCGGCAAACGGGAGTTGCATAATCTCATAGTCATAGGAACATGTATAAGTCATGAAGAAAGCAATAGCAACATACTAAACGATCGGGTGCTAAGCTAATGGAATGGGTCATGCCAATCACATCATTCTCCTAATAATGTGATCCCGTTAATCAAATGACAACACATGTCTATGGTTAGGAAACATAACCATCTTTGATTAACGAGCTAGTCAAGTAGAGGCATACTAGTGACGTTTAGTTTGTCTATGTATTCACACAAGTATTATGTTTCCGGATAATACAATTCTAGCATGAATAATAAACATTTATCATGATATAAGGAAATAAAATAATAACATTATTATTGCCTCTAGGGCATATTTCCTTCAGTTGATCCTTTGCACCCTACCCTAGATGAAGATATTGACATGATTCGCAATCTTAGAACTGTTGAGCTCATCATTAGAGGCTTGCCTAGAAACTTGATTAGATGTTTGCCTACTCTCAAGTGTGCCTACACCATATGGCGATTTCTTGAGGAACGATTTCTATATTATTCCTTGAAAAATTTAGACGAAATTCTCCATAAGTCTATTGCCTTGAGTAAGATGAACTCTAGTGATCCTAGCTTTGGTGATTGTCTATTTGATCTTACCAATCTCATGCGTGCTAAAGGAAATGTTGGAATCATTAGCGATATCATATCCGAAGCTATTAGAATTCATAAAGGTAACCATTGTGATGATCATTTATCTAATGAATTACCCTCTCTAGGAATTGATCAATCACAAGATGATGTTGAACATGGATACTATGATGAAAATGATAATAGTGACTATGATCTTGATGATGCAATGAGACACTTTGGTCTTATGGCAAATCTTCGTGGCTACATGGCTGGAGGAAAGGAATGGGTCCTTGATAGTGGATGTACTGATCATATGACCGGAGATAAAGATATGTTCCGTGAGCTTGCTGAAAACGAAGACCCTCGAAAATATGTCACTTTTGGTGATAATTCAAAGGGTAAGGTGGTTGGCCTTGGTAAGGTGGCCATCTCACATGATAGCTCCCTACAAAATGTCATGCTCGTTGAATCTCTTGGATACAATTTACTTTCAGTTTCTAGACTTGCGGATTTCGGTTTCAATGTCTTATTTACTGAAGTAGATTGCCAAGTGTTTCATAGAGACAATCATAAAATGGTCTTTACGGGTGTACGTAGAGGAGATCTTTACATTGTTGATTTCACTAAAAAGGCTCAACCTAGAACTTGCTTAATTACCAAATCTTCAAAAGACTGGTTGTGGCATAGAAGACTAGGTCATGTTGGTATGCGAAATCTTGATAAGCTTATTAAAGGTGATCATATCCTTGGAATAAAAGATGTCATATTTGACAAGGATAGACTTTGTAGTGCTTGTCAAGCAGGGAAACAAGTTGGAGGAAGTCACCACGCGAAGAACATCATGACCACAAGAAGACCACTCGAGCTACTTCACATGGATCTCTTTGGTCCAAATGCCTACAAGAGTCTCGGTGGTAACTCATTTGGTCTAGTCATAGTTGATGATTTTTCAAGATTTACGTGGGTGTTCTTTCTTGATGACAAATCACAGGTCCAAAAGATCTTCAAAAACTTCGCTAGGAAGGCCCAAAATCAGTTTGACGTGAAGATCAAGAAGGTTCAGAGCGACAACGGAACGGAGTTCAAGAACGCAAATGTGGACACCTTTCTTGATGAAGAAGGGATTTCACACGAGTTCTCGGCTACGTACACACCTCAACAAAATGGAGTTGTTGAAAGGAAGAACCGGAATCTTATCGAGATGGCAAGAACGATGCTTGATGAGCACAAAACGCCAAAGCACTTTTGGGCGGAAGCGGTTGAGACAGCTTGTCATGCAACAAATCGCTTGTATCTTCACAAGCTACTCGGCAACATGGCATACGAGCTCCTCACCGGTAACAAACCCCAAGTTGGATACTTTCGAGTATTCGGCTCAAAGTGCTACATTCTTGATAAGCATCGTCATTCTAAATTTGCTCCTAAATCTCATGAAGGTTTCCTACTTGGTTATGGCTCAAACTCTCACACTTACCATGTCTACAACAATTTCACCCGAAAGGTTGAAGAGACGGTAGATGTGAAGTTTGATGAATCTAATGGCTCGCAAGTAGAGCAATTGCTAATTGATGTAGGAGACAAAGACCATTCGGAAGCAACTCAAGACTTGTCCATTGGCAAGATTCGTCCAACGGAAGTGAAGGAGGGTACCTCGTCCGTCCAAGTGGAAGCTTCTACCTCACGACAAGGTGAACCAAGAGTTGATACAGAAGCATCCACAAGTGGGACACGCCAAGATGAAGAAAACGAGGAAGCGCACCAAGATGAACATCAACAACCTCCTTCTCCACCACGACAAGAGAACGATAACGTCAATAATGAAGAAGGCCAAGAAGAAGCACAAGATGAAGAGGATGTTCCACCCCGACCCAAGAAAAAGCTTTCACGAGTTCGAGCAAGAATTGCTAAGGATCATCCCGTCGAGCAAATCTACAATGATATCCAAACTAGGAGAATCACTCGCTCTAAAACTCGTTTAGCTAACTTTTGTGAACATTACTCATTCATCTCTAGCATTGAACCTATGAAGGTTGAAGAAGCATTGGAGGATCCGGACTGGATAAACGCTATGCATGAAGAGCTACGCAACTTTGAGAGAAATCAAGTGTGGACATTGGTCGAGAAGCCCGACAACAACCACAACATCATTGGTACCAAATGGGTGTTTCGCAACAAGCAAGATGAAGATGGACAAGTGGTTCGCAACAAAGCATGTCTCGTCGCCCAAGGCTACACACAAGTTGAAGGTATGGACTATGGTGAGACATATGCTCCTGTTGCTAGACTTGAGTCCATTCGCATCTTACTTGCTTATGCTAATCACCATGATATCACCTTGTACCAAATGGACATTAAAAGTGCTTTTCTAAATGGAAAAATTGAGGAAGAAGTTTATGTTAAGCAACCTCCCATCTTTGTCAATCCTAAGAAACCTAATCATGTTTACAAACTTCACAAAGCCCTTTATGGTCTTAAACAAGCTCCTAGAGCATGGTATAAATGCTTGACCAAGTTCCTTATTGAAAAAGGCTTTGAAATTGGCAAAAATTGATTCTACTCTTTTTACTAAAAGGGTTAATGGAGAACTATTTGTGTGCCAAATTTATGTTGATGATATCATATTTGGTTCAACTAACCCTCATTTTAGTGAGAAGTTTGGAAAGCTAATGTCGGAGAAGTTTGAGATGTCTATGATGAGTGAACTCAAATTCTTTCTCGGTTTGCAAATCAAGCAAACTAAGGAAGGTACCTTTGTCTCTCAAACGAAGTACACCAAGGACTTATTCAAGAAGTTCAATATGCAAGAATGCAAAGGTATGACTACACCCATGCCTACTAGTGGACATCTTGATTTGACCAAAGATGGTGAACCGGTTGATCAAAAGGTTTATCGCTCTATGATTGGTTCATTGTTATATCTATGTGCCTCTCGTCCCGATATTATGCTAAGTGTGTGCATGTGTGCACGATATCAAGCTGCTCCTAAAGAGTGTCATCTTAAGGCTGTGAAAAGGATAGTGAGATACCTAATCCATACACCAAATTTTGGCATTTGGTATCCTAAGAGGTCCTCTTTTGATCTTGTTGGCTACTCCGATTCGGACTATGCCGGAGACAAGGCTGATAGAAAATCCACTTCGGGTACTTGTCAATTCCTTGGTAGATCTCTTGTGTATTGGTCTTCCAAGAAACAAAACTCTTTGGATGACCCAAACTCTTAAAGATTATGGGATATATGTGAAACATGTTCCATTGCTATGTGACAATGAAAGTGCTATTAAGATTGCTCACAATCCCGTGCAACATTCTCGAACTAAGAATATTGAAGTTCGTCATCATTTTATTCGAGATCATGTTGCAAAACGGGACATTAACCTTAAGCATGTTCGCACCGATAAGCAATTGGCGGATATATTCACTAAACCACTTGATGAGAAAGTGTTTTGCAGGTTGAGAGGTGAATTGAACATCATTGATGCTTCAAACTTGGAGTAGGAACTCCATTTGATACATGCGGGGCATGAGCCTATGACTAATCCTCGATATTTCTCTTATGATGCTATTCATATGTCTTGGATATATTTGTACCTTGCATGTTATCTAACCCATGTAGGTACTTGGTTTAATCTAAATCTATGATATTGCAACTCACTCACATCTTGAGCAATATCTACATCACCAAGTCTCTACACAATGGTGGTTGAAGACAAGGAAGCACGAAACCATTCAAACATATCCTTTGGCAAATTCTATGTTGAGTCTCATGATTGTCATGTTGGATACACAAGTTCTCTTCCTTGCAAAGCTAACCCATGTAGGTAGATGAACTCAAACTCCAAGTGGTGCTCCCAACTCTTGATGAACTACATCAACCTTGAGCAACCCACACAAGTTCAACTATATGAGCAAGATCAACACCACCACCCAAGGTATGTTATTCCATCTTAGAGAAGCTTTACTCCAAGTCATGAGCCAAAGCAACTCGACAAGATGTGAATACATCAAGATGCTTAAACAAAAAATGATAACCCCATTTTGAGCTTAAACGATGAGTATGACCTATGATCAAGTGCTCTCACTTGACTCCTAAGTCAATATACTCTAACATAGGTGACTTTGTCACCGACCATTTCTAGATGAAGTTCTCTAGTGGTTCTCCGTGCTTTTGCATTTGCATATTTGTTTCCCCTTTCAAAAAAAACTTCATCTAGAACTTTTAGTTTCCTTTCTTTCCTTTTTGTTCTGCATTTTCTGCATCCAATTCATTGCAAATCTTTCAGTAAATTCCTTGCATATCATTGTGAGATCTTACTTGTCTAGTGAGCTGAGGTGACAAGTGGTTTCACTCTGATGAACTCGGTCACACCGGCTTGTTCTCTTCGGCCCAACCGAAATCTTTCGGTGCAACCGAAGCACACAACTCAGAGTCACCGATTCCATCACAGGAAAACCAAATTGCCACTTATTCCTGATTTCTGTTTGCTCCAGCTCCACTCAATGATTCTTGTCCTCTACCAGCATCATATTAGACATGCTGCTTTGCTCTGTGACTCGAGGACCAACCCATTTGTATCACATGTCCAGAAGAGCCCTTCTTGGAAATTGATGTCAAAGGGGGAGAGAGATCACATCAAAGCTTAATCCTTCCTATAGGGGGATAAAGAGAGAATACTCAGGGGGAGAGAGTTTCTCAACTAGGAGAAAGTAAAATCATCAAAGACCCCAGATGCTTGGTGTTGAAGAGGATAGATGTCACATGTCTTTAAGAGGGAAAAGACAAGTTTGGTTGCTTGCTTTAGCTCAAGCTCTGTTGTTTCCTTTTTGTGTTGCTCTGATTTTCTGTTCCCTATCTTCTCCCAATATCCCATGCAGATTCAGGGGGAGCAAGACATCTAAGGGAAGGAAATCTCTGATTTTATTGCATATCTTTACCTTTGGGGACATGTCTATATCCAATGTGGTACTTAGTACTCACTCTACGTGTCATCCCAGTCTTGGTTCTCTTGTGATTTCTCTTGCTTGCTCCGGTCAGTAGGTGTATCTGTGTTATTTAACCTTGTTTGCGCAGGTTCGTCCCATCCTAAGCCAACTCAAGACCACAAGGTAAGTATATGCATCACAGTCATGTGAATGAGAAGTTCTTGCTGATGTACATACTATTTGCAAGAAAGACTCATGAGCATGAAGGTACATTTCTCACATTTACATCATTTGCTCTGATGCACATAGCCAAGATACATGTAACACATTGCTTACTCTATCATGTTTACGCATTCACATGCTCCTATATTCAATATTCACATGATTGCATACATGTAGGGGGAGCCTATGCATGTTACATGTATTTCCAAAGCTTTACTTGCTATTCTCTATATCTTTATCTAAAGCTTTGATGTATGTTGTCATTAATTACCAAAAAGGGGGAGATTGAAAGCACAAGTGCTCCCTGGGTGGTTTTGGTAATTAATGTCAACATATCTCTTGTTGGACTAACACTTTTACCTAGTATGTTTCAGATAAGTTCAACAATGAAGTGGCATGGCCTAGAGGATGTGGAACCCCTTCAAGATGCTAAGGACAAAGGATTGGCTCAAGCTTCAAGATCAAGACTCTACATTTTATATTTTAGTGATCCAAGATCACATTGAGTCTATAGGAAAAGCCAATACTATCAAGAGGGGATGAGGTGTTGCTTAATGGCTTGCTTGCTCAAAGTGCTTAGTGATATGCTCCAAAACCCTCAACTACCTTCCCACATCCACATATGACCTAAACCAAAAGTCAAACTCGGCCCCACCGATTCTATCTATCCGGCGCCACCGAGTTTCAGATGTATAGCCACTGCCACAAACCCTAGCAAATCGGTTACACTGATAGCGATCTCGGTCTCACCGAGATGGGATTGTAATCTCTCTGTGTATGTCCATTACCAAAATCGAACTCACCAAGTTTGAGCAATCGGTACTACCGAGATTACAATGCAAACCCTCTGGTTAGCTTATTACCAAAATCGGTCCCACCGAGTTTGTGTAATCGGTCTCACCGAGTTTGCCTGACCAACTCTCTGGTTAGCTTATTACCAAAATGGGTCCCACCAAGTTTGTGTAATCGGTCACACCGAGATTACGTTATGCCCTAACCCTAACCATATCGGTCCTACCGAGTTGCATCTCTGTCCCACCAAAAATCCTAACGGTCACTAGGTTTGCTGAATCGGTCTGACCGAGTTTAACCATTCGGTCCCACCGAGATTGGCAAATTGTGTGTAATGGTTATATTTTGTGTGGAGGCTATATATACCCCTCCACCCACTCTTCATTCGTGGAGAGAGCCATCAGAACATACCTACACTTCCAATACACATTTTCTGAGAGAGAACCACCTACACTTGTGTTGAGGTCAAGATATTCCATTCCAACCATATGAATCTTGATCTCTAGCCTTCCCCAAGTTGCTCTCCACTCAAATCTTCTTTCCACCAAATCCAAATCATGTGAGAGAGAGTTGAGTGTTGGGGAGACTATCATTTGAAGCACAAGAGCAAGGAGTTCATCATCAACACACCATTTGTTACTTCTTGGAGAGTGGTGTCTCCTAGGTTGGCTAGGTGTCACTTGGGAGCCTCCAACAAGATTGTGGAGTTGAACCAAGGAGTTTGTAAGGGCAAGGAGATCGCCTACTTCGTGAAGATCTACCGCTAGTGAGGCAAGTCCTTCGTGGGCGATGGCCGTGATGGAATAGACAAGGTTGCTTCTTCGTGGACCCTTCGTGGGTGGAGCCCTCCGTGGACTCGCATGGCCGTTACCCTCCATGGGTTGAAGTCTCCATCAACGTGGATGTATGATAGCACCACCTATCGGAACCACGACAAAAACATCCGTGTCTCCAATTGCGTTTGAATTATCCAAACCCTTCCCTTTACATTCTTACAAGTTGCATCTTTACTTTCCGCTGCTCATATACTCATTGCATGCTTGCTTGATATGTATTGTGTTTGTTAAACTTGTGCTTAAACTCCACTTAAACTTAAGAATATTAAAAAGTGCAACTTTTGGCACTTAGTGTCTAATCACCCCCCCCCTCTAGACACCTCTTCTCGATCCTTTCACGATGCATAGGAAGAGAGTTAGACTTTGTTGTTACATGATATATGTTACTTTGTGCTCACTACTAAATTACAAATCATTGTTAATTAAAATTGGCTTTGATATACCTTGGGATCCGGGTGGATCCATTACTTGAGAACTATATGCCTAGCTTAATGGCTTTAAAGAAAGCGCTGCCAGGGAGACAACTTGGAAGTTTTAGAGAGTCATTTATTTCTGTTGAGTACTTTTATATAGTTTAAAAACAAAATAAAATAAAGAGGGGAACCCAAAACTTTTTCAAAAAGGAAAGTGAAAGTGAGAAAGACAAGCATTGTTGAAGTGGGGGAGCTCCTTGAACTTTGTTCATGCTCACAGAAACTTTGTGAATATTGATTACAGAAAATTTTCAATAAAAATAATTATCCCCTTGTACAATTCCATTGTATTATAAAAATAATGTGCAAAGGTTTGCCTTTAGGATGTTTACATTTGCTTGATGGTTTGTACGGTGCAGGACAGAAACTTCGGCTGTAGTGCGCGATTTTACATTTTTAGTTGGAACGTGAAAAGGTTCTGATTATTTTTGCACTGTCTTCCTATACAAATTATTTATTTTTCCTAATTTTGGTAGAATTTTTCAAGTATCAGAAGTATGGTGAATGTTCAGATTGTTACAGACTGTTCTGTTTTAGACAGATTCTGTTTTTGATGCATAGTTTGCTTGTGTTCATGAAACTATCAAATTTATATCAGTGGATTAAGAAATGAAAAAGTTATATTACAGTAGACACAATGCAAAAACAAAATATGAATTGGTTTGCAACAGTACTTAGAGTAGTGATTTGCTTTATTATACTAACGGATCTTACCGAGTTTTCTGTTGAAGTTTTGTGTGGATGAGGTGTTCGATGATCGAGAAGGTCTCGATGTGAAAAGAAGGAAGAGAGGCAAGAGCTCAATCTTGGGGATGCCCGAGGCACCCCAAGTAAATATTCAAGGAGACTCAAGTGTCTAAGCTTGGGGATTCCCCGGAAGGCATCCCCTCTTTCTTCAACAAGTATCGGTATGTTTTCAGATTCGTTTCGTTCATGCGATATGTGCAATCTTGAAGCATCTTTTGCATTTAGTTTTCATTTTTATTTTATGCACCATGCTGGTATGAGGCAGTCCTTGGTTGATTTATAGAATGCTCTTTGCACTTCACTTATATCTTCTGAGTATGGCTTTATAGAATGCTTCATGTGTTTCACTTACATCATTTGAAGTTTGGATTGCCCGTTTCTCTTTACATAGACAACCGCCATTTGTAGAATGCTCTTTTGCTTCACTTATATTTGTTAGAGCATGGGCATATCTTTTGTAGAAAGAATTAAACTCTCTTGCTTCACTTATATCTATTTAGAGAGATGACAGGAATTGGTCATTCACATGGTTAGTCATAAAATCCTACATAAAACTTGTAGATCACTGAATATGATATGTTTGATTCCTTGCAATAGTTTTGCGATATAAAGATGGTGATATTGGAGTCATGCTAGTAGGTAGTTGTGGATTAGTAGAAATACTTGTGTTGAGGTTTGTGATTCCCGTAGCATGCACGTATGGTGAACCGTTACCTAACAAAGTCGGAGCATGAGGTATTTATTGATTGTCTTCCTTATGCGTGGCGGTCGGGGACGAGCGATGGTCTTTTCCTACCAATCTATCCCCCTAGGGGAATGCGTAGTAGTACTTTGCTTCGAGGGCTAATAAACTTTTGCAATAGGTATGTGAGTTCTTTATGACTAATGTTGAGTCCATGGATTATACGCACTCTCACCCTTCCATCATTGCTAGCCTCTCTAGTACCGTGCAACTTTCGCCGGTACCTTAAACCCACCATATACCTTCCTCAAAACAGCCACCATACCTACCTATCATGGCATTTCCATAGCCATTCCGAGATATATTGCCATGCAACTTCCATCATCATCATCATCATCATCATATACATGACTTGAGCATTCATTGTCATATTGGTTTGCAAGATCGTAAGATAGCTAGCATGATGTTTTCATGGCTTGTCCGTTTTTTGATGTCATTGCTACGCTAGATCATTGCACATCTTAGTACACCGCCGGAGGCATTCATATAGAGTCATATCTTTGTTCTAGTATCAAGTTGTAATATCGAGTTGTAAGTAAATAAAAGTGTGATGATCATCATTATTAGAGCATTGCCCCAGTGAGGAAAGGATGATGGAGACTATGATTCCCGCACAAGTCGGGATGAGACTCCGGACGAAAAAAAAGAAAAAAAAAAGAGAAAGGCCAAAAAAAGAAAAAAAAAGAGAAGGCCCAAAAAAATTTTAAAAAAATAAAAAATGAGAGAAAAAGAGAGAAGGGGCAATGTTACTATCCTTTTACCACACTTGTGCTTCACAGTAGCACCATGTTCTTCATATAGAGAGTCTCTTGAGTTATCACTTTCATATACTAGTGGGAATTTTCATTATTGAACTTGGCTTGTATATTCCAACGATGGGCTTCCTCAAATGCCCTAGGTCTTCATGAGCAATCAAGTTGGATGCACACCCACTTAGTTTTAGTTTGAGCTTTCATATACTTATAGCTCTAGTGCATCCGTTGCATGGCAATCCCTACTCACTCACATTGATATCTATTGATGGGCATCTCCATAGCCCGTTGATACGCCTAGTTGATGTGAGACTAACTTCTCCTTTTTGTCTCCTCCACAACCACCATTCTATTCCACCTATAGTGCTATATCCATGGCTCACGCTCATGTATTGCGTGAGGGTTGAAAATGCTGAAGCGCGTTAAAAAGTATAAACCAATTGCTCGGCTTGACATCGGGGTTGTGCATGATGTGAATATTTTGTGTGGTGAAGATGGAGCATAGCCAGACTATATGATTTTGTAGGGATAACTTTCTTTGGCCTTGTTATTTTGAAAAGACATGATTGCTTTATTAGTGGGCTTGAAGTATTATTGTTTTATGTCAAATGATAGACTATTGCTTTGAATCACTCGTGTCTTAATATTCATGCCATGATTAGATATGTGATCAATATTATGCTAGGTAGCATTCCACATCAAAAATTATATTTTTATCATTTACCTACTTGAGGACGAGCAGGAATTAAGCTTGGGGATGCTGATACGTCTCGGTCGTATCTATAATTTTTGATTATTCCATGCCAATATTCTACAACTTTCATATACTTTTGGCAACTTTTTATGCTATTTTTGGGACTAACATATTGATCCAGTGCCCAGTGCCAGTTCCTGTTTGTTGCATGTTTTTTGTTTCGCAGAATATCCATATCAGACGGAGTCCAAACGGGATAAAAACTGGCGGAGATTTTTTTTGGAATATATATGATTTTTGGGAAGAAAAATCCACGCGAGACGATGCCCGAGGGGCCACAAGGAAGGGGGCGTGCCCCAGGGGGGCAGGCGTGCCTTGACCCTCGTGGCCACCCCGTAAGGCGGTTGATGCCCTTCTTTCGCTGCAGGAAAGCTAATATCTGGATAGAGATCATGTTAAAATTTCAGCCTAATCGGAGTTACGGATCTCTGGGAATATAAGAAACGGTGAAAGGGTAGAATCTGAGAACGCAGAAACAGAGAGAGACAGAGAGACAGATCCAATCTCGGAGGGGCTCTTGCCCCTCCCAAGCCATGGCGGCCATGGACCAGAGGGTAAACCCTTCTCCCATCTAGGGAGGAGGTCAAGGAGGAAGCAGAAGAAGGAGGGGGGCTCTCTCCCCCTCGCTTCCGATGGCACCAGAGTGCCACCGGGGGCCATCATCATCACCGCAATCTTCGCCAACAACTTCACCGCCATCATCACCAACTCTTCCCCCCTCTATGCAGTGGTGTAACCTCTCTCTTACCCTCTTTAATCTCTACTTAAACATGGTGCTCAACGCTATATATTATTTCCCAATGATGTATGGCTATCCTATGATGTTTGAGTAGATCTGTTTTGTCCTACGGGCTATTTGATGATCAAGATTGGTTTGAGTTGCATGTTTTATTATTGGTGTTGTCCTATGGTGCTCTCCGTGTCGCGCAAGCGTGTGGGATCCCCGCTGTAGGGTGTTGCAATATGTTCATGATTCGCTTATAGTGGGTTGCGTGAGTGACTGAAACACAAACCCAAGTAAGGGGGTTGTTGCGTGTGGGATAAAGAGGACTTGGTGCTTTAATGCTATGGTTGGGTTTTACATTAATGATCTTTAGTAGTCGCGGATGCTTGCTAGAGTTCCAATCGTATGTGAATATGATCCAAGTAGAGAAAGTATGTTAGCTTATGCCTCTCCCTCATATAAAATTGCAATAATGATTACCGGTCTAGTTATCGATTGCCTAGGGACAAATAACTTTCTCGTAACAAAAAGCTCTCTACTAAAACTAACTTAGTTGTGTCATTATCTAAACAGCCCCTACCTTTTATTTACATGCTCTTTATTACCTTGCAAACATATCCAAAAACACCTACAAAGTACTTCTAGTTTCATACTTGTTCTAGGTAAAGCGAAAGTCAAGCGTGCGTAGAGTTGTATCGGTGGTCGATAGAACTTGAGGGAATATTTGTTCTACCTTTAGCTCCTTGTTGGGTTTGACACTCTTACTTATCGAAAACTGTTGCGATCCCATATACTTGTGGGTTATAATACTGCTGCATAGAGGGGGGAAGAGTTGGTGATGACGGCGGTGAAGTTGTTGGTGTAGATCGTTGTCGCGATGATGGCCCCGACGGTGTTCCGGCGCCACCGGGAGAGAGGGAGAGAGAGACCCCCTTCTTCTTCCTTGACCTTCCCCCTAGATGGGAGAAGGGTTTCCCCTCTGGTCCATGGCCTCCATGGCAGTGGAGGGGCGAGAGCCCCTCCGAGATTGGATCTCTCTATGTGTTTCCTTCTGTTTCTGTGCTCCCTGATTCTGCCCTTTCACCGTTTCTTAAATTCCCAGAGATCCGTAACTCCGATTGGGCTTAAATTTTGACACAATTTTTATCTGGATGTTGGCTTTCTTTCAGCGGAAGAAGAGCACCAACCGCCTTACGGGGTGGCCACGAGGGCCCAGGGCGCGCCCTACCCCCTGGGGCACGCCCCTCACCCTTGTGGGCCCCTCGGGCATCGTCTCGCGTTGATTCCACTTCCCAAAACTCATATATTCCAAAAAAAATCTCTGTAAGTTTTTATCCCGTTTGGACTCCGTTTGATATGGATTTTATGCGAAACAAAGAACATGCAACAAACAGGAACTTGCGCTGGGCACTGGATCAATATGTTAGTCCCAAAAATAGTATAAAAAGTTGCCAAAAGTATGTAAAAGTTGTAGAATATTGGCATGGAACAATCAAAAATTATAGATATGACGAAGACGTATGAGCATCCCCAAGCTTAATTCCTTCTTGTCCTCGAGTAGGTAAATGATACAAAAGATAATTTTTGATGTGGAATGCTACCTAGCATAATCTTGATCATGTAATCTAATCATGGCATGAATATTGAGACACGTGTGATTCAAAGCAATAGTCTATCATTTGACATTGAGACAATAATACTTCAAGCATACTATTAAAGAAATCATGTCTTTTCAAAATAACATGGCCAAAGAAAGTTATCCCTACAAAATCATATGGTCTGGCTATGCTCCATCTTCATCACACAAACTATTCAAATCATGCACAACCCCGATGACAAGCCAAAGCAATTGTTTCATACTTTTGATGTTCTCAAACCTTTTCAACTTTCACGCAATACATGAGCGTGAGCCATGGATATAGCAGTATAGGTGGAATAGAATATGATGATGGAGGTTGTGTGGAGAAGACAAAAACAAAAAGAAAAAGAAAGTCTCACATCGACGCGGCTAATCAACGGGCTATGTAGACGCCCATCAATTGATGTCAATGTGAGGAGTAGGGATTGCCATGAAACATATGCACTAGAGCTATAAGTGTATGAAAGCTCAAACTGAAACTAAGTGCGTGTGCATCCAACTTGCTTGCTCATGAAGACCTAGGGCACTTGAGGAAGCCCATCGTTGGAATATACAAGCCAAGTTCTATAATGAAAATTCCCACTAGTATATGAAAGTGATAACTCAAGAGACTCTCTATATGAAGAACATGGCGCTACTGTGAAGCACAAGTGTGGTAAAAGGATAGTAACATTGTCCCTTCTCTCTTTTCTCTCATTTTTTTAAAAAAAAATCTCTTTTTTGTAGGCTTCTTTGGCCTCTCTCTCTCTCTTTTTTGGGGGCTTCTCTGGCCACTTTTATTTTGAAAACCTCACATGAGACAATGTTCTAATAATGATGATCGTCAAACTTTTATTTACTTACAACTCAATATTATAACTCGATACTAGAACAAAGATATACCTCTATATGAATGCCTCCGACGGTGTACTGAGACGTGCAATGATCTAGCGTGGCAATGAATCAAAAAAGGACAAGCCATGAAAACATCATGCTAGCGATCTTATGATCATGCAAATCAATATGACAATAAATGATCAAGTCATGTATATGATGATGATGGAAGTTGCATGGCAATATATCTCGGAATGGCTATGGAAATGCCATGATAGGTAGGTATGGTGGCTGTTTTGAGGAAGATATAAGGAGGCTTATGTGTGATAGAGCGTATCATATCACGGGGTTTGGATGCACCGGCGAAGTTTTCACCGACTCTCAAGGTGAGAAAGGGCAATGCACAGTACCGAAGAGGCTAGCAATGATGGAAGGGTGAGAGTGCATATAATCCATGGACTCAACATTAGTTTTTTTGAGGGTCAAAGACAGTAGGAAAGGATCCTACTGTCACATATATTCCATTACTTTTGTCAAAGTGCTAGGTTACATGTTTACAAGGGGGGGTCAACCCTACATTGGAGGTGTGCAAGCACCTCAAGAATGGGAGTAGGGGGGAGGGTTACAGTTTGTTTGTAAGAAAGCAGAGATAAACTCAACTAGGGGGGGCTTGACCCTATGGCACAATAAATCTAGGTCAACTTGAAGTCTAGCCCTCCATGAGGTAAAGGTGTGGGGAATTCTCTGGAAGATGATCCCATTGCGTTCTTTCCAAATGCTCCAAGCGGACAACATGAATATCTCCATGAACAATGGTGAGTGCCATCGAAGTTTCCCACCCCGGACAAGCAGCAGTCTATTTCCAATGGCTGGTCATGAGATACCAAGCGCGTTCCAGCATCTTTGACTAAAGGGGCAGTTGAAGAAAAGGTTCTCCACGGTTTCCTCCTCATTGATGTTGCAGAGTGCACAGTGCATGTTGTCTCCCACATTGTAGTGCCTTCTCTTCAACATATTCCTCGTGTTGACTCTATCCGCGAGGAGCAACCACGTGAACACTTTGATCTTGGTCATGCATTTGGATTCCTAGATCCAGGAGAAGGCCCGATCCATCGTTACTTTTCTGAAGTAGAATTTGTAATATTTGGCCGAAGTATATTTAGCTCCCCAGGAACAGGTCCATAGGTCACGTGAGGTATTGTCAGGGATCATGTCGGCAGTTTGCGCTTGCAGCTGTTGCAGTTCTTGTCATGCTAGCGGTGTCCGAGGAAGATGGAAGCCCGTGTGTATATTGGTTATCGCCAGAAAATCTGCAACCGAAGCATCTTCTAGTTTGGTGAATGAAAATGCCTGGGGAAAAGCTTCTTCATTCAACTGCTCATTCCAAAGGTCTTTCCAAAACAACACAGTGTCACCCTGTCCAATCTGTACCACAGTGATCCCTCGGTAGATATCACTCAAGTTCATGACATCTCTCCACCAAAATGAGCCACAAGTATCCGTGGCATGGGGCACTTTGTTGTCGTAGTAAGTATTCCAAATCAGTTGCACCCAGGGTGACTCCACATTAGTCATAAAGAACTCACATACTTATTGCAAAAATCTATTAGTCATCGAAACAAAGTACTACACGCATGCTCCTAGGGGGATAGATTGGTAGGAAAAGACCATTGCTCGTCCCCGACCGCTACTCATAAGGAAGACAATCAATAAATACCTCATGCTCCAACTTCGTTACATAACGGTTCACCATACGTGCATGCTACGGGAGTCGCAAACTTCAACACAAGTATTTCTACAATCCACAACTACCCACTAGCATGAGTCTAATATCACCATCTTTATATCGCAAAACTATTGCAAGGAATCAAACATATTATATTCAATGATCTACAAGTTTTATGTAGGATCTAATGACTAACCATGTGAATGACCAATTCTTGTCATCTCTCTAAATAGATATAAGTGAAGCAACATAGTTTAATTCTTTCAACAAAAGATATGCCCATGCTCTAACAGATATAAGTGAAGCAAAAGAGCATTCTACAAATGGCGGTTTTCTATGTGTAGGGAAACAGGAAATCCAAACTTCAAATGATATATGTGATACACATGAAGAATTCTATAAAGCCATACTCAAAAGATATAAGTGAAGTGCAATGAGTATTCTATAAATCAACCATGGACTATCTCATACCAGCATGGTGCATCAAGGAAAAGTGAAAACTGAAAGCAAAAGATGCTCCAAGATTTGCACATATCACATGAACGAAACAAAACCGACAACATGCCGATACTTATTGAAGAAAGATGGGATGCCTTCCGGGGCATCCCCAAGCTTAGACGTTTGAGTCTCCTTGAATATTTACTTGGGGTGCCTTGGGCATCCCAATATTGAGCTCTTGCCTCTCCTCCTTCTCCTCATATCAAGACCTCCTTGGTCCTTGATCACTTCATCCACACAAAACTCACCAAAAAGTTCCGTAAGATCCGTTAGTATAATAAAGCAAATCACTACTCCAAGTACTGTTGAAAACCAATTCATATTTTGTTTTTGCATTGTAGCTACTGTAATATAACTTTTCCATGGCTTAATCCATTGATAGAAATCAATAGTTTCATCAAAACAAGCAAACAATGCATCAAAAACAAAATCTGTCTTAAACAGGACAGTCTGTAGTAATCTGAACATTCACCATACTTCTGTTATTCTAAAAATTCTTAAAATATTAGGAAAAATAAAAAATTTGTATAGAAAGACAGTGAAAAAGTTTTAGAACCGTTTGACATTCCAGTAAAAAATGTAAAATCGTGCACTACTGCCAAAGTTTCTGTTTTGCACCGCACAAACCAACAAGCAATGTAAACATCCTAAAGGGAAATCTTGGCACATTATTTTTATAATACAATGGAATTGTACAAGGGGGTAATTATTTTTGTTGAAAAGTTTCCGTAATCAAGATTCACAAAGTTTCCGTGAGCATGAACAAAGTTCAAGGAGCTCCCTCACTTCAATAATGCTTGTCTCTCTCACTTTCACTTTCTTTTTTGAAAAGTTTTGGGTTCCCCTCTTTATTTTTTTCGTTTTTAAACTCTATAAAAGCACTCAACAGAAATAAATGACACTCTAAAACTTCCGGGTTGTCTCCCAGGCAGTGCTTTCTTTAAAACCATTAAGCTAGGCATAAGGTGCTCAAGTAATGAATCCACCCGGATCCCAAGGTATATCAAAGCCAATTTGAATTAGAAATGATTTGGCATTTAGTAGTGAGCACAAAGCAACATATATCAAGCAATGATGAATTGTAACTCTCTTCCTATGCATCGGCATGTCATACAAGAACAATTGATGCACATCAAGTAAAGGTCAATGCATAGCATATGGAGTTTCTTGCTATTTTATCGTGTTGGAAACATAGAGAGGCGGAGATGTAGTTCCTCTCTTGTAATAATTGCAAGTAGGAGCAGCAAGCAGATGCATAGTATGTTCATCAAAATTATCATGTGCAACGGTAAAAGGCCACCCATCAATATAATCCTTAATAAGTGCAAACTTCTCTGATATAGTGTAGTTTGGAGAATTCAAAAAGATAATAGGACTATCATGTGTGGGTGCAATAGCAACAATTTCATGTTTAACACAAGGAACAATAGCAAGTTCATCTCCATAAGCATAATTCATATTGGCATCTTGGCCACAAGAATAGCAAGCATCAAGTTCATCAAAAAGGGATATTTCAAACGAATCAACGGGATCATAGCAATTATCATGGCATTCATCCTTCGGTAAGAATGAAGGGGCATGAAATAATGTATGAGTTGGAGGGTTACTCTCATTAGAAGGTGGGCACGGGTAGCTAATCCGATCTTCCTCCTTTTGTTCTTCGCTCTCCTCATCATCTTTTTCATCCAATGAGCTCACAGTTTCATCAATTTCTTCTTACATAGACTCCTGCAAAATATTAATCTCTTCTCAGACAGCGGAGACTTTCTCAATAAATTCATCAATATCATAATTGTATTTATAATTCTCATAGCAATATTTAAGGATAGCTAAATTTTTAGGTCTATAAACTGAATCATCAAAATCTTCAAAATCTATAAACAAATATTCAATTTCACAAGCACCCTTGAAAGCAACAAATTCTTCTATTCGTTCCACATCATAGTAATCATATATACCATTAGCATAAGAAGCTAGGGTTTCATTCTCATTAAATTTGCATAAAAAGGGAAGGTGTGGAGCCTTCATCCTAGAGCAACAAGGATAATCATATCTCAAGCATAGTTGCCGAGCATACCAATGCAACATATAAATTTGATCCCATAATAGTTTCCCTTTTTGAGTCAAGCGATAATCCCTAAAGTATTCATGTTGATCCAACGTGTCTCCCATTATATAATTTAATGGGGTTTTCTCAGGATTATTAAAGTAGTGCATAATATCTTTCACATAATGAGCATCGTGGGTTTTAGGAGGTTCCCCATCTCCATGAGTAGCAAGTAAACCTATTTTTTTGGTATCTCGTGTTCCATATCCATAACTAAAGATAGAGAACAACTTAGAACAGCAAATAAAATCCACTTAGTGATAAAGCAAACAAGCACACACGAGAATATTCACCCCACTCTATTGCTCGCCGGCAACGGCGCCAAAAAAGGTCTTGATAGCCGACAAGTATAGGGGATCAATTGTAGCCTCTTTCTATAAGTAAGAGTGTCGAACCCAACAAGGAGCTAAAGGTAGAACAAATATTCCCTCAAGTTCTATCGACAACCGATACAACTCTATGCACGCTTAACGTTCGCCTTACCTAGAACAAGTATGAAACTAGAAGTACTTTGTAGGTGTTGTAGGCTAGGTTTGCAAGATAATAAAGAGCATGTAAATGAAAGATAGGGGCTGTTTAGTTGAAGACACAACTAAATTAGTTTTAGTAGAGAGCTTTTTGTCACGAGAAAGTTATTTATCCCTAGACAATCGATAACTAGACCGGTAATCATTATTGCAATTTTATTTGAGGGAGAGGCATAAGCTAACATACTTTCTCTTATTGGATCATATGCACTTATGATTGGAACTCTAGCAAGCATCTGCAACTTCTAAAGATCATTAAGGTAAAACCCAACCATAGCATTATAAGGTATCAAGTCCTCTTTACTCCCATACGCAAACAACCTACTTACTCGAGTCTGTGCTTCTGTCACTCATGCCATCCACCATAAGCAAATCATGAACATATTCCAAACCCTACAGTGGGGATCCCTCACGCTTGCGTGACACGGAGAGCACCATAGGACAGCACCAATAATAAAACGTGCAACTCAAACCAATCACGGTCATCAATTAACCCATAGGACAAAACGGATCTACTCAAACATCATAGGATAGCCATACATCATTGGGAAATAATATATAGCGTTGAGCACCATGTTTAAGTAGAAATTACAACGGGTAAAAGAGGGGTTACACCGCTGCATAGAGGGGGGAGAGTTGGTGATGTCGGCAATGAAGTTGTTGGTGTAGATCGTTGTCGCGATGATGGCCCCGGCGGTGTTCCGACGCCAACGGGAGAGGGGGGAAGAGAGCCCCCTTCTTATTCTTCCTTGACCTTCCCCCTAGATGGGAGAAGGGTTTCCCCTCTATTCCATCGCCTCCATGGCGGTGGAGGGGCGAGAGCCCCTCCGAGATTGGATCTCTCTGTGTTTCCTTCTGTTTTTTGCGCTCCCTGATTCTGCCCTTTCACCGTTTCTTAAATTCCTGGAGATCCGTATGTCCGATTGGGCTGAAATTTTGACACGATTTTTACCCGGATGTTGGCTTTCTTACGGCGAAAGAAGGGCACCAACCGCCTTACGAGGTGGCCACGAGGGCCGAGGGTGCGCCCTACCCCCTGGGACGCACTCCTCACCCTTGTGGGCCCCTCGGGCATCGTCTCGCGTTGATTCCACTTCCCAAAATTCACATATATTCCAGAAAAAATCTCTGTAAGTTTTTATCCCATTTGGACTCCATTTGATATGGATTTTCTGCGAAACAAAAACATGCAACAAATAGGAACTGGCACTGGGCACTGGATCAATATGTTAGTCCCAAAAATAGTATAAAAAGTTGGCAAAAGTATGTAAAAGTTGTAGAATATTGGCATGTAACAATCAAAAATTATAGATATGACGGAGACGTATCACTCTTCTGTTCTTCTTTAGTAAGCACAGTATGTTCCTTGTCAGGAAGGGGAGCAGGGACATCTGCAGTCGACACCTCTATTGGGCCGGTTCTGCTAAATGATTTCGCACTTCGAGTTGGTCTGCCATGATACCCCAGAAATGGTGGGAGCCGCGTGGTCTTTGATAGACTCAACTGATAGTAACAGCTATGCGCCTTCAGATGAACAGAGCTAGCTTATAGGTGATCGATAGGCTGCATATTAGTAGCGGCAAAACCCTATGTTTTCTAGCCAATTCCGCTTTCCCGATTTATTTATGGTGGTTATGGTGTACCCCTATTATCTACACTATGATCTACCTACTGGCTCTGCGCTCTCGCTATCATGGTTTCGCAATAAACTTTCTATATGGTATATTATGAACCTATCATCTGCCAACTATCCTTACATCTGGGGCCCCCAATAGGGAGCTTATTTTTTTGTGTACTTGTGCCAGATTATATTAATCTACTCACCATATTACAGCACACATGAGCTCTCTCATTAGAATCCAGTGATAGCACACAAGGGTTTATAGGGAGCCTCTATTATATTACAATATCCTCTACATTACAAAGATAATCTCACTACTATTTGTGTTTTCATGCTTTACAGATATTGTACGCAATCACAATGAATATAAGAGTGCGCACATCAGAAGAATATTACGGAACAGTTCAATGGGTAGCAAACTGGCATTGAGGTCCATTGTGGATGCAATGAAACGCACATGCTCCCAACCTATAGATTCGTATTTAGAATATGATCCTAATGACTATTCTGAGCTCAAGGAGTCAAAGGCAGATGGCCTATCCTGTTCACCCAATAAGGTGCCTATTCTAATTTGCAAGGTTTTATTGGTTGCACATATCTTGCATAAGGTGTCTTGCATTTATTTTGCTTCGTTGCACCGCCATCTGCTTAGTTTACTCATGATATATGTGAAGATGCCATGCCCATCCATTATCAACACCTATTCCATTTGTCGTCATACCATGTTTTTCCATTCAAATGGTGTTCTTGTGTTTCAGACATCCAAAAGGAAGATGGTGATTGATGAACCTGAAGGAGTACAAGAAAAGTCCTTGAAAAAGGTGGTTCTACCGGAGAAATCACATAGCACCCAACGTATATTGGTGATAGAACCAGCGCCGCAAAACCTAGGATATCGCAACTATGTTGGTCGCTGCTTTGCTCTTGTGAGTACCTATTGTCCTATCGTTGTCCTTACATTCATATCTGGTGGATTATGTGACATCATTGTGCATTATAGCTTGCGTATCCACTGTTCGCTCCAAATTATCAGATCTATATTAATGCTTAAATTAATGTAGAATAAACCCAATGCCCATGAAGAAATTTAGTTTTGCGTTGTTCTTGTAAGTATCTGTTGTCCTTCATCACTATACTTATATTTGTCAGCTAGTTCTTCATGTACACTTTGCAACTTATTTTCCCTTGTCCTCCATTTTTCTACACATCAGATCTACATTTACTCTTGCCAAAATATTGAATAAAACCAATGTTACTGAAGAAGTTTAGCTCCGCATTGCTCTTGTCAGTGCCTTCTGCCTGTATGCTGTATTTACATTTGTACTCTGCATCTTAAGTTAAATAATCGTCATTTGTTCCTATATTTTCACATCTATATTTACTCTTAATAAAATGTAGAATAAAGGCAATACTCTTGAAGAAGAGTGAGCGGTAAACTTCTTGAATTGCCCCCCCATCAATATGGACAATGCCTTTATAGAGCCTGTCTTCACTACTAATGTAAGTTTGTCCTCCTCGAGCCTTCAAACTTTGTTGTTTATATTTGGATAGCTATGAGTGCAAATGATGTTTATTTTTGTCGCCTGCATCAAATTGCTTGTTCAAAGTTTATAAAGTAGAATTACATGAACATAAGTTTGTCCTTCTCAATTTCAGTCTTTAGTTGTACAATCTAGTTCCTTATTCGTACCATGTAAATTAAACTAAACATAGCAAGTTATCTCCTTTAGCACTATGTGTATGCTTGTGTTCTTGATCTGTAATCCAGTGGTGTGGTGAGACTACCAACAACAACACAATGTCATATCCTGCTATGTCTCAACTATGAACAATGCCATATTATATTAATGTTATTTAAATCATGTCTCTTTATTTACCAATCTGAAATGGTATAAATTGACACTACACTCACCATTCATGCTTATACATTTTTTAGAACTACATCTATGCTTGTGTTCTTGATCTGTAATCCAGTGGTCTGGTGAATCTGGCCGCTCCTACACAATGCCATTTCGTGTCGTCTTAAGTATGAACAGTGCCTATTATGTTAATGCTATTTTAAACCGTGTCTCTTTATTTCTGACAAAGAAATGAGATGAATTGATAGCGCTGATGGTTATACGTGCAAAACCTGTTATCTACCTACTTGTTTCTCTTTCAGGGTGACAACATTGTTGCTAGGAAGAACTGCCACAATGATAGTGAGACGAACCCATTGTTTGTCCCTCTAACACATATTCCAGAGGATAAGGCAAAACATATTGAGGGTAGGGATACAACCACGAAGTCACATCCTGATGTAGTGTCAAACTTACCCAGCAACACAAGCTCGATGAAGTCGCCGCCTGAATTTTTTCGACTTCTTCAGTCTGAAATTCAAGCTGAAATAAATGCTTCCGCTCAAATACGACCAGAACTCCAATCTCTATGCAAGATTAACCGTAAGTAAAACATTTATTGATGCTATGTAGCTTAAGTTGGTGGATATGAGCGCCAAAGAAGCGCAGTCTCATCAGGTTGCTAAGCTGCTTGCGCTGTAGCTCCTGGGCCGGGCTAACCTTTCTTGAACTGTGTTGAAGTGTTATCGGTTCTGTCTATTATTTTGTCCGCCTGTTAACTTCCGCTGGTGGCAACCTACCTAGTTTATGTAATCTGCTGTATGGTTTCCCTTTTTTATGGTAGCTGTCTGGTTGTCCTTTATTATCACTGGCGGCGAACTTTGATGCCGAGGGGATGTAATATGTTGTAATATCTTTGTTATATAGTCTAGGTTTATTCTTGGTCAGTATGTTGTAATTTAGGCCGGAAGGTTCAATGGATCTCGGTGTTGTCGGTCTTCAGGCCGGCTCGTTACTCGTATGGGCCAAAACGTGGGCCTATAATCATCTTGGGCCATTAGCAGGTCTAAACCTATAGTTGTTTCCCGCCTTTAACATGCTGAGTAAAGTTCTGTCCAGCTGGGCCATAGAATACCATGGGCTTTTAACAGACTAAAACCTAGATTGTGCTAGCGTTGAGCCGAAAAATTCATGGGCCAATACAGGCCGAAACTGCTTAAGGCCCATGTTTGGCCCAAATAGGACGAGCAGTTAACAGGCCAAAATATATCTCGGGACTATTTGGCCTAATAAAATTATGGGTTTTAAGAAGGCTAGTATCTACGCGGGCCATAGGCCTAAAAGTGCCATGGGCCATTATCAAATGGGTTGTAAGTAGGCCGGATTCAACGCAGGCTCTAATTAGGCCCAACTGTTACACGGGCCATTAACAGGCCGATAGGCCAGTTGGGCTAAAATTTATCCACGAAGACTATGGGCCGTTAAGAGGCCTAAAGTTAATTTAGATAAGAAATAGCCCAGTTTCTACATGGGCAGTTAAATGTCCTAAAGTTAAACCGGGCCGACAACGTCCCAGATGCACCACGGGTCGCTAACAGGCCGAAACTATTATCGGGACGAACTGGTAAACGGGCATTTAACTGGCTGAAATGCAAACCTGTCTTAGAATGGGCCCAAAAGAATAGTGGCCTGTTAATGGGCCTGATCCGATATGGGCCGTAATTTGGCCCAAAACACGGCAGGCTGTGAACGGGCCTGATCTGGTATGGGCCTCAATTTGACCCAAAACATGGCAGGTTGTTAACGGGCCAGCCCACTAGTGTTGGGGGATGCAGTAATTTCAAAAAACAAACCTACGCACACATAAGATCCATCTAGGTGATGCATAGCAACGAGAGGGGAAGAGTGTTGTCTATGTACCCTCGTAGACCGTAAGCGGAAGCGTTATGACAACGCGGTTGATGTAGTCATACGTCTTCACGATCCGACCGATCCTAGTACCGAAAGTACGGCACCTCCGCGATCTACACACATTCGGCTCAGTGACGTCCCACAAACTCTACATCCAGCTGAGTGTTGAGGGAGAGCTTCGTCAGCATGACGGCGTGATGACGGTGACGATGAAGCTACTGGTGCAGAACTTCGCCTAAGCACTGCAACGATATGACCGAGGTGGATTATGGTGGAGGGGGGCACCGCACACGGCTAAACAATGTCAACTTGTGTGTCCTAGGGTGCCCCATGCCCCTGTATATAAAGGAGAAAGGGGGAAGGCCAGCCGAACCTTGGGGCGCGCCAGGAGAGGAGGAGACCTCCTCCTAGTAGGAGTAGGACTCCCCATTTCCTAGTCCTACTAGGAGAGGGAAAGGAAGGAGGAGAGGGAGAAGGAAAGGGGGGCGCCGCCCTCATTCCCTAGTCCAATTTGGACTAGAGGGGGAGGGGGCGCGCCCTCTCTCTCTCCACTAAGGCCCATGTGGCCCATTAGTTCCCCCGGGGGGTTCCGGTAACCCTCCGGCACTCCGGTTTTCTCCGAAATCACCCGGAACACTTCCGGTGTCCAAATATAGCCATCCAATATATCGATCTTTATGTCTCGACCATTCAAGACTCCTCATCATGTCTATGATCATATCCGAGACTTTGAACTACCTTCGGTACATCAAAACACATAAACTCATAGTACCTATAATCACCGAACGTTAAGCGTGCGGACCCTACGGGTTCGAGAACTATGTAGACATGAACGAGACTCATCTCCTGTCAATAACCAATAGCGGAACCTGGATGCTCACATTGGTTCCTACATATTCTATGAAGATCTTCATCGGTCAAACCGCACAACAACATACATTGTTCCCTTTGTCATCGGTATGTTACTTGCCCGGGATTCGATCATCGGTATCTCAATACCTAGTTCAATCTCGTTACCGGCAAGTCTGTTTACTCATTCCGTAATGTATCATCCCATCACTAACTCATTAGTCACATTGCTGCAAGGCTTATAGTGATGTGCATTACCGAGAGGGCCCAGAGATACCTCTCCGATACTCGGAGTGACAAATCTTAATCTCGATCTATGCCAACTCAACAAACGCCATCGGAGACACCTATAGAGCATATTTATAGTCACCCAGTTACGTTGTGACATTTGATAGCACACTAAGTGTTCCTCCGGTATTTGGGAGTGGCATGATCTCATAGTCATAGGAACATGTATAAGTTATGGAGAAAGCAATAGAAACAAACTAAACGACCATCGTGCTAAGCTAACGGATGGGTCAAGTCAATCACATCATTCTCTAATGATGTGATCCCGTTAATCAAATGACAACTCATGTCTATTGTTAGGAAACATAACCATCATTGATTCAACAAGGTAGTCAAGTAGAGGCATACCAGTGACATTATGTTTGTCTATGTATTCAACGATCCGGCCTCAACGGTGACGACTGCCCGGGTCGGGTTCGGGTAAGTTTCGGACACGCACACGAGGGGGGGGCGGGTGGTGGGCTGGTTTAGTGTGGGAGTGGGCTGAGATGAGAGGGGAAGGAGTGCAGCCCGACAACTGTTTCCGAAGACCAAAAACGCCCGACGTTAGACCGACTATATTGCGGCCATTTGTTTAACGGTTGGGCTACCAAACGAGCTCTGAATGCGACAAAAATTGACAAACGGTCTATCTACACTATAATAAGACCGCACACTAACTTTCGTCCCATTCCAAGAACATTTTCTGGCACTTATAAAGTAATATTTCGGACATGCCGCGGGCGCGTGTGAGTGTGTCTGGGCTCAGAACGGACAACGGAGAGAACTGGCGGAACCCGGACGGATTCAAGTTCTGAAAACATGATGATGCAATGCACATGATGACATGGCAAGATGCAACACGCAAGCAATGACATGGCAACAACGCGCATAACTGGCACACACCTGGCGCAACGGTCTCGGGGTGTTACAGCATGGTTCGCAAGCATCAAATGAGTCATAATCAAGTGATTCCAAAAGCCTATCAGCATGGAGTTTCTTCATGCGCTTTACACCAATATGACCTAAACGGCAGTGCCACATATAAGTTGCACTATCATTATTAACTTTGCATCTTTTGGCTTCAATATTATGAATATGTGTATCACTACGATCGAGATTCAATAAACCGTTCACCTTGGGTGTATGACCTTAGAAGGTTTTATTCATGTAAACATAATAACAATTATTCTTTGACTTAAATGAATAACCGTATTGCAATAAACATGATCCAATCATATTATGCTCAACACAAACACCAAATAACATTTACTTTAGGTTCAACACTAATCCCGAAGGTAAAGGGAGTGTGCGATGGTAATCTTATCAACCTTGGAATCACTTCCAACTCACATCATCACCTCGCCCTTAACTAGTCTCTGTTTATTTTGCAACTCCCGTTTTGAGTTACTACTCTTAGCAACTAAACATGTATCAAATACTGAGGGGTTGCTATAAACACTAGTAAAGTACACATCAATAACATGTATATCAAATATACTTTTGTTCACTTTGCCATCCTTCTTATCCACCAAGTATCTAGGGCAGTTCCACTTCCCGTGACCATTTCCTTTGTAGTAGAAGCACTCAGTTCCTGGCTTGGGTCTAGCTTTGGGGTTCTTCATGGGAGAAGCAACTTGCTTGCTATTCTTCTTTGAAGTTCCTCTTTATTTCCCTTTGCCCTTTTCTTGAAACTAGTGGTCTTGTTAACCATCAACATTTGATGCTATCTCTTGATTTCTACCTTCGCCGATTTCAGCATTGCGAAGAGCTTGGCAATTATTTTCGTCATCCCTTGCATATTATAGTTCATCACTAAGTTATAGTAACTTGGTGATAGTGACTATAGAACTTTGTTAATTACTATCTTATCTGGAAGATTAACTCCCACTTGATTCAAGCAATTGTAGTACCCAGACAATCTGAGCACATGCTCACTAGTTGAGCTATTCTCCTCCATCTTGTAGGCAAAGTACTGTCAGAGGTCTCCTACCTCTCGACACGGGCATGAGTATGAAATACCAATTTCAACTCTTAGAACATCTTATATGCTATGTGGCATTCAAAAACATTTTTGAAGTCCCGGTTCTAAGCCGTAAAGTATGGTGCAACTAAACTATTAAGTAGTCATCATACCGAGCTTCGTCAAATGTTCATAACGTCTGTATTTGCTCCTGCAATAGTTATGTCACCTAGCGGTGCATCAAGGACATAATTCTTCTGTGCAGCAGCGAGAATAATCCTCAAATCATGGATCCAATCCGCATCATTGCTATTATCATCTTTCCACATAGTTTTCTCTAGGAATATATCATAAATAAAACGGGGAAGCTATACGCGAGCAATTGATCTACAACATAGATATGCAAATACTATCAGGACTAAGTTCATGATAAATTTAGGTTCAATTAATCATATTACTTAATAACTCCCACTTATATAGACATCCCTCTAATCATTTAATGATCACGTGATCCATATCAACTAAACCATGTCCGATCATCACATGAGATGGAGTAGTTTTCAATGGTGAACATCATTATGTTGATCATATCTACTATATGATTCATGCTCGACCTTTCGGTCTCAGTGTTCCGATGCCATATCTGCATATGCTAGGCTCGTCAAGTTTAACCCGAGTATTCTACATGTGCAAAACTGGCTTGCACCCGTTGTATGTGAACGTAGAGCTTATCACACCCGATCATCACGTGGTGTCTCAACACGAAGAACTGTCGCAACGGTGCATATTCAGGGAGAACACTTATACCTTGAAATTTAGTGAGAGATCATCTTATAATGCTACATCTGAACTAAGCAAAATAAGATGCATAAATGATAAACATCATATGCAATCAAAATATGTGACATGATATGGCCATCATCATCTTGTGCCTTTGATCCCCATCTCCAAAGTACCGTCATGATCTCCATTCTCACCGGCATGACACCATGATCTCCATCATCTTGATCTCTATCAACGTGTCGTCACATGGTCGTCTCGCCAACTATTGCTTTTGCAACTATTGCTATCCCATAGTGATAAAGTAAAGCAATTTTGCGCTTGCATCTTATGCAATAAAGAGACAACCATAAGGCTTCTGCCAGTTGCCGATTACTTTTACAAAACATGATCATCTCATACAACAAATTATATCTCATCACGCCCGGCAAAAACAAGTTAGATATCCTCTACTTTGTTGTTGCAAGTTTTACGTGGCTACTACAGGCTGAGCAAGAACCGTTCTTACCTACGCATCAAAAACCACAACGCGGTGTAGTGATTGCTTTTTGATCTTCAGAAAGAACCCCATTCATTGAATTCGATTCAACTAAAGTTGGAGAAACTGACACCCACCAGCCACCTGTGTGCGAAGCACGTCGGTAGAACCAGTCTCGCGTAAGCGTACGCGTAATGTCGGTCTAGGCCACTTCATCCAATAATACCACCGAATTAAGAAACAACTAGTGACGGCAAGCAATATGTATATACCCACACCCACAACTCCTTTGTGTTCTACTCATGCATATAACATCTACGCATAGACCTGGCTCGGATGCCACAGTTGGGGAACGCAATAATTTCAAGAAAAATCCTACGCACACGCAAGATCCATCTAGGTGATGCATAGCAATGAGAGGGGAAGAGTGTTGGACACGTACCCTCGTAGACCGTAAGCGGAAGCGTTATGACAATGTGTTTGATGTAGTCGTACGTCTTCACGATCCGACCGATCCTAGTACCGAAAGTACGACACCTCCGCGATCTGCACACGTTCGGCTCGGTGACGTCCCACGAACTCTAGATCCAGCTGAGTGTCGAGGGAGAGCTTCGTCAACATGACGGCGTGATGACGGTGAGGATGAAGCTATCGGTGCAGAGCTTAGCCTAAGCACTACAACGATATGACCGAGGTGGATTATGGTGGAGGGGGCCACCGCACACGGCTAAACAATGTCAACTTGTGTGTCCTAGGGTGCCCCTGCCCCCATATATAAATGAGAAAGGGGGAAGGCCGGACGAACCTTGGGGCGCGCCAGGAGTGGAGGAGTCCTCCTCCTAGGAGTAGGACTCCCCTTTTCCTAGTCCTACTAGGAGGAGGAAAGGAAGGAGGAGAGGGAGAAGGAAAGGGGGGCGCCGCACCTATTCCCTAGTCCAATTTGGACTAGAGGGGGAGGTGCGCGCGGCCTGCGCTGGTTGGCCCCCTCTCTCTCTCTCTCCACTAAGGCCCATGTGGCCCATTAGTTCCCCCGGGGGGTTCCGGTAACCCTCCGACACTTCAGTTTTCTCCAAAATCACTCGGAACAATTCCGGTGTCCGAATATAGCCATCCAATATATCGATCTTTATGTCTCGACCATTTCGAGACTCCTCGTGATGTCTGTGATCATATCCGGGACTCCGAACTACCTTCGGTACATCAAAACACATAAACTCATAATATCAATCGTAACCGAACGTTAAGCGTGCGGACCCTACGGGTTCGAGAACTATGTAGACATGACCGAGACTCTTCTCCGATCAATAACCAATAGCAGAACCTGGATTCTCATATTGATTCCTACATATTCTACGAAGATCTTCATCGGTCAAACCGCACAACAACATACATTGTTCCCTTTGTCATCGGTATGTTACTTGCCCGAGATTCGATCGTCGGTATCTCAATACCTAGTTCAATCTCGTTACCGGAAAGTCTCTTTACTCGTTCCGTAATGCATCATCCCATAACTAACTTATTAGTCACATTGCTTGCAAGGCTTATAGTGATGTGCATTACCGAGAGGGCCCAGAGAAACCTCTCTGATACTCGGAGTGACAAATCCTAATCTCGATCTATGCCAACTCAACAAACACCATCGAAGACACCTGTAGAGCATCTTTATAGTCATCCAGTTATGTTGTGGCGTTTGATAGCACACTAAGTGGTCCTTCGGTATTCGGGAGTTGCATGATCTCATAGTCATAGGAACATGTATAAGTTATGGAGAAAGCAATAGCAACAAACTAAATGATCATCGTGTTAAGCTAATGGATGGGTCAAGTCAATCACATCATTCTCTAATGATGTGATCCCGTTAATAAAATGACAACTCATGTCTATGGTTAGGAAACATAACCATCATTGATTCAACGAGCTAGTCAAGTAGAGGCATACTAGTGACATTTTGTTTGTCTATGTATTCACACATGTAGTAAGTTTCCGGTTAATACAATTCTAGCATGAATAATAAACATTTATCATGATATATGGAAATATAAATAACAACTTTATTATTGCCTCTAGGGCATATTTCCTTCAACTAGTGCCTCAAAAACATGGTGGGCCTTTAGCTGGGCAGGCCTTTTCACCGGAATGGGCCTCTATTGGGTTGTGCCATGTGTCGGCGTATCATAGGCGCCTCCTGTCCAATGAGTGGATGACATCTGTCCCAATGGTGAGCCAACACGTGTTTCCTCTGGCCAATGAGTATTTTACACGTGGAAATCCCCTTTGTTTTGGGCTGTTAACGGGTTATCGGATCCAAAACCAGACCCGATAGCTTAACAGCTACCCGTTACGATCGATGCCACATGTCGGTCACCCTTGACGAAAGCACTTCTATGACGCGTGATTTATCGTCATGGAAGTGGAAACTTCTGTGATGATAATTTTGGTAATTTCATGGAACACTTCTACGACAGCACAAGTATGACTATCTTGATTTTGTCATTAAATTGTCATGGATGTACATGCATGACAGAAAACGTGATCTACTGTGAAAAACATGTATCATCACGAAAGTGTATTTTTTTGTAGTGATACCAACACTTCCCATGGATTTTATTATTTGACAACATAAATAAATTCATTTTTGCATTTCGGGACTGGGCATCCCTAATACCTTTGCCTTACTCTCGTGCAATGACAAGTGAATAAACACTCATCTTGAGAATAACACATCTAGCATGGAAAATATTAGCCACCCCTCACCGTTCCGCGAGTGAAACAAATACACAAAAGAGAAGTTTATTTTGAAAATTAGAGATGGCACATGCAAATTTTCTTAGAATGGCAAAAGAATGTCGCATATAGGTAGATATAGTGGACTCATGTGGCAAAACTGGTTTAAAGGATTTTGGATGCACAAGTAGAGATCATACTTAGTGCAAAATGAAGGCTAGCAAAAGATTGAGAAGCAACCAACCAAGAAACATATAACCACATAAGCAAGCATTAAGCATAATAACACCGAATAATGCACCACAAGTAAGATATAATTTCATTGCATGACTATTGACTTTCGTACTTGCATAGGGAATCACAAACCTTAACACCAATATTCTTACTAAATCATAATTACTCGTCAACATAACTCACATATCACATCATCATATCTCAAAACTATTACTAAGAATCAAGTTTATTTTGTCCAATGATCTTCATGAACATTTTTATTATATCCTTCTTGGATATCTATCACTTTGGGACTAATTTTCATGTGTTGCTTTTCATAAGCTCAAACAATTATAAGTGAAGATCATGAGCATAATATTTCTTTCTCTCAAAATAATTTAAGTGAAGCAAGATCGAATTTCTAAAGAAAATATTAAGCACACCGTGCTCAAAAAGATATAAGTGAAGCACTGGAGCAAGTCCATAGCTCATAAAATTTTAAGTGAAGCATAGAGAGCAATTTTAACAAGTCATGACATAATTTTGGCTCTCCCAAATAGGTGTGTCCAGCAAGGATTGATGACTTAAAATAGAAAATAAAACTAGCAAAGACTCATATCATACAAGACGCTCCAAGCAAAACACATATCATGTGACGAATAAAAATATAGTTTCGGGTAAAATACCGATGATCGTTGGAAGAAAGTGGGGATGCTACTCGGGGGCATCCCCAAGCTTAGTTGGTTGCTCATTTTTGGATAATATCTTGGGATGCCAGGGAATCCCCAAGCTTAGGCTCTTCCATCCTTCCTTCATCCATCGTAAGATAACCCAAAACTTGAAAACTTCAATCACACAAAACTCAACAAAACCTTCGTGAGATTCGTTAGTATAAGAATAATAAATCACTACTATAAGTGTTGTATCAAACCAATTCATATTTTGTTTTTGTATTCTATCTACTGTATTCCAATTTTTCTATGGCAAAAACTCACCAAAGAAAACCATAGAGCCATCAAAATAAGCACACAACACCAAGAAAACAGAATCTGTCAAAACAGAACAGTCTGTAGTAATCTGACTATTTCAAATACTTCTGTATCTCCAAAAATTCTTAAAAAACTAGGACGACCTGAGAAATTTGTATATTGATCTACTGCAAGTGGAATGGGTATTTTATCGCTCTCTGGTAAAAAATGAAAATTAATTTCGTGAGCGCAAAAGTTTCTGTTTTTTCAGCAAGATCAAACAACTATCACCCAAGAAGATCCTAAAGGCTTTACTTGGCACAAATACTTATTAAAACATAAAATACACAATCATAACAGTAGCATAATTGTGCTAACACTTAAAAACAGGAAGCAAAAAGCAAAAATAAATTGTATTCATTGGGTTGCCTCCCAACAACTCCGCCTATGTTGTCTCAACATAGCCGGTCCCAAGCCCGGGTAAAGGAGGAGGGTTGTGATAGGCTTGGCGAGCCAACGTAAAAACTCAGCCACTCTTATGGAGATGAAACCCAAAAGATTTTCGTTGGGGCGTAACCCTCTCAGCGACGCGCCACATCGGAACCCGGGTGTGGTGGAAAATGGGCAAGGGCCGGGCCGTCACCCCCCAAGTGGCGCGCCGTATCTTGATCCGGATACGGTGGCAAGTGAGCGAGGATCGGGTCGTCGCATCCTTAGTGGCGCGCTACATCGGCGCCCGGATGTAGTGGAAAATGAGCAAGGGTCTTCGCATTTGACTCGACGAGTGCGAAGGGTAAGGAAGCTAGCCGAGCCTAGGAGGATTCGCTTAGGTAGCTGGAACGTAGGGTCTCTGACAGGGAAGCTTCGGGAGCTAGTTGATGCAGCAGTGAGGAGAGGTGTTGATATCCTTTGCGTCCAAGAAACCAAATGGAGAGGACAGAAGGCGAAGGAGGTGGAGGATACCGGCTTCAAGCTGTGGTACACGGGGACGGCTGCAAACAGAAATGGCGTAGGCATCTTGATCAACAAGAGCCTCAAGTATGGAGTGGTAGACGTCAGGAGACGTGGGGACCGGATTATCCTGGTCAAGCTGGTAGCTGAGGACTTGGTTCTCAATGTTATCAGCGCATATGCCCCGCAAGTAGGCCACAATGAGAACACCAAGAGGGAGTTCTGGGAAGGCTTGGAAGACATGGTTAGGAGTGTACCGATTGGTGAGAAGCTCTTCATAGGAGGAGACCTCAATGGCCACGTGGGTACATCTAACACAGGTTTTGAAGGGGCGCATGGGGGCTTTGGCTATGGCATCAGGAATCAAGAAGGAGAAGATGTCTTAAGCTTTGCTCTAGCCTACAACATGATTGTAGCTAACACCCTCTTTAGAAAGAGAGAATCACATCTGGTGACTTTTAGTAGTGGCCAACACTCTAGCCAGATTGATTTCATCCTCTCGAGAAGAGAAGATAGGCGTGCGTGCCTAGACTGTAAGGTGATACCTGGGGAGAGTGTTGTACCCCAGCATAAGCTGGTGGTTGCTGACTTCCGCTTTCGGATTCGTGTCCAGCGGGATAAGCGTGCCAAGGTCGCTAGAACGAAGTGGTGGAAGCTCAAGGGGGAGGTAGCTCAGGTGTTCAAGGAGAGGGTATTTAAGGAGGGCCCTTGGGAGGAAGGAGGGGATGCGGACAATGTGTGGATGAAGATGGCGACTTGCATTCGTAAGGTGGCCTCGGAGGAGTTTGGAGTGTCCAGGGGAAGGAGAAGCGAAGATAAGGATACCTGGTGGTGGAATGATGATGTCCAGAAGGCGCTTAAAGAGAAGAAAGATTGCTTCAGACGCCTATACCTGGATAGGAGTGCAGACAACATAGAGAAGTACAAGATGGCGAAGAAGGCCGCAAAGCGAGCTGTTGGTGAAGCAAGGGGTCGGGCATATGAGGACCTCTACCAACGGTTAGGCACGAAGGAAGGTGAAAGGGACATCTATAAGATGGCTAAGATCCGGGAGAGGAAGACGAGGGATATTGGCCAAGTCAAATGCATCAAGGACGGAGCAGGCCAACTCTTGGTGAAGGACGAAGAGATTAAGCATAGATGGCGGGAGTACTTCGACAAGCTGTTCAATGGGGAGAATGAGAGTTCTACCATTGAACTGAATGACTCCTTTGATGAGACCAGCATGCGTTTTGTGCGGCGCATCCAGGAGTCTGAGGTGAAGGAGGCTTTAAAAAGGATGAAAGGAGGCAAGGCGATGGGCCCTGATTGTATCCCCATTGAGGTGTGGAAAGGTCTCGGGGACATAGCGATAGTATGGCTAACCAAGCTTTTCAACCTCATTTTTCGGGCAAACAAGATGCCAGAAGAATGGAGACGGAGTATATTAGTACCAATCTTCAAGAACAAGGGGGATGTTCAGAGTTGTACTAATTACCGTGGAATTAAGCTGATGAGCCATACAATGAAGCTATGGGAGAGAGTCATTGAGCACCGCTTAAGAAGAATGACAAGCGTGACCAAAAATCAGTTTGGTTTCATGCCTGGGAGGTCGACCATGGAAGCCATTTTCTTGGTACGACAACTTATGGAGAGATATAGGGAGCATAAGAAGGACTTGCATATGGTGTTCATTGACTTGGAGAAGGCCTATGATAAGATACCGCGGAATGTCATGTGGTGGGCCTTGGAGAAACACAAAGTCCCAGCAAAGTACATTACCCTCATCAAGGACATGTACAATAATGTTGTGACAAGTGTTCGAACAAGTGATGTCGACACCGATGACTTCCCGATTAAGATAGGACTGCATCAGGGGTCAGCTTTGAGCCCTTATCTTTTTGCATTGGTGATGGATGAGGTCACAAGGGGTATACAAGGAGATATCCCATGGTGTATGCTCTTTGCGGATGATGTGGTGCTAGTTGACGATAGTCGGACGGGGGTAAATAGGAAGTTAGAGTTATGGAGACAAACCTTGGAATCGAAAGGGTTTAGGCTTAGTAGAACTAAAACCGAGTACATGATGTGCGGTTTCAGTACTACTAGCTGTGAGGAGGAGGAGGTTAGCCTTGATGGCCAGGTGGTACCTCGGAAGGACACCTTTCGGTATTTGGGGTCAATGTTGCAGGAGGATGGGGGTATTGATGAAGATGTGAACCATCGAATCAAAGCCGGATGGATGAAGTGGCGCCAAGCTTCTGGCATTCTCTGTGACAAGAGAGTGCCACAAAAGCTAAAAGGCAAGTTCTACAGGACGGCGGTTCGACCCGCAATGTTGTATGGCGTGGAGTGTTGGCCGACTAAAAGGCGACATGTTCAACAGTTAGGTGTGGCGGAGATGCGTATGTTGAGATGGATGTGTGGCCACACGAGGAAGGATCGAGTCCGGAATGATGATATACGAGATAGAGTTGGGGTAGCACCAATTGAGGAGAAGCTTGTCCAACATCGTTTGAGATGGTTTGGGCATATTCAGCGCAGGCCTCCAGAAGCTCCAGTGCATAGCGGACGGCTAAAGCGTGCGGAGAATGTCAAGAGAGGGCGGGGTCGACCGATTTTGACATGGGAGGAGTCCGTTAAGAGAGACCTGAAGGATTGGAGTATCGACAAAGAGCTAGCTATGGACAGGGGTGCGTGGAAGCTTGCTATCCATGTGCCAGAGCCATGAGTTGGTTGCGAGATCTTATGGGTTTCACCTCTAGCCTACCCCAACTTGTTTGGGACTAAAGGCTTTGTTGTTGTTGTTGTTGGGTTGCCTCCCAACAAGCGCTACAGTTTTATGCCCTTAGCTAGGCATAAAGCAAGGATCTAAGTTTTGTCATCCTTCTTCTTAACCTTCTTAGAGGTGTTCTCATCATGGGGTTTTGTAAACACAACATAAAACATATTATCTGTAGAAACCTTGGCATTCCTAAGTTGATGTTAACCATACCCTTTTTGATTTCCCACAACAATCCAAGAGTAATGTTGATTAACATTATTGAAAACATGTTGGATTATATCTAGGAAGGGGACTTACTTTTTAAGATTCTCATAAAAGATTTTATTATCCCCAAGAAAATGTCTTAAAGCATAGTCACTATTGTAAAGAATTTCATCTATCACAGGTTTTTCATGATTCATACCATAAAAATCAAAGATTTCCCTAGCTTCCCGTATTATGTAGTCAAACTCATTCATAAGAACGAGAGCGGCCAAATTTTTAGCCCTAGGATTCTTTATAACGGGAAGCTCAAAGAACAATCTTTGCAAAGTAGGATGAGTAAGAATAAATTTACTTTCAAGTTCCAGAACTAGAGCTGAAATAGCATCCGCGTAAGATCTAGTAGTTTTAAGTATAGGAGCATCATCAAGACTTAGATTCCCAACACAATTGAAAAATTCTTGGATATGTGCTTTTCCCATAACGTTCCCTTGCCCCAAGATAAAAGTTTTAGCATCTAGATTACCCGAACGTCCAATCTTGGGAGTTAGGCCATCATCTGTTGGTGCCATACCGAAATCACTCATGATTGCAAACAAAGGATAGATCTGGCAAGAAAAACAGGGAATGGAAAAAGAGAGGCGAATAAAACGGCAAATTTTTGTGAAGTGGGGGAGAGGAAAACGAGAGGCAAATGGCAAATAATATAAATTGCAAGGAGATGAGATTTGTGATTAGGATCCTGGTATATGTTGAAGAACCTCCTCGGCAATGGCGCCAGAAATTCCTTTTGATGTCGCTTGAAGCTACGTCGGTATTTCCCCAAAGAGGAAGGGATGATGCAGCACAGCGGCGGTAGGTATTTCCCTCAGATATGAAACCAAGGTTATCGAACCAGTAGGAGAACCAAGCAACACAACGTAAACAGCCCCTGCACACAAATAACAAATCCTCGCAACCCGACGTGTTAAAGGGGTTGTCAATCCCTTTCGGGTAACGGTGCCAGAAATTGGTGCATGAGGGTAAAAAGGTTGTAATAGATTGGATAAATAGATCGCAAATAAAATAAAGTGCAGCAAAATATTTTTTGGGTTTTTGGATTAATAGATATGAAAATAAATGCAAATAAAAGTAGATCACAAAGGCAAATAATATGATAAGAAAGACCCGGGGGCCGTAGGTTTCACTAGTGGCTTCTCTCAAGAAAGATAACAAACAGTGGGTGAAAAAATTACTGTTGGGTAATTGATAGAACTTCAAATACTCATGACGATATCTAGGCAATGATCATTATATAGGCACCACATCCAAGATTAGTAGACCGACTCCTGCCTGCAACTACTACCATTACTCCACACATCAACCGCTATCCAGCATGCATCTAGTGTATTAAGTTCATGGAGAAACGGAGTAATGCAATAAGAACGATGACATGATGTACACAAGATCTATCTATGTAGAGATAGACCCCATCGTTTTATCCTTAGTAGCAACGATACATACGTGTCGTTTCCCTTTCTGTCACCGGGATCAAGCACCGTAAGATCGAACCCACTACAAATCACCTCTTCCCATTGCAAGATAAATAGATCGAGTTGGCCAAACAAAACCCAAATATCGGAGAAGAAATACAAGGCTATAAGATATCATGCATAAAAGAGATCAAAGAAACTCAAATACTTTCATGGATATAAAAAGATAGATCTGATCATAAACTCAAAGTTCATCGATCCCAACAAACACACCGCAAAAGAGTTACATCTATGGATCTCCAAGATACCATTGTATTGAGAATCAATAGAGAGAGAGAGATGAAGCCATCTAGCTACTAACTACGGACCCGAAGGACTACAAAGAACTACTCACGCATCATCGAAGAGGCAGCAATGGAGGTGGTGAACCCCATCTGAGATGGTTTCTAGATTGGATCTGGTGGTTCTGGACTCTCCGATGGCTGGATGAATATTTTGTCAATGCCTTTAGGGTTTCTGGAAAATTGGGGTACTTATAGAGCAAAGAGGCGGTCCAGGGGGCACCCGAGGTGGGCACAACCCACCAGGGTGTGTGTGGGCCTCCTGGCGCGCCCTGGTGGATTGTGCACCCCTCGGGGCACCCCCAGGCGCAGCCAGGGCCCGTTGTGTTCCTTCTGGCCCATAAAAATTCTCTGTGAAGTTTTGGGGAGTTTGGACTCCGTTTGATATTGATTTTCAGCGATGTGAAAAACATGAAAAAACAGCAACTGGCACTTGGCACTATGTCAATAGGTTAGTACCAAAAAATGATATAAAATGATTATAAAACATCCAAGATTGATAATATAACACCATGGAACAATAAAAAATTATAGATACGTTGGAGAAGTATAACTGGGCCGTGCCGACGTAGAACACTAAGGCAAACAGGAAGGAAATCAAGCACGAAAAGAAAAGCGTGTAGTTCTAGCAATTATTACAAAACACACAGTGTTCCACAAATTCAAGCAGAAGTCTATACGCCTCCGTGAGGCACAGTAAATGCCGCGGGTTCAAACTAGGAAGAAGCGCCACCGCCGCCTTGGCCATCACCGCCGCTTGTCCTGGTCGCCAGGAGCCCATCGTCGACGTTGCAGCCGCCATCCTCCCCGCCGCTAGTCTCCGTCGCCGGAGCCCGGGATTGGGGACGCAAAGGAACTTCTTCAGCAGGGCGTTTGCATGGTCCTTCACGGCCTCCGCAGCAGCGGTGCGGGACTCAAGAGCCACCGGGTGGATTAGCGCGTCGAGGTTGAAGCTTGGGTCCTGGAGGTAGAGATGGTTGAAGACGCACATTGCAGCCGTGGTGAAGAGCGAGCGGCACTGCTCCTCCAATAAGGAGTCCACTTCAGCAGCGGCACCCTTAAGCGCTTCGACAAGCTTGGGGAAGATCCCTATAAGGCCATATTCAGGGGTCACCAGCAGCTCTTTGTACCCTCCCCCGTAGATGGAGCGCAGCACCTCGCGAGATCCGAGCTCAAGGGAGAGGAAGGCCTCACGTCCTACGGTCGCTTCCTTTTTGATGGCGGTAAGCACCTTCTCCCTGGCCTGCAGCCGAGCTGTTGCCTCGGAGATGTGCTAGGCGTGGGATGCTTGGGCCTTTTCCACCTCCTCCTTCAGCTTGGCCAGGCAGTCCCGCTCCGCGACTTGGTCGGTGGTCACCTGTGCCAGCTTGGCATCGCAATCGGCGGACTTCGCTTCACGGGCCCTCGGGTCCTCCTCCCGTTGTTGAAGCCGTTGGGCGAACAAGGTCTGCTCCTCCTAGAGGGCCTTCAACTTGGCCTCCTCCTTGATGACCCACAAGTATAGGGGATCTATCGTAGTCCTTTTGATAAGTAAGAGTGTCAAACCCAACGACGAGCAGAAGGAAATGATAAGCGGGTTTCAGCAAGGTATTCTCTACAAGCACTGCAATTATAGGTAATAGATAGTTTTGTGATAAGATAATTTGTAACAAGCAACAAGTAACAAAAGTAAATAAAGTGCAGCAAGGTGGCCCAATCCTTTTTGTAGCAAAGGACAAGCCTGGACAAATTCTTATATGAAGTAAAGTGCTCCCGAGGACACATGGTAATTATCGTCAAGCTAGGTTTCATCACGATCATATGATTCGCGTTCGGTACTTTGATAATTTGGTATGTGGGTGGACCGGTGCTTGGGTGCTGTCCTTACTTGGAAAAGCATCCCACTTATGATTAACTTCTATTGCAAGCATACACAACTACAACAAAAGTATTAAGGTAAACCTAACCATTGCATGAAACATATGGATCCAAATCAGCCCCTTACGAAGCAACGCATAAACTAGGGTTTAAGCTTCTATCACTCTAGCAACCCATCATCTACTTATTACTTCCCAATGCCTTCCTCTAGGCCCAAATAATGGTGAAGTGTCATGTAGTCGACGTTCACATAACACCACTAGAGGAGAGACAACATACATCTCATCAAAATATGGAACGAATACCAAATTCACATGACTAATAATAGCAAGACTTCTCCCATGTCCTCAGGAACAAACGTAACTACTCACAAAGCATATTCATGTTCATAATCAGAGGGGTATTAATATGCATATAGGATCTGAACATATGATCTTCCACCGAATAAACCAACTAGCATCAACTACAAGGAGTAATCAACACTACTAGCAACCAATAGGTACCAATCTGAGGTTTTGAGACAGAGATCGGATACAAGAGATGAACTAGGGTTTGAGAGGAGAAGGTGTTGGTGAAGATGTTGATGGAGATTGAACCCCCTCTCGATGAGAGGATCGTTGGTGATGACGATGGCTTCGATTTCCCCCTCCCTGAGGGAAGTTTCCCCCGCAGAACAGCTCCACTGGAGCCTTAGATTGGTTCTGCCCAGGTTCCGCCTCGAGACGGTGGTGCTTCGTTCCGAAAGCTTCCTTCTTATTTATTCCAGGTCAAAACACACCATATAGCAGAAGATGGACATCAGGGGCCTGCCAGGTGACTGATACGTCCATTTTGCATCATGCTTTTATATCGATATTTATCGCATTATGGACTGTTATTTCACTTTATGTCACAATACTTATGGCTATTCTCTCTTATTTTACAAGGTTTACATAAAGAGGGAGAATGCCGGCAGCTGGAATTCTGGGCTGGAAAAGGAGCAAATATTAGAGACCTATTCTGCGCAACTCCAAAAGTCCTGAAACTCCACGGAACGTCTTAAAATAAATAAAGAAAAATCCTCGCCAAAGATGAAGGCCAGTGGGACCATACCCTACTCACGAGGGTGGGGGGCGCCCCCCCTAGGGCGCGCCCCTACCTCGTGGGCCCCCTGGTGGCTCTCTGACGCCCATCTTCTCCTATATGAAGTCTTTCGATGAGAAAAAAAATAGGAAGGAACTTTTCGGGACGAGTGTAACATCCCAAATTTGCAATTTGGAATGTTATACATTAGATCATCATGCATAACATATTTTTTTTCTTGCATTTTGGTTGATCCTAGAAATTTCACGCAACTCAAGGACCTTCGGAGAGAGTTGGGATTTCGTTATTTTCATATTTGAGAGTTTTCTCAAATTTGAAAAGAGGATCATTTGATTTATTTATTTCATCTTCAATTATTTTTCCAATATCAAAATATGAGAGAGGGAATAATATGACTTTCCCAAATTTAGGAAAAAATGAAGATTTAATAAATAGATCAAATTTTTGTTTGCCGGAGTTCTTTTTGCATTTTTTTGGATAGGGAAAAATGCGCGTTTTCGAAAATTGCATTTTAGGTCCGGAGTAAAGTTCATTTTGTTCGGCTCATTTTTAGGAGTCGGGGAAAAATTTACTTTAGATTTTTCGGAGTTCGTTTAGTTTCTTTTTCTTTTGTTTTCTGCGCGCGAAAACCGTTTAAAAAAAAGGGAGCCTCCCGCCAGGCCCGCCGGGCCAAAGGCCCAGCCAGCCGGCCGCCCCAGCCTCTAGTGTGCTGCGCGCCAGGCACAGGAGCGCAGGCTGCCGCCTCGCCTCTTGCTCTAGCCGAATCCTAGTAGGATTCTTAGCCCCCTTTCCTTTGTTTCGTTTTCCTTTTTCCTCTCTTTTTCTTGTCCCCTACCCCAAGTAAATCCCCCCTCACCTATATAAATACCCCAACACCCCCCTCCAAATCATCAAATCAAACCCCAAGCCCTCCACCGCACCCTACACCTGCACCGCGCCCCAAGTCGCCGACACCGCGCCACCCCACACCCGTGCCGCCGCACCTTGCCCACGCCACCGCCGCACCTTGCCCACGCCGCCGCCGCCCTACGCCACACCGCCGGAGCCTCTCGCCGGAGACTTCGCCGGAGGTTGCCCCGCGTCTCTTTTCCTCGGATCGTTTTCTTCTAATCGTTCCGATTCTTTTCTTCTCTTCTGATTCGTTTTCTAGATCGGTTTTTCGTTTCGGTTTTCTTCTCCGAAACCCTAGATCGGATTCGTTTTCTTTTCCGATTTAGTTGCCTTTGGGTCGTTCGCTGGACCATTCGTCCTAACGAACGTGATCACCGGATTCTTCTAGGTTAATGAACGTCCGTTCGTATAACCGTTCATCTTTTTCTTCTCGTCGGATTTATTCCGCGATCGTGATCTCAGATCTGATCTTCGTTCTAGTTTATCTTCTCGCTCGTTTATCGGAATCAGGTGATTCAAGCGCCTGGAGTTTCGTTTCGAAACTGCCGTTCCGTCTAATCAACTTAAACAAGTTTTTGCCCCTGTAAAATTTGACCTAGTTTCAACTTTCTAGAACCGAGTTGTTTTCCGTTTCTTTGTTCGGTTCGTTTTTTCTTTGCAACCGGAGTTCTTAAGTTGAACTTTCTGGTTCGTTCTCTTGTTCGAGTTTTACCTGTGCATTAGATGAGTACTTATTGTGTGCTTGTTGTTTGTCTGTGATAGATCACTCGGATTGCGCCGCATGTTACTTCGAAACCCTAGGACTCGCGGATCATCAGCAAGGCAAGTAACACTTTGATCATACCTTTCTACAACCCATGTTTTATTGCATTAGATCAATCCTCACACATTGCATGACTAGGATCTAATTAAATTGTGGGATGGGAAGTAGATGAGGTAGTACCTATCACCTGTATTATTATTATGAAACCTTTGGGAGTTACTTCTACGTTTGCTTATTATGCCATGCTATGCTAGTAGACGTGGATTGGGTGAGTGATATTCCATGACAGATGTGAGTTGATAATTTTAATGGTTTATCTAAGGTGGCAACTTAAATACACATCTGGGTGGATTGAGGCACCTGATGTCTATCAAGACTTGCCTGTTTTATTTTGGACCGCCACCCAGGCCCAAAGGGATCATAAGATCTTTCATGCTAGAAACTTCCGTGTGCAGCCACATGCTACTATGGGCTCTGGCGTAGTTGACTAAGTTGTGCGAACTCTTACGGGGTGGACTAGCAGATGTAGGGGTTGTAGGTGGTACGGTCTACCCCACATGTAAGGTGCTAGCGCTTCTGAAAGACTATGTCTCGGTCATCCGTTTCTCAAACACCATGTAGTGCGAGAAAACAAACGGAGGCGATCGAGTCATGTGGGGAAAAGTGCGCAAACCTCTGCAGAGTGTACAAACTAATCATGATTAGCCGTGTCCCCGGTTATGGACAACTTGAGTATCTAGTACTTGAATATCATGTGAATCTCAACATGTTACTTCTAATTAATGTTGTTGGGTTTAATTGTTCACTTAATTGGGATCGGAATGCTGTCAACCATTCTCAATGTTTAACAACCACCATCATAGTTAAATAAATTTATTCCTTTGCAGTAGGGAAAAATTGGCTTTATGCAAAACTGTAACCATAGAGATTTCCACCAGCCATATATGCATATAGTATAGCTGTTTCATTCCATTATTCTCTATGTGTTACATTGCCAGCATATTCCATGTGCTGACCCGTTTTCGGGCTGCAACTTCTCATGTTGCAGACTTTTCAGACGACGAGTAAGGTGCTTTTAGGTCGTGGTTCTATACTCAGTGATGCCGTTGGAGTTGATGGACCCATTTATCTTCCGAGTCTTCCGTTGTTAACGTTATTAGATGGCCTTAAGCCATTTTTATTGTAATAAGTTCTCTTTGAGACAACGATGTAATAAGTGTGTGATTGCCACTCTGCTATAAATCCTTCGATGTACTGTGTGGTGTCAGCATTACTGATCCAGGGATGACACCTGAGCACAGAGCGCTTGATCCATTCGGATCGGGTCTCGACAGAGAATGGTATCAGAGCACACGCTGACTGTAGGACACGACCACTAAGTTAAAGCCATAGATCACCATTCTCTTCTCATTTTCTAACTCCTCATCTTTTCTACCCTTTTAGGATGACGCACGCGAAGATTAAGTATTGTCGGTGTACTAGAGTAGGGGTACCCTAGTATCCCGAACTCGTGCACGGGCAGTCGCAGCATCCCGCGGCAAGGCTTGCCGGGTGACTGCCAAGACCCTCCGCGGCTACTTTGAAGACCATTCAAGAACAAAGTACTCCAGACAAGGCCCCGGCAAGAGGAGCTTGCCGGGAAGAAGACAAGACCCCGGCAAGAGGAGCTTGCCGGGAAGGCCAACCAAGGCATACCAAGAAAACTTGCCGCGACGCGCTACTCGCCCCGGCAAGACCCGGTGAGCGACGAGCTCCCGGGCGCGACAAGACAACGACCGCGGCAAGGAGCTTGCCGCGGGAACCGCCTCTCCGAGCCTGCGCTCCAGCACACCCGCCCACGTGTCGCTCTCCCGAGCACACGTGGCGGGAGGCCGTGCAGCTAGGGGTGCGTGGTGGCGAGCAGGCGCTGACAAGATCACCACCGAGGCAAACGGTGGCGTCTCTAGCAAGCCCCTTTCGGTACTGTTTAGGCGACATAGACAGGCATTTAATGCCCTTGTTCCCTGCCGTCAGGGTTAGGTATGATAACACTGTAGCGGGTAGCTGTGCCTACTACAGCACCTAGCCGTGCCTATCCACGGCACCCTTTATATTTTTGCCCTTAGCCCCCGTTGCTCTATGTCGGTAACCCCTTGAGTATAAAAGGAGGCCCGTGTGCAACGTTGAGGGGGGTCGGCCACTTTGAGAGCCTTCGGGAGGAAGCCACTTTCCCACACCCGCGCTCAGTCTTGCGAGCCGCCGGCGTGTACTGTAGCACTCCGCGCTCCCGAGCTAGACATCAATACCAAACCACAAAGCAGGAGTAGGGTTTTACGCATCCGTGCGGCCCGAACCTGGGTAAATCGCCCGCGTGCTTCGCCTCAATTTGCCCTTCGCACGACCAATCGCCCGTGTGTTTCGCCTCGATCTGCTCTTTGCGCGACCTCCGCCCCCCGCCGAACCGAAAGGGACCCGGTCCGCCGGTCCCATAAGTGTCCGTGGATCTAGCAGCCCCTACCTGGCGCGCCAGAGATGCCGGGGCTGCTAGATCCACGGACACCTATGGGACCGGCGGACCGGGTCCCTTTCGGTTCGGCGGGGGGCGGAGGTCGCGCAAAGAGCAGATCGAGGCGAAGCACGCGGGCGATTTACCCAGGTTCGGGCCGCACGGATGCGTAAAACCCTACTCCTGCTTTGTGGTTTGGTATTGATGTCTAGCTCGGGAGCGCGGAGTGCTATAGTACACGCCGGCGGCTCGCAAGACTGAGCGCGGGTGTGGGAAAGTGGCTTCCTCTCGAAGGCTCTCAAAGTGGCCGACCCCCCTCTACGTTGCACACGGGCCTCCTTTTATACTCAAGGGGTTACCGACATAAAGCAACGGGGGCTAAGGGCAAAAATGGAAAGGGTGCTGTGGATAGGCACAGCTAGGTGCTGTAGTAGGCACAGCTACCCGCTACAGTGTTATCATACCTAACCCTGACGGCAGGGGACAAGGGCATTAAATGCCCGTCTATGTCGCCTAAACAGTACCGAAAGGGGCTTGCTAGAGATGCCACCGTTTGCCACGATGGTGATCTTGTCAGCGCCTGCTCGCCACCACGCACCCCTAGCTGCACGGCCTCCCGCCACGTGTGCTCGGGAGAGCGACACATGGGCGGGTGTGCTGGAGCGCGGGCTCGGAGAGGCGGTTCGTCGCGGCAAGCGCCTTGCCGCGGTTGTTGTCTTGTCGCGCCCGGGAGCTTGTCGCTCACCGGGTCTTGCCGGGGCGCGTAGCGCGTCGCGGCAAGTTTTCTTGGTATGCCTTGGTTGGCCTTCCCGGCAAGCTCCTCTTGCCGGGGTCTCGGGGTGCTTCTGATAGTCTTCCCGGCAAGCTCCTCTTGCCGGGGTCTTGTCTTCTTCTCGGCAAGCTCCTCTTGCTGGGGTCTTGTCTGGAGTACTTTGTTCTTGAATGGTCTTCAAAGTAGCCGCGGAGGGTCTAGGTGGTCACCCGGCAAGCCTTGCCGCGGGGATGCTGTGACTGCCCGTGCACAAGTTCGGGATACTAGGGTACCCCTACTCTAGTACACCGACAGGAGCCCCCGGGCCTAGGCCAGACACGGTGCCGAGCGCTGTTGGGCCAGGCCCAAAACAGTGCACGGGCACACGCGGCCTAGGTCACGTCGCAGACCTCTCCGCTTCCACCGCGCCCTCCCCGAACGGCGCGCGTTGAATGCGGCGTCGTGGGGAGGTCGTGGCAGTCCGCCCCGACGAGAAGGACGGCCTTACCCGCGACACCACTGACGCGGAGATGGCGCGCATCGCCACCAGGCTGGAGGAGGCGGCGGCAGCCGCTGCCGCGGGCGAGTTTGGGTTCACCACGGCGGAGGCGGACGCAACCGAAGTGGCAAGCCGTGCCGAGCGAGGGGGGCCTGCCGGCAAGAAGGATCTTGCCAAGCGTGATGCCGAACCGAGCGAGCCCGCCAAGGACACGAGCGGCTCGTTGCAAATCGACTCTTCTTCCTCCTTGTCTTCAGCCAGCCCACCAGAAGCAGAGCCTCCATCCCCACCAAGAAAGCGCCTCCGTGAGGTTGGTGATGTAGCGGAGCGGCAAGCGGGCTGACAGTCGCCACGTCGCGTGACACGCTCGACCACGGCAAGCACCATTGCCGCGGGAGCGTCTCATGCCACGACGGCAACTGGAGCGGAGTCTAGCCGGACCACCGCTGCGGTCCCTGCCGCCACTCACGCCGTGCCAACGGCCGGAGCGGGGTCGTCTCGGACCGCCGCCACTGCTCCCGCCAAGCGACCAAGGGAAGCTTCTCCTCCGCCTCCTCCCGCCGTGCGCGCGCCAGGCTTCGACTTCTCCGCGCTAAGCTCCGATGAGGAGGATGAAGAAGAGTAAGCTTCTCTCGCTGCACTTGCATTTCTTCAGTTTTTGCTGTTGGTCTTGTTCCTCACTTGCTTTTCCCTGAATCCGTTCCTCTTTAGGACTCTGGCCCAGAGAGCGGCAAAGAGAGCTAAGCCCCCGGCGATCACCATTGAGGACGAGCCCACCGCGACAACAGGTGGCGCGCCCGAGATAACCTTGCCGGACCTGGCAACTTTCCTCCATGGCAGCCCCCAGCGTAAGTGTGTGATTTACTTTCTGCCGCGGGGCGCACTTGGGTACTTGTCTTTGCTGATATCTGTTTGTTGACTTGTGTAGGAGCCGAGCAGCCCCACCAGGAGCCAAGGGAGAATTCCCCGACAAGGGAGAACTCTCCGGCAAGTGAAGGCTCCCCGGCGGGGGAGACGTCTCCGGCAAGGGAGGGTTCTCCGGCGAGGGATAGCGTCAGCGGCCCCCCGACGACGGAGACCATGACCGCAGAGCCTGGTGCAGGTACTCCCCTTGCTTCGAAACTTCCCTTCTTGGATCCTTCTTTTCTTAATCTTTATGAGTTTTTGTTGGACTCTGTTTGACTCGTCTCCGCTTTTCCGGCCGTCAGATCCATCCACTGCGGAGCAGGTGGAGACAGAGGTCGCCGCCGAGGACGTGGCCGGCGCGGGTGATCCCGCCGGTGCCGGGGCCGCCAAGGCTGGCGCCGCGGCTGCTGGCGAGGGATCTGGCGATCGTACCGACGGCCCAGAGGCCACGGGAGCGCCAGGCGCTACACCGAACACCGACCCATCCGCCGAAGCCGCAGCGCCAAGCGTCGAGGAGCCCCAGCCGGGCGTTTACTTGAAGGCCGGCGAAGGCGTCTTCATCAACCTCCCCTGGGCATCGAGCTCCAAGGCGCCGGTCGAGGGGGAGGTCTTCGACGGAGAAGTGCTCGCCTCCGCGGGGTTGAAGCTAGTCGACGCGTCAAGCAGCAGCAACAACAAGCCCGAAGAAGAGTGGCTGCTGCGGAAGTTGATGTCGCTCTACCGCGCGCGGCAGGCCAAGCTGGAGTCCCGCGAGGCACTTGTCGTGAAGGCGGGAGCTGACATCGAAAGACGCGCGGAGGAGCTCGGGGGTTTCCACCGGGAAGCTGTCCGATCCCTGGCGGTGGAGCGGGAGCAGCTTGCTGAAGCGCGGAAGGCCTTTCTCCTCGAGAAGGCCGAAACCGAAGAGCTGCAGCGACTGGCCACTGTAAAGTTAGCTGCGGAGGAGGGCGAGTTGGCGCAGCGGAAGGTCAACCTCGACGCTCACGAGGAGGAGGTTGTCGCGCGCGAGGAGAAACTTGGCGGAGCCCTCAAACAAGCGGAGGACGCTGCCGCCGCCGCCGAGGCTGCCAAGGAGGAGTTGAAGGCGAAGGTGGCGCGGCTGGAGGCCGATCTCTTCGAGAAGGGCATGGAGCTCGGCGCCGCCAAGGTCTCCAACGTGGATCTTGAGTTGAAGCTAGTCGCTTTGACCAAGGCGCTGGACGGCGCCAAGGAGCAGGAGGTGATCCTGAAGAAGGAGATCGAGGCCGAGAAGGCGTTGCTGGAGAGTGCGGCCACCACCCAAAACGCCTTTAGGGATACGGTGGAGCACTGGATGGAGAGCCTCGTGAACGCCGCCGGGGACATCGATAAGGAGATGGCGCAGCTGGGGATGGAGGACCTTGGGTACTCCTCCGATGAGAACCTCCAACCCAGCGCCAAGCTCACTCTGTTCTTCCAGGGCGTGGCGACGGCGCTCCAGCGGCTTCGGGATAGGATCCCAAAGCAGCTGGCTGACGAGTCGCGCGAGATCTGCGTAGGGGCCCTCGAGAAAGTGTTGATGAAGGTGGCCTTTCGCAATCCGGGCCTCCGCCTCACCAACATCCTCAGGTCCTTGCCGCCAGAAGCTGACCTGGAGGAGCTCAAGGCCCTTGTCGCACCCATTGTGGACAAGGTGAGTGGGATCAAGCGGCTCGAAGGCGACCGCGTAGATTAGGCCGCCTGCTTCCTTCTTTTCTTGTCGCTGCTAGCTATGCCATCGAAAACATCTGTTAGAGCTGCTACAAGCTATTTTGTAATATAATTTTCTCATGGGTAGTGATTGCTAGGTTATTCCCCTTTACTTGGTTCCTCGCCTTGTATGCTTTTACCCTACGCTTTTAGGGAACTTGTCGGTGCAGGCACCCGAGCCGCGAGCGCTGAGTGCGGAATGTCAGCAGCCTGTTGGCGGTGCCGCTACCGACAAGAAACCTTGTCGCAGCTAGCTGCAGCTAACTTAAGTTGCTGAGTGGACTCGAAGCAAAGTAAGGGCGCGGCTAGTTAAGCAACTAGTCGCAGCTCACTTACGTTGTTGAGCAGGCTCGAAACAATGCAAGGGCGTGGCTAGTTAAGCAACTAGCCGCAGCTCACTTAATGTTGTTGAGCGAGCTCAAAACAACGCAAGGGCATAGCCAGCTACGAGTTGGCTCCTCCGCGCACAGGTTTTCCATACAGGGTGTGGCCGCTCAGGGGAGATAACTTAAAATTTAAAAAATCTGATTGCTCAAGCTTTGGCAACTTATCTTTCTGTTGTTTGCTTCCCGGCAAGGAGAGCCTCTTGAACGACGCCTGGTCCACATCATCATCTTCTCCTTTCGCCCCCCGGCAAACTTGTGCGCGAGGGAGCCTTCCTTTCCTTGTGAAAAAGAAAGAAGAGAAAATATAGATATGGAGCCTTATGGCTCATTATCGCTTACCGGGGAGCAGGTGTTTACTTGATTGCCATGCATTTCTGCCAACAGATTTTGTCCGTCTTCCCGGTGAATACGCTTCAATTTCACACCGTTGAGTCTTCTTCTGTACAGTGTCTTGTCGACAAACTGGTACATACTTGACTGCCGGGTTACTCTTTCCGCTTCTTCTTGCTCTTCGGGAAGTTCTCCTGTCTGAAGGAGGCGGACAATCTGCTGTGCCCATGTTGGAGCTCGTGGCTCGACAACAAGGACTAAAGGCAATTCTGCTGCTGCGGGAACATCCGCTTCTACGGCGAGAAGCTGTGGGTCTGCCGGAGCGTGATGTTCCCCGGCAAGCTTGCCGGAGCAAACTTGCCGTGAGCTTTTGCTACAACGGAACAAACCCTAGGGCTTGCCGGAGCATCTTGCTCATTCTTTCTTTCTTGTCGCTGCCCCTCATGTCACGGGAACAAGCTGTTAGAGCTGTGACAAGCTATCTTTGTAATGTTGCCTGGTCGTGGGCAACGATTGCAACGTCACTCCCTTTACTTGATTCCTCCCTTTGTATGTTTTTGCCCTATGCTTTTAGGGAACTCGCCGGTGCAGGCACCTGAGCCGCGAGCGCTGAGTGCGGGACGTCAGTAGCTCGCTGGCGGTGCCGCTACTGGCAAGAAACCTTGTCGCAGCCAGCTGCAGCTCACTTAAGTTGTTGAGTGGACTCGAAGCAAAGTAAGGGCGCGGCTAGTTAAGCAACTAGTCGCAGCTCACTTACGTTGTTGAGCAGGCTCAAAACAATGCAAGGGCGCGGCTAGTTAAGCAACTAGCTGCAGCTCACTTAATGTTGTTGAGCGAGCTCGAAACAACGCAAGGGCGCAGCTAGCTACGAGTTGGCTCCTCCGCGCACAGGTTTCCCATACAAAGAGTGGTCGTTCAAGGGAGGTAACATAGAATTTAAAAGATCTGATTTCTCAAACTTTGGCAACTTATCTTTGGCCGTCGGCGCGGACGGAGCAGCTGCCTCCGAAACTTTCTTCTTCGGCGGCATGTTGACGAAGATGATGAAGATCTTGCCCGCGAGAACGCCGGATCTGATGTTGATGAAGATGGAAAAGATCTAGCTTGCAAGAACGCCGGATCTGATTCACACAACTTCGACGCCCCCTACCTGGCGCGCTAGAGATGCCGGGGCTGCTAGATCCATGGACACCTATGGGACCGGCGGACCAGGTCCCTTTTGGTTCGGTGGGGGGCGGAGGTCGCGCAAAGAGCAGATCGAGGCGGAGCACGCAGGCGGTTGGTCGTGCGAAGGGCAAATCGAGGCGAAGCACGCGGGCGATTTACCCAGGTTCGGGCCGCACGGATGCGTAAAACCCTACTTCTGCTTTGTGGTTTGGTATTTATGTCTAGCTCGGGAGCGCGGAGTGCTACAGTACACGCCGGCGGCTCGCAAGACTGAGCGCGGGTGTGGGAAAGTGGCTTCCTCCCAAAGGCTCTCAAAGTGGCCGACCCCCCTCTACGTTGCACACGGGCCTCCTTTTATACTCAAGGGGTTACCGACATAGAGCAACGGGGGCTAAGGGCAAAAATGGAAAGGGTGTCGTGGATAGGCACAGCTAGGTGTTGTAGTAGGCACAGCTACCCGCTACAGTGTTATCATACCTAACCCTGACGGCAAGGGACAAGGGCATTAAATGCCCGTCTGTGTCGCCTAAACAGTACCGAAAGGGCCTTGCTAGAGACGCCACCGTTTGCCACGATGGTGATCTTGTCAGCGCCTGCTCGCCACCACGCACCCCTAGCTGCACGGCCTCCCGCCACGTGTGCTCGGGAGAGCGACACGTGGGCGGGTGTGCTGGAGCACGGGCTCGGAGAGGCGGTTCGTCGCGGCAAGCACCTTGCCGCGGTTGTTGTCTTGTCGCGCCCGGGAGCTTGTCGCTCACCGGGTCTTGCCGGGGCGCGTAGCGCGTCGCGGCAAGTTTTCTTGGTATGCCTTGGTTGGCCTTCCCGGCAAGCTCCTCTTGCCAGGGTCTCGGGGTGCTTCTGATAGTCTTCCCGGCAAGCTCCTCTTGCCGGGGTCTTGTCTTCTTCCCGGCAAGCTCCTCTTGTTGGGGTCTTGTCTGGAGTACTTTGTTCTTGAATGGTCTTCAAAGTAGCCGCGGAGGGTCTTGGCGGTCACCCGGCAAGCCTTGCCGCGGGGATGCTGCGACTGCCCGTGCACAAGTTCGGGATACTAGGGTACCCCTACTCTAGTACACCGACAGGAGCCCCCGGGCCTGGGCCAGACACGGTGCCGAGCACTGTTGGGCCAGGCCCAAAACAGTGCACGGGCACACGCGGCCTAGGTCACGTCGCAGACCTCTCCGCTTCCACCGCGCCCTCCCCGAACGGCGCGCGTTGAATGCGGCGTCGTGGGGAGGTCGTGGCAGTCCGCCCCGACGAGAAGGACGGCCTTACCCACGACACCACTGACGCGGAGATGGCGCGCATCGCCACGAGGCTAGAGGAGGCGGCGGCAACCGCAGCCGCGCGCGAGTTTGGGTTCACCACGGCGGAGGCGGACGCAGCCGAAGTGGCAAGCCGTGCCGAGCGATGGGGGCCTGCCGGCAAGAAGGATCTTGCCGAGCGTGATGCCGAACCGAGCGAGCCCGCCAAGGAGGACGGCACTGGTGGTACCTTCACCATCAGTGCCACGCTTGACCCTAAATAGGAAAGCGCGCTCGTTGCTTTCCTGCGGGCGAATGTCGACGTGTTTGCGTGGCAGCCGTCTGACATCCCCGGTGTTCTCAGGAAAGTGATTGAGCACCACCTTGCCGTTTGCCCCCATGCGCGGCCCGTCAAGCAGAAAGTCAGAAGGCAGGCAGTGGAGCGCCAAGAATTCATTGCAGAAGAGATCAAGAAACTGGAAGCAGCAGGCCTTGTCAGAGGAGTGCTCCATCCCACGTGGTTGGCCAATCCTATAGTCGTGCGCAAGGCAAACGGGAAATGGAGACTTTTCATCGATTTCACCGATGTTAACAAAGCTTGTCCCAAAGACCCATTTCCTTTGCTGCGCATTGACCAGATTGTTGACTCCACAGCCGGATGTGATTTGCTTTCATTTCTTGACGCATACTCAGGGTATCATCAGATCTTCATGGCAGAAGAGGATGAGGAGATGACCGCATTTATTACTCCATGTGGCACGTACTGTTTCGTACGAATGCCTTTCAGATTAAAAAATTGCCGGTTCCACATTTGCAAGGGTAGTCCACATTGCTCTTGAGCCACAAATACACAGAAATGTGGAAGCCTACATGGATGACATAGTGGTCAAGAGCAAGGACAGGGCAACCCTGACTCAAGATTTGGACGAGACCTTCGCCAATCTGCGCAAGATCAGCCTCAAGCTCAACCCAGAGAAGTGTGTGTTTGGAGTTCCCTCCGGCAAGCTTCTCGGGTTCTTCGTGTCTCAGCGGGGAATTGAAGCCAACCCCGACAAGATCAAGGCCATTGAGCAGATTGAAGCACCAAAGCGCGTCAAGGATGTACAGAAACTTGCCGGTTGCGTGGCTGCTCTCAGCAGGTTTATCTATCGGTCTGCCGAACGCGCCCTGCCGTTTTTCAAACTATTGAAAAAGGCAGGTCCAATGAAATGGACTCCGGACGCAGAGGCTGCGCTGCAAGACCTGAAGAGATACCTGTCCTCCCCTCCAGTACTTGTCGCACCTAAACCACAAGAGAAGTTGCTGCTGTACATAGCGGCAACCAATCAAGTGGTTAGTGCTTCGTTAGTAGCAGAGAGGGAGGCAGATGATGAGCCAGCAACCGCAGCAAGCACATCCGGTGACACGCAGGGGGCTTCCCCGACAAGCTCTGGTCCCGACAAAGATGGATCTGCGCAGATGCATGAGGAGACACGGAAGAAAATGGTGCAGCGCCCAGTTTACTTTGTCAGCTCCCTCTTGCAGGGGGCTAGGTCAAGGTATTCTGGTGTGCAGAAATTGCTTTTCGGCCTTCTCATGGCCTCGAGAAAGCTGTGCCATTACTTCCAAGCACATGAAATCACAGTTGTCACTCGCTTTCCGCTGAAGAGGATACTGCAGAATCCAGAAGCGACAGGCAGGATTGTTGAGTGGGCACTGGAACTGTCAAGCTTTGGCCTCGAGTTTGAAAGCACTTCAACCATCCAGAGCAGAGCCTTGGAAGAATTTGTAGCAGAGTGGACGCCAACACCAGATGAAGAAATTCCAGAAACGAGCATCCCCGACAAGGAAGCAAGCAAAGAGTGGCTGATGTACTTTGATGGTACCTTTTCGCTGCAAGGCGCCGGCGCTGTTGTGCTGCTTATCGCACCCACCGGAGAGCACCTCAAGTACATAGTCCAGATGCACTTTCCCAAGGAGCAAGCAACAAACAATACTGCAGAGTATGAGGGATTGCTTGCCGGTCTCCGGATCGCGGCAGACCTTGGGATCAAGAAGCTCATTGTCAGGGGTGACTCATAGCTTGTCGTCCGCCAAGTAAACAAGAATTATCAGAGTCCGTTGATGGAAGCTTACGTCGACGAAGTGAGACAGCTAGAAGAGCGCTTTGACGGCCTGCAAATGGAGCACGTTCCAAGAGCTCAGAACGCCATTGCAGATGGCCTGTCGAAGTGTGCCACACTTAAGTTACCTGTGGAACCAGGGACCTTCGTGCTCAAGCTGACTCAACCGTCCGTAACACCATCAACTGGACAGAGCAAGAAAAGGAAGTTGGTTTCTGGTGACTATTTGCCGGCAGAGCTTCCCGAAGCCGCCGCCAAGAAGGTCCCCAAGATCAACGCCAAGAGCGCTGAGGAGCAAGATGCTCCGGCAAACCCTAGGGTTTGTTCCGTTGAAGCAGAAGCTCCCGGCAAGCTTGTCGGGGAACGTCAAGCTCTGGCAGAGAGGCAACTTCTTGCCGTCGAAGCGGATGTTCCCGCGGCAGCTGAGTCCAACACCAAGAGCGCTGAGGAGCAAGATGCTCCGGCAAGCCCCAGGGTTTGTTGCGTTGAAGCAGAAGCTCCCGGCAAGTTTTGCTCCGGCAATCTTGCCGGGGAACGTCAAGCTCCGGCAGAGATCCAGGTTCTCGCCGTAGAAGCGGACGTTCCCGCAGCCGCAGATTCGCCTTTAGTCCTTGTTGTTGAGCCACGAGCTCCAGCATGGGCGCAACAGATTGTCCATTTCCTTCAGACAGGAGAACTTCCCGAAGAGCGGGAAGAAGCGGAAAGAGTAGCCTGGCAGTCGAGTATGTACCAGTTCGTCGACAAGACACTGTACAGAAAAAGACTCAACGGTGTGAAATTGAAGTGTATTCCCCGGGAAGACGGACAAGAGCTGTTGGCAGAGATACACAGAGGCATATGTGGTCACCACATTGGCGAAAGAGCTCTTGTCGGCAAAGCGTTCCAGCAAGGTTTCTTCTGGCCGACAGCCCTCCAGGATGCAACTGCACAAGTAACCAAGTGTGAAGCGTGCCAGTTCCATTCCAAGCAGATACACCAGCCGGCTCAAGCTCTCCAGACGATCCCTTTATCCTGGCCATTTTCCTCCTGGGGGCTCGACATCCTCGGCCCCTTTCCCCGAGCTGTCGGGGGCTTTCAGTACTTGTACGTTGCAGTCGACAAGTTCACAAAGTGGCCGGAAGTGGAACCAGTGAGGAAGGTGACCGCACAATCAGCCGTCAAGTTCTTCAGGTCGATTGTTTGCCGCTTCGGGATCCCTAACAGGATAATCACCGACAACAGTACACAATTCACGAGCCACGCCTTCATGCAGTACGTCCAAGATCTCGGCGCCAAGGTCTGCTTCGCTTCTGTTGCTCACCCGGGAAGCAACGGTCAAGCGGAGAGGGCAAATGCCAAGGTGCTGCGCGGGCTCAAGACCAGAACTTTCGAGAGGCTGCACAAGTGCGGAAGAAACTGGATCGAGGAGCTACCGGTGGTTCTTTGGTCGATCAGAACGACGCCAAATCGAGCCACTGGACAGACACCCTTTGCTCTAGTCTATGGAGCAGAGGCAGTTACCCCCACGGAACTCGTATAAGGGTCACCTCGAGTCCTCACTTACGATGAGCTTGAGCAAGAGCGGCTACGGCAAGATGACGCGCTGCTCCTTGAGGAAGATCGTCTCCAGGCTGCTGTGCGAGCTGCTCGCTACCAGCAAGCTCTGCGCCGCTACCATAGCCGCAGAGTCAATGCCAGGAGTCTCGAGGAAGGCGACCTTGTTCTTCGGCGCGTTCAGTCGGCCAAGAATTCCAACAAGTTGACGCCAAAGTGGGAAGGCCCTTACCGGGTGAAACGAGTCACTAGGCCTGGCGCTGTCCGCCTTGAGACCGAAGATGGCATTCCAGTGAGCAACTCCTGGAACATCGAGCATCTTCGTAAGTTTTACCCGTAAGGTGCGGTTGTCGGGCCCTGCCCGGCAACCACCTTTCTGTACAAGTCTTGCCGCTGCTGCATGTAATCCTTTGTACAGAGCCAGGCGCAGACCCTGAGCACCAGTAAATGAAGCGCTGATCACCCCGGGGTTAGAGCATGCATGCTAGGTTGAGTCTCGTCCTTGGTTAGGGTTGATAGTGCCTAACAGCGGCTAACCCCTAGCTTAGAGGTTGAGTGTCCGTCCCTTTGCTTTTCCTTCGTTCGTAGGGCTCGCATATTCTGGCCAGACCGCTTGAGGACGAAAAGGAGAAGGAGGGCGCGCCGGCATCTGGGCCCCGGCAAGCCAGTGTTGCCGGGGGCTGCGAGTGCCAAGATTCGTCCACGGCAAGCCAGAGTTGCCGGGGTCTGCGATACCAGATAAGTCTTTCTTCCCTCTTCATGCATCCTCTTATGGACTGGGGAATGTGAAACCCCGTTTCTTCCCGAAAACTGCCGTGCTCCCCCGACTCTAGGCCCTGGAGCGCGTTCCCGGGGCCAAGTTTGGTCGTAGTCGCGGCAGCAAAGGGATGAAACAAGGAGGCCGCGCCCACCTCATTCCCGCCTCCACCAAAGGCGTGAGAAAGGTCGAGCGACGTGGGAAGGCGGCAGGGCCTGTTGCCGGGGAATGAAATGTCTGTCTGAGGGATACTAAGGATTTGCTCCTTAGCGTGGGTTCGACCTGCGAGACAAATAACCCGGCAAGCATCCCCTTTTCATTAAAAAACATCCCACTCAGGTACAGTCCATAGAGGGTGAAAAACATGAAAGAGAGGATTACAAGTTTTAGATACAGCTAAGGCTCGAGGGCTTATAAATTAAAAAGATAAGGTGCCCGTAATCCCTTTCCTGTCCCTCTCTCCAGGAGGTAGGTCAAGGAGGCGAAAAAGGGAGAAGGGGCGCCTAGGCGAGCTACAAGTGCCAGAAGACACCAAGAGAACATCCCGGGGGGCCGACCGAGGGCTTGACGGTGATGGCGACACCGGAAGCGGGGTTCGAAGACGGGGCGGCAGGACGTCAGCACGCTGTCGAGGGAACCACGCCCTCGTACTCCGACCTAACGGCCTCGCCGCCAACCCTCTTCCCCTTCCGCAGCCTCCCTACGCCAGCCGCAAGGAGACGCCCCCGGGGAGTTCAAGGAGCCGGCGACACGGATGATGGGGTCGCCGGTGCCGCGCGGAGCGGTGCCCGACACCTAGTCGGACCCGCCATCCCGCCGCCCGCTACCCTCATCGTCGCTGTCGCTCCCCTCCTCGTCACTCTCGCTCGAGGGGGAGCCTTCGCTATCGGAGGAGCTGTCCACGCAGCACTTCGCCCGAGTGCCGAAGCACCCGAAGGCTTTCACGGAGAGGAGATCGCCCTCCATCAGCTTAAAATGGAGGGTAAACCCCTCCATCAGGCTGTGGATCCGGGCGAACGTCTTCCACCCTCGGTCAAGATACATCACATTAGGGGTTGGGAATACAACGCAGACTCGCGTGCCGCTGATCCCACAGCCCCTCATGTGCAGTCTCAGTGTCTCGGGCGGGTCCAACTCCATCGCGCTCGCGAACGGAGATGGGAGCCAGAGGCGACGACGAGGCGCCCAGCGCAGCCTGACGAGGAACTCGCAAGGGTTGTCCCCTATATGGACCGCCGCGGGGAGAGGAACCGCTGGCGGAGGCGAAGCTGGCGCGCCGCCCCGTCCGCCTCCTCCCTGAGCGCCTCGACCTCGTCCTCGACCTCGTCCACGACCTCGCCCCCTCCCTCTTCCCCTTATGGCTGGCTCCGCCACCACGGGCGCGGGAGAGGGAGAGGTGCGCTGCCTGGCGGCGACCCTCGCCGCCACCGACGACGGACCAGGGTTCCCTTTCTCCATGACGAAAGAGAGAAAGGGGAGCAGAAGCTGAAGAAAGGAGGAGATGGGAGAGTGCGGGCTTCTATGCCCCTCTCCCGCTCTTTATAAAGGAGCGAGGTGGGGGCTCGGCCGCCCCGCTCGGCGAATAAAGGCACGAGAAGAGCAAGGAGCCGGGGCCAACCCGGTGCCCCTGCTCGCGGCGGCCCAGTTTCCCACTTCCACCGTCCGCGATCCCAAGTGCATGGGAGCCGCGTGGCGAGGATGCGGAACCGAAGCGACGAATAGGGCGGCCTCGCCCCACCCCGTGATCGCGAGGAGAGGGTGCCTCGGAAACCGCGCACCGGCCCCGTCCAGTAAATGCCTCACGCCCCCACGCCTACCTCCATTTAGAGAGGAGGGCGTGAACCGTCCCCTTCATCATGGCCTGACGCATGCTCGCGGGGCTTAGCCCCGCGCACGCCGCCCACGTCACCCACGACGTCGCGGTTGACGCATGCCGTTCCGGGCGTGCACGGTGGAAACGAAGAGATATGCGGCGTGACCTAGGCCGCCCGTGCCCGTGCACTGTTTTGGGCCTGGCCCAACAGCGCTCGGCACCGTGTCTGGCCCAGGCCCGGGGGCTCCTGTCGGTGTACTAGAGTAGGGGTACCCTAGTATCCCGAACTCGTGCACGGGCAGTCGCAGCATCCCGCGGCAAGGCTTGCCGGGTGACCGCCAAGACCCTCCGCGGCTACTTTGAAGACCATTCAAGAACAAAGTACTCCAGACAAGGCCCCGGCAAGAGGAGCTTGCCGGGAAGAAGACAAGACCCCGGCAAGAGGAGCTTGCCGGGAAGGCCAACCAAGGCATACCAAGAAAACTTGCCGCGACGCGCTACTCGCCCCGGCAAGACCCGGTGAGCGACGAGCTCCCGGGCGCGACAAGACAACGACCGCGGCAAGGAGCTTGCCGCGGGAACCGCCTCTCCGAGCCCGCACTCCAGCACACCCGCCCACGTGTCGCTCTCCCGAGCACACGTGGCGGGAGGCCGTGCAGCTAGGGGTGCGTGGTGGCGAGCAGGCGCTGACAAGATCACCACCGAGGCAAACGGTGGCATCTCTAGCAAGCCCCTTTCGGTACTGTTTAGGCGACATAGACGGGCATTTAATGCCCTTGTCCCCTGCCGTCAGGGTTAGGTATGATAACACTGTAGCGGGTAGCTGTGCCTACTATAGCACCTAGCTGTGCCTATCCACGGCACCCTTTCCATTTTTGCCCTTAGCCCCCATTGCTCTATGTCGGTAACCCCTTGAGTATAAAAGGAGGCCCGTGTGCAACGTAGAGGGGGGTCGGCCACTTTGAGAGCCTTCGGGAGGAAGCCACTTTCCCACACCCGCGCTCAGTCTTGCGAGCCACCGGCGTGTTGTACTGTAGCACTCCGCGCTCCCGAGCTAGACATCAATACCAAACCACAAAGAAGGAGTAGGGTTTTACGCATCCGTGCGGCCCGAACCTGGGTAAATTGCCCGCGTGCTTTGCCTCGATTTACTCTTTCCACGACCAATCGCCCGTGTGTTTCGCCTCGATCTGCTCTTTGCGCGACCTCCGCCCCCCACCGAACCGAAAGGGACCCGGTCCGCCGGTCCCATAGGTGTCCGTGTATCTAGCAGCCCCGGCAAGTATGCTCAACCGGATGAAGGCACACCATTTGGATTTCACCTGAAGGAAGTCACCAAGTACCTGAATATTGGATTACCAAGCTTCACGGGAACTTTCAACGCCACTCTGCCTGAAGAGGAGCGCTGGAAGATTCAAGCTCACGTTCCGGGAAGGACATTCGCGCCAATCACGAAGCCCATAGATAGTATTTTCAATGCACCAACCTGGAGTCTGGGAATGAGCATGGCAGCTCATATCACCATAGGACGCATTGGAGAAGTTTATCAAGAAGACCTCAAGGACACTATCTACCAGATTTGCGGACGTCGAGATGAACAATGGGAGTTAGTCAGCACCAAGAAGGATAGATCCATTGCATCTTTCATCCAGGAGTTAAACCAGCACATTCGACGCCACAAGAACCAGATGTGCAATGATATGATAGAGTTGAAGAATGCGAAGGCAAGGATCATCGAGCTAGAGGGAGAACTGAAGTCTACACGCAAGGACTACATGGACGAGATCGTAGCTCTAGGAAGACACAATGGCGATCTTAAGCAGGAGATTGAAGAACTCAAGAAGAAGTTAGCATCCAAGGAGGAGGACGAGTACGTCGCATGTCCGGACAACTACATCATCATCGACGACACCGATTCGGATCCAAGTGAACCCAACTTTGAAGACGAAGCTGGAGCAGATATCATGGAGTCTTCCACCGGTTCAAATTTCTAGATGACCACCAAATAGTAGTAGTATTCCCCCATGTAAACATTATAGTCAAGCACTTTTGCGATAGCTTTAGATCGTTTGTAAGCCCTTGTTTGATTGATTGAAGTGAATTGTGTGTTTTTGCCTCATGTGCACATGGGTAGTGTTTTCCCTTTAGACCTCACTCTATTCTTATATCTCGTCTTTTCTAAACCCTCAGATGCCTCCGAGACGTGACAATGGATTTCCACCGGAGCTCACTCAGTTGATCCAGCAGCAGAATCAATTGATGCAGATGTTAGTCCAGAACCAGCAGAACAACAACAACAACCCACCACCACCACCACCTGTTGACCACTTAGCTCATTTTCTTAGGCTGAATCCACCGGTGTTTTCCAGTAGCACCGAGCCAATAGTAGCAGACGATTGGCTCCGCAAGATAGGAAGGGAGTTGACCACTGCAGGATGCACGGATGGTGAGAAAGTGAAGTTTGCCGCACATCAGCTAGACGGACCCGCGGCAGCATGGTGGGAGAATTTCACAGCCACTTACCCAGTTGACACTGTCACATGAGCAAGCTTTCCGCACTGCCCATGTTTCAGCAGGAGCTATGGCCATAAAGAAGCGTGAGTTTTGCAACTTACGCCAAGGAGGAAGGACAGTTGGCCAGTACGTCGACGACTTCAGCAAGTTAGCACGTTATGCCCCAGATGACGTTGCTACGGATGCAACTAAGCAGGAGAAGTTTCTGGAAGGACTGAATGATGAACTAAGCATGCAGTTGATGGTAGCCACCTTCAACAACTACCAGGAGTTGGTAGATCGTGCCATCATGATTGAAGGGAAGCAACAGCAGATTGAGAACCGCAAGAGGAAGTATGGATAAGGGAAGTATAACTCTGGAGCCCAGCAGAAGCCCCGTTTTACCCCTAAACCGGGATTTCAGTTTCAGCACACCCATGGAGGAGGTAGCTCGCACAACCATAATGGCCACAAGAATGGTAATGGGAATGGAGGAAGCAACAGCCAGAACCGTACCATCCCATCGACCCCAACCAAGAGAGACCTGAGTCAAGTCACCTGTTTCAAGTGTTCCAAGACCGAACATTATGCCAATGAATGTCCTGAAGGCCAGAATGGAAATGGCAATGGAAGCTCTGGGAAGAAGCCGAACCCTTTCAATAGGGGACAAGTGAACCACGTTAATGTGGAGGAGGTTGAAGATCAGCCCGATGCAGTAATCGGTAAGTTTTTGGTTAAGTCATTTACCGCACTCGTTCTTTTTGATACTGGTGCATCGCATTCATACATATCAAGGGGATTTTTGGATAAGTATAACCTGCCAACCCAAGCCCTTAGGTCACCCATGTTAGTAAGCTCACCAGGAGCGGAGTTTATGGCTAGACGATGGTGTGATCAGTTACCATTAAGGATTGGTAACTATGTGTTTCCCTCAGACCTAATAATATTGGAATCTCAAGGATTGGATGTGATATTAGGCATGGATTGGTTGTCGATGTATGGAGGAAACATCGACTGTGCTAGTAAGTCAATTTTGCTTACCACACCAGAAGGAAGAAGGATCAAGTATGTATCCCGGCATGTGCCACACAGGACACAAGTAAACTGCCTAACAGGAGTTGTGCAAGAGGAAGTACCAGTGGTAAAGGATTTTCCTGATGTATTTCCTGAGGAATTACCAGGCATGCCACCAGATAGAGACATTGAGTTTTTGATTGAGTTATTACCAGGTACATGCCCAATATCGAAGCGACCGTACCGGATGCCAGCAAAGGATTTGGTGGAAATTAAGAATCAGATTAAGGAGTTATTGGATAAAGGTTACATTCGCCCAAGTTCTTCGCCTTGGGGATCACCCGTACTTCTAGTGGAAAAGAAGGATGGATCATTAAGGATGGTTGTAGATTATCGGGGGTTGAATGTAGTAACCATCAAGAATAAGTACCCACTGCCAATGATCAATGATCTGTTTGATCGTTTTCAAGGAGCTAAAGTGTTTTCCAAGATCGATTTGCGATCAGGGTACCACCAATTGAAGATTCGAGAGCAGGACATACCTAAGACAGCATTCACCACGAGATATGGACTGTATGAGTATACCGTTATGTCATTTGGATTACCTAACGCACCTGCCTATTTTATGAACCTGATGAACAAAGTGTCTATGGAGTTTTTGGATAAGTTTGTCGTAGTGTTCATTGATGACATCCTGGTTTATTCAAGGAATGGAGAGGAGCATAAGGAACATTTGCGTTTGGTTTTGGAGAAACTAAGGGAACATCAGTTATACGCCAAATTCAGCAAATGCGAGTTTTGGTTGAAGGAAGTTGGATTCCTCGGACACGTTATATCCGGAGAAGGTATAGCAGTTGACCCCACAAAGGTTGAGACCGTAACCGAATGGGAAGCACCAACAACAGTTGGAGAGATCCGGAGTTTTCTTGGACTCGCAGGATACTACCAGAGATTCATTGAGAACTTTTCAAAGATTGCAAAGCCTATGACTGAATTGTTGAAGAAGGATACTAAGTTCAAATGGACTGAGGAGTGTGAGGCTAGTTTCCAAGAGTTGAAGAAATGTTTGGTTACCTCACCAGTATGGATTTTGCCAGATCAGACCAAGGATTATGAGGTGTACTGCGACGCTTCATGTCGAGGACTTGGAGCAGTGCTTATGCAGGAAGGGAGAGTTGTTTCGTATGCTTCACAACAATTGAAGCCTCATGAGTTGAATTATGCCACGCATGATTTGGAGTTAGCAGCCGTAGTTCATGCGTTGAAAACGTGGAGACATTTCCTCATTGGAAATCATTGTGAGGTGTACACGGATCACAAGAGTTTGAAGTACATTTTCACTCAGAAGGAGTTGAACCTCCGACAAAGGAGATGGTTGGAGCTCATCAAGGATTATGACATGAGATTGCATTACCATCCCGGAAAAGCTAATGTAGTAGCTGATGCATTGAGCCGTAAGAGCCATGTCAACACCCTAATGACGGGAGAAGTACCCAAGGAGTTAGCAGAAAACCTTCGTGAGCTATGTTTGGAAATAGTTCCGAGAGGCTATGTAGCAGCATTGGAGATTCAGTCAACATTGATGGATAAGATCAGAGAAGCCCAGAAATCTGACAAGGAGATTGCTGCTATAAAAGAGAAAATGAGTAAAGGAAAAGCAAAGGGATTTCGTGAGGATGAGGACGATACCCTATGGTTTGAGGACCGTGTTTATGTGCCCAATGACCCGGAGATCAGGAAGTTGATTTTGCAAGAGGCCCATGATTCACCGTATTCGATTCACCCAGGGAATACCAAGATGTATTTGGATTTGAAGGAAACATTCTGGTGGACTGGAATGAAGAAGGATATTGTAGCAGATGTAGTAGTTTGTGATGTATGCCAGAGAGTAAAGGCAGAGCATCAGAAGCCAGCAGGATTGTTACAGCCATTGCCGATACCCAAAAAGAAGTGGGATAAGATAGGCATGGATTTTATCACAGGACTACCCAGGACTAAAGCAGGCTATGACTCGATATGGGTAGTAGTTGATCGTTTGACGAAGGTAGCACATTTGATTCTAGTTAAGACCACTTACACCAGTGCTAAGTTGGCAAAGATATACATGACTAGGATCATTTGTTTGCATGGAGTTCCGAGGAGTATCGTATTAGATAGAGGAACCCAATTTACCTCAAAGTTTTGGAATCAGTTGCATGAAACTTTAGGAACCAGACTAGAGTTCAGCACAGCTTTTCACCCGCAGACGGATGGACAGACCGAGAGAGTCAATCAGATTTTGGAAGATATGCTGAGAGCTTGTGCACTAGATTATGGATCTAGTTGGGACGATAACTTGCCGTATGCGGAGTTTTCCTATAACAACAGTTACCAAACCAGTTTGAAGATGGCACCTTTCAAAGCTTTATACGGAAGGAGGTGCAAGACACCGTTGTCATGGGACGAAGTTGGAGACCGTCAATTCTTTGGACCAGATTTGATTAAGGAGTCTGAACGGAAAGTTAAGTTGATTCGCGATAGGCTCAAGGTAGCCCAGTCCAGGCAGAAGAGCTACGCAGATTCTAAACGCAAGGAGACAGTTTACGAAACCGGAGACAGAGTTTATCTTCGAGTATCCCCACTTCGAGGAGTTAAGCGCTTTGGAGTTAAGGGAAAGTTAGCACCGCGTTTAGTTGGACCATATAAGATCTTGCAACATATGGGAGAAGTCGCTTATAAGTTGGAATTACCAGAGGGACTGTCAGGAGTTCATGATGTATTCCATGTTTCTCAGCTGAAGAAATGTCATGCCGAGATGGCGGAGGCACCGCTAAGAGATACAGTACCGCTTGAAGCGATTCAGTTAAAGGATGACCTAACATATGAGGAGAAGCCAGTCAAGATTCTCGATTATGCCAGTAGAGTTACTCGCAGCAAGGTTATCAAATTTTGCAAAGTTCAGTGGAACCACCACTCAGAGGATGAAGCCACCTGGGAGAGAGAAGAAGATTTGCTCAAAGACCACCCTCACCTATTTTCTAGCCAACCCGAATCTCGAGGGCGAGATTCATCTTAAGGGGGGTAGGTTTGTAACATCCCAAATTTGCAATTTGGAATGTTATACATTAGATCATCACGCATAACATATTTTTTTCTTGCATTTTGGTTGATCCTAGAAATTTCAGGCAACTCAAGGACCTTCGGAGAGAGTTGGGGATTTCGTTATTTTCATATTTGAGAGTTTTCTCGAATTTGAAAAGAGGATCATTTGATTTATTTATTTCATCTTCAATTATTTTTCCAATATCAAAATATGAGAGAGGGAATAATATGACTTTCCCAAATTTAGGAAAAAATGAAGATTTAATAAATAGATCAAATTTTTGTTTGCCGGAGTTCTTTTTGCATTTTTTTGGATAGGGAAAAATGCGCGTTTTCGAAATTTGCATTTTAGGTCCGGAGTAAAGTTCATTTTGTTCGGCTCATTTTTAGGAGTCGGGGAAAAATTTACTTTAGATTTTTCGGAGTTCGTTTAGTTTCTTTTTCTTTTGTTTTCTGCGCGCGAAAACCGTTTAAAAAAAAGGGAGCCTCCCGCCAGGCCAGCCGGGCCAAAGGCCCAGCCAGCCGGCCGCCCCAGCCTCCAGTGCGCTGCGCGCCAGGCACAGGAGCGCAGGCCGCCGCCTCGCCTCTTGCTCTAGCCGAATCCTAGTAGGATTCTTAGCCCCCTTTCCTTTGTTTCGTTTTCCTTTTTCCTCTCTTTTTCTTGTCCCCTACCCCAAGTAAATCCCCCCCTCACCTATATAAATACCCCAACACCCCCCTCCAAATCATCAAATCAAACCCCAAGCCCTCCACCGCACCCTACACCCGCGCCGCGCCCCAAGTCGCCGCCACCGCGCCACCCCACACCCGTGCCGCCGCACCTTGCCCACGCCACCGCCGCACCTTGCCCACGCCGTCGCTGCCCTACGCCACGCCGCCGGAGCCTCTCGCTGGAGACCTCGCCGGAGGTTGCCCCGCATCTCTTTTCCTCGGATCGTTTTCTTCTAATCGTTTCGATTCTTTTCTTCTCTTCTGATTCGTTTTCTAGATCGGTTTTTCATTTCGGTTTTCTTCTCCGAAACCCTAGATCGGATTCGTTTTCTTTTCCGATTTAGCTGCCTTTGGGCCGTTCGCCGGATCGTTCGTCCTAACGAATGTGATCACCGGATTCTTCTAGGTTAATGAACGTCCGTTCATATAACCGTTCATCTTTTTCTTCTCGTCGGATTTATTCCGCGATCGCGATCTCAGATCCGATCTTCGTTCTAGTTTATCTTCTCGCTCATTTATCGGATTCAGGTGATTCAAGCGCCTGGAGTTTCGTTTCGAAACCGCCGTTCCATCTAATCAACTTAAACAAGTTTTTGCCCCGGTAAAATTTGACCTAGTTTCAACTTGCTAGAACCGAGTTGTTTTCTTCCGCCGTTTGTTTTCCGTTTCTTTGTTCGGTTCGTTTTTTCTTTGCAACCGGAGTTCTTAAGTTGAACTTTCTGGTTCGTTCTCTTGTTCGAGTTTTACCTGTGCATTAGATGAGTACTTATTGTGTGCTTGTTGTTTGTCTGCGATAGATCACCCGGATTGCGCCGCCTGTTACTTCGAAACCCTAGGACTCGCGGATCATCAGCAAGGCAAGTAACACTTTGATCATACCTTTCTACAACCCATGTTTTATTGCATTAGATCAATCCTCACACATTGCATGATTAGGATCTAATTAAATTGTGGGATGGGAAGTAGATGAGGTAGTACCTATCACCTGTATTATTATGAAACCTTTGGGAGTTACTTCTATGTTTGCTTATTATGCCATGCTATGCTAGTAGACGTGGATTGGGTGAGTGATATCCATGACAGATGTGAGTTGATAATTTTAATGGTTTATCTAAGGTGGCAACTTAAACACACATCTGGGTGGATTGAGGCACCTGATGTCTATCAGGACTTGCCTGTTTTATTTTGGACCGCCACCCAGGCTCAAAGGGATCATAAGATCTTTCATGCTAGAAACTTCCGTGTGCAGCCACATGCTACTATGGGCTCTGGCATAGTTGACTAAGTTGTGCGAACTCTTACGGGGTGGACTAGCAGATGTAGGGGTTGTAGGTGGTACGGTCTACCCCACATGTAAGGTGCTAGCGCTTCTGAAAGACTATGTCTCGGTCATCCGTTTCTCAAACACCATGTAGTGCGAGAAAACAAACGGAGGCGATCGAGTCATGTGGGGAAAAGTGCGCAAACCTCTGCAGAGTGTACAAACTAATCATGATTAGCCGTGTCCCCGGTTATGGACAACTTGAGTATCTAGTACTTGAATATCATGTGAATCTCAACATGTTACTTCTAATTAATGTTGTTGGGTTTTAATTGTTCACTTAATTGGGATCGGAATGCTGTCAACCATTCTCGATGTTTAATAACCACCATCATAGTTAAATAAATTTATTCCTTTGCAGTAGGGAAAAACTGGCTTTACGCAAAACTGTAACCATAGAGCTTTCCACCAGCCATATATGCATATAGTATAGCTGTTTCATTCCATTATTCTCTATGTGTTACATTGCCAGCATATTCCATGTGCTGACCCGTTTTCGGGCTGCAACTTCTCATGTTGCAGACTTTTCAGACGACGAGTAAGGTGTTTTAGGTCGTGGTTCTATACTCAGTGATACCGTTGGAGTTGATGGACCCATTTATCTTCCAAGTCTTCCGCTGTTAACGACACTAGATGGCCTTAAGCCATGTTTATTGTAATAAGTTCTCTTTGAGACAACGATGTAATAAGTGTGTGATTGCCACTCTGCTATAACTCCTTCGATGTACTATGTGGTGTCAGCATTACTGATCCAGGGATGACACCTGAGCACAGAGCGCTTTATCCATTTGGATCGGGTCGCGACAATGAGACTCCGCCGCCACGAGGCGGAACCTTGGCGGATCCAATCTAGAGCTCCGGCAGAGCTGTTCTGCCGGGGATACTTCCCTCCGGGAGGGGGAAATCATCACCATCGTCATCACCAACGCTCCTCTCATTGGGAGAGGGCAATCTCCATCAACATCTTCACCAGCACCATCTCATCTCCAAACCCTAGTTCATCTCTTGTATCCAATTCTTGTCTCAAAGTCTGGGATTGGTGCTAGTAGGTTGCTAGTAGTGTTGATTACTCCTTGTAGTTGATGCTAATTGGTTTATTTGGTGGAATATCATATGTTCAGATCCTATATGCATATTATTACCCCTCTGATTATGAACATGAATATGCTTTGTGAGTAATTACGTTTGTTCCTGAGGACAAGGGAGAAGTCTTGCTATTAGTAGTTGTGTGAATTTGGTATTCGTTTGATATTTTGATAAGATGTATGTTGTCTAGCCTCTAGTGGTGTTATGTGAACGTCGACTACATAACACTTCACCATTATTTGGGCCTAGAGGAAGGCATTGGGAAGTAATAAGTAGATGATGGGTTGCTAGAGTGACAGAAGCTTAAACCCTAGTTTATGCATTGCTTCGTAAGGGGCTGATTTGGATCCATATGTTTCATGCTATGGTTAGGTTTACCTTAATACTTTTGTTGTAGTTGCGGATGCTTGCAATAGAGGTTAATCATAAGTGGGATGCTTGTTCAAGTAAGAACAGCACCCAAGCACCGGTCCACCCACATATCAAATTATCAAAGTATCGAACGCGAATCATATGAACGTGATGAAAACTAGCTTGACGATATTCCCATGTGTCCTCGGGAGCGCTTTTCCTATTATAAGAGTTTGTTCCGGCTTGTCCTTTGCTACAAAAGGATTGGGCCACCTTGCTGCACTTTATTTACTTTTGTTACTTGTTGCTCGTTACAATTTATCTTATCACAAAACTATCTGTTACCACTTATTTCAGTACTTGCAGAGAATACCTTGCTGAAAACCGCTTATCATTTCCTTCTGCTCCTCGTTGGGTTCGACACTCTTACTTATCGAAAGGACTACGATAGATCCCCTATACTTGTGGGTCATCAAGACTCTTTTCTGGCGCCGTTGCCGGGGAGTGTAGCGCCTTTGGTAGGTGGAATTTGGTAAGGAAAAATTTATATAGTGTGCTGAAATTTACTGTCACTTGTTACTATGGAAAGTAATTCTCTGAGGGGCTTGTTCGGGGTATCTTCACCCCGTCCAGTAGAGCAAAGAGTTGCTCCTCAACCTACTGAACCTATTGAAAATGAAACTCCTTTTGAATTTCCTTCGGGTATGATGGAAAAACTGCTAGCTAACCCTTTTACAGGAGATGGAACAAAGCATCCTGATGAGCACTTAATATATGTGGATGAAGTTTGTGGATTATTTAAGCTTGCAGGTATACCCGATGATGTTGCTAAGAAGAAGGTCTTCCCTTTATCTTTGAAGGGAGACGCATTGATATGGTATAGGCTATGTGATGATATGAGATCATGGGACTATAAAAGATTGAAGTTGGAATTTCATCAAAAGTATTACCCTATGCATCTTGTTCATCGTGATCGCAATTATATATATAATTTCTGGCCTCGCGAAGGAGAAAGCATCGCTCAAGCTTGGGGGAGGCTTAAATCAATGTTATATTCATGCCCCAATCATGAGCTCTCAAGAGAAATGATTATGCAAAATTTTATGCTCGGCTTTCTGAAAACAATCGCACCATGCTCGATACTTCTTGTGCTGGCTCTTTTATGATGAAGACTATTGAATTCAGATGGAATTTATTGGATAGAATTAAACGCAACTCTGAAGATTGGGACCTCGACGAAGGTAAGGAGTCAGGTATGACACCTAAGTTTGATTGTGTTAAATCTTTTATGGATACCGATATTTTCCGTAAGTTTAGCACTAAATATGGACTTGACTCTGAGATAGTAGCTTCTTTCTGTGAATCTTTTGCTACTTATGTTGATCTCCCTAAGGAGAAGTGGTTTAAATATCATCCTCCCATAGAAGTAAAAGTAGCTGCACCTATTAAAGTTGAAGAAAAGACTGTCACTTATAATGATCCTATTGTTCCTACTTCTTATGTTGAGAAACCACCTTTCCCTGTTAGAATAAAGGATCATGCTAAAGCTTCAACTGTTGTTCGTAAAAGCAATATTAGAACTTATACACCTCCTGAGCAAGTTAAAGTAGAACCTAATATTGCTATTGTTAAAGATCTCTTGTCTGATAATATTGATGGGCATGTTATTCAGTTCGAAGGTGAAACTGCTAGAATTGCTAAACCTTGTGATAAAGATAAACATAGACCTGTGGTAGGCGTGCCTGTTATTTCTGTTAAAATAGGAGATCATTGTTATCATGGCTTATGTGATATGGGTGCTAGTGCTAGTGTTATACCTATGACTTATACAAAGAAATTAGAATGAAATTGCACCTGTTGAGTTAGAAGATATTGATGTCACAATTAAACTTGCCAATAGAGATACTATTTCACCAATGGAATTGTTAGAGATGTTGAAGTCTTGTGTGGGAAAACTAAATATCCTGCTGATTTTCTTGTTCTTACTTCCCCACAAGATAGCTTTTGTCCCATTATATTTGGTAGACCCTTCTTAAATACTGTCAATGCTACCATAGATTGCACAAAGAATGTTGTTACTGTTGGCTTGGATGATATGGTTCATGAGTTTAATTTCTCTAAATTTAGTAAACAACATCGTGAGGAAGAATTACCTAGTAAGGATGAAATTATTGGTCTTGCTTCTATTGCCGTACCTCCTAGTGATCCTTTAGAACACTATTTGCTAGACCATGAAAATGATATGTTCATGAATGAAAGAAGGGAAATAGATGAAGTATTCTTTAAACAGGAACCTATTCTGCAACACAATTTGCCTGTTGAAATCTTAGGGGATCCTCCTCCACCCAAGGGTGATCCCGTGTTTGAGCTTAAACCTTTGCCTGATAATCTTAAATATGCTTATCTTGATGAAAAGAAGATATATCCTGTTATTATTAGTGCTAACCTTTCAGAGCATGAAGAAGAAAGATTATTGAAAACTCTGAAGAAGCATCGTGCTGCTATTGGATATACTCTTGATGATCTTAAGGGCATTAGTCCCACTCTATGTCAACATAAAATAAATTTGGAAGCAGATGCCAAACCAGTTCGTGATCCTCAACGACGTCTGAATCCTAAAATGAAAGAAGTGGTAAGAAAAGAAATACTAAAGCTTCTGGAGGCAGGTATAATCTATCCCGTTGCTGATAGTGAGTGGGTAAGTCCTGTCCATTGTGTCCCTAAGAAGGGAGGTATTACTGTTGTTCCTAATGATAAAGATGAATTGATTCCACAAAGAATTATCACAGGTTATAGGATGGTAATTGATTTCCGCAAATTAAATAAAGCTACTAAGAAAGATCATTACCCCTTACCTTTTATTGATCAAATGCTAGAAAGATTATGCAAACATACACACTATTGCTTTCTAGATGGTTATTCTGGTTTCTCTCAAATACCTGTGTCGGCTAGAGATCAATCAAAGACTACTTTTACATGCCCTTTTGGTACTTTTGCTTATAGACGTATGCCTTTTGGTTTATGTAATGCACCTGCTACCTTTCAAAGATGCATGATGGCTATATTCTCTGACTTTTGTGAAAAGATTTGTGAGGTTTTCATGGACGACTTTTCCGTCTATGGTTCCTCTTTTGATGATTGCTTGAGCAATCTTGATCGAGTTTTGCAGAGATGTGAAGAAACTAATCTTGTCTTGAATTGGGAAAAGTGCCACTTTATGGTTAATGAAGGTATTGTCTTGGGGCACAAAGTTTCTGAAAGAGGTATTGAAGTTGATAAAGCCAAGGTTGATGCTATTGAAAAGATGCCATGTCCCAAGGACATCAAAGGTATAAGAAGTTTCCTTGGTCACGCCGGATTTTACAGGAGGTTCATTAAGGACTTCTCAAAAATTTCTCGGCCTCTGACTAATTTATTGCAAAAAGATATACCATTTGTCTTTGATGATGATTGTGTAGAAGCATTTGAAATACTTAAGAAAGCATTAGTCTCTGCACCTGTTGTTCAGCCACCTGATTGGAATTTACCCTTTGAAATTATGTGTGATGCTAGTGATTATGCTGTAGGTGCTGTTCTAGGGCAAAGAGTTGATAAGAAATTAAATGTTATTCATTATGCTAGTAAGACTCTAGACAATGCTCAAAGAAATTATGCTACTACTGAAAAAGAGCTTTTAGCAGTTGTATTTGCTTGTGATAAGTTCAGATCTTATATTGTTGATTCTAAAGTAACTATTCAAACTGATCATGCTGCTATTAAATATCTTATGGAAAAGAAAGATGCTAAACCTAGACTTATTAGATGGGTTCTCTTGCTACAAGAATTTGATTTGCATATTGTTGATAGAAAGGGAGCTGAGAACCCCGTTGCAGACAACTTGTCTAGGTTAGAAAATATTCTTGATGACCCACTACCTATTAATGATAGCTTTCCTGATGAACAATTAAATGTTATAAGTACTTCTCGTAGTACTCCATGGTATGCTGATTATGCTAATTATATTGTTGCTAAGTTTATACCACCTAGCTTCACATACCAGCAAAAGAAAAAGTTTTTCTATGATTTAAGACATTACTTTTGGGATGACCCACATCTTTATAAAGAAGGAGTAGATGGTGTTATTAGACGTTGTGTACCTGAGCATGAACAGGAACAGATCCTACGCAAGTGTCATTCCGAGCTTATGGAGGACACCACGCTGGAGATAGAACTGCACATAAGGTATTGCAATCTGGTTTTTATTGGCCTACTCTCTTCAAGGATGCCCGTAAGTTTGTCTTGTCTTGTGATGAATGTCAAAGAATTGGTAATATTAGTAGACGTCAAGAAATGCCTATGAATTATTCTCTTGTTATTGAACCGTTTGATGTTTGGGGCTTTGATTATATGGGACCTTTTCCTGCCTCTAATGGATACACACATATTTTAGTTGCTGTTGATTACGTTACTAAGTGGGTAGAAGCTATTCCAACTAGTAGTGCTGATCATAACACTTCTATTAAAATGCTTAAGGAAGTTATTTTCCCGAGGTTTGGAGTCCCTAGATATTTAATGACTGATGGTGGTTCACACTTTATTCATGGTGCTTTCCGTAAAATGCTTGCTAAATATGATGTTAATCATAGAATTGCATCTCCTTATCACCCACAGTCTAGTGGTCAAGTAGAGTTGAGCAATAGAGAGCTCAAATTAATTTTGCAAAAGACTGTTAATAGGTCTAGAAAGAATTGGTCCAAGAAACTTGATGATGCATTATGGGCTTATAGAACTGCATATAAAAATCCTATGGGTATGTCTCCGTATAAAATGGTTTATGGAAAAGCATGTCACTTACCTCTCGAACTAGAACATAAGGCATATTGGGCTATTAAAGAGCTCAACTATGATTTTAAACTTGCCGGTGAGAAGAGGTTATTTGATATTAGCTCACTTGATGAATGGAGAACCCAAGCTTATGAAAATGCCAAGTTGTTTAAAGAAAAAGTTAAAAGATGGCATGACAAAAGGATACAAAAGCGTGAGTTTAATGTAGGTGATTATGTATTGCTATACAACTCTCGTTTAAGATTTTTTGCAGGAAAACTTCTCTCTAAATGGGAAGGCCCCTATGTTATCGAAGAGGTCTATAGTTCCGGTGCCATAAAAATCAACAACTTCGAGGGCACAAATCCGAAGGCGGTAAACGGTCAAAGAATCAAACATTATATCTCAGGTAATCCCATAAATGTTGAAACCAATATTATTGAAACCGTAACCCCGGAGGAATACATAAGAGACACTTTCCGGAACGTTTCAGACTCCGAAAAGGAATAGGTATGTGGTACGGTAAGTAAACCGACTCCAAAACAATTTTTAAGGCAATATTTCTCCGTTTTGGAATATTTAGAAAAATAGAAAAATAAGTAGCAGTCCGGGAAGGACACGAGGGCCCCACGAGGGTGGTGGGCGCGCCCCCTACCTCGTGAGCACCTCGTGTGCCTTCCGGACTCCGTTTTCTTGCACGTTACGTATTTTGGTCGGTAAAAATTCATTATATAACCTCCCGAAGGTTTTGACTCCCGTATCACGCAAACCTCCTCTGTTCTTGTTTCGAGCTGTTTTCTGTCAGGGTTTTCCAGGCTAGGCATCATGTCGTCTCCCTCCTCCAACAATGGTGACAACGATGCTTGGCTAATGAAGATAGATCTGAAGAGGGAAGAACCCACGAGGGTCAACAAGGATGAAAGGATCAAGAAGGCCACAGAGGATCAAGCTCCGGCAGCAAAAGACATCCTTCAACTTGATCATAACCTTCTTACCCCAATTGAGATCGAAGCTTTCAAGATGATTGAGTTAGCTCGTATACAAAACAAGTATCTCACACAAGAAAATATTTTGTTGAAGGAGCATATTGTTGCACTCAAGGGCGGTATTCGCAAACTGGAGGACCTCTTACGCTCAATGTGCGATTATCCGTCACCTCCACCTTCTTCACCGACAAAGGAGATATAATCACATGGGTATGGGCACTCCCCTTGGCAACTGCCAAGCTTGGGGGAGGTGCCCCGGTATCGTATCACAATCACAACTCCTATCTTTACCGTTTTTCTTAGTTCGATCCTATTAGTAGTATCTTGATCTAGTAGAATAAAGTTTATGGCATGATCTAGTTTTGAGTTTTGCTTTATGATCTCTCTATGTAATCGAGTCAGTGGGCTATATATAATAAAGATTAGTGTCGAGTTAAGGGCTTGATTATTTTGTCATGATCTTGGGTGAATAAAAGAAAAGAGAAAAAGAATAAAAAGAAACAAAAAGTTCATATTGATCTTATTGAGAGTAATGACTTCACATAGAAAGAGTATGATGATTAAAAGTTGTTGGGAGTTGGCAGACATAGCTTTGGTCATTGTTGCAATTAATAGGAAGTAATAAGGAAAGAGAGGTTTTCACATATAGATATATTATCATTGACATCTTTTATGATTGGGAGCACTCATTAAAATATGACATGCTAAAGAGTTGATGTTGGACAAGGAAGACAACGTAATGAGTTATGTCTTTCTTATATCTGAGATAAAGTATGTTGTCATGGATCCTCTAACTTGTTGAGCTTGCCTTTCCCCCTCATGCTAGCCAAATTCTCAGCACCAAGTAGAAATACTACTTGTGCTTCCAAATACCCTTAAACCAGTTTTGCCATGAGAGTCCACCATATCTACCTATGGATTGAGTAAGATCCTTCAAGTAAGTTGTCATCGGTGCAAAGCAATAAAAATTGCTCTAAATATGTATGATTGATTGGTGTGGGAGAAATAAGCTTTATACGATCTTGTGATGTGGAAGTAATAAAAGCGACGGACTGCATAATAAAGGTTCATATCACAAGGGGCAATATAAAGTGACGTTCTTTCGCATTGAGATTTTATGCATCCAACCATAAAAGCGCATGGCAACCTCTGCTTCCCTCTGCGAAGGGCCTATCCTTTATTATTATCTTCTACCTTATGCAAGAGTCATGGTGATCTTCACCTTTTCTTTTCATTTTATCCTTTGGCAAGCTCAGCATGTTGGAAAGAACATGATATATATATCTAATTGGATGTAGGGGAGCATGAACCATTATTGTTGACATTACCCTTGAGGTAAAAGGTTGTGGGGCAAAACTATAAGCCCCTATCTTTCTCTGTGTCCGATTAAAACTCCGTAACCACAAGTATCGCGTGAGTGTTAGCAATTATGGAGGACTAAATGATAGTTGAGTATGTGGACTTGCTTTTTAGCTCTGACATAGACTCTTTCCGATGTTATGATAAATTGCAATTGCTTCAATGACTGAGATTATAGTTTGTCGGAGCCCAATAAGGTTTATGATTTATACTTTTGCATTGTGAATAGATCATCACTTGAACATAAGTAATCATATGACAAAATCTATATATGTTGCTGTTATGAGAATAATCATGATGCCTTCATGTCCGTATTTTATTTTTATCGACGCCTCTACCTCTAAACATGAGGACATATTTATTGTTATCGGCTTTTCGCTTGAGGACAAGCGAGGTATAAGCTTGGGGGAGTTGATACGTCCATTTTGCATCATGCTTTTATATCGATATTTATCGCGTTATGGACTGTTATTTCACTTTATGTCACAATACTTATGGCTATTCTCTCTTATTTTACAAGGTTTACATAAAGAGGGAGAACGCCGGCAACTGGAATTCTGGGCTGGAAAAGGAGCAAATATTAGAGACCTATTCTGCGCAACTCCAAAAGTCCTGAAACTCCACGGAATGTCTTAAAATAAATAAAGAAAAATCCTCGCCAAAGATGAAGGCCAGGGGGCCCACACCCTACTCACGAGGGTGGGGGCGCGCCCCCCTACCTCATGGGCCCCCTGGTGGCTCTCCGACGCCCATCTTCCCCTATATGAAGTCTTTCGATGAGAAAAAAATAGGAAGGAACTTTTCGGGACGAGACTCCGCCGCCACGAGGCGGAACCTTGGCGGATCCAATCTAGAGCTCCGGCAGAGCTGTTCTGCCGGGGATACTTCCCTCCGGGAGGGGGAAATCATCACCATCGTCATCACCAATGCTCCTCTCATCGGGAGAGGGCAATCTCCATCAACATCTTCACCAGCACCATCTTATCTCCAAACCCTAGTTCATCTCTTGTATCCAATTCTTGTCTCAAAGTCCGGGATTGGTGCTAGTAGGTTGCTAGTAGTGTTGATTACTCCTTGTAGTTGATGCTAGTTGGTTTATTTGGTGAAAGATCATATGTTCAGATCCTATATGCATATTATTACCCCTCTGATTATGAACATGAATATGCTTTGTGAGTAATTACGTTTGTTCCTGAGGACAAGGGAGAAGTCTTGCTATTAGTAGTCATGTGAATTTGGTATTCGTTTGATATTTTGATAAGATGTATGTTGTCTAGCCTCTAGTGGTGTTATGTGAACGTCGACTACATAACACTTCACCATTATTTGGGCCTAGAGGAAGGCATTGGGAAGTAATAAGTAGATGATGGGTTGCTAGAGTGACAGAAGCTTAAACCCTAGTTTATGCGTTGCTTCGTAAGGGACTGATTTGGATCCATATGTTTCATGCTATGGTTAGGTTTACCTTAATACTTTTGTTGTAGTTGAGGATGCTTGCAATAGAGGTTAATCATAAGTGGGATGCTTGTTCAAGTAAGAACAACACCCAAGCACCGGTCCACCCACATATCAAATTATCAAAGTATCGAACACGAATCATATGAACGTGATGAAAACTAGCTTGACGATATTCCCATGTGTCCTCGGGAGAGCTTTTCCTATTATAAGAGTTTGTTCTGGCTTGTCCTTTGCTACAAAAGGATTGGGCCACCTTGCTGCACTTTATTTACTTTTGTTACTTGTTGCTCGTTACAATTTATCCTATCACAAAACTATCTGTTACCACTTATTTCAGTACTTGCAGAGAATACCTTGCTGAAAACCGCTTATCATTTCCTTCTACTCCTCGTTGGGTTCGACACTCTTACTTATCGAAAGGACTACGATAGATCCTCTATACTTGTGGGTCATCAGTGGCCCACAAGGCAGGGGGCGCGCCCACGGGATAGAGTGCGCCCCCCACCCTTCTGGATGGCAGGTGGCCCCCTCTGGTGCTTTCTTCGCCCAATATTTTTTATATATTCCAAAATAATTCTCCATGAAGTTTCAGGACTTTTGAAGTTGTGCAGAATAGGTCTCTAATATTTGCTCCTTTTCCAGTCCAGAATTCCGGCTGTCGGCATTCTCCCCTCTTCATGTTAACCTTATAAAATAAGAGAGAAAAGGCATAAGTATTGTGATATAATGTCTAATAAGAGGCCATAATGTAATAAATATCGATATAAAAGCATGATGCAAAATGGACATATGAACTTCCCCAAGCTTAGACCTCGCTTGTCCTCAAGCGAAAGCCGATATCAAAAAATATGTCCACGTGCTTAAGAGATAGAGGTGTCAATAAAAAATACGGACATGAGGGCATCATGATCATCTTTAGAACAACAACATATATTGTCATATAATTTCTTATGCTAAAGTAACAATTCATTCACAAGGTAAAGTATGAATTAGAAACTTCATTGAGAACTAACAAACTATGATCTCAGTCATCGAAGCAATTTCAATTTATCATAACATCGGAAAGAGTCAATATAAGAGCTTTTTAGCAAGTCCACATACGCAACTATCATTTAGTCTTTCACAATTGCTAACACTCACGTGATACTTATGAGTTCAAAGCCTTAGTCGGACACAGAGAAAGATAGGGGCTTTTAGTTTTGCCTCCCGACCTTTTACCTCAAGGGTAATGTCAACAATAATACTTTATGATAACCTACATCCGAGTGGATATATATATATATATATATATATATATATATATATATATATATATATATATATATCCAGATCTCTCCAACACATAGTGCTTGCCAAAGGAAAAAGTGTAAAAAGGAAAGGTGAAGATCACCATGACTCTTGTATAAGGGTAGAAGATAAAAGAAAAAGATAGGCCCTTCTTAGAGGGAAGCAGAGGTTGTCATGCGCTTTTACGGTTGGATGCACAAAATCTTAATGCAAAAGAACGTCACTTTATATTGCCGCTTGTGATAAAGAACTTTATTATGCAGTCCATCGCTTTTATTTCTTCCATATCACAAGTTTGTATAAAGCTTATTTTCTTCATACTAATAGATCATACATATTTAAAGAGCAATTTTTATTGCTTGCATTGATGACAACTTACTTGAAGGATCTTACTCAATCCATAGGTAGGTATGGTGGACTCTCATGGCAAAACTGGTTTAAGGCATGTTTGGAAGCACAAGTAGTATCTCTACTTGGTGCAAAAAAATTGGCTAGCATGAGAGGGAAAGGCAAGCTCAACATGTTGGAGGATCCATGACAATATAACTTCTATTCATACATAAGCAAACATAACTCATTATGTTATCTTCCTTGTCCAACATCAACTTCTTAGCATGTCATATTTTAATGAGTGCTCACAATTACAAAAGATGTCCAAGATAGTATATTTATATGTGAAGCCTCTCTTTCTTTATTACTTCCTATTAATTGCAACAATGACCAAAAACTATGTTTGTCAACTCTCAACAACTTTTATTCATCATACTCTTTATATATGTGAAGTCATTACTCTCCATAAGTTCAATACATGACCTTTTTATTTCTTTTTGTTCTTTCTTTTATTTAATTCCCTCAAGATCATAGTAAGAAAGCGAAGCCCTCAACTCAAAACTACTCTTTATTATATATAACTCAAGGACTCGATTACATAAATAGAGATCAAAACAAAACTCAAAGATAGATCATACTAAAAACTTTATTCTTCTAGATCAAGATATAACCAAAAGGATCAAACTAAGAAAAACGATAATGGTAAAGGTGTGATGGTGATACGATACTGGGGCACCTCCCCCAAGCTTGGCAGTTGCCAAGGGGAGTGCCCATACCCGTGTATTTATGTCTCTTTCTCCGGAAGTGGTGATGATGGAGTTGTTGAAGTGGTATCCTTCTTCCTCAGCTTTAGGTTGAGGATAGAATTTTCCTCCCTTAAGTCATCGGTCTCCTGCTGAAGCCTTAATATCTTTTTACATAGTTCCTGTTTGTTTTCCTACAAGATATGAAAAGTGATAAACTCCATCTTAGGTTTCTTTGCTTTATTAGGAAGACTTGACTTTTTGAACTCCACGTGCATGTCCCCAGGTTGGGGAAGTGGGAGTTCCTCTTCATCGGAACTTGTCGCTTCCTTTCCTTTCAGATCATAGTCTTCTTATTCCTCCGTGGTCCAACCATAATGCTCCAAATCCCCATAGACCATGGGGTCTGCAATGTAACCAGCAAGACATGCGCTTCGTCAGATAGCACTGTCTGCTCTGAAGACCTTGTTCCCATTCCAGATTTTTCCATGACTGTGCCGAATGGCTGATGCACAGGAAGAGTAATTGAATGTACTAAAATTGTTGACAAATTTAATACGTAATAAAAATGATGGCATGATATAATTCACATATAAGATGACTGGCTAACCAGGGTGGCATTGCAAAATTCACATATATGATGCCTGGCTAAACAAGATGGCATTGCATGATTCACATATACGATAAAGAAACTAAACATATGGCATTCACACAAAGCATGTCTAAACTAAGCAGATGACATATTTGATGTATAAAATAAGAAATGCAAGGCACCATATGCATGATATTACCAACATCAACATGCCAAGTTAGAGTGAAGACCTCAGGGGGTAAATAGGAGTGGTCTTCTCCTTCTGAACCCCCCTCAGAACAGTTATCTTCCTCTTGATTACAATCCAAAATGGGTGGAGGGGGCTGCCTTTGCGCCCACCATGGAGCGACGTATGCATGAAATTTTATTGCCACGCAAGGCTCGTCTCCTTTGCTCTACATGTTTAGTTCCATTGTGTACAATAACTGACATGCATAGGAATAAAACCTAGTGAGATTATGTAAGGAGTGCATGCACAAATCCAGAGTGATGGTAGCAAACTGTGGATAGACCCAAAACCAATGATAGCAGGCAAATAATAGCTTTAGTTAAAAAATACAGATAATGGATCCTTTAATGTTTGTTTGCACCCAACATGAAACTCGTAGTAGACACCCGAGATTAACCAGATAGTAAAAAGATAGTACTGATTGCTGCCCCAATATGTACCCCACAACCATTTAAAAACTCAAGTTTCAGCATTAGTTTGGACCTGACTCAGAGTCTAATAGGTGAACACGATGATAAAGTAGCATGTCATCATATTAAGCGATGCATAACATAAGCAGACACGGAAGAGTGTGACCTCTCTTGCAGACCCGTGTAGTCCTCAAGATCATATGCTCAGTTGATGATGGTAATGCAGTTGTCGTGGCTGCCGGCGGCGGGGAAGAAGATCTGAGGTGACGAAATACAGTTTGGAGAGGGGATCCCTGCTGTGGTGAACCCTTCCGTCGTTGGAGCACCTGAGCTAGGGTGGAACACATCGCAGTAGGAGCAGGACAAACCACACAAGGTTTTCTTTGACACATATCTGTAACAGAAGTAATTGTGTAAGGGCTTGTTTGAATTTGAGGATTCTAACAATGCAGGATAGGAAATAGGCAGGAATAGGATAGGAATGCATGTGCAAAACAGAGAATTTAAAAACACATGATTTCTACCAATCTTGGTGTTTGGTTCACAAGAATTGGAAGATCACATGATAAGCATGGTGAGATTAAGTCAAACCACAAGAAAATGTACGGTTATAATGCTATTATGCTACTATCTCTTAGTCTTGTGCTTCATGAATAGGAATTTGAAAAGGAGGGCAAGTGGAAATTAAAATTCCTACAGTTTTTCTTTCAAGGAGACACTAAATGAACAAATCCTACAGTTTCCCTTTGCTTCATTCCTTTGAACCAAATGCATGAATAGTAGTACCATAGGAAACTTTCCAATTCCTATGTTTTTCCTTCACTTTTACTTTCAAGCATTGGCGATTCTAGTAGGCAGGCTTGAGCAAGGAAAAGCCTACAATCAAAAAATGTTTTTGTGCTACTTCTACTACTTTGGACTTAGGCCATTGTCCTACTAGCTCAACTCCCAAGCCCATCGACAAATGCACAGCTCAAACGCGCAGAGATAAATAATGATGGCATTCAAGAGAGTCCATCACGGATAGCTAAGTTGCCTGGTACCTCACTGCTTGTCATATAGTAAGATAAAATAATCGTATTTCACGTTACTATGTGTGCTCAGTGGACAATATATATAACATGTAGAGTAAAAAGAGATGCAACAAGTGTACAACCTCCTTGGCGAAGCCATGTCGATCTTAGCGTGATTGGGTTGGTCGGTGAGGATGCTACGGCTGACTTGGCTGCCGGAGGAGGGTGAGAAGATCTTAGGCATCTGGAGATGGAGCCCGGGGTACTGCTCGGCTGTGATGGAGGGTTTCATTGTTGGAGCAGCTCCAATGAGTTGTACGACGCCTAGGCTGAAGCAGGACAAGAGAGACAACATTAACCTGAGCGAATTCTAATAGTATCTCCAATAGATGACGTAAAATACATAACCACAAAGTGCTAGATGTAAAATACATCAGCTGCTCATCTCTGATCTTAACTGTCGAAACTGAATTTTGCTGTCAAAACTAAATTTTACTGTCGAAACTAAATTTTACTGTCGAAACTGAACGCACTACTAGCAGAAAAGCAGTAGCAGCAGCGCGTGCGAGAGCCGGGGCAGCTAATCATTTAGCAGATCATCTTCAACCTTCACCCCCCTGAGCCGCCAGCCACCACCGGCCAAACCGCCATGATACGTCTCCGTCGTGTCTACTTTTCCAAACACTTTTGCCCTTGTTTTGGACTCTAACTTGCATGATTTGAATAGAACTAACCCGGACTGATGCTGTTTTCAGCAGAATTGCCATGATGTTATTTATGTGCAGAAACAAAAGTTCTCGGAATGACCTGAAACTTCACGGAACGTCTATTTGTAAATAATAAAAAATCCTTGCAAAAGATGAAGACCAGGGGGCCACACCCTAGCCACGAGGGTGGGGGGCGCGCCTGCCCCCCCAAGGCGCGCCCCCACCTCGTGGACCCCCTGGAGCTCCTCCGACCTCAACTCCAACTCTATATATTTGCTTTCGGGGAGAAAAAAAATCAGAGATAAGGATTCATCGCGTTTTATGATACGGAGCCGCCGCCAAGCCCTAAAACCTCTCGAGAGGGCTGATCTGGAGTTCGTTCGGGGCTCCGGAGAGGGGAATCTGTCGCCATCGTCATCATCAACCTCCCTCCATCACCAATTTCATGATGCTCACCGATGTGCGTGAGTAATTCCATCGTAGGCTTGCTGGACGATGATGGGTTTGATGAGATTTATCATGTAATTGAGTGAGTTTTGTTAGGGTTTGATCCCTAGTATCCACTATGTTCTGAGATTGATGTTGCTATGACTTTGCTATGCTTAATGCTTGTCACTAGGGCCCGAGTGCCATGATTTAAGATCTGAACCTATTATGGTTTCATCAATATATGAGAGTTCTTGATCCTATATTGCAAGTCTATAGTCACCTGCTATGTGTTATGATCTGGCAACCCCGAAGTGACAATAATCGGGACGACTCCCGGTGATGACCGTAGTTTGAGGAGTTCATGTATTCACTATGTGTTAATGCTTTGGTCCGGTACTCTATTAAAAGGAGGCCTTAATATCCCTTAGTTTCCATTAGGACCCCGCTGCCACGGGAGGGTAGGACAAAAGATGTCATGCAAGTTATTTTCCATAAGCATGTATGACTATATTCGAAATACATGCCTACATTACATTGACAAATTGGAGCTAGTTCTGTGTCACCCTAGGTTATGGCTGTTACATGATGAACCACATCTGGCATAATTATCTATCACCGATCCATTGCCTACGAGCTTTTCATATATTGTTCTTTGCTTATTTACTTTTCCGTTGCTATTGCTATCGTCACTACAAAATACCAAAAACATTACTTTTGTTATCATTACCTTTTGCTATCGTTACCACTACTATCATATTACTTTGCTACTAAATATTTTTCTGGAGATATTAAGTTTCCAGGTGTGGTTGAATTGACAACTCAGCTGCTAATACTTGAGAATATTCTTTGGCTCCCCTTGTTTCGAATCAATAAATTTGGGTTGAATACTCTACCCTCGAAAACTGTTGCGATCCCCTATACTTGTGGGTTATCAAGACTATTTTCTTGCGCCGTTGCCGGGGAGCATAGCTCAATTCTTTGAGTCACTTAGGATTTATATCTGCTTATCATTATGAAGAACTTGAGAGATCCAAAAACCAAGATTTATCCCTCAACTACGAGGGGAGGTAAGGAACTGCCATCTAGCTCTGCACTTGATTCACCTTCTGTTTTGAGTAAGCTTGCGACACCTAAACCTGCTTCTGCTATTCGTTCTGATATGTCGCATGTTATTGATGATGCCACTTCTGCTATGCATGATACTTATGATGAAACTACTTCTATGCTTGATACTACTATGCCACTTGGTGAATTTCTTTATGAACAACTTGCTAGGGTTAGAGAGAATGAAAATATTGAAACTGATAATATTGATGAAAGTGATGATGAAGACTCTTCCCCTAATAAATATGAATCGCCTGTTATTCCTGAGGGTTATGTTTTTGAAAAGGAAGCTGCTTTAGCTATTTTAGCTTGCAAAGATAGATACGAGCTCAAGAGGTTATTAGCTAAATGGAAGCAGCAATCTCTTAATGCTAGAATGAAACCTGACCCTGCTTTTGCTACTTCACCTATCTGTGTTACTGATAAGGATTATGAATTCTCTGTTGATCCTGATATAATTACTTTGGTTGAATCTGATCCTTTTCATGGCTATGAATCTGAAACTGTTGTGGCACATCTTACTAAATTAAATGATATAGCCACCCTGTTCACTAATGATGAGAAATCTCGCTACCGTTATATCCTTAAAATATTTTCATTCTCATTAAAGGGTGATGCTAAGATATGGTTTAATTCTCTTGATCCTGGTTGTGTGCGTAGTCCCCAGGATATGATTTATTACTTCTCTGCTAAATATTTCCCTGCTCATAAGAAACAAGCTGCTTTAAGGGATATATACAACTTTGTGCAAATTGAAGAAGAGAGTCTCCCACAAGCTTGGGAGAAGCTTCTCAAGTTACTTAATGCTTTGCCTGATCATCCTCTTAAGAAAAATGAAATACTTGATATCTTTTATAATGGACTAACCGATGCTTCCAGAGATTACCAGGATAGTTGTGCTGGTTCTGTTTTCAGGGAAAGAACACCGGATGAAGCTAAAATTCTATTAAATAATATGTTGACAAATGAAAACAATTGGACACTTCCTAAGCCTATTCCTAAACCAACTCCGAAGAAGAGAGGTGTTCTATTTCTTAGTCCTGAAGATATGCAAGAGGTAAAGAAATCTATGAAAGAAAAAGGTATTAAAGCTGAAGATGCTAAGAATTTACCTCCTATTGAAGAAATACATGGTCTTAATTTACCACATGTTGAAGAAACATATGATGTTAATCCTTCACCTATTGAAGAAACTCATGGTCTTGATAACCCGACACAGGTAGTAAAGGTAAATTCTCTCTATAGATATGATAAAGCTGAAATCCCATTTACTAAGTTTGCTAGCCCATGCTTAGATGAGTTTGATAAATTTATGGTTAAGCAAGAAGACTTTAATGCTTATTTTGGAAGACAATTGAAATACAATTCAAATATGCTTGAACACTTGGGTGATTATATGGCTAATATAAAAGGTGAACTTAAACTTATTAGTAAACATGTTTCTATGGTTACCACTCAAGTAGAACAAGTACTTAAGGCTCAAAATCCTTTGCTCAACGAATTGAATAGTGAGAATAATGATTTTGCTGTTAGAGTGTCTACTAGAACTGGTAGAATGACTCAGGAACCTCTGTATCCTAAAGGCCACCCTAAGAGAATTGAGCAAGATTCTCAGAGAAATAATATAGATGCACCTAGTCCTTCTAAAAGGAAGAAAAATAAGAATGATAGGACTTTGCATGCTTCTAGTGAACCTATTGCTAAAACACCTGAGAATCCAAATGATATTTGTATTTCTGATGCTGAAACACAATCTGGTAATGAACCTAAAACTAGTGATAATGTTAATGATAATATTCATGATGATGCTCAACCTAGTAATGATAATGATATAGAAATTGAACCTGCTGTTGATCTTGATAACCCACAATCAAAGAATCAACTTATGATAAGAAAGACTTTGTTGCTAGGAAACACGGTAAGGAACGGGAGACTTGGGTTCAAAAACCCATGCCTTTTCCTCCCAAACCATCCAAGAAAAAGGATGATGAGGATTTTGAGCGCTTTGCTGAAATGATTAGACCTATCTTTTTGCATATGCGATTAACTAATATGCTTAAAATGAATCCTTATGCTAAGTACATGAAATATATTGTTACTAATAAAATAAAGATACCGGAAGCTAAAATTTCCACCATGCTTGCTTATTATACTTTTAAAGGTGGAATACCTAAGAAACCAGGAGATCCCGGAGTACCAACTATACCATGCTCCATTAAAAGAAACTATGTTAAAACTGCTTTATGTGATCTTGGAGCCGGTGTTAGTGTTATGCCTCTCTCTTTATATCGTAGACTTGATTTGAATAAGTTGACACCTACTGAAATATCTTTGCAAATGGCTGATAAATCAACTGCTATACCTGTCGGTATCTGTGAGGATGTGCCTGTTGTAGTTGCAAACGTTACTATTTTAACGGACTTTGTTATTCTTGATATTCCCAAGGATGATAGTATGTCTATTATTCTTGGAAGACCCTTTTTGAATACTGCAGGGGATGTTATTGATTGCAACAAAGGCAATGTCACTTTTCATGTTAATGGTAATGAGCATACGGTACACTTTCCGAGGAAACAACCTCAAGTGCATAGTATCAACTCTATTGGAAAAATTCCATCGATTATATTTGGAGGTTTTGAATTTCCTCTTCCTACAGTCAAGAAGAAATATGATATTCTTATTATTGGGGATGTGCGTATCCTCGTTGAGGTAACATAGTGTTATTCAAAATTTCTCCTGTTCCATGTTATTCAGAATGAGTTCGTTAACAAGACTTGATCAACCTTGTTAGTGGATTCCTTTTGATGAGCATGAGATGGATGAAACTAGAAGGCACAACCTTCTGTACCCTCCTTTTACTTTCTGTTATTTATATTAAATAAAATAAAAATAGTATTTTTCTGTCTGTTATCTGAATTATCCATGCAATATAAAAATACCCCGAAAATAGAAGTTCTCCAAATGCCCTGAAATTTAAATATGATTTTTTTCTGGAATATTTGAGAATATCTGGCACTGAGAACACAGCAGGAGGGCCATCCACCTGGCCACGAGGGTGGAGGGCGCGCCCTACCCCCTGGGCGCGCCCCCTGCCTCGTGGGCCCATGGTGGCCCTCCTCCACTTATTCTTGCACCCACACACTTCTTCTTCCTCCCACAAACACCAATATCCAGCTCAAGCATGAGTTTAAGCTCATTTTGCTGCCATTTTCGATCTCCTTGCTCAAAGCACCTCTCACAAAACTGCTTGGGGGAATTGTTCCTTGGTATGTGACTCCTCCATTGGTCCAATTAGTTTTTGTTCTAGTGCTTTATTCATTGCAAATTTATGATGCCTAGGTGACCATGTTCTTGAGCTTGCATGTTAAATTTATATGGTCCCAAGTAGTTCTAATGCATGATATAGGCTCTAGGCACTTGTAGGAGTTGTTGCTATCAATTTTGTTGAGTTTGGCTCACTTTTATTTGAAGTTACTAAAAATTTCAGAAATTTTTCAGACGAAGAAATATGTTTAGGAAAATGTACCAAGGTGGCTCTTCAAGGAAACAAGAACCCAGGCTTGCAATGCATGATGCTGATGATGAGCCACCAAGGGACGCTCCAGTGCGGCCCTGTGAACGGCCTTCAGAGGACTTCATGGATCGAGCGGGGATTAAGGAAGAATTTAACGCATATTTGTGTAACGCTGATCTTGTGAGCTTCGAGGAAGAAAAATGCCATCAGTACCACTATCTCACTAGTTCCTTTGTGAGGAGGTTTGAATTTTCATCTTCACGTAATTCTCAAACCGTCCTGTTTGATCTTTATGAAAATTCTTACACTATAGACTTAGAGGATTTTACCACTGCTTGCAAACTTCCACAATGGGGTAGTGTCAGGGAACCTCGCAAATCTGAATTTAGAGATTTTCTTGCTAGTATAACTGTGGGGGAATCTAGAGATATAACACAAGCTACCATAGGGAGCATTCACTTTCCTGCTATACATTATTTTGCTCTCTTCATAGGTAGATGCATTAATGGTAAAGATGAGGCATGTCACATGTGTGTCCCTGACCTCAGTATTCTTAGGAGTGCTGTGTTAGGAGATAAATCTTATAATTTGGGAGCCATTGTTGCACGTAGGTTGCATCTTAATAGATTTAATGGAGATTTCTTTGGTGGAATTTATGCAACCCGCTTAGCTGATTTTCTTGGTGTAACCATACGTAATGATGATATTGAATTGCCTCCTGCTTACCTAGACTTTAATGCTATGGTTCACCACCAGTTTGTCGAGAGGAATGAATCACCTCTCCAGTATCGCTTAATCTTTGACAGACGTCGTGCTGTCCGTATTACTCTCCCTGCTCCTGCCTTCTTTGATTATCAGGCAAAAGGAAGATATGTTATTACCAGAGAGGAGGCAGATGAGTATGAGAGGAGGGCGGAGGCCGCTCCTCGCCACGCTGCAGCTCAGGAGGCGATAGCCGCTGCATCTCAGTACGACCCCATCTACAACTATGGATATCCGCCAGGCCAGCCGTGGCCATAGACCAACTTAGGCCAAAAGCCTAAGCTTGGGGGAGTACATATTTCTCACCGACATTACATTCATGTGCATACACTCATTGCTAGATGTCGGTGCTCATACTTTTTCATTGTAATATCCATGCTAGTTTATTTCCTTTTTATGCTTTCTTCTTGTGTGTTTAATAAACTTTAAGAAAAACAAAAAAAATAGTTGTAGCTTTTAGCTAGTTTTAATTTCCATGCTTGTAGTAGTAATTAAAAAGAAAACCCAAAAATATTTCATGTTCTTCTTTTGCTTGTTGGGAGCTTTCCCGTGTAAATAGTTTATTTCTTTTCTTTGGGGGTCGATAGGAGAAGACCATAATTAAATTGTTGAAGTGGCTCTTATGTGCATTATTGTTGATCTGACAAAAGAGCCCATACTGCCTTGTCTTCTCCTGTTTATTGAATGCTTGCAGATTCCAGCTTAGTCCAATGCACGTGCATTGTTATTATTATTCACATCATTCGGTCGTGCAAGTGAAAGGTAATTATGACAATATATGATGGACTGACTGAGATGAGAAAAGCTGGTATGAACTCGACCTCTCTTGTTTTTGTAAATATGATTAGTTCATCGTTCCTGATTCAGCCTATTATGAATAAACATGTTTGCAATGACAACTAGAGATCATAGTTTCTTGTGCCATGCTTGATTAGCTAGGAGCTTATAATGGTTTACCTTGCGTGCCAACATGCTATTAAAATGGTTGTGATGTGGTATGATAGGGTGGTATCCTCCTCTGAATGATTTAAGTGACTTGACTTGGCACATGTTCACGCATGTAGTTGAAACAAAATCAACATAGCCTTCACGATATTTATGTTCATGGTGGATTATATCCTACTCATGCTTGCATTCGGTGTTGATTAATTTTAATGCATGTTCATGACTGTTGTCGCTCTCTAGCTGGTCGCTTCCCAGTCTTTTGCTAGCCTTCACCTGTACTAAGCGGGAATACTGCTTGTGCATCCAACTCCATAAACCCCAAAGTTATTCCATATGAGTCCACCATACCTACCTATATACGGTATCTACCTGCCGTTCCAAGTAAATTTGTATGTGCCAAACTCTAAACCTTCAAATAAATATCCTGTTTTGTATGCTCGAATAGCTCATGTATCAACTAGGGTTGTCCGTATCTTCCATGTTAGGCGGGTTATTCTCAAGAGGAGTGGACTCCGCTCCTCACTCACGAGAAAATGGCTGGTCACCGGGATGCCCAGTCCCATGCTTTATGCAAACTAAATCAAAATAATTGCAAACAAAACTCCCCCTGGGACTCTTGTTAGTTGGAGGCACTCGTTGTTTCGAGCAAGCCATGGATTGATGCTTGTTGGTGGAGGGGGAGTATAAACTTTACCATTCTGTTTGGGAACCGCCTATAATGTGTGTAGCATGGAAGATATCGCCATCTCTTGGTTGTTATGTTGACAATGAAAGTATACCGCTCAAAATATTATTCACCTCTATTTCAAAACCGAGCTCTGGCACCTCTACAAATCCCTGCTTCCCTCTGCGAAGGGCCTATCTATTTACTTTTATGTTGAGTCATCATCCTCTTATTAAAAAGCACCAGTTGGAGAGCACCACTGTCATTTGCATTCATTACTGTTAGTTTACATTGAGTATGACTTGACTGGATCTCTTTTACCATGAATTACAATGTCTAGTCAGTCCTTGATCTTTAAAGGTGCTCTGCATTTATGTTTTGCGGTCTCAGAAAGGGCTAGCGAGATACCATCTTGTTATATCATATTATGATTGTTTTGAGAAAGTGTTGTCATCCGAGATTTATTATTATTGCTCGCTAGTTGATTATGCCATTGATATGAGTAAACATGAGACCTATGCATTATTGTGAATATGGTTAGTTCATAATCTTTGCTAAAAACTTGAATGCTGGCTTTACATATTTACAACAACAAGAGCAAACAGAGTTTGTAAAAGTTTTTCTTTATCACTTTCAGTTTATCAACTGAATTGCTTGAGGACAAGCAAAGGTTTAAGCTTGGGGGAGTTGATACGTCTCCGTCGTATCTACTTTTCCAAACACTTTTGCCCTTGTTTTGGACTCTAACTTGCATGATTTGAATGGAACTAACCCGGACTGACGTTGTTTTCAGCAGAATTGCCATGGTGTTATTTATGTGCAGAAACAAAAGTTCTCGGAATGACCTGAAACTTCACGGAACGTCTATTTGGAAATAATAAAAAATCGTTGCAAAAGATGAAGACCAGGGGGGCCCACACCCTAGCCACGAGGGTGGGGGCGCGCCTGCCCCCCAGGGCGCGCCCCCTACCTCGTGTGCCCCCTGGAGCTCCTCCGACCTCAACTCCAACTCTATATATTTGCTTTCAGGGAGAAAAAAATCAGAGAGAAGGATTCATCGTGTTTTACGATACGGAGCCGCCGCCAAGCCCTAAAACCTCTCGGGAGGGCTGATCTGGAGTCCGTTCGGGGCTCCGGAGAGGGGAATCCGTCGCCATCGTCATCATCAACCTTCCTCCATCACCAATTTCATGATGCTCACCGCCGTGCGTGATTAATTCCATCGTAGGCTTGCTGGACGGTGATGGGTTGGATGAGATTTATCATTTAATCGAGTTAGTTTCGTTAGGGTTTGATCCCTAGTATCCACTATGTTCTGAGATTTATGTTCCTATGACTTTGCTATGCTTAATGCTTGTCACTAGGGCCCGAGTGCCATGATTTCAGATCTGAACCTATTATGTTTTCATCAATATATGAGAGTTCTTGATCCTATCTTGCAAATCTATAGTCACCTACTATGTGTTATGATCCGGCAACCCCGAACTGACAATAATCGGGACCACTCCCGGTGATGATCGTAGTTTGAGGAGTTCATGTATTCACTATGTGTTAATGCTTTGGTCCAATACTCTATTAAAAGGAGGCCTTAATATCCCTTAGTTTCCATTAGGACCCCGCTGCCACGAGAGGGTAGGACAAAACATGTCATGCAAGTTATTTTCCATAAGCACGTATGACTATATTCGGAAGACATGCCTACATTACATTGATGAATTGGAGCTAGTTCTGTGTCACCCTCGGTTATGACTGTTACATGATGAACCGCATCCGGCGTAATTCTCTATCACCGATCCATTGCCTATGAGCTTTTCATATATTTTTCTTCGCTTATTTACTTTTCCGTTGCTATTGCTATCATCACTACAAAATACCAAAAACATTACTGGTGTTATCATTAACTTTTGCTATCGTTACCACTACTATCATATTACTTTGCTACTAAATACTTTGCTGCAGATATTAAGTTTCCAAGTGTGGTTGAATTGACAACTCAGCTGCTAATACTTGAGAATATTGTTTAGCTCCATTGTGTCTAATCAAAAATTTGGGTTGAATACTCTACCCTTGAAAACTGTTGCGATCCCCTATACTTGTGGGTTATCACGCCACCCCCCGCCGTCCGCGGCCGGCGATGCGCTGCCCCGCCCGCCTCGAAACCACTCCTCACCGCCGGTCCACCGCCGCCCCGGCCATTCCTCTAGGGTCCCTGATACGTCTCCAACGTATCTATAATTTTTTATTGTTCCATGCTATTATATTATCCATCTAGGATGTTTTATATGCATTTATATGCTATTTTATATGATTTTTGGGACTAACCTATGAACCTAGAGCCCATTGCCAGTTTCTGTTTTTTCCTTGTTTTTGAGTATCGCAGAAAAGGAAAATCAAACGGAGTCCAATTGACCTGAAAATTCACGGAGATTATTTTTGGACCAGAACAAGCCCACGGAGTATTGGAGATGGGCCACAAGAGTCCCAAGGCACCCACGAGGGTGGGGGCGCGCCCAACCCCCTGGGCGCCCCCGCCCTATCTCCTGGCCACCTCGGGGACCCCCCTGACTTGTTCCCGACGCCAACACCACTTATATATACCCAGACTTCTAGAACATAACCTAGATCAGGAGTTCCGCCGCCGCAAGCCTCTGTTGCCACCGAAAACCAAACTAGATCCGTTCTGGCACCCTGCCGGAGGGGGGAATCCCTCTCCGGTGGCCATCTTCATTATCCCGGCGCTCTCCATGATGAGGAGGGAGTAGTTCACCCTCGGGGCTGATGGTACGTACCAGTAGCTATGTGTTTGATCTCTCTCTCTCTCTCGTGTTCTTGAGTCGGCACGATCTTGATGTATCGCGATCTTTGCAATTATAGTTGGATCTTATGATGTTTCTCCCCCTCTACTCTCTTGTAATGGATTTTGAAGTTATCTTATCGGATTGAGTCTTTAAGGATTTGAGAACACTTGATGTATGTCTTGCATGTGCTTATCTATGGTGACAATGGGATATTCACATGATCCACTTGATGTATATTTTGGTGATCAACTTGCGAGTTTCGTGACCTTGTGAACTTATGCATAGGGGTTGGCACACGTTTTCGTCTTGACTCTTCGGTAGAAACTTTGGGTCACTCTTTGAAGTTCTTTGTGTTGTTTGAATAGATGAATCTGAGATTGTGTGATGCATATCATATAATCATACCCACAGATACTTGAGGTGAAATTGGAGTATCTAGGTGACATTAGGGTTTTGGTTGATTTGTGTCTTAAGGTGTTATTCTAGTATGAACTCTAGGATAGGTTGAATGAAAAGAATAGCTTCGTGTAATTTTACTACGGACTCTTGAATAGATCAATTAGAAAGAATAACTTTAAGGTGGTTTCGTACCCTACAATAATCTCTTCGTTTGTTCTCCGCTATTAGTGACTTTGGAGTGACTCTTTGTTGCATGTTGAGGGATAGTTATATGATCCAATTATGTTATTATTGTTGCGAGAACTTGCACTAGTGAAAGTATGAACCCTAGGCCTTGTTTCCTAGCACTGCAATACCGTTTACGCTCACTTTTTACCACTTGTTACCTTGCTGTTTTTATATTTTCAGATTACAAAAACCTATATCTACCATCCATATTGCACTTGTATCACCATCTCTTCTCCAAACTAGTGCACCTATACAATTTACGATTGTATTGGGTGTGTTGGGGACACAAGAGACTCTTTGTTATTTGGTTGCAGGGTTGCTTGAGAGAGACCATCTTCATCCTACACCTCCCATGGATTGACCTTAGGTCATCCACTTGAGGGAAATTTGCTACTGTCCTACAAACCTCTGCACTTGGAGGCCCAACAACGTCTACAAGAAGAAGGTTGTGTAGTAGACATCAAGCTCTTTTCTGGCGCCATTGCCGGGGAGGTTAGGGCCTGAAGGTATATCTTTAGATCTTACAATCGAATATTTTTGTTTCTTGTTTTATCACTAGTTTAGTCTATAAAACAGAACTAAAAATGGAATTGAGGGTTCCTCATATGCTTCATCTTTTTAATATCTTTCGTGAAAATGATGGAAAGGAAAATTGTGCCCAAGTGCTAGAAGAAGAATGCATTAAAATGTTTGGTACTAAATATTTGAATGATGAGCGTGATTGCAATGTTGTTAGTACAAACTCGTTGAATATCCATAGTACTAATGATGATTGCACTAGTCATGATGAAAATGTCTCTTATAAGCATGTCAATTTTTGTGGAGTACATAGGGTTTGCAAGTACACACCAAATAGGGAAAATAGATTGTGCAAGAGGCATAAGTATTTAGAAACTAAATGGTTGCAAGAAAGGCTAGATGTTTGTGCTAAAATTTTAAATTTTCTTAGCCGTCCTTGTGAACTTTGCAATGAACATGGTCATTTAAATATCCAATGCAAATTGTTTCATGATCGAATCGTGTCCAAAAATTGTGATGACTTGATTTCCCTTGCACATCATAATGAACTTAGTTTGCTTGTGGGTTATGAAGAAATGAAACGTTTAACTAAGAATCTTCCAAAGTTTGTCCTTGATAAAGTTCTTGATTTTGATATAGAGTAAATTTATATGTATTGTGCGGTGAATTACATTGAAAATCCTTACATTGCCAATTACATAAAGTCAAAAAACAAATAGAAGATGAAGAGAATACTAATGAAAGGGAAGAGATTTCCCAATATCCTCCTATTCTTTATTATGATGAATCAGGTAACGAGGAGGAGCTTTCTATTCAACCAATCTCATTAATAAGGAGCTCCAAAAAGAGGATTAAACCCACACATGATGTGAAGAAGAAAAAGAAAAGACGGAGAAGCAAAGGTAAAAAAGGTAGCCCTCCCAAATGAAGTTGCTCCTATCACTCGTTATGATGATGATAATTTCTATGCTATTGGTGCTATCCATACTATTCATGACGAGAGTGATTATGCTTATGATATGAAAAGGCCCAAGCTTGGGGATGCTATGTTTGGTGAGAATGACATGTTTGAGAATTTATTTGCTACAATTAATGTTTGTCCCAAGCTTGGGGATGCTATGTTTTATGGAGATGATATGTTTAACCTCCCAAGTTTTGATATGCAAATTTATTATGATGGTAGCATGACTCCTATTTATGATGATTATATTGATGAAAGTGGGTTTGGAAGAGTGTCAACTTTAGGAAGTAATGATCCAACTATTTTGGAGGATGTTGAATCTTATTTTGACAATTATGAAAGTGGATTTGGAGAGGTCATGACTTTATTTAGTAATGATTCCACTATCTTGGAAGAGGTTTCAATTGATTACGATGAGAACAAAGTTGCTACTTATGATGATTATTGTGATGACACTTATGCTATAAAAAGTAGTGATGATTATATTTATAAAACTTTTCATGATTATGATTACCCTCTTTCTGAACATTTCTGTTCTAATGTGGAAACAATTTATAGTATTCGAGTTTCTTATGATACTCCCACTATTCCGATTGAGAAGAATCTTGCTTATGTGGAGAGTAGTAAATTTTCTATGCTTGTAGATCATGAAAATAATGCTTTATCTGATGGTTATATTGTTGAATTCATTCATGATGCTACTGAAAATTATTATGAGGGAGGAATATATGCTTGTAGGAGTTGCAATAATATCAAGTTTCCTCTCTATGTGTTGAAAATCTTGAAGTTATCCTTGTTTTACCTTCCTATGCAAGTTGATTCTTGTTCCCATAAGTTGTTTGCTTAGAAAATACCTATGCAGAGGAAGTGGGTTAGGCTTAAATGTGATAGTTATATTCTTCATGATGCTCTCTTTATGTTTCAATTCTTATCTTTTATGTGAGCATCATTGAAATCATCATGCCTAGCTAGGGGCGTTAAACGATAGCGCTTGTTGGGAGGCAACCCAATTTTATTTTTGATTCTTGCTTTTTGTTCATGTTTAGTAATAAATAAATAATCTATCCTCTGTTATGATTGTGTTTTTTATGTTTTAATTAGTGTTTGTGCCAAGTAAAGCCTTTAGGATCTTCTTGGGTGATTGTTATTTGATCTTGCTGTAAAAAACAGAAAGTATGCGCTCACGGAAATAATTTTCATTTTTACTAGAGAGCGATAAAATACCAATTCCAACTGCAGTAGATTAATAAACAAATTGCCTAGGACTTCCTAATTTCTCAGGATTTTTGGACATACAGAAGTATTCGAATGATACAGATTACTACAGACTATTCTATTTTTGACAGATTCTGTTTTCTATGTCTTGTTTGCTTATTTTGATGAATCTATGAGTAGTATCGGAGGGTATGAACCATAGAGAAGTTGGAATGCAGTAGATATTAGACCAATATGAATTTATAATGAGTTCACAACAGTACCAAAGTGGTGATTTATTTTCTTATACTAACGGAGCTTACGAGTTTTCTATTGAGTTTTGTGTTGTGAAGTTTTCAAGTTTTGGGTAAAGATTCGATGGACTATGGAATAAGGAGTGGCAAGAGCCTAAGATTTGGGATGCCCAAGGCACCCCAAGGTAATATTCAAGGACAACCAAGAGCCTAAGCTTGGGGATGCCCCGGATGACATCCCCTCTTTCGTCTTCATTCATCGGTAACTTTACTTGGAGCTACATTTTTATTCACCACACGATATGTGTTTTGCTTGGAGCATCATTTTATTTTATTTTGTCTTGCTTGCTGTTTGAATAATATCCCATGATCTTAAATTCTTAAATGTTAGAGAGTTTTCACATAGTTACATAAGTATTCAACTACTCATTGATCTTCACTTATATCTTTCGGAGTAGTTTGTCGTTTGCTCTAGTGCTTCACTTATATCTTTTTAGAGCACGGCTGTGGTTTTATTTTGAAGAAATAGATGAACTCTCATTCTTCACTTATATTATTTTGAGAGTCTTCAGAACAGAATGGTAATTTGCTTTGGTTATGAATTTAGTCCTAATATGATAGGCATCCAAGTTGGGTATAATAAAAACTTTAATATAGAGTGCATTGAATACTATGAGAAGTTTGATACTTGATGATTGTTTTGAGATATGAAGATGGTAATATTAGAGTCGTGCTAGTTGAGTAATTGTGGAATTGAGAAATACTTGTGTTGAGGTTTGCAAGTCCCGTAGCATGCACGTATATGGTAAACTTTGTGTGACAAATTTGAAGCATGAGGTGTTCATTGATTGCTTTCCTTATGAGTGGTGGTCGGGGACGAGTGATGGTATTTTCCTACCAATCTATCCCCCTAGGAGCATGCGCGTAATGCTTGGTTTTTGATGACTTGTAGATTTTTGCAATAAGTATGTGAGTTCTCTATGACTAATGTTGAGTCCATGGATTATACGCACTCTCACCTTCCCATCATTGCTAGCCTCTTCGGTACCGTGCATTGCCCTTTCTCACCTTGAGAGTTGGTGCAAACTTCGCTGGTGCATCCAACCCCCGTGATATGACACGCTCTATCACACATAAACCTCCTTATATCTTCCTCAAAACAGCCACCATACCTACCCATTATGGCATTTCCATAGCCATTCCAAGATATATTGCCATGCAACTTTCCACCGTTACGTTTATTATGACATGCTTCATCATTATCATATTGCCTTGCATGATCATGTAGTTGACATCGTATTTGTGGCAAAGCCACCATGCATAATTTCATACATGTCACTCTTGATTCATTCCCCATCCCGGTACACCGCCGGAGGCATTCGTATAGAGTCATACTTTGTTCTAGTATCGAGTTGTAATCTTTGAGTTGTAAATAAATAGAAGTGTGATGATCATCATTAATAGAGCATTGTCCCAAAAAGAAAAAAAGAGAAAGGACAAGAAAAAGAAAGGCCAAATAAAAAATAAAAGGGGCAATGCTACTATCCTTTTTTCCACACTTGTGATTCAAAGTGGCACCATGATCTTCATGATAGAGAGTCTCTTATATTGTCACTTTCTTATACTAGTGGGATTTTTTCATTATAGAACTTGGATTGTATATTCCAACAATGAGCTTCCTCAAATGCCATAGGTCTTCGTGAGCAAACAAGTTGGATGCACACCCACTTAGTTTCTTTTGTTGAGCTTTCATACATTTATAGCTCTAGTGCATCTGTTGCATGGCAATCCCTACTCCTTGCATTGACATCAATTGATGGGCATCTCCATAGACCGTTGATTAGCCGCATCAATGTGAGATTTTCTTCTTTTTTGTCTTCTCCACACAACCCCCATCATTATATTCTATTCCACCCAAAGTGTTATGTCCATGGCTCACGCTCATGTATTGCGTGAAAGTTGAAAAAAGTTTGAGATTACTAAAGTATGAAACAATTGCTTGGCTTGTCACCGGGGTTGTGCATGATGAGAGCATTTTTGTGTGACGAAAATGAAGCATAGCCAAACTATATGATTTTTTAGGGATAAGCTTTCTTTGGCCATGTTATTTTGAGAAGACATAACTGCTTGGTTAGTATGCTTGAAGTATTATTATTTTTATGTCAATATTAAACTTTTGTCTTGAATATTATGGATCTGAATATTCATGCCACAACAAAGAAAATTACATTGATAAATATGTTAGGTAGCATTCCACATCAAATATTCTGTTTTTATCATTTACCTACTCGAGGACGAGCAGGAATTAAGCTTGGGGATGCTTGATATGTCCCCAACGTATCTATAAATTTTGATTGTTCCATGCTATTATATTATCCATCTAGGATGTTTTATATGCATTTATATGCTATTTTAAATGATTTTTGTGACTAACCTATTAACCTAGAGCCCAGTGTCAGTTTCTATTTTTTCCTTGTTTTTGAGTATCGCAGAAAAGGAAAATCAAACGGAGTCCAATTGACCTGAAAATTCACGGAGATTATTTTTGGACCAGAAGAAGCCCACGGAGTATCGGAGATGGGCCAGAAGAGTCCCGAGGCACCCACGAGGGTGGGGGCGCGCCCTAGCCCCCTAGGCGCGCTCCCCAATCTCGTGGCCGCCTCGGGGACCACCCTGACTTGTTCCCAACGCCAACACTTCTTATATATACCCAAACTTCTAGAACATAACCTAGATCAGGAGTTCCGCCGCCGCAAGCCTCTTTAGCCACCGAAAACCAATCTAGACCCATTCCGGCACCCTGCCGGAGGGGGGAATCCCTCTCGGTGGCCATCTTCATCATCCCGACGCTCTCCATGACGAGGGGTGGTAGTTCACCCTCGGGGCTGATGGTATGTGCCAGTACCTATGTGTTTCTCCCCCTCTACTCTCTTGTAAAGGATTGAGTTTTCCCTTTGAAGTTATCTTATCGGATTGAGTCTTTAAGGATTTGAGAACACTTGATGTATGTCTTGCATGTGCTTATCTGTGGTGACAATGGGAGTGATCAACTTGCGAGTTCCATGACCTTGTGAACTTATGCATAGGGGTTGGCACACGTTTTCGTCTTGACTCTCCAGTAGAAACTTTGGGGCACTCTTTGAAGTCCTTTGTGTTGGTTGAATAGATGAATATGAGATTATGTGATGCATATTGTATAATCATACTCACGGATACTTGAGGTGACATTGGAGTATCTAGGTGACATTAGGGTTTTAGTTTATTTGTGTCTTAAGGTGTTATTCTAGTACGAACTCTGGATAGATTGAACGGAAAGAATAGCTTCGTGTTATTTTACTACGGACTCTTGAATAGATTGACCAGAAAGAATAATTTTAAGGTGGTTTTGTACCCTATAATAATCTCTTCGTTTGTTCTCCGCTATTAGTGACTTTGGAGTGACTCTTTGTTGCATGTTGAGCGATAGTTATATGATCCAATTATGTTATTATTGTTGAGAGAACTTGCACTAGTGAAATTATGAATCCTAGGCCTTGTTTCCTAGCACTGCAATACCGTTTACGCTTACTTTTACCACTTGTTACCTTGCTGTTTTTATATTTTCAGATTACAAAAACCTATATCTACCATCCATATTGCACTTGTATCACCATCTCTTCGCCGAACTAGTGCACCTATACAATTTACCATTGTATTGGGTGTGTTGGGGACACAAGAGACTCCTTGTTATTTGGTTGCAGGGTTGCTTGAGAGAAACCATCTTCATCCTATGCCTCCCACGGATTGATAAACCTTAGGTCATCCACTTGAGGAAAATTTGCTACTGTCCTACAAACCTCTGCACTTGGAGGCCCAACAACATCTACAAGAAGAAGGTTGTGTAGTAGACATCACCCCCCCGGTGCCGCGCTATTTCTCCGCTGATCCCCACGCCACCACCCCGCCACCGCCGGCGACCACCACCGGCGACCACCGTCCCCACCCTGAACCCTAAGATAGATAGTGGGGTACCTCTCCGGCAAGCTCCCCTCCCCGCTACGGCTGGTTCTTCCATAACTCCAGTGAGCCCCCCTGTAACACCCCGGATGTAACTTTCCCAATTTGTACTCCAACTCTTGTCGTTTCCGGCGTTAAGTTATTTTATTTTCTCGGGTTCGGGTTTTTGTCTCCGTGTGTTGTTATCATTGTCATGCATCTCATATCATGTCATCATGTGCGTTTCATTTGCATACGTGTTCGTCTCATGCATTCGAGCTTTTCCCCGTTGTCCGTTTTGCATTCCGGCGCTTCGTTCTCCTCCGGTGGTCATTTCTACCTTTCTTTCATTTGTGGGGATTAAACATTTCTGGATTGGACCAAGATTTGCCATGCAGCCTTGGTTTACTACCGGTAGACCGCCTGTCAAGTTTCGTATCATTTGGACTTCGTTTGATACTCCAATGGTTAACCGAGGGACCGAAAAGGCCTCGTGTGTGTTGCAGCCCAACACCCCTTCAATTTGGCCCAAAACCCACCTAAGACTTCTCCATCATCTAGAGCATTCGATCACGATCGCGTGGCCGCAAACCGCACCTCATTTGGACTCTCCTAGCTCCCTCTATGCCTATATATACACCCCTCCTGAAAATCCGGATCCCCCTCGTCTGAAACCCTAGTCTATTTCGTCCTCCGCGTCGCCAGACGAAATCCGGACGGCTGGACGTGTCCGCCCGCCCCGCCGCACCAGTCAGACGCCGCCACCTGTCCCGGGGACCGCTTCGCCACCTCCCCACCGACGTGGGCCCGCCAGGCCCACCGCCAGCCCTCCTGCGCCGCCTCCCTTCTCGGCTCCGGCGCCGCCACACCAGACGCCGCCGCCGCCCTTCTCCATCGCCGGCGCAGCCGCCACCTCGCCGGCGCGAGCCAGCCGCCGCCCGTGCTCGCTGGCCCGGTCCCCGCGCCGCCCTGCACCGTCCTCCTCCTTGCCGGCCACCCCTGCTCCGGCCAGATCCGGCCACGGCCCGGCCGGATCCATCTCCCCCTCTCTCCGGTGACTTCAACTCCGGCGAGATCCGGCCCTGCCTTGACTTCCGTGCCAAAGTCAACCCTAGATCCGGAGGTTGTTTTTCTCTAAGTCCCGAAATTCTCAGATCCAAGTTGCCCTGTTCGTAGCCTCGTAACTTTGCATCCGTAGCTCCGATTCATGCATATAGCATATTAAAATGTTCATCTCAGAGAGTACATCATTTCATTCCATTGCATCATTTTCATTTGAGCTCATCTTGATGCCCGAAATAATGTTAGAAAAGGGCTACTTGAGTTAATTGTCAGATCTGCTACTCCATTTAGGTTTTTGTCATTTTTGCCATGATTAATGTGTGCATGATATGCCCTGATGTTCTACATATGTTTTGTAAAGGGTTTTGTCATCTTTCCAGAGTTGCAACCCATGTATTTTTGTGATGTGTGTGGTGACTAGTGCAAGCTTGCAAAGTGGTGCACTTGCTAATTCTGATTTCAGGGACTTAGCAATTCCACTAAGTCCTTGATCTGTTTATCTCGTGATGCCATATGTTCATGTTGTTTCCTAGTGATCCGTGCCTCTTTTGAGGATGATCAGTAAGGATGTTTTGTTAATATTGTAGTGCTCTTTCCATCCGTGTCTTTGTTTGCAATTATGGAGCACCCTAGCTTGAGTCAATCGAGCTCTACTTTTGCTACTTTGTGAATCTGGGCAGATTGTCAACTTGTTTGCAATTTTTCCGATGATGTTGTAGTTGATCCGTGCATGTTATGCTATTGTTCTTGCCATGTCTAGCTTGCATTTTTTTCCTTCTTAATGTATGTATGCTTAGCTTGGCATGACTTGCTCCGTAGTGAGTGCATCGAGCTCGTAAACATGCCTACTTGAGTTATGTTTCAGCATGTGCCACTTTCACTAAGTCCGAAAACTGATTATGTTTTTTGCTATGTTCACAAGCTTGCAATTGTATTATCTGATCCGTTTTGGCTCAAGGTCACTAAGGGACTTTTGTTAAGATCTTTGAGTAGCTCCATGCCATGCTTTACTTTGCCATGTTCTGGTCCTGTAGCATGTAGTTTTGTGGCTCTGAAGAGTGCTACCTGATCTGAGATTCCAGACAAGTGTTAATTTCACTAAGTCTGAAATCTGTTTGCCATATGCATTTTTGCCATGCTTGTTTGAACCTGTTAATGGATGAATTGGCCGTAGCTCAGTGCTAGACTTTTGTTAAGCATCTTGAATGCATCCCTGCCAAGTATATTGTTGTCATGTTTGGGTGCTGTAGCATGTTCATCTCATTGCATTTAGATGGATACTCGCTGTAAATCGCAGACCGGTGTCATATTTGAATCGCTTGCCATTTCCAAACCGTAACTCCGATTCCGATGATCTTTATATCGTTTTCAAGCGATTTCATCTCATATTTCTAGTGGCACACTTGGATTTCCAAGTTGAGGCCAGGTTCTTGCATTTCCTGTCATGTCTTGCTTTTTGCATCCCGCATCGCATCCCGCATAGCATACCATCTTTGCATCGTCTTGTTTGATCCTTGCACGTGGTTGATTGTGTCCTTGTTGCTTGTTTGTCTTGTTTGGGTAGAGACGGGAGACGAGTTCGCTAATGAGGAGCCCGTTGAGTTTGCTTTCGAGGATCCAGTCAACTCTGACAACTGTGTAGGCAAGATGATCATACCCTCGAAATCACTACTATCTTTGCTATGCTAGTTTGCTCGCTCTTTTGCTATGCCAATGCTATGATGCCTACCATTTGCTTGCAAGCCTCCCAAATTTCCATGTCAAACCTCTAACCCACCTTGTCCTAGCAAACCGTTGATTGGCTATGTTACCACTTTGCTCAGCCCCTCTTATAGCGTTGCTAGTTGCAGGTGAAGATTGGAGGCCGTTCCTTGTTGGAACATTTATTTACTTGTTGGGATATCATTATATTATCTTGTTATCTTAATGCATCTATATACTTGGTAAAGGGTGGAAGGCTCGGCCTCTCGCCTAGTGTTTTGTTCCACTCTTGCCGCCCTAGTTTCCGTCATATCGGTGTTATGTTCCCGGATTTTGCGTTCCTTACGCGGTTGGGTTATAATGGGAACCCCTTCATAGTTTGCCTTGATTAAAGCTTTTCCAGCAATGCCCAACCTTGGTTTTACCATTTGCCACCTAGCCTCTTTTTCCCTTGGGTTTCCGGAGCCCGAGGGTCATCTTATTTAACCCCCCCCCCTCGGGCCAGTGCTCCTCTGAGTGTTGGTCCAACCTAGAGCCCCTTGCAGCGCCACCTCGGGGAAACTTGAGGGCTGGTTTTAGTTGTACGGATTGCTTATCCGATTGTGCCCTGAGAACGAGATATGTGCAGCTCCTATCGGGATTTGTCGGCACATTCGAGCGGTGTTGCTGGTCTTGTTTTAACCTGTCGAAATGTCTTGAATTACTGAGATACCGAGCCTGATCGGAACGTCTTGGGAGGAGGTCTATTCCTTCGTTGACCGTGAGAGCTTGTCATGGGCTAAGTTGGGACTCCCCTGCAGGGATTTGAACTTTCGAAAGCCGTGCCCGCGGTTATGGGCAGATGGGAATTTGTTAATGTCCAGTTGTAGATAACTTGAACCTTAACTTAATTAAAATGAATCAACTGAGTGTGTTACCGTGATGGCCTCTTCTCGGTGGAGTCCGGGAAGTGGACACGGTGTTGGAGTAATGTTTGCGCAGGTTGCTCTCTAGTTTCTCGCTCGCGCTTTGCCTCCTCTTCTCGCTCTCCTTTGCGAACAGGATAGCCACCATATTTGCTAGTCGCATGTTGGGTTCTCTTTTATTTTAGTGCCGTAGTCAGGCCATGAGTGTTTAACTGATGTAATGTTATTTATGTACTTGATTGACGTGGCGAGTGTAAGCCACCTATGTTTTCTCCCCTTTATGATTTATATTGCATGGGATTTTGTGAAGATTGCCTAACTTGCGACATATGCCTTCAATGCGATTATCTCTCTAAGTCGTGCCTCGACACGTGGGAGTTATAGTCGCATCGAGGGTGTTACAAGTTGGCATCAGAGCCTTCCCCGACTTTAGGAGCCCCATTGCTTGATCGTTTTTAGCAGCCGAGTTGTGTTTAGTAAAATGTTTTGAGTCATTTAGGAATTATATATCGGAGAGTTTAGGAATTATTTTTACTTCCCAGTCTCCTCATCGCTCTGGTAAGGCATCCTGACGTAGAGTTTTGATTCTTCTCTTCTCAAATTTCACTAAAAAAAATTTAGGATCACGCGGGTATCTTGGAATTGTTCCGATGGTTTTATGATGAGAACATTGTCTTGGTGCCTCCTGTCAGGGGTTTAGTGGAAGTGTCCCGGGGAGTTGAGCTCTGACGTGTTGTCATCATAATTTTATCGTTGCAGTTCTGGAATACCTGAGTTTAGTACGCCGACATCGAAAATCTCTTTTATGCAGTTCGTTGGTGAGATAACCTCGATGCCACCCAGTACTGGGGCGGGAGTTCGGGAGTATCGCCATAACTTGTATAACGGATGCTTTTCGAAGGTTGAGGTAGATGGTTTCCGAAGGTTTCTTGGTTATGTGTTGAAGGATGGATACAGCTGGATGTAGGATTTGCTAGTTTGGGTGAGATATTATGCTTCCCCTGTATCCCCAACACCTGATTGCATAACCGGAAAGGTTCGAGAGTTTCATAGGTGGGAATTCTTGTAGCTCTAGTTCTTCTTCCACGGATATTGGTTTGAGATTGGGATTTCTTACCGATTATTCGTTCTTGATCCATACCTTGTTGATTTATTTCTCTACCTTAATTCTACGTGGCTTCTCAATTTATGGATATGTGACCATTTCAAGAGGAATGCATTCGTTCGTTCTGTTCGGATGTGAAGACTATATGTTGCAATTTTCATTCCATTGGATTCAGCTTCAATATTTGTCTGTCAATGTGCTAATGGTGGTCAACCTCTTCAGGATGGCTCCTCCAACGCGCACGACTCGGAATCCTGATCCGTCACCACCTCCACCTCCTCTGGAGGCATGGCAAGCTATGATGGCCGCAACCAATGCAAACACACAGCTGATCATGCAAATTCTTCAAGAGCGCAATCAAGGCAACCAAGGGAATCAAGGCAACAATCAGAATCACTTTGCTTCACTCAACCAGTTCCTTGCTAACGGGCCAAAGACTTTCAGCAATTGTGTTGAGGCAACCAATGCTGACGATTGGCTTGTGGATCTGTGCAAGCATTTCGAGTGCAGTAACGTCAGGCCTGAGGACTTTGTTAAGTTTGCTTCCTTCCAACTCAAAGATCAAGCTGCAGAATGGTTCCAGCAGTACAAGGATTCCAGAGGTGGACGTGTTATCACTTGGGATGAATTCCGTCAAGATTTCCGAGCTCATCATATTCCTCAGAGCGTGGTTGAAAGCAAGCGTGAGGAATTCCGCAATCTGAAGCAAGGCTCTTTGTCTGTCTATGAATACAACAAGTTGTTCCAGAAGCTCGCCCGCTTTGCCAAGCAGGACGTCCCTGATGAGAAGAGCATGATATATCAGTTCAGGGGTGGTCTCAGAGAAGAAATTCAGCTAGCTCTTGTTCTCTTTGAGCCCTTGAGATACGATGAGTTCTACAACATGGCACTGAAGCAAGAGGCTGCTCAGTTGAAGTGTGATGCTTCCACGAAGCGAGTCAGAGATGTTACTCCTTCTTCCTCTACTCAAGTGGCCAAGAAGCAGAAGTATTGGCTTCCTCCTCCTCCGTTCTGTCAGCCATATCAGCAGAAGAGCAAAGGTGGCAGTGGTTCTTCCCACCCACCCAACCCTGGCTTTCAGAACAAGACTTCGTCTCAAGCTCCAAGATCGAGTGCTCCGTATCACCGTCCGCTTTCAGAGGTCACGTGCAACAAGTGCCAACAGAAGGGTCACTATGCCAACAAGTGTTTCAACCAGAGGCGTCTTCCTCCTCCTCCTCCTGTCAGATCGGCAAGTACAGCTGTGGTCAAGCATAATTCCAAGCACGCCAAGGTCAATATGGTGAATGCAGCTCAGGCAGAGGATTCATCAGATGTCATCATGGGTAACCTTCCTGTTAATGATATTCCTGCAAGAGTTCTTTTTGACACTGGTGCATCACATTGTTTCATCTCGAGACCTTTTGCATCTAAGCATGATTTTGTTACTCAAGTGTTACCGAAACCGTTGGCTATTGTCTCTTCGGCCCGTCAAATTACATCTCGAGTATGCGTTCCGGATGTTACAATCACTTTGGGTGACTATAAGTTCTTGTCCTCTCCAAATGTTCTTGGTGACTCGGATATTGATCTTATTCTCGGAATGGATTGGCTTTCTAAGCACAAGGCTCAGCTTGATTGTGCAGCCAGGCAGATTCAATTGACTCATTCTTCTGAGGATGTTATTGTCTTTGCCACTCATGATGATACTATCCGTCTGTTTTCTCTCAATGAGAAGGGTGAATTGGATGCTATCTCTCAAATTCCTGTCGTTTGCGAATATCAAGACGTCTTTCCAGAAGAGCTTCCAGGAATGCCTCCGCACCGACCCGTTGAATTCGTTATTGATCTTGAGCCTGGCACGGAACCTGTGTGCAAGCATCCTTACAAGCTCGGACCTGAAGAGTTGAAGGAGCTGAAGAAGCAACTCGATATTCAAGAGAAAATGGGTCTCATCCGGCCTAGTTCTTCTCCGTGGGGTTGTGGTGTTCTTTTTGTGAAGAAGAAGGATGGAACGGACCGACTTTGTGTTGATTACCGTCCAATGAACAAGAAGACCATCAAGAACAAATATCCACTTCCTAACATCAATGAGCTGTTCGAACAACTCAAAGGTGCCCAAGTATTCTCCAAGCTTGATCTCCGTATGGGTTATCATCAGATTCGAATCTGTGAGCAAGATATTCCCAAGACGGCTTTCAGGACAAGTTTTGGTTCATATGAATACACTGTCATGTCTTTTGGCCTCGTCAACGCTCCTCCGACGTTCTCTTGCATGATGAACTTCATCTTCAACGCCTACACCAATGACTTCGTATTGGTCTATCTCGACGACATTCTGGTTTTCGTGAAGAACAAGGAAGATCATGCCAAGCACTTGCGTTTGGTGCTCGATAAGCTCAGGGAACATCAGTTCTATGCCAAGTTCTCCAAGTGTGAATTTTGGCTTGATGAGGTTCTTTATCTTGGTCATATCATCTCTGCCAAGGGCATTTCCGTGAATCCTGAGAAGGTGTCTGCAATTGTGAATTGGGAACCTCCTCAGAACGTGAAGCAACTCCGTAGCTTCCTCGGTCTCGCAAGCTATTGCCGAAGATTTGTTGAAAACTTTTCTAAGATCGCGAAGCCTCTCTCTAATCTTCTCCAGAAGCATGTCAAGTACGTTTGGTCTCCGGAGTGTGACATTGCTTTCAACACTTTGAAAGGGAAATTGATCACTGCTCCAGTTCTGACTCCGCCTGATGAATCCAAGCCGTACGAGGTCTTTTGTGATGCCTCTCTCCAAGGTCTTGGTGCAGTTTTGATGCAAGAGAAGAAAGTTGTTGCTTATACCTCTCGCCAGTTGAAGCCTAATGAGAAGAACTACCCCACTCATGATCTCGAGTTGGCGGCAGTTGTGCATGCTCTTTTGACTTGGAGACATCTTCTATTGTGAAGAAAAGTGGATATTTTCACTGATCACAAGAGTCTCAAGTACATTTTCACTCAACCTAATCTCAACCTCAGGCAAACTCGATGGGTCGAAATGATTTAAGAGTATAATCCGAGTATCGAGTATACTCCAGGCAAGGCCAATGTGATTGCTGACGCTTTGAGCAGAAAGGCTTACTGCAACAGTCTGATTCTCAAGCCTTATCAACCCGAGCTTTGTGAAGCTTTCCGCAAACTTAATCTGCAAGTTGTTCCTCAAGGTTTCCTCACCAACCTTCAAGTCTCTCCTACCTTGGAAGACCAGATTCGCCAAGCCCAGCTTCTTGATGCTATGGTGAAAAAGGTGAAGATTGGGATTGCCAAGAGTCAACCCAAGTACAAGTGCTACCGCCTTGGCGACAAGGATACTCTCTTCTTCGAGGATCGTATTGTTGTACCCAAAGGTGACCTCCGTAAAGTGATCATGAATGAGGCTCACAATTCTCTCCTCTCCATCCACCCTGGGAGCACGAAGATGTATCAGGACCTTAAGCAAGCTTACTGGTGGACTCGAATGAAGCGCGAGATTGCTCAATTCGTGAATGAATGTGATGTCTGCAGAAGAGTGAAGGCAGAACACCAAAGGCCAGCGGGTCTCCTCCAACCTCTTGCCATTCCAGAATGGAAGTTTGACCACATTGAAATGGACTTCGTGACTGGGTTTCCAAAGTCCAAGCATGGCAATGATGCTATATTCGTTGTCATCGACAAACTCACCAAAGTGGCTCACTTTCTACCTATCAAAGAGTCGATCACTGCAGCTCAATTGGCGGAACTCTATACCTCTCGTATTGTCTCTCTGCACGGTATTCCTCAGGTGATCTCTTCAGACCGTGGCAGCATCTTTACATCCAAGTTTTGGGATTCTTTTCAGAAGGCCATGGGCACTAACATCCGCTTCAGCAAAGCTTTCCATCCTCAAACTAGCGGTCAAGTCGAGCGTGTCAACCAAATTCTTGAAGATATACTCAGGGCTTGTGTGATCTCCTTCGGCATGAAGTGGGAGGATTGTCTTCCTTATGCTGAATTCTCCTACAACAACAGTTTTCAAGCAAGTTCGGGCAAGTCCCCATTTGAAATTCTGTATGGCAGGAAGTGTCGTACCCCTCTCAACTGGTCTGAAACCGGTGAATGTCAGCTTTTGGGTAATGACTTAATCACATAGGCAGAAGAAATGTGCAAAGTCATTCGTGATAACCTCAAAGCAGCCCAATCCCGCCAGAAGAGCTACTATGATAGTAAGCACCGTGATTTGGCTTTCGAGATCGGAGATCATGTTTACATCCGCGTCTCTCCTATGAAAGGTACTTGTCGCTTCGGTATCAAAGGGAAGCTTGCGCCTAGATATGTGGGACCTTTCAAGATTGACAGCAAGAGAGGCGACCTCGCCTATCAACTCGAACTTCCTTTAAACTTTGCAAATGTTCATGACGTGTTTCATGTCTCTCAGCTCCGAAAGTGCTTCAAGACTCCTGACCGTACCATCAACTTCGAGGACATTGAGCTCCAAGAAGATCTCACTTATCGTGAGCACCCAGTGGCTATTCTTGAAGAGACTGAACGCAAGACTCGCAACAAGTCAATCAAATTTCTCAAAGTCAAGTGGTCACACCATTTCGACCGTGAAGCTACCTGGGAACACGAGGATCACCTCCGTTCTGAGCACCCGGCGTTCTTTCAGTCCTAGATCTCGGGACGAGATCCTTTCGTAGTTGTGGAGTGTTGTAACACCCCGGATGTAACTTTCCCAATTTGTACTCCAACTCTTGCCGTTTCCGGCGTTAAGTTATTTTATTTTCTCGGGTTCGGGTTTTTGTCTCCGTGTGTTGTTATCGTTGTCATGCATCTCATATCATGTCATCATGTGCATTGCATTTGCATACATGTTCGTCTCATGCATTCGAGCTTTTCCCCGTTGTCCGTTTTGCATTCCGGCGCTTCGTTCTCCTCCGGTGGTCATTTCTACCTTTCTTTCATGTGTGGGGATTAAACATTTCTGGATTGGACCGAGATTTGCCAAGCGGCTTTGGTTTACTACCGGTAGACCGCCTGTCAAATTTCGTATCATTTGGACTTCGTTTGATACTCCAACGGTTAACCGAGGGACCGAAAAGGCCTCGTGTGTGTTGCAGCCCAACACCCCTTCAATTTGGCCCAAATCCCACCTAAGCCTTCTCTATCATCTAGAGCGTTCGATCACGATCGCGTGACCGCAAACCGTACCTCATTTGGACTCTTTTAGCTCCCTCTATGCCTATATATACACCCCCTCCCAAAAATCCGGATCCCCCTCGTCTGAAACCCTAGTCTATTTCGTCCTCCGCGCCACCGGACGAAATCCGGACGGCCGGACGTGTCCGTCCGCCCCGTCGCACCAGTCAGACACCGCTACCTGTCCCGGGGACCGCTTCGCCGCCTCCCCACCGACGCGGGCCCGCCAGGCCCACCGCCGGCCCTCCTGGCCCGAAGGCGCCCCCCCGCCCGTGCCCGAGGTCCCCGCCCCGCGCCGCCTCCCTCCTCGGCTCCGGCGCCGCCACGCCAGACGCCACCGCCACGCCAGACGCCACCGCCGCCCTTCTCCATCACCGGCGCAGCCGCCACCTAGCCGGCGTGAGCCAGCCGCCGCCCGTGCTCGCCGGCCCGGTCCCCGCGCCGCCCTGCACCGTCCTCCTCCTCACCGGCCACCCCTGCTTCGGCCAGATCCGGCCACGGCCCGGCCGGATCCATCTCCCCCTCTCTCCGGTGACTTCAACTCCGGCGAGATCCGGCCCTGCCTCGACTTCCGTGCCAAAGTCAACCCTAGATCCGGAGGTTGTTTTTCAAGTCCTGAAATTCTCAGATCCAAGTTGCCCTGTTTGTAGCCCCGTAACTTCGCATCCGTAGCTCCGATTCATGCATATAGCATATCAAAATGTTCATCTCAGAGAGTACATCATTTCATTCCATTGCATCATTTTCATTTGAGCTCATCTTGATGCCCGAAATAATGTTAGAAGAGGGCTACTTGAGTTAATTGTCAGATCTGCTACTCCATTTAGGTTTTTGTCATTTTTGCCATGATTAATGTGTGCATGATATGCCCTAATGTTCTACATATGTTTTGTTAAGGGTTTTGTCATCTTTCCAGAGTTGCAACCCATGTATTTTTGTGATGCGTGTGGTGACTAGTGCAAGCTTGCAAAGTGGTGCACTTGCTAATTCTGATTTCAGGGAATTAGCAATTCCACCAAGTCCTTGATCTATTTATCTCATGATGCCATATGTTTATGTTGTTTCCTAGTGATCCGTGCCTCTTTTGAGGATGATCAGTAAGGATGTTTTGTTAATATTGTAGTGCTCTTTCCATCCATGTCTTTGTTTGCAATTATGGAGCACCCTAGCTTGAGTCAATCGAGCTCTACTTTTACTACTTTGTGAATCTGGGTAGATTGTCAATTTGTTTGCAATTTTTCTGATGATGTTGTAGTTGATCCGTGCATGCTATGCTATTGTTCTTGCCATGTCTCACTTGCATTTTTTGCCTTCTTAATGTATGTATGCTTAGCTTGGCATGACTTGCTCCGTAGTGAGTGCATCGAGCTCGTAAACATGCCTACTTGAGTTATGTTTCAGCATGTGCCAATTTTCACCAAGTCTGAAAATTGATTATGTTTTTTGCTATGTTCACATGCTTGCAATTGTATTATCTCATCCCTTTTGGCTCAAGGTCACTAAGGGACTTTTGTTAAGCTCTTTGAGTAGCTCCATGCCATGCTTTACTTTGCCATGTTCAGGTCCTGTAGCATGTAGTTTTGTGGCTCTGAAGAGTGCTACCTGATCTGAGATTCCAGACAAGTGTTAATTTCACCAAGTCTGAAATCTGTTTGCCATATGCATTTTTGCCATGCTTGTTTGAACCTGTTAATGGATGAATTGGCCGTAGCTTAGTGCTAGACTTTTGTTAAGCATCTTCAATGCATCCCTGCCAAGTATTTTGTTGTCATGTTTGGGTGCTGTAGCATGTTCATCTCATTGCATTTAGATGGATACTCGCTATAAATCGCAGACCGGTGTCATATTTGAATCGCTTGCCATTTCCAAACCGTAACTCCGATTCCGATGATCTTTATATCGTTTTCAAGCGATTTCATCTCATATTTCTAGTGGCACACTTGGATTTCCAAGTTGAGGCCAGGTTCTTGCATTTCCTATCATGTCTTGCTTTTTGCATCCCGCATCGCATCCCGCATAGCATACCATCTTTGCATCGTCTTGTTTGATCCTTGCACGTGGTTGATTGTGTCCTTGTTGCTTGTTTGTCTTGTTTGGGTAGAGACGGGAGATGAGTTTGCTAATGAGGAGCCCGTTGAGTTTGCTTTCGAGGATCCAGTCAACTCTGACAACTGTGCAGGCAAGATGATCATACCCTCGAAATCACTACTATCTTTGCTATGCTAGTTTGCTCGCTCTTTTGCTATGCCAATGCTACGATGCCTACCATTTGCTTGCAAGCCTCCCAAATTGCCATGTCAAACCTCTAACCCACCTTGTCCTAGCAAACCGTTGATTGGCTATGTTACCGCTTTACTCAGCCCCTCTTATAGCGTTGCTAGTTGCAGGTGAAGATTGGAGGCCGTTCCTTGTTGGAACATTTATTTACTTGTTGGGATATCATTATATTATCTTGTTATCTTAATGCATCTATATACTTGGTAAAGGGTGGAAGGCTCGGCCTCTCGCCTAGTGTTTTGTTCCACTCTTGCCGCCCTAGTTTCCGTCATATCGGTGTTATGTTCCCGGATTTTGCGTTCCTTATGCGGTTGGGTTATAATGGGAACCCCTTCATAGTTTTAATGGGGCCACCTCGGGGAAACTTGAGGGTTGGTTTTACTCGTAGCTTGACCTATCTGAGTGTGCCCTGAGAACGAGATATGTGCAGCTCCTATCGGGATTTGTCGGCACATTCGGGCGGTGTTGCTGGTCTTGTTTTAACCTGTCGAAGTGTCTTGAGTTACCGAGATACCGAGTCTGATCGGAACGTCTTGGGAGGAGGTCTATTCCTTCGTTGACCGTGAGAGCTTGTCATGGGCTAAGTTGGGACTCCCCTGTAGGGATTGAACTTTCGAAAGTCGTGCCCGCAGTTATGGGCAGATGGGAATTTGTTAATATCCGGTTGTAGATAACTTGAACCTTAATTCAATTAAAATGAATCAACTGAGTGTGTTACCGTGATGGCCTCTTCTCGGCAGAGTCCGGGAAGTGGACACGATGTTGGAGTAATGGTTGCGCAGGTTGTTCGCTAGTTTCTTGCTCGTGCTTTGCCTCCTCTTCTCGCTCTCTTTTGCGAATAAGTTAGCCACCATACTTGCTAGTCGCTTGCTGCAGCTCCACTCATATTTTACCTTGCCTTACCTATAAGCTTGAATAGTCTTGATCGCGAGGGTGCGAGATTGCTGAGTCCCCGGTGCTCACAGATTACTATTACACCAGATGCAGGGCCCGATGATTCCGCTCCAGGAGACGCGTATGAGCTCAAGTGGGAGTTCGACGAAGACTCTCGACGATACTATGTTTCCTTTCCCGATGATCAGTAGTGGTGCCCAGTTGGGGGTGATTGGGACCGTTGTCGCATGTTGGGTTCTCTTTTATTTTGGTGCCGTAGTCGGGCCATGAGTGTTTGACTGATGTAATGTTATTTATGTACTTGATTGACGTGGCGAGTGTAAGCCAACTATGTTTTCTCCCCTTTATGATTTATATTACATGGGATGTTGTGAAGATTGCCTAACTTGCGACATATGCCTTCAATGCGATTATGTCTCTAAGTCGTGCCTCGACACGTGGGAGCTATAGTCGCATCGAGGGTGTTACACCCCCACCCTCTGAAAATCGACTGACCCAAAAGTCAATTCAGTCGACTGAAGTGTAGCCAAATCGGAGCAGCATCACAAGCAAGAGCAAGAGTGAGAGCAGCATCGCGAGCAAGAGCAAGAGAAATAGCAAGAGCAGACCAGGCAGGGTACCGAGAGCAAGAGTAGAGCAGCAGCGCGAGAGAGAACTAAAGAAGCAGCAGCTCCTACTGATGTGGACATCGCCACCGGGGGAGCGACACCGTGGAGGAAGTAGCCGGCGACGCCGCCGTGGATGGAGCCACGCCATGTCGACTCGGGACCGAGCGTCGGCAGCACCGTGAGATCGAATCAATAAGAAAATGCGGCAATTAGTGTACAACCTCTTTGGTGGCGCCGATTAGGCCTCAGCTTCATTCGAGGAAACGGTGATGATGATGCTCTTTCGGTGGTGCAGGTGAAGACGGCGGTGTGGGAATGGAGGTGGCACGAAAGACGAGGGGAACATCGGGGTAGCTCCTTGGAGGTGGAGGACGGGGTGGCGGAACCGGCGGGACGACGAGATTGACGATGGATCCTCATCCGGTACGATGGATGAGGGACGTCAAGGTGTTGTTATGGACGACGTCGTCGGGGAAGAGGCTCTGGCTGGGTGGCAGATGGAGGAGGGTGTGGGGCTTCGCTGGTTTTCGCGGCCTCGGTGTACGAATGGGTGGGCAGATGGGATGGGAGCGGGGAACCATGGCTTAGGGACGCGCTTGTCCGAAATGTGCGGTAAGTCACGAAAGTACCCCCACCGATTTGAGCTAGGCGGTTCTTTCGGTTCAGGGGTATCACGGGCATTTCGCGTATCGAGATTTCGCAGGAGGTGGGAGTTTTCGCGCGCGTTGTAATTTTGGGATAGCAAGGCACGGGTTGAGATGGAGGGAGTTTTCGGAGCACAACAAGACAAAGATATATATATATATCTTCAATATTTTGGGGTAACAAGGCGCGCGTTGAAGAGGTGGGAGTTTCACAGCACGATAGACAGAGATGCTAGCTTGAAATTTCGGCATAACAAGGCGCGGCTTGAAATTTCGGAAGAATAAGCTTAACATGTACCCAAAAAAAGACAATTCGCACCTCATCACTAGAGAGAGCCATGTCCTGTTTTACTATATTACTAGAAATTCATTCAAATACAACAAAGAAAACTAAAAAAATTGGGACAACAAACATAACGTGTACAGTACCAAAACAATTTGCACTTCCCTCAACAATAAAAAATGTGTGTTATCTAGCATATGGACTAAATTTGAGTACATTTTCCCAGTTTGAATGGGATTTTACTCGGGTTAGTTATACAACCATCTAAATATTATCTTCACAACACATGACATGAATATAGGAGAAGTAAATTCCTATATAAATACGAACTACATGTACATACGATCTCAAATTCAAATATATGTATCCATTTTATGTTGAATTCAAATCATAGTACATGTATAATCTAGCTAGATGTTCGGTCTAAACCATGTATGATACTACGTACAATGTGTTTAAGACACACAACACACACAAACACCATTTAGACTAGTAAGGTACACGTGCATTGCACACATGAGATTTGGCAACCAACTTATGAATAAATACCACATTATAGCATGTAAGCTTTGAGTCATATATGCATGATGTAGATGTTCATTTAATTCGTATAGTTCATTTCATTCAAAATTATCTAGTTTTTATAAGAAAGCTAATCTATTTTAAGATTCATGGAATTGTGCGTTGTAAAGCATAAAGTAAAAACAAATAATGGCAAATCATGAAGAAAAACATTTAAGCAATTATGATACGGAAGATTCTAGAACAAAAAGAAGTGCTTGTGTTTTGAGGTTTGTGCATTATGCTTAAGTTCAACCATGGAGTCTTCTAGATTGTACATGTGGCAAAATCTGGTGGAATCTAGATGATATCCAACGACCAGTAGTGCTCAAATTTGCCATCTCTGCACCATTGGATTGGCTTCATCCAACGACCATCTTTGAAAGTTAAAGTTATCCGCACACTATATAAAAAATATAAAATATAATATATAGGGGTATAGATATAGATATGTGATGCGAAAGCCACCCATCATCTCCAATTAGAATAGTATGTCCATGCACGGATGCAATATGGCCAAACGATGTGTGCCATCAGTATCTCAAATTCAAATCAGTCTGGCCTTGTTCAATGTGTATATAGTACAACATGCTCGTTTCCAAACCACACTGCGCATATCTCAGTTATATTCATACATGCATGGGTTTCAAACATCATGATCTCTCATTCAAATATTTGAATTCAACTTTACATTGATTATGACCTCACCTAGTCTTTTACACCCACACAGTCGTCTTCTCTTTATAATTGTACCACTAAATTTCTCTCGTGCATGCATGCACACACACTACCAGTCGGCATTATCCATCGCACACATGGAATCTTTTTCTTCAGGTCGGTCTCCCATGCATGAACACACACACACACACACCTCCCCCTCTCCATCATATCGGGAATTCTTTATCTCTCATGTGCATGCGCAACGATTGATGTTCCTTTATGTGTGTGTGTGTGTATAGCTAGGTCTTTCCTAGTTTTCCACACAAACCGATCAATCTATATATCTAGTGAGGTCTCACCCTCTTTCCCACGTCCACATCGATCAATCTACACCTCTCTATATAGGATTACATAGCTAATACACCCACATTAATTATATATCCAATGTCCCCCTCTCATCATCCATGCCTTCCGCTTCATCTCTCAAACGCGCGCACAGTGGCGGAGACAGGGGGCAGCAAGGGCCCTGCCCCCCTAACATCACTATATATCGAGGCTAATATGAATGTGATCATTAGACAATTGTTGGTAAAATGGTTTAAGTTGATGAATTGGCCCTCCTCGTAAAGGAATAGCAATGCTTGGCCCCCTAGCTGCATTTATTTTTCATGGCTCCCCCACTGCGGGCAACAACACACGTTCTCGCCCCCTCTCTTTAAATATCGATCTCGCACTTGTGCACTCCTTCATAGTCTCCCTCCACTTGGCCCCTCGCACCATCTTCTAGCCCCCACCGGATTTTGCCACATGTACAATCTAGCAGACTCCATGGTTGAACTTAAGCATAATGCACAAACCTCAAAACACAAGTGCTTCTCCTTTGTTCTAGAATCTTCCGTACCATAACTGCCCAAACTTTTTTTCTAGTTGAATTGCCATTGTTTGTTTTTACTTTATGCTTTACAACGCACAATTCCATGAATCATAAAATAGATTAAGCTTTTTTTATAAAAACTAATTGATTTTGAATGAGATGAACTATAAGAATTAAATGAACGTCTACATCAGGCATATATGACTCAAAGCTTACATGCTATAGTGTAGTATTTATTCACAATTTGGTTGCCAAATCTGATGCGTGCAATGCATGTGTACCTTACTAGTACTTTGATTATGTGCAAAACACGCAAATTAGAATTCTAATGGCACTCTACACAGTGTCTCTCTTACAATTCATGAAGCCACGTGGCACATGTGGAGGTGTTGTCGCGACCTCCTTGTGTGGATTGATCACAGTGATGTGCTGTTGGTTCCAGAAGAATGTACTCGTCCTCTCTGAGGCACACAGGCGGTATATGCACGGAGTGAAGATGTGCACGCACGCCATGCACTCACTCATTCCCTTGCACGCACACGCGGGTACACGGGGGGACGCATTTTTGTACGAAGATCCACCCCATGTGATAATTTGACACGTGTAAAGTCCTTCACTTCATTGATGGTCAACTAATATAGCGCATGCAAATTGAGTGCCGTGAGGGAGGAAGAAAGACATTACCACTTCACTGCGTGCATGCGAGTAGTTAAATCATGGGTTGCTACTTCCATTGGTCTCCTTCGTATTTTGTGCCAATTTTTGACCATATTTTTAAGTAACATAATATTTATGCATGTCATAAAAAGTGGCACAAAAAAGGGGGCCAATAAACCAAGACGCAGGCAGCATGATCAATTTTTGCCAGGGCTACTGTTGGTGGCCTTTGTATTTAAATATGGACAGAGTGGAGTAGTACTATCTTTATCTTAGCCTCGTAGGGCTCTCCCAGTGCCTAGTCTCGCCTCCCCGCCTCGCCCACCGGATCCCGCCATGGATAATCCCTTAGATCACAGGATCCCGCGGGCTGCCCTCTCGCTGCGGCCCGCAGCACTGCCGCCTTTGAGTAAAACCCACATGTGTTTTAGAGCGGATCCATTGCTCTGGAATCACAGATCGGTGGTGCCGGAGGACATGCCAGGGCTGCGTTTCAGGTGGTGGGCAGCAAGGGCAAATCGGATCGAGGAAGTGTCGCATCGATTGGAGAGAATTTCCAAGGAGCTACGCCTAGCGCAGCACAAGGCGGAGGCGCAAGTCGATCTTAGGGGAGAGATGCTGAGGGATGTCATCATCTGGCAACATTGTTGATTTCGAGCTAGGGCTAATGGCAGAGATCATATTCACGGAGTCGACTACGGAGGAAAGAATGCGCATGTCTGCGCAATGGCATGAGCAGCCGGTGCAACTATTCAAATGAGCGGTAGGAGAAGCCAAATCCCGGGACCAATTGCGGCGGCGCCGCTGGGCATGCATCGTAGGCGAGGTGAGCTGCCCTCCTTCCTCGCCAGCGATGCAGTGACCTAGTCAGTTGCTGCTGTAGTGAACTTGCAACACCGTGTCGGTCTGCAACCTTGACAATCACTCCATCTATATGTACTTATTATATTCCTATGAAAATACTTGGTCATTTGGAAAAACATGGTAATTGATTTATCACTAGTTTTAGAATGCTTGGTCGTGACAATTAACCGAATCCACAACCAGAAGTCTCCATCGCGTAATACTTTACGGTCGGTCGCACCAACAGACGCTCGGTCACACCCGTGTCTCACCGAAGGGACACGCATCGGCTTGGTCTGACATGTACAACCAGTTACATCACTGACTTGTGTGACCGCATTTGAGCAGTGTAGTACTCCCTCTATCTCAGTTTACAAGTCTTGCACATGTACCTAGGTCATTAATTTGACCAACTTAATAAGAGGCATACATTACGAAAAATATATCATTACAAACTTCAAATATTCTATTTTTATGATATATTTTTTATGTTAAACAATTTATTTTATATAAGTTACATTGACGACCTAGATACACATGCAAGCCTTGTAAACTGAGATGGAGGGAGTACTTGAAATTTATGTTCCACTAAACTCATCGGGAGCCGTTTCAGGCCCCAAAAACAAATCCATCAATTAATCTTTACCTTGTTCCCATCACATTCCAAAGTACTAGTGCTAAAATTAAGTGCAAGCCTGCTCACACCTACTAGTATGTACCAAACCTGAATGTGTTCCCACTATGTAGGTTTTAGTACTAGTGCTAGTACTTAGGTTATAAAAAGGGATACTACCTAACCGAAAATTACTCTACCTTCCTCCTCATAAGTCCTTCTTCGTCCATCCTTGCCATGGCCGGTGTGCAAAGCTCTAGATCGAGAACTACTCGTAACAAGGGAGCGGCAACCAAGGCTGCGGGAAAAAGGGCTCGTCGCCTCGCAGACACCTCGAAAGATCTCTCATGAGAAGGCGATGACTCCCAGGAGCGCCCTAGCCGCGGAGGTGAACATGCCGGCATGCCCGATCAGCTCAATAAGCACCTCAATAAGTAGAAGGAGTTCATCCACAACTTGGTGGAGTTGCTGAAGGAGAGCCTCCACGACATGCCCGCTGAGCTCAATGAGCAGGGAGAGTTGACTGCCTTGGTGATGCTGCTGAAGAAGAGCATTGCCTCAGAGAAGAAGGCGACCGGCGAAATCCTGCAACTTCAGGAGGACAAGGCAAAGCTCTGCCACGAGCTCGACCTGCTGAAGGAGGAGAACGCTGGCTGGAAGAAGCTGCATGAGAATAGTAGTTCCTCGATGAAGATGATGCATGCCCTCGTCATGGAACAGAAGGAGGAGTAGGCGAAGCTCCGCATCGAGCACCCGACTGCTGTCAAGGTACATAATGCAGCCGTGCAACAGATGATGAAGGCTCGCGTCGAGAAATCCCGTGTCATGGACAGAATGAAGAAGATGGCGGAGGCGAGCGCAAGGAGATGACGGTCGTGGAGGCGATGAAGAAGCAGTTATGGCTCTGCAGCCAGCAACCCTTCATGTAGTAGAGAGCAGCGCCCCAGACTTGTGTGTGCGTCTTCCTTCTTTTTGGGGGGTGATAATCTTCCTTCCTCTTTTGCTCCTGTGTTTCTTCTTTTGCTTCGGGTGTTTCGCAGCACGTGTCACGTTCTCTGCGAGGCATGAATAGAACAATGCTAACAATGAGATGAGTAGCAAATTAGATCATTTTTTATCGCCATATGGCACTGGGCTGCCATGTTTTGTGCTCCTCCTCGTACTCCAGTGGAAAACTTGAGTATACCGAACAGTTCTTTGCTCCTCCTTAGGTCATCAGCACATTTATACGAGTAGTCAAATCACAAGGCCCCGTCTCCCAGCAGTAATGAGCTGTCAAATCACAAAGCCCCTCGCCTCTCTTGAAACCGACCAAGCTAGACTGCCCCGCCCTCTAGACGTTTAAAAATGTATACTTTTGTACAGTAGTAGTATCGATGGATTGCGCCATGGAGCAAAACTAACAAGATGAAATAAAATAAAAAAGGTGGTACATATAAAGAGCGCTCCTCGCCAAATTATACATATAGTACTATTAAAAAAGCTAGTACGTGCTTAAATGGGGTGATAAATTCTATTAAAGAAATTAGCATAGCTACTTCATTCTTGGGTTCTTATTATTTATGCCACTAGTTGTGTATCACTACTCAGTTTTTCCATTAGAAGTTACAACTACTCGAAAATGCCAATGATTTGTGAGATGCCTGCTCTAAAATGCAATTAGATATCTCAAAAATGCCATCGTTAAGTTAGATGTTTGCTCAAAATGCCATTAGACATTGTTATTTTCACATCAAACCCATTGACCATGTTATATGACAAAAAATAAGCCGATTCTCACAATGATAAGTGTGGCTCCGCTTGTCAGAAGTAACCAAGCGAATAATTTTATAGGAAAATAAGAATGTTGTTGGGATCAAGTAGGCCCCACACTTTATTTTACTGTAGTGAGATAGAGGGAGAGCTGGCATGTTGGTCCATCGGTATTTATGTTATTATAACATGGCAAAAGAGATTTGAGTCGCAATAATGGTGTCAAGCACAACACACCCCTCAAATAAAACTAAGCACCCTGAAATTCTTTGACAAAACTAAGCGCCCTGAAATTCTTTGACAACTAAACTGCTGGCTATATGATGTTGGCCATATATGTTGTACGTATATAATGTGAAGAAACGAGTGGTAGTACTATACCAACTAAAACATGAACTGTAAGAAATACTAGTATGTACGTACTGAAGAGTTAAAGTAACGAGAAGAAACATAACATAGTTCTGCTGGGGGCTCAGTACAACACACCCCTGAAATAAAACTAAGCACACCTGAAATTAAACTAAGCAACTAATCCGATAGACACTGCATTAGAACCACCATGAGCAACGACACTGCCACCTTACTCGGACTCCTCGTCCACGTCCTCGACTTCGTCCTTGTCCCTCTTCCTCTTGGCCGATACTTATTTGCTTGAACCGCACACTTGGCTCTTGCTCTTCATCCAACCCTTGTAGATATTGAAACATAGGTAGCCATCCATTGCAGCGTAGTGGATGTGGTCTATATCTATTACATTCCACTGCCATGCACGATGAAACTTGGGTGGAGGTTTCTGCAGTTTACCGTACGAAGGATGAAGCATGGCTCCTGCCAGGGTCAGCATTGAAGGCTAATCACGGGAGGGCACCAGCCCTTTCTTCTGGAGGTCGAAGGGGTTGCCTACAACGAGGCCTATTCGACCCAGGACTGTTCTGTCATCGTAAAGTGTACAGTAACGAATTTGACTAGGCCGCCCTTAAGGAAGTTCTTAAATTCCTTGCACTCAACGTCAGCATGGCATATGTGGTAGACCAAGCATAAGTCATGCACGAAACCTAGATCACGGCGGGCTGCATCTTCTCTTCCTCCTTCAGATTCTTCTCTTTGTCTAGGGTTGTGGTGTACTCAACATCTAGCCCAGCGACCCACTCATCATTTGAGTTTTCGAACATGCGTTTGAAGCGAGCAAGGCATCCTTTCACCGTCGCGGAAGAACGGGTGTAGATGACGTTGGACTCATTGTCGGTGATGGTTCTAACCTTGTTCTCACCGCTGATCATGGAGATTTGGGACACCATGGATTTGAGAGGAGGGTTAGGATTAGTGGAACTGTCGTAATGTGAAAGGACGGGACGACTAGTAGTGAACTTCTGTAATGTTAAAGGACGTTCGGGGATGAGTAGGAGTGAACTGCCAGCGGTTTTTCGATTGAAAAATGTTGAGTAGGGCGTGCGAACGGCAGGGTAGTGGCTTGCCTGGTGGATAAATAGATTCATGCACAACACTATGGGGGCCCAATTATATGTCATGTCTACTCGACGCCCAATTAAATGGCTTTCGACATCATGTCAAGTGTTAGGAAATTTACAGGTGATATGAAGCTTTCCATTCTCCCATGATACGGGCTTCCGAGAGCCCTTGGATCTGAGATCGAATGGTTGCATGGCGTGATTCTAGACCTATGGGTGAATATCCTATCCTGGAGGGTTATTCTGCAAATTTTCAGCAACTTAGCATGCGAACGTTCGATCTCAGATCCAAGGGGTGCCAGCAGCCCGTATCATGGTCGCGCCTACCACGACCATCGCCTCGCTCGCGCGGTCACGCCCTTGGAGATTTAACACTGTGCTTTAGGCTATCTGATGTTGGCATGGCATATATAGTCATCACTTAGTCACTCATACAACAAGGTTAGCTATAAGGTTGGCTATAAGAGTATTTTTTACCTATCTCTATCACTTTCTTCATAGTATTTATTGCATTTGCCAAGGAGTGACCTCTTCCAATGGAATGGTGCTTAGATGAGGTGCTAAGGGCATTAAATGGCTTAGCAACTCAAGTCCCCAATGCATAGGTGCTTAGTTTTTTGTTGCTAAGTTTGCTTCATTTAATTAGCTATAGACTCAAAATTGTCTTTTCACCTAGGTACACGCGCTTAGCACTGTTTCTTACTGGAGTCACCAAACTAGTCTCTCTTCTTAATTAACTTGCCACAGCAGACTTTATGCCTATGTGGCAGGCTTAGCACCTATACGAGCAAGTACAATAGTGGGCTATAAGGCCGCTTACATGGCATTTTTGCATATGTGGAGGAAAGAGGCAAGGAAAAAGTGGAGGAGTGGGCTCTCATGCAAGAGCCAGCCTCTACATGGTGGAGCATTGGGAGAGGCACCTGTATACCATGGAGGTGGTTAGGACTCGGGAGACTCACGCCGGTCGTAGTGCCATAGTTAAAATGATAATGGCAAGTCAAATCATGGGCCCCACCTGTCCAGCAGTAACTTGCTGTCAAATCACACAGCCCTATGTTTGCAGCAGCCTACTCCCTCATCTTCTCGCGTCTCTGTCGAACCGACTAGGCGGAACTGCCCCACCTACCGCACGGGAAAAGCTCCGCCCTCAACTTTTAAATAGTACAGTATACTCATTTTGTATCCATGGATTGCGCCATGGAGCAAAGCCTCAAGAAAATGGCAGCACACATGTACGGAGTATACAGCACGCCCGTCGCGTTCGCGCCGCACCCCAGACGGTCGGTCGGTCTAGCACGCCGCTCTCCGAATGGAACGCGCGTCATATTACGTTTGCACACACATGTGGGACCGCAATTGAGAACTGACCATTGGCACACTCCCCGGCCCTGCAAGTCAGTGAGTTAATAGAAGAGAGAGACGAGCGATAGTACTAGAGAAGTTTTGTACAGATGTTGGTGCCTGGACGATCCCTGCATGACACGGAAGATCAGTTTGTCCATGCATGTGACCAGACTCCAACAGACACCTGAATTGGCTATCGTCTACATATCATGGAGGTTGTGTTGTATAGGGTTGTAGTTCTGATGAGAAATCTAAAAAAATCTCGCAATATTAGGTGTCATGTGCTTCGGATCATTGCGAGGGTTAAACAGCGACAACTGAGTTCCTCCAAGGCACTGGTCATTGGGGGCACATGCATGAAAACTACTCGGCTACCATCTAGGTCAAGTCGGCTATGTTAATTAGGACATCTATCGATGGACCCCTTTTCTAGAAGTTTATCTTTAATTTGAGCTTTGATCCTCGTCTAGTTTGTCCGTCGGGATTCATGTTGTCTCCTTTGGGTAGTGAGGTTATGGTTTCTTGTCATGTGGCATTTTTTCGTGTTATATGTTATAATCTGGTGCTTCAGATCAAAATGACGACAACTGCACCTCTGGGGCACATGCATGAAGACTTCTCAATAGTCATTGATGAGCTCAAGCCGGCTTCGGTAGACAAAAGAAAACTAGTACTCCACTATATAGCCAGGAGCCTCCGCGCTTGCTTGCTAGTGTTGCTCTCTTGACACCGTCTTGTCCTCTCCAGATCTAAACACGACAGCGGTGGCCACACTCTCTCTCTCTACTCACCGCTGGTCACAGATCTAGCTGGATCCTCTCCGCCGGGGAAGGTTAGAAGGTGCAACGTTCACGCGGTCGTCCTCGGCGATGGCTCTTACCCACTGCCAGCGCGTCCCGATCAACGTGCCTTGTCGTTCTATCCCAAGCACCGCTGGCTAGGGAGGGCCTCTGACCCCTTCTTCCTCGTTGCCGTAGTGTGGGCAGATCCGGCCTCCCGCCGCCCACCTAGCAACATCCTGCAACCCTCAGGTATAACCTCCTTCGAAACCGGCCTTGCTCTACTTCCTAATCTCCTGACATTGCTGCATTTGTATCTTTTACTATTTCTCAGGCCCCCTCGTAGATAGAATCGATCGGCTGTTCGAAAGCCACCTAAATTTTTACTGTTAAGAGGTAAAACTAGTTCATGCACTCGAATCTAGTACTACTTGGTTCAAACAAGGAAGAAAGGGGGTGGGGTGGGGTAAGATTTGTTACCTGAATCTAGGACTTGGTCGAAAGAGGAAATAATGGGGGCGAAAATTAGTAGAGACTGGCTATCCAACTGGTCACTTGGTCTAATAGGGAAATAAAGGGAAACGCAGTACAAACTCAATATAAGCTCGATCTATTAGTTGAAAAAGGAAAGAAAGTGGGGACTAGGGACAAGTCAACAGAGTAAGTCCAGCAGTAGAATTGCTAGCCTCACACAGTATAAGGTGGCTATACCAAACAAAAATGGGACCAACCCAGATAACCTGTTCCGATGTTTGTTGCCCCGAGCCACTCTTATGTAATGCCACTAGTAAAATGTAGTAGTCGCACTGTTAAAAGTAAGGACACATTAAACCAATGTTGTTTTCAATGTAATGCCTCCAGTAATATGAATCAATGGCACTTTTTTTCATGTCATGCTAACGTTCCCATTAAGATAAGTTGCTTCTTTTTGTTAGAAATGCAACTGTCCTGGTCCGCCTACTCTCCCGTGGCCAAATACCAACTTTGTAGCAGCTATTAATGTAATGTTGCTGGTAAAATGAAGCAATGGCACCATTGAAGTAATGTCGTATTTAACGGTTTTCATAGTTAATCATAATGCCCACACTAATATCTAGTAATGTTGTTGCTTTAGAAATTGCTACTATCCTTGTAGGGTTGCCATTTAGATAAGGAACATGCTTCTTTTCATTTGATGTATGTTTCATCACTTGTTAGTCACCCTCCTTTCCACCTTTTTTGTGCAAATAGAGATATACATTTCACGCTTGATCTTAGTTGAACTTCACAAATGATATCCAAATTATAGTTGAACATTCCAGGAGCTTCGCAACAAACCTTGATGTTGCTCAATTTTATTGCAACTAATGATGAAGAAGCTCTGTGGGATTCGTTTTCTGATGGAAATGGAGCCGGGGTTGGGGCCCTTTTCTTAAAAAAATGAAGAAGTTGCTAGCTCATGGGACATTGCTTCATTTTAGGTGAGCTGCACCAAAAGGTCCCATGAATCAAATCATCCATGTTGGTGACTCGTGTCATCCCTTCTACGATAGCGTTGACTGCAGATATGGTTCCCATCACGAGGTATGTTCCTTTTTGGTCTGATCGTTTGCTAAAGATCCTGCATGTTGAGTCTGCTCTTGTGCTACTGTTTTGGCACTGCCATGATAAAGCAGTAATATTATTATTTTGCACATTAATCTAGTGGCACTATTAATTTGAGGCAATGTTTTGGCACCGCTAGTGCCACTGATTTTTTTATATATTGAAAGAGGGGGTTTCCTCTGATTTCATTAAAGAAACCCAACCATAGAGAACCATTATCCGACAACATCTCAGTGTAAACGGGCAGTTATGCAACTACTACTAGAACGGACTAAGTACTAGCAGGAGACAAGTTCACCGCGTAAGTTAGGCAGGTAGGGGGACGCAGCACCAGCTCGACCAAGTTTGGATTACAACCCAAATGCTACCATAGAAACATCAGGGGGGGAGATAGGGACTGAAAGAGCCAGCTTTAGCATCCCAGTCTAAGCACCCCCGGCCTCCATCCTTGCGATGCACGGTACACCTCGTTTCCCACCTGCTCGAACCTAGTGCCATTGATAAAATGAAGTAATAGTATAGTTAAAATAGAGCGAGTGTCCTCTATATCATTTCATTTCCAATGTAGATAAAGAAAGTGCTTCTCTTTGTTAGTATATGTTTCATCAACTAGTACCATTGTTAATGTTTAAGCGTTTCTGCAAACTTGGGTGCTTAATTTTAGTTGATCTGCACAAAAAATAGAGATTCGAATGTCTCAAGGCCCCTCCTTGTACTACCGTTGTACACTGATGTTCATCACTGGCAGAAGGTGTATCGGGGAGACTTGGGTCGATTTCCAGTATGAGGCGTCCCGTATGAGGCGTTGCAGGGCCCATCTCGCCCTCACAACATGGCATACTATGATACTACTGCAATATTTTCTTCTACTTATTAGTGTATGTTTCATCAACTAGTGCCACTATAATGTAATCACGCTTTTTCATTATCTGTGCAAATAGGGTTATTCAGCTGCATTTTGGTGGAACTGCACAAATGTACGGATGTAACCGGCATATATGCAGAGTGTGAGGTGTGCCAAGTAAAAATTATCGACACCAACCATGATCCATGCACGCATTGGAATCCACCACCACCAGTGGGATGTGTGGCGTACTCTGTGGACAGATCTTTCTCGACAGCAAATCCTCTAACCAAATACTAGTAGCTTATATTGGCAGTTTTCTAGGGAGTACTCTTTTCTGAAAGAAGCACCAATCTCTTTTTCTTTATTTGTACACAGTGTCACAACTTTGACCCGAAGGTCCAGAGCTATTTTAGGGTGATTGGCGTAGTACTCGGAGACTGATTGTAAGGATGATTTTCATTAGTTGTCACACTGATTGTAAGAATGAGCAGATGGAAGATTAGGTTAGTGCGAAGCTTACCTTAAACCCTACCGCCGCAGTTGAAATGAGATGAGCGTCGAGGGAACCGTGGAGAACGGCGGGGAAGCGACGTCGCGCCATCTGGCCTCCTCTTGTGGTGGGAGAACGAATACTCATGTGACTCCGGCTGGCTCTGCTGTGACGCCCCCGATTTGACCGTACACTAATCATACACGCAAATGTGTACGATCAAGATCAAGGACTCGCGAAAAGATATCACAACACAACTCTAGACACAAATTAAAATAATACAAGCTTTATATTACAAGCCAGGGGCCTCGAAGGCTCGAATACAAGAGCTCGATCAAAGATGAGTCAGCGGAAGCAACAATATCTGAGTACAGACATAAGTTAAACAAGTTTGTCTTAAGAAGGCTAGCACAAAAGCAACAACGATCGAAAAGGCAAGGCCTCCTGCCTGGGAGCCTCCTAACTACTCCAAATCGTCATTGGTCTTCAAGCAGTAGTAGGCATCCTCCGGGTAGTAGTAGTCATCGGTGGCGTCGTCTGGCTCCTGGGATCCGTCATCTGGTCGCAACAATCAGGTATGGGGGAAAAAGAAGTAGCAAAGCAACCGTGAGTACTCATCCAAAGTACTCGCAAGCAAGGAGCTACACTACATATGCATGGGTATCAAATGGAATAAGGGTATCATATGTGGACTGAACTTCAGAATGCCAGAATAAGAGGGGGATAACTAATCCTGTCGAAGACTACGCTTCTGGCCACCTCCATCTTGCAGCATGTAGGAGAGAGTAGATGGTAAGTTCACCAAGTAGCATCGTATAGCATAATCCTAACCGATGATCCTCCCCTCGTCGCCCTATGAGAGAGCGATCACCAGTTGTATCTGGCACTTGGAAGGGTGTGTTTTATTAAGTATCCGATTCTAGTTGTCATAAGGTCAAGGTACAACTCCAAGTCGTCCTGTTACCGAAGATCACGGCTATTCGAATAGATTAACTTCCCTGCAGGGGTGCACCACATAACCCAACACGCTCGATCCCATTTGGCCGGACACACTTTCCTGGGTCATGCCCGGCCTCGTAAGATCAACACGTCGCAGCCCTACCTAGGCACAACAGAGAGGTCAGCACGCCGGTCTAAATCCTATGGCGCAGGGGTCTGGGCCCATCGCCCTTTGCACACCTGCACGTTGCGAACGCGGACGGAAGCAGAACTAGCCCCCTTAATACAAGAGCAGGCTTACGGTCCAATCTGGTGCGCGCCACTCAGTCGCTGACGTCACGAAGGCTTCGGCTGATACCACGACGTCGAGTGCCCATGACTGTCCCCGCGTAGATGGTTAGTGCGTATAGGCCAATAGCCAGACTCAGATCAAATACCAAGATCTCGTTAAATGTGTTAAGTATCCGCGAACACCGACCAGGGCCAGGCCCACCTCTCTCCTAGGTGGTCTCAACCTGCCCTGTCGCTCTGCCACAAAGTAACAGTCGGGGGCTGTCGGGAACCCAGGCCCACCTCTATCGGGATGGAGCCACCTGCCCCTTCAGCCCCCATCTCCAAACAGTATCATCGGTAATGTAACAATGTAAATTATATAGTATATGCCCGTGATCACCTCCCGAAGTGATCACGGCCTAGTAGTATAGCATGGCAGACGGACAAGAGTGTAGGGCCACTGATGGAACACTAGCATCCTATACTAAGCATTTAGGATTGTAGTTAAGGTATCAACAGTTGTAACAACAATGACAGGCTATGCATCAGAATAGGATTAACGGAAAGCAGTAACATGCTACACTACTCTAATGCAAGTAGTATAGAGAAGAGTAGGCGATATCTGGTGATCAAGGGGGGGGGGCTTGCCTGGTTGCTCTGGCAAGGAGGGATCGTCAACTCCGTAGTCGAACGGGGCGGCAGCAGCATCGGTCTCGTAGTCTATCAAAGAGAAGAGGGGAAAGAAACAATAAATATAAAGCAAACATAGCACCACAAAGCATAACATGGCAATAAGATGTGCCGGGTGTGACCTAACGCGGTAGGAGGTGATACCGGCGAAGGGGGAAAACATCCGGGAAAGTATCCCCGGTGTTTCGCGTTTTCGGACAGATGAATCGAAGGAGAAATGTTGTGTGTTCGCTATGCTAGGGATGCGTGGCGGATGAACGGGCTACGTATCCGGGTTTGTCTCGTCGTTCTGAGCAACTTTCATGTACAAAGTTTTTCCATCCGAACTGAGGTTTATTTTATAACGATTTTTCAAAGTTTAATTGAATTCTTAGGATTATTATATTTAACTTAAACCGAATTGACTAAGTTAATTTTGAATAGTCAAAGGGCAGGTGTGGCCCACATGTCATAGACTATTTACCTAAACAATTAAACAAATCTAACTTATTTAAAAGGGCCTACATGTCATCTACTACTAGACTAACTTAACACTAATTAAACCTAGTAGTACTAATCTAAGCTAGGGCCGGCCACTAATGGGCATAGCCCAACCGCCCACACGCATGATGCACACATACACACACAGGAGCACACGGCCATGGCCAACTGTACGCACACACACTATGCAAAACACACACTCACCCACACATAGCTCTGTTTTCTGCTAACAAAAGATAGCATTTTGTGATTTTCATAGGATTTAATCCATGCATCGAAAGGGTCTGGTCCAGTGGGATAAAATGGAGTTTGTCAAGTATACTTTCTACTCATATTATTTTTAGCGTTGTTAACAGTTGTTTAATCTCTGTTTAGGTGCTGCCCAGGGGGTTACTCATTGTAGATTTAGCAAAGCTAACTACATCTACAGTAGCTAGTAGTAGTACTCGTAGAGGAGTGGTGGCTTCGTAGAGGAGTGGTGGCTGGGCAGAGCCGTGGCGCGGGCGTGGCCAAGCGCAGTAGCGCGCGTGCGGGCGCGCGGCCGGCGCGGGGCACGCAAGGGCAGCGGCCGGAGGCGAGGTGGAACGAGACGCGAACGCGGTGTCGCGAGCGGCTGCAGGGCCTGACGACGGCAACAACAAAGCAGCAGCTGCATCAGCAATATAGCAGGCAGAGGCAGCAAGCATCTGCAGAGCAGAGCGGGCGCGGTAGATGGGCCGGGCACGCGGCCGAAGCTGCCACGACGCGGCCCGGGCGTAGCAGGGGGGGCGTGGGCGAGTGCGTCGATGGGTGCGGCCGCGGCGACTACGGCCAGGGCCAGGAGCGACGACGAGGTGGGCTACGTCTTACGAGGAGGCAAGAGGGGAGAGGGGCTGGATGGTGCGCTCACCGGGCGGCTCAAGAAGGCCTGTGAGAGTTTAGTAGCGCAGGAGGGTGACGGAGCGGCTCGGCGCAGCTCCGGCGAGGAAGGCGTGGTCGAGGTCGTTCCCGAGGACGCGGTCGCTCCCAACTGGTTCCAGCGGCCATAGTCGAAGCAGAGGACGGCGCCGCACCTAGCGGACATGCTCGTAGAGCACGGTGAGGCGCGTGGGCGTCGGCGTTCACGGCCACAGTTGCGCTGGATCTGGGGGAAGAGAGGGAGGGGCATAGGAGTGGGGAAAATATCTGGTGGGGGAAGGGGAGCTGACGAAGCCGAGGGGACTCTGCCTTATCTTCTCAGCGCAACAGCGGCGCGGGGGCGGCGAGCGGGTTCAGCGAGGACAGCGGGCACGCCTCGGTCGGCTTCCCCTGTAGCGAGGTGGAAGGCGACCAAGGGGGAAGTTCGGTCGGGCTGGCTCATTGAGATGGGCCAAGGCCCGGGGTCAGGGGAGGCCTTTCTGTCTCTTCTATTTTTTTGTTACATTTTCCTTTTACTTATTTTCTTTTTACTGTTTCTCTTATTTTGTCTTAAGTAAACCCACCAAATGATTTTTGTAAATGGTAATTTTTGTCTCATAAATACCAATTTATATTTTGGGCTGACACAAAAAGTTTGGGGGCATTTGGAAATATATAACCATTTGTTTATTTCCAAAAGATTATTTTTGTTGTTTTTGGCTCACTTAATTTTTTTTGGATCAAATGGTGAGGCAAATGATGACGATTACAACATGAAAATGATCAGGGGGATTATAGAACAATTAGAACATTTTAGTTTTAACATATGAAAACTTTTATTTTTGACTTTACTTTAAGTTTGAATTTGAACCGGTTTGAATCAAAGTGAGATTAGCAACAGTAACAGCGATGACATGGCATTATTAGAAGAGGGTTACTGTAGCTTGATTATCCGGGCGTCACAATTCTCCTCCACTACAAGAAATCTCGTCCCGAGATTTAAGGGGTGTAGTAGGGGGAAAGACAAGGAAAGGACGGACCTTAACACAGGATAGGTAACTGGGGGCCATCTCTCGAGTTGAAATTTTAGAAAGACATCTAGAGCAAAGCAAGAAGGTGCAATAAAAAGTTTCAAGCGGCAGGCAATCGTTCGTTGCCTGAAACACAGAGCGAAAGGGGTTCAAGAGCAATGGGAATAAGTATTGCGTTTGATACCAGAACATATCACAAGGATGGTGACTCGTGAATTACATACGAAGCCAAGCACGAGGGACAACTTTGAAAACAAGGAGAGTCAGGTTTCGATCCTGTGGGACTGTGGGTTATGGGCCCACCATGTGGGTTAGAAGTAGGAAGGGTGCTAACATTTGCACAGTTATGATAGCAAGGCAGGTCAGAGGATAGCATGTTAGTTATGTTGGCAACAACGTCGGTACCAAGGGCGAGGGACGAAGAGAACCATTTTCCTGCTCGCAAGGCGAGGCGGACCAGTAGGCAAAATTCTCATCCATCGGCGGCTACCGAGATGTCATCAACAATAGTAACAAGGTCTTACTGACAGAGTTGTATATCGAGGCATTTACATAAGCAGCGAATTATCACAGCTCAAATATGTTACGTTACAAGAAAGGTTAACATAACAATGGAAAGGAAAGTGTAGACTCAAATCAGTTATTGGTGTCCTCGAGTGTCTACCAACTCAGAACCCGTGGAAAATTTTGAATCGGCGAGAAATAACAGTTGATGAAGAACTCATAAGAAGTTATGTAGTTCCGTGATATTCTCAAGATACCAAAGGGGTAATACTCGAAGGTAGATCAAAGTAGAGGTTGGACAGGTTAAACGATCTGAAGAAGACAAGTACTTTAACTTGTCCGAGAAATGGAATCAAAGGAGAACAATCATGGTCGGAACCACGGTTGCAAAGGACCAATATAGATACAAAATGAACTTATCACAAGGGGGTCGTTATTATCATAACAAGAAGCTTCCATGATAAGTTCCACATCGGGTCCATGGGCATGAACACAAAGGTTCAAGGTCGACTCCCACTTCTTCCATGCATAACCTTTCATTTTACTTCTCACTTTTGATGAAGCTGTAGTGTAGAAATTTTATCTAGCAAAATACCAGAAGAGTATGACTCGTGAAGACTTTCGAGTTCACACATAATAAGGAAGGCATAGGTTCAACCCATCGGGGTATCGTGGAAACATATTCCGCAAGCTTCAATAGTAAACATCACTAGCTCGAAAGTAGAGCATTGTTCAAAAGCAGACGATACAATTTACCAAAGGCATTATATACCCATGGAAGGCTCACAAGGTTATTCAATATGAAGGACACTGTCGGATAAAATCCAACAAAGGAACCGATGGTCCACAAGCGATCTGATGTGAGCATCGGTACTCAATCAGAGGAAGAAAATGCAAGGAGATCTGATTATAGAAACAACTGACTAATTCAAAGTTCAAATGCAAAGGAATTATGAATTCCAAGACAAGGGATCAGAAGCAATGCTCTGATTAGGTATGGATAAGTTGAATTGCCTTAGGGGTACAATCAAAGGCAATTAGATTGGTTGAGATCCAACTCATGTTTAAAATGACGTCTGAGCCGGAAGGACGAAATGAAGGATCTGATTAAAGATTGCGAGCATTCACAACATATTGATTCAACAGACTCAAACTGATAATGACTAAGGATGACAACAAGATTACCATACTCATGGGATCAATCATAATGCAAGCGAGTAAGAATTTCGAGAGCAGTAGGTTGTTGATGATTTTCAGGAGATCGAATGGTATTTCGAAGACCTTTGTGAAACACCTGAACAACTGGGATGAGCGGATACTCGGCAAGTGCGAGGAAATATCCGTAGGGGTATTCATGTAACAAGGAACTGCAAGGCAGTAGGCACAAGGATTCTCGGAACAACGAGTATTTCGGGATAATAACAAGAGCATCTGGGGACTAAGGTAAGAATGGCAAGTGCATGTAGTTATCTATAGGGGTTGACGGTGGAAGGGAATTGCAAACGCAATGAGCACAAGTTCTCGGGATAACATCGGAGAGTATCTTCTGAATCTTCTGGTGTAGCAGACGAACATCGGTAATAAGTTGCTCTCCGGGTGAAAGTGATCATGAGATCCTAATGTTAGAATTAGTAAAAATTTATTTAACCCGAATAGAAGAGAGATCGAAGTCCCAGAGTATAGACGAGGAATAAAAGATACTAATACCATCCAGATGGCGACGTGGGCCCGTAAGGCGCACAACCATGTTAGTAAAAAGTTTTGTAATGTCTAGAATCGACTTCGGCCAAGGAGTTTGGAAGGGGGATTCCTACAGGCAGTCGGCTCTGATACCAACTTGTGACGCCCCCGATTTGACCGTACACTAATCATACACGCAAATGTGTACGATCAAGATCAAGGACTCACGGGAAGATATCACAACACAACTCTAGACACAAATTAAAATAATACAAGCTTTATATTACAAGCCAGGGGCCTCGAAGGCTCGAATACAAGAGCTTGATCAAAGATGAGTCAGCGGAAGCAACAATATCTGAGTACAGACATAAGTTAAACAAGTTTGTCTTAAGAAGGCTAGCACAAAAGCAACAACGATCGAAAAGGCAAGGCCTCCTTCCTGGGAGCCTCCTAACTACTCCAAATCGTCATTGGTCTTCAAGCAGTAGTAGGCATCCTCCGGGTAGTAGTAGTCATCGGTGGCGTCGTCTGGCTCCTGGGATCCGTCATCTGGTCGCAACAATCAGGTATGGGGGAAAAAGAAGTAGCAAAGCAACCGTGAGTACTCATCCAAAGTACTCGCAAGCAAGGAGCTACACTACATATGCATGGGTATCAAATGGAATAAGGGTATCATATGTGGACTGAACTGCAGAATGCCAGAATAAGAGGGGGATAACTAATCCTGTCGAAGACTACGCTTCTGGCCACCTCCATCTTGCAGCATGTAGGAGAGAGTAGATGGTAAGTTCACCAAGTAGCATCAAGTAGCATCGTATAGCATAATCCTAACCGATGATCCTCCCCTCGTCGCCCTGTGAGAGAGCGATCACCGGTTGTATCTGGCACTTGGAAGGGTGTGTTTTATTAAGTATCCGGTTCTAGTTGTCATAAGGTCAAGGTACAACTCCAAGTCGTCCTGTTACCGAAGATCACGGCTATTCGAATAGATTAACTTCCCTGCAGGGGTGCACCACATAACCCAACACGCTCGATCCCATTTGGCCGGACACACTTTCCTGGGTCATGCCCGGCCTCGTAAGATCAACACGTCGCAACCCTACCTAGGCACAACAGAGAGGTCAGCACGCCGGTCTAAATCCTATGGCGCAGGGGTCTGGGCCCATCGCCCTTTGCACACCTGCACGTTGCGAACGCGGCCGGAAGCAGAACTAGCCCCCTTAATACAACAGCAGGCTTACGGTCCAATCCAGCGCGCGCCACTCAGTCGCTGACGTCACAAAGGCTTCGGCTGATACCATGACGTCGAGTGCCCATAACTGTCCCCGCGTAGATGGTTAGTGTGTATAGGCCAATAGCCAGACTCAGATCAAATACCAAGATCTCGTTAAACGTGTTAAGTATCCGCGAACACCGACCAGGGCCAGGCCCACCTCTCTCCTAGGTGGTCTCAACCTGCCCTGTCGCTCCGCCACAAAGTAACAGTCGGGGGCCGTCGGGAACCCAGGCCCACCTCTACCGATATGGAGCCACCTGCCCCTTCAGCCCCCATCTCCAAACAGTATCACCGGTAATGTAACGGTGTAAAGTATATAGTGTATGCCCGTGATCACCTTCCGAAGTGATCACGGCCTAGTAGTATAGCATGGCAGACGGACAAGAGTGTAAGGCCACTGATGGAACACTAGCATCCTATACTAAGCATTTAGGATTGTAGTTAAGGTATCAACAGTTGTAACAACAATGACAGGCTATGCATCAGAATAGGATTAACGGAAAGCAGTAACATGCTACACTACTCTAATGCAAGTAGTATAGAGAAGAGTAGGCGATATCTGGTGATCAAGGGGGGGCTTGCCTGGTTGCTCTGGCAAGAAGGAGGGGTCGTCAACTCCGTAGTCGAACGGGGCGGCAGCAGCGTCGGTCTCGTAGTCTATCGAAGAGAAGAGGTGGAAGAAACAATAAATATAAAGCAAACATAGCACCACAAAGCATAACATGGCAATAAGATGTGCCGGGTGTGACCTAACGCGGTAGGAGGTGATACCGGCGAAGGGGGAAAACATCCGGGAAAGTATCCCGGTGTTTCGCGTTTTCGGACAGATGAATCGAAGGAGAAAAGTTATGTGTTCGCTATGCTAGGGATGCGTGGCGGACGAACGAGCTGCGTATCCGGGTTTGTCTCGTCGTTCTGAGCAACTTTCATGTACAAAGTTTTTCCATCCGAACTGAGGTTTATTTTATAACGATTTTTCAAAGTTTAATTGATTTCTTGGGATTATTATATTTAACTTAAACCGAATTGACTAAATTAATTTTGAATAGTCAAAGGGCAGGTGTGGCCCACATGTCATAGACTATTTACCTAAACAATTAAACAAATCTAACTTATTTAAAAGGGCCTACATGTCATCTACTACTAGACTAACTTAACACTAATTAAACCTAGTAGTACTAATCTAAGCTACGGCCGGCCACTAATGGGAATAGCCCAACCGCCCACACGCATGATGCACACATACACACACAGGAGCACAGGTCATGGCCAACTGTACGCACACACACTATGCAGAACACACACTCACCCACACATAGCTCTGTTTTCTGCTAACAAAAGATAGCATTTTGTGATTTTCATAGGATTTAATCCATGCATCGAAAGGGTCTGGTCCAGTGGGATAAAATGGAGTTTGTCAAGTATACTTTCTACTCATATTATTTTTAGCGTTGTTAACAGTTGTTTAATCTCTGTTTAGGTGCTGCCCAGGGGGTTACTCATTGTAGATTTAGCAAAGCTAACTACATCTACAGTAGCTAGTAGTAGTACTCGTAGAGGAGTGGTGGCTTCGTAGAGGAGTGGTGGCTGGGCAGAGCCGTGGCGCGGGCGTGGCCAAGCGCAGTAGCGCGCGTGCGGGCGCGCGGCCGGCGCGGGGCACGCAAGGGCAGCGGCCGGAGGCGAGGTGGAACGAGACGCGAACGCGGTGTCGCGAGCGGCTGCAGGGCCTGACGACGGCAACAACAAAGCAGCAGCTGCATCAGCACAACAGCAAGCAGAGGCAGCAAGCATCTGCAGAGCAGAGCAGGCGCGGTAGATGGGCCGGGCGCGCGGCCGGAGCTGCCACGACGCGGCCCGGGCGTAGCAGGGGGGTTGTGGGCGAGCGCGTCGATGGGTGCGGCCGCGGCGACTGCGGCCAGGGCAGGAGCGACGACGAGGTGGGCTACGTCTTACGAGGAGGCAAGAGGGGAGAGGGGCTGGATGGTGCGCTCACCGGGCGGCTCAAGAAGGCCTGTGAGAGTTTAGTAGCGCAGGAGGGTGACAGAGCGGCTCGGCGCAGCTCCGGCGAGGAAGGCGTGGTCGAGGTCGTTCCCGAGGACGCGGTCGCTCCTGAATGGTTCCAGCGGTCGGAGTCGAAGCAGAGGACGGCGCCGCACCTAGCGGACATGCTCGTAGAGCATGGTGAGGCGCGTGGGCGCCGGCGTTCACGGCCACAGTTGCGGTGGATCTGGGGGAAGAGAGGGAGGGGCATAGGAGTGGGGAAAATATCTGGTGGGGGAAGGGGAGATGACGAAGCCGAGGGGACTCTGCCTTATCTTCTCAGCGCGACAGCGATGCGGGGGCGGCGAGCGGGTTCGGCGAGGACAGCGGGCGCGCCTCGGTCGGCTTCCCCTGTAGCGAGGTGGAAGGCGACCGAGGGGGAAGTTGGGTCGGGCTGGCTCGTTGAGATGGGCCAAGGCCCGGGGTCAGGGGAGACCTTTCTGTCTCTTCTATTTTTTTTTTGCATTTTCCTTTTACTTATTTTCTTTTTACTATTTCTCTTATTTTGTCTTAAGTAAACCCACCAAATGATTTTTGTAAATGGTAATTTTTGTCTCATAAATACCAATTTATATTTTGGGCTGACACAAAAAGTTTGGGGGCATTTGGAAATATATAACCATTTGTTTATTTCCAAAAGATTATTTTTGTTGTTTTTGGCTCACTTAATATTTTTTGGATCAAATGGTGAGGCAAATGATGACGATTACAACATGAAAATGATCAGGGGGGATTATAGAACAATTAGAACATTTTAGTTTTAACATATGAAAACTTTTATTTTTGACTTTACTTTAAGTTTGAATTTGAACCGGTTTGAATCAAAGTGAGATTAGCAACAGTAACAATGATGGCATGGCATTATTAGAAGAGGGTTACTGTAGCTTGATTATCCGGGCGTCACATCTGCACCCTCACGAACGGCACACCGTACTTGATCGATTCGTCATCCTCTAGGTGCTCGACCTTCGACCTATACGCCCACCCCCTCCGCCTGACTTTTGCCTCGGGAGAATCTGTCTGCTCCATCACCTAGAGGAGATACTCGATGAACTCAAAGGATTGCAGCGTGACTGCCACCGAGGAGTACATCGCCGCTGTCTTGCTATTTCGCATATATTGCCACATGGACCTCACTGTCCTCGAAATCTCCCGCTCATTGTCAAACCAAGTAAGGATCTCCTTCAACCTGGCTAACTTTGCCTGGTCGCCGCCGGTGATCTGCCTGATTCGCTGTTGCATCCTCTCCATAGATGTCCTTCTGAGTGGTCTGGTGCTAGCTTTGGAAGATGGGAGTAGAGACGGTGGTCTTGCAATAGAGAAGAGGGAGAGGCAAGACGGTGGTTTTGGAATGGAGGTGATGGAGAGAAGATGGGGTGGTTTTGCAATGGAGAAGAGGGAGAGGTGAGACGATGGTTTTAGAATGGAGATGATGGAGAGGCGAGGAGGTGGTTTTGCAATGGAGAAGAGGGAGAGGCGAGATGGTGATTTTGGAATGGAGAGGATAGGACATGGTTTTGCAATGGAGAAGAGGGAGAGGCGAGATGGTGGTTTTGGAATGGAGATGATGGAGAGAAGAGGAGGTGGTTTGCAATGGAGAAGATGGAGAGGAGTGTGCGGCAATGATTTAGAATTGGATGAGAGGGCCGACGCGCTGTGACTGGATCAAAATCAAAAACAATTTTTACTGTTCAATTAAGAAAGCGACCCCACATTAACTAGTCTCCTTTTATTCTGGGTCATAATTGACCATGATTTTCACAAATAAAATATATGTTATACGTTGCAAAAATAATATAATTTGAAAGTGCATTCGGATACGAACCAAATGATAGAATTTTTGGTGACATGCATTCACATTTTTCTTGTCAAATATAGTACGTGGTCAAACTTTGACCCAAAATACGCAAAACAAAAAAATACTTCCAAGACCAGCGCCACTCCTCTCCTCTTAAACCACCGCCGCTCCTCTCCCGTTCCAATCTAAATCCAGCACCACTCCTCTCCTCTTCCATTTCAAAACCACCGCCCATCCTCTCCTGTTCCAATCCAAAACCAGCGTCACTCCTCTCCCGTTCTAATCCAAAACCAGCGCTTCTCCTCTCCTCTTCCATTCAAAAACCACCGCCGGCGAGTGAAGGTGCTGTGGAGAAGTAGATCGATGGATGAGTACAACCTATACGTGAGGATCACAGACGGTGACCATGCGAAGATAGCTAGGATGTTGGAGATACAGTCTTGGTTTGACAACAAGGACCAACTAGCAGTGATGGCAACATCCATGGCCAAATATCTGCAACAGAGTGAAAAGGCGGCGATACTCCCGAAGGGAGTTGTGCGAGAGTACATAGAGCTACTCCTCTGGGCCATGGAGCAAACAGATTCACCGAATCCGGTCGTGAGGGAGCGGTGGTGGGAGTATCGATCCCAGATGGAGCATCCACCAGAGATTGAAGGATCGAGCATCTACAGGGTGCCGTCTGTAAGGGTCTCATGCCAGAGCGAGCCGGTGGAGTCTTCGTCGACCGAACCCAACTGCAAGAGGAGAAAAGTAGTTGGCCCGATGACGCTTACCCACTATCCTCGCCCTCGTCGTTCACATCGTCTCACAGGGCGACTGTCTGTCGCCGAGGAATAGGAGGAGACTGCCCCCCAGCCCAATAGTCGGGCAGGTTCTGAATTGTCAGGAGGAGCTTAGGGTTGTCAGTATTTGCATGTTGTGAATTGTGTTTTGTGTTGTGTATTTTGAGAGTACTTTCATATATGAATGTATTTTGAATTTCAGATTTGCAGTATTGACAATATGAAGTATTTTATTAATTCTAGAGATCTATTTTTAGCACTTAGAAAATGTAGTTTCATAGGAGTATAAAAGTGCAGACAATGTGATTCTCAGAGAAGAAATAGCAAGTTTCAGTTTCAGATAAGAAACTGTTTGTTCAATTTCAGATAAGAAACTGCAACTTTCAGAGGCAGAGCATTTCTATTAACATGGCCTTTTCAGACAGGGATAACATCATGTTGGAAGTTTTATTCATGGTCAAAAATGAAACTAACAGCCAGTTAACATCACGCTGATCAACATTCATGCATAGCACATCTTCATATGATGCACGGTCAAATATATATGATATTTTCAAAATGCCCACACAATGTCAAGCGTGCAAAAAACAGAGAAAATGAGGGACGAAGTTTTGGCAAGTGTTGGACATGGTGTGCGTAGATGACAATGGGGACCCACATGTCAAAGGAATCTAGAGAGGACTGTACGTGGAGAGGCGGAGAGTCGGGACCCACCAGGTCTATGGTCGTACGCAAGCAACTGCCTCATTGAAAAAAATACTTCCTCCTAATTCTATACTGACGTTGGGGCCCACGGGTTTGTCAACATAGTTACATTTTAGGTGCTTGAACGTAATTACAAAAGGAGATAAATTTACAACGAAGCCGGGGAGCTGGCTGGTATCATTTATTATCACTCGGACAGCAAGTATCAGCTGGGTTGTGGGCTGCCCCGTCTAGGCTTTCTTTTCTAACATGCGCAGCCCACAATATGTCGGTTTGTATTTTCTTGAGGGTCGTCATGTATCGACTGGCCTATGGACCTCCCATCCAAGGTTTTATTTTTCCTGAAACATCGGCAGCCCAACTTATGTATTTTTTTTGAAGAAAACGCAAAGGTATGTTCTATTTTTGTATATAAGAATAGGAACGCCTGGTCCAACTTATGTTTCCCTTCTAACTATATTATATATATTTATATTATTTTATATGTTATTATATATTATTGTTATTGTCATCATATATTTAAGAGATACTTACATATGTAAGAAAACAATATCCCACATCTTATTAACTTATAAAAATAATTTCTTAACAATAAAATCCTGGATTTTTTTTGGCAACAAAAGTCCTGGTGATTGTGTACAAAAGCTTGGTAAGATTTAAGGATCAATATAATAATAAATCACTTATTATTTAAATATATTTATAACAAAATGCTCAGCCCCTGTTTATTTTTTGATAACATTGCTGCGCCCAACCCAACGTTATAATTAGAATCAGCCTGGCAAAATCGTGTATTCGAGAAAGTGCAAATGGCCTGTAATTTTTAGGAAAAAAATAAATGGGCCGCATGGACGGTACATTATTTGTTCATCCAGCCCAGCAAATGGACTGTAATTCTAAAAAAAAGATCAAATTGACTGTAAATTTTGAAAAAATGGGTTGAATACGTGCCACATTTTTGGAGGCTGAAATGTGGGCCAATAGGTCGAAGCCAACGCAAGTCGTTGTCAACTTAATCAACAAATGATTCTGACATCGTTAGCCGTTGGATTTACATCCAACGACCGGCATCCATCTTCAATCTCTCGTCTTCTTCCTCCAGCGCTGTCGGGACCACCTGCTCCCACCTCCTCCTGCATGTAGCTCTGCTTAGCACGCTTCGCTGTGAAGCGCTACCCCACCGCCGGCCAGGCCATCTCCCCACCCCTCCACACCTCCTGTTCTTCTCCACCGACTGCCGAACCACACCACACAAGAACCAGTTAACCCTCGTACACCTCTCCATCTGCGACTCCACTCCAGCGTCTTCCCATCCCCAGCTCGTTGTTGTCCGGGGCCTCGCCGTCGTCCACCACCTTGGATGCGCTCGGCGTGGAGTGGTCAACGTGGTCAATGAACGACAACCATCGGAAGTGGGCTGTACGTGGAGAGGCTGACAGTTGGGTCCACGGCCGCACGCAAGGAAATGCCTCCTTATTACGTGCAAAATAATGATTCCTCCAGCTGACAGCTGGGACCCACCGGAAGGGCCTCTGTATTTCACGAAAAAAACGTCCCCCTGCTGACAGGTTGGACCCACCAGCTATATCTTCGCACGCAAGGAAGTGCCTCCTTATTACGCACAAAAGAATGAATACCCTCTGCTAGCTGGGACCCACCATAGTGGGAGGCTGACTTGTGGGCCTACTAAGTTGACGGGGACGGAGGGATTTGTCAACTTAGTCAATATGAACGATTCTAGCTCCAGTGATCGTGTGATGTCCATCCAACGGCCGTAGTGCTTCTTCAACCTCTGGTCTTCTTGCTCTAGCCGCCCAAACCAGCGCCGGTCGTGCCGTGCGCTCCTTCCTCCCGTGGTCGGCTATGATGTTGCGGAGGGCTCACCGCCCCTACTACTCCCACCGCTGGCCAGGCCATCCCTCTACTCACCCACACCCCCTGTTATTCTGCGGCGACGGCAGCCTCACACCGCAGCCGAACCAGTGAACCCTCATACTCCTCTCCGCGTGGGCATTCACTACCGCATCTTCCCCGGCTCTGCGTCATCCCCTTCCTAGGCCTCGCCATCGTCCACCGCCCTGGTGCTCTCGGTGCGGCGTGGTCAACATGGTCAAGGAACTACTTCCATCGGAAGAGTACTGTACGTGGAGAGGCTAACAGCTGGGTCCACGGCCGCAACAAGGAAGTGCCTCCTTATTACGCGCACAATAATTATTCCTCCACCTGACAGCAGGGACCCATCGGACGGGCCACCGTATTTCGCGAAAAAAACGTTTCCCCCTGACTGCTGGGACCTACCAGCTACATCTTCGCATGCAAGGAAGTGCCTGACAATCGGGACCCACCTAGTCGAAGCGTACGTAGCATTGTCATTCTAGTCACGAACGTGTACGTACATACTGGTTGATTGGTCTGTCTGCAGGCTGCAGCGATGAACCGTGGCCATGTAAGGAAGGGCACGTGTCGTAGTATAGGCATGCACGTGTCGTAGTAGAGGTGCGCACGTAGCATGTACACATACGTATAGCGACCAGGGTGCAAGAAAGTAAATACGGCCATGTACGCACATACAGGCGGGGTCTCGAACGCCTACTCACGCATACGTATGGCCAGGGCTCGTGTACATGGCTGGGTCAGAACAAAGAAACTATGTCATTCTCGTGTTCATCAGGAGCCAACCGGCTTGGACGGAAGAATCGATCGAAATGAGGCCTGGCGTACCGCAGAACGAAGGAAACAACCTTGTGTTTGACCGGCCACGGTCGAAACTGGATCCTGTTCATCGGGAGGGGTCTGGTGTACCGTAAAATGGAGGAAACAAACTTCTCTTGGACCTCCTATGGTCGAAATGGGGTCTTGTTGATCGGGAGGGGTGTGGCGTACCGCAAAACGCAGGAAACGGACTTGTGTTGGAGCGCTACAGTCCAAACGGGGGTCCTGTTCATCGGGAGTGGTGTGGCATACCGCAAAATGGGACTCCACGGGATACTGTTCATCTCCACCATTGACTGCCTCCACAGGCTACTGTTCATCCACCGTCGACCTCCTCCAGCCTCCACTTGTGACTATTCATCCACGGGCTCCTGTTCATCCAGCCTCCACCGCTCCTCCACCGGCTACTGTTCAACTAGCCCTCTCCATGGGGTCCTATTCAACCACCCCTCCATGGGCTACTGTTCATCCAGCCCTCCACTGGCTATTGTTCAACCAGCCCTTCACGGGGTCCTGTTCATCTAGCCCTCCACGGGGTCTTGTTCATCCACCCCCAACCGGCTCGATCGAGGTCCTGTTCATCCAGCGGCAACAACCTCTACTACCACGGGGTCATGTTCATCCAACCCCCCACCGGGAACTGTTCATCCACCCCCCCAACAACACTCACTGTTCATCCAAAGGCAGCATCGATCGACTTTAGTTAGCAGCAGTAGCGAAGGAATCACTCGGGTTCAGTTAATAGCAAGGGATCGATCGAGGTTCAGTAACGTAGCTAGTGCAATTGCTCAGGTTCAATTAGAGCCCAACGCCTCGCTTGGGTTCAGTTAGAGCACAACCCCTCACACACACACGCGTACGTGTACGAGAGAAATGCGCATCGCTCGGCCTCGACCACCCACCGTAACTGGGCACTCCCCAATATTTTCCTCGCCCTCGCTTCTACCACGGTTTTTTCCGTCATGGACGGCCCAAAGAATGTCATGCAGCTGCGTCTCCGGCCCGCCCAGGACGAAAAGCCCATTTTCTGTCATGATTTTTTGTCATAGAAGTAGGAGTCCACCACATCTATGATGATGCCGGGTTATGTCACAATTATCGGCCCAAAATGTCACGGATGTCTCTTTTTTTTGTAGTGACGTGGCTTTGATTTCCCCCTCCCAGAGGGAAGTTTCCTCGATAGAACAGCTCCGCCGGAGCCCTAGATTGGTTCTGCCCAGGTCCCACCTCGAGAAGGTGATGCTTCATCCTGAAATCTTCCTTCTTATTTTCCTAGGTCAAAACACACCATATAGCAGAAGATGGGCATTGGGGGCCTGCCAGGTGACCCACAAGGCAGGGGGTGCGCCTAGGGGGGTAGGGCGCGCCCCCATCCTTGTGGATGGCAGGTGTTCCCCCTCTGGTGCTTTCTTCACCCAATATTTTTTTATTCCAAAATAATTCTCCATGATGTTTCAGGACTTTTGGAGTTGTGCAGAATAGGTCTCTAACATTTGCTCCTTTTCTAGTCCAGAATTCCAGCTACTGGCATTCTCCCTCTTCATGTAAACCTTATAAAATAAGAGAGAAAAGGCATAAGTATTGTGATATAATGTGTAATAACATCCCATAATGCAATAAATATCGATATAAAAGCATCATGCAAAATGGACATATCACACATCAGCGTGGCGCTCCTTCGCGGACACAGCGTTGGCCAACGATGCGTCACAAGCCTCCTTGGCTTCGGCGGCCTCCTTCCTGCCTTCGGCGGCGGCGGCCCCGGCCCGACCCTAGGCCATCTTCGCGGACGTGTTGGCCTAGAGCCACCCTGAGATAAGCCCGAGGCGCTCCCTCACAAGGCACCAGTCGGCATCTTGGAGGTCAACTCAGAGCTGACCGAGTGTGACATAGGCTTCGTCCAGGGCGCATGGCCTGATGAGGGGGGGGGGCGCAGTCCACCATTGCAAGGGCCTAGGGAGGAGGCGGCACTGGCACGTCGGCTGGCGTCATCACCAGGGAGGCAGTAGCGAGGATAGCTTGGGGCACCACAGGCTCCGAGCCCCCCTCGGGCATGACAGGTGTCAGTGTCAAAACCGGCGGATCTCGGGTAGGGGGTCCCGAACTGTGCGTCTAAGGCGGATGGTAACAGGAGGCAAGGGACACGATGTTTTACCCAGGTTCGGGCCCTTTTGATGGAGGTAAAACCCTACGTCCTGCTTGATTTATTCTTGATGATATGGGTATTACAAGAGTTGATCTACCACGAGATCGAAGAGGCTAAACCCTAGAAGCTAGCCTATGGTATGATTGTATGTTGTCCTATGGACTAAAACCCTCCAGTTTATATAGAGACCGGAGGGGGCTAGGGTTACACAAGGTCGGTTACAAAGGAGGAGATATACATATCCGTATTGCCTAGCTTGCCTTCCACGCCAAGTAGAGTCCGATCCGGACACGAGACGAAGTCTTCAATCTTGTATCTTCATAGTCCAACAGTCCGGCCAAAGGATACAATCCGACTGTCCGAAGACCCCATAATCCAGGACTCCCTCAGTAGCCCCCGAACTAGGCTTCAATGACGATGAGTCCGGCGCGCAGTGTTGTCTTCGGCATTGCAAGGCGGGTTCTTCTCCAATTTTCAAGTGTTCGTAAGCAGTGTCTGGATCCATAAATGTTGAACCTCTTGGCTTCTGTGCCCAATAAGGGCTTTCTCCCATGTGTCGAATGAATACGAGGCGCCAGGGTGTTTTTACATTCGCCCCCCTAGCCAGATAAATAAATTGTCTATTAAAGGGATGGGGATTCTTAGATCCGATCCATACCATCCTCCCCCAGCGAGAATCCATCAGAGCGCGTTTCGGAAGGATCCATTCCAGCCTGGCCAACCTTCGCAGCTCCTCCTCCCGCCCCCGTAGCCCTAAGCCCGATGATTGGGAGAGGTGTTCAGTCCCGCATAGTCGATTAGTCGAACTGCAGACTAAGGGATTTCTCCCTCCGACGTACATGGTGCCCATTCGAGCCGGGCTCGCCACCTATAATGGCGGGGAGCAAGCGGAGAGCTTTCCCTGTACCTCTATGGGGGAACAGGTCTGCCTTGTTCCCTATCTATTAAGGGGACTCAGATTTCCAATTAATCCATTCCTCCGCGGGCTCCTGGAGTTCTACGGCCTCCAATTACAAAATTTTACCCCCGCCTCCATCCAACATATCGCCGGCTATGTGGCTCTCTGTGAGTTGTTCCTGGACTACGAGGCTCACTTCAAGCTGTGGAAAAGGCTATTTTGCCTCATCCCTCGCACATAGAGGGGTCACTTTATCAAGTGGGCGGAGCCGAAATATGGCGCATCGCCGATACCGGATACCTGTCCGGTACTCCGAAGAAGTCGCCCAAATATTGGCCTTCAGAATGGTTTTATATGGAGGACTTTCCCCTTCCGGACCCTGTTTGGCGGGGTCTTCCTGAGTTCAACAATGCCCCTCTGAAGAAACGCCGAAGTTGGCGCCCACGGAGCCCCCAGGTGGAAGACAACAGAGAAGTCCTCTATCTGATGAACCGGATCAAAGCTCTGGCTCAACCCGCTGCGGGTGTAAGGGTTCGGACAATGCCGCCGCTTTAGCGAAAATTATGTCCGAATTGTTCAAGGGTGAGGAAGAGGAGTTCACCCGCATCAAGCCACGGGATGGGTTCTCCATGTACAATCCTCCAAGCTGGGTAAGTTATATCTCCCTACTCCCATTTTTCCCGCATTCTTTGTCGTAAGTATTCACCTTGCCACTTTGCGGCAGGAACTGCGAAAAGCCATAAAGGAGGTCAGCAGCCCTTATCCACAACCAGAGGACCCTGACCGGGCCCTCGACTCCAGACTCGAAGAAGATTCAGTTATATCCATGGAGCTGATAGACCGGCAGTTCTATCAGTTAAGCTGCGACGATGCCATGGTGGCCATTATGGCCGACTATCCCGGACTGCTCCCTGCATCGCACGTAAGAAAAACCAAAAATCCAAACTCCAAAACTAGGATCCCCTTTTAGACACTTCACCCACCATATACACATGGCATTTTATAGGGAAGGCATTCGAGACGCCCTACCGAACCCGCGGCAACGCGCCAACAGGAGGCACCGAGGCCGGGTAGGCCAAAAAGGAAGGCGGTCAGGACAGAGACGCCGGCGCAAAGGTATAACAAACCCCGCTTTCGTGGTTGTCATCTTTCTCGAAATGTAATGATGCCTGTGTTTCTTTAACAGAAAAAACGCTCGCCGAAATATGTCCGGCGATGTTGCCAATCACGCTTCCACCAGTCGGGCGCCAGGACTGGACATGGAGGCAGAAGCCGATATGGGGCAGGCGCCGGATAATCCCCCTACAGAGGATGCGGATAGATTATCCGCTACAAACTCAGAAGTGGAAAGCGCCATGAATCATAGGTGCCGCCAGGCCGTACTCTGTGACGCTTGTTTCTCACCAGAGGCGTTTGACGCCTTCAATTCTGGAGAGGCGTACCTCCGTGCTGCTCAAGATGGTCTAGCCAGAGCCACGGATCAGTATGTAAAGGATGTACGGGTGAGTAAATCTGACGATTTATATGTATCAGTAGCCCCTGAGACTTGAAACAGTTAGCAGAACTGATTTAAGGATCGTCTTTATTGTGCAGGTTCTTACAGAGAAGAATACTAGGCTGTCATAGGAGCTGGAGGAATGCAAGACCCAACTGCGGGCTGTTGTGGCCACATTGCAGGAACCGAAAAAGTCACCTACTGGTAACATTTACTTTAAATAATGATGGTTACCATATAACGTGCGGCATGGCTGCAGATCTAACAACAGATGTTGCAGATGAATCCGGAGAGAATCCGGAGGACCAGCATGTTATGCGACAGCTAGAGGCTGGCAAACGCGTGCTGACTGAGGTTAGGCGGAAGAAAAACAATCTCCAAGATGCCAATATTAAGCTGAGCGTGGAACTAAAAGACGTTCGGGGCCAGCTTGTAGACTCCAAAAAGGAGAATAAGCGGCTTCGGCGTGGCATTTTCAGTAAGTGCTTGAACGAATCCTTTTAAAGGAGTTCGGCGAAGAAGCCGACTAACAGCGTTATGTCTGTAGGTATGCTGACGGGTCGTCCTGCAGAGGAAATGCCCGGGTCTGCGGGTGATCTTCTGTCCGAGCTGTGACATCTGCACGAACAAGTTCGGCAGGTGATGTAGGGTGTTGCCCAGGCCTTGTGGCCATCCGGCTCCCTACCAGAGGGCGTTGTCGAGCTTGCGGAGAAGCTCAAGGGAGCACGGCGGCGCTTCTGATTATGGAAGATATCAGTCTGCCGACAGGGTGCCAGAGAAGCCTGGGCCATGGTGAAGACACGGTATACCAAGGCAGACCCAAATCACATGGCCGAGGTCGGACCTGTGGGGCCCGACGGAAAAGAGATCTCCGTTAGCTTAGTTTATGGGCAAGTAGAATTAGCCGCAAAGTATTCTCAACAAGATTGTAAGCTAGACCGCCTGTTGGATGGTATAGAAGAGGAATTTAGTCAGTATGCATGACTATGGAATTAAAGTGACATGTATAATGCCTTCTTGCCGGATTGTAGATCATTTGTCGTTGCGGACCTTTTCGCTTCAACCTCCGGGCCCAATAGTCTGGAGTGTATCCGAATACCCGCTCAGTTATATAACAACTGGGGTATGCGTGGAGACCAGGCGTAGGGGTCATTAGTGCTTTATCAGACAAGTGCCCAACTAGTTATTTTATATTACATGGGTAGTAAGAAACATCTTCCAGGGAAAATAGTTCCGTTAAGGGTTCCTTTCCCTAGGTAAGCATGCCCTAAAGTGCATGTACAGACTGCGATAGGAAACGCAGGAAAAACATCTGGGGGCAGATATGGATAATTAATAAAAATCATCTTTTGTTCACCGACCAAATATTCCCTTAAGAACGCTAGCTTTCGGCTTCACCCAGTCTGAGGTACACATCCGGCTGACCAGGCAGTAACAATCGCAGAGGTGCTCCCCTTATGCCCTAGCTGAATTAACGGGAATGTAGGGCATAAATACAAGAGCCAGGCAACCCAGTTTGGACAAAATTTAAGTCATATCGATGCATATAATGGTGAAAAAAGGTACATGCAAAAGTATAACACATGTGTGGGGCATGAGGCCCAGATAAATAATTTAAGCTTCTGTAAAAGAAGCCCCCAGGTATGACGAGTGCGGCTAGCGCATCTGTAATGTGCAAGTGAGGCACAAGGTGACCCTTGAAGGCCTAGAGAAATAATAAAGGAAAGAAAGAAAGATAAACAAGACGGATAATGTATATGCAGAAAATGGACAAAGGGAGGGGACTAACATAGAGTCCGGTGCTAGGCATAGAATCTTTGAAGCCTGGGCGTGTTCCATGGGTTCGGCTCGAGTCGACTAGTCGATGCATCCCGCAGTCGGTACGCTCCATCGATCAGAACTTGGTAAATAATGAAGGGACCTTCCCATTTGGGCTCGAGCTTGTTCTTTTTCTTATCCGGCAGACATAGAACTAGTTCGCCAATGTTATAAGTTTTGGCCCGTACTTCTCTGATTTGGTATCTTCGAGCCTGTTGCTGATAAAATGCGGAACGGGCTTTGGCTACATCGCGCTCCTCCTCCAGGGTGTCCAAACTGTCCTGCCGATCGAGCTTGGCTTCTCTTTCTTCGTACATGCGCACTCGAGGTGAGTCATGAATTATGTCACAAGGCAAGACTGCCTCTGCGCCGTACACCATAAAGAAGGGTGTATATCCGGTACTACGATTCGGCGTGGTCCGCAGCCCCTAGAGTATGGAGTCGAGCTCCTCTACCCAGTGCGTGTTAGACTCCGTTAAGGAGCGCACTAATCTGGGTTTAATGCCGCTCGTTATAAGACCGTTTGCTCGCTCGACTTGACCGTTGGTTTGTGGGTGATAGACTGAGGCATAATCGAGCTTGATGCCCATTTTGCTGCACCAGAGTTTTACCTCGTCGGCCGTGAAGTTCGTGCCATTATCAGTGATGATGCTGTGGGGGACGCCATAACGGTGTACAACCCCGGATATGAAGTCTATCACTGGTCCGTATTTGGCTGTTTTAACAGGTTTGGCCTCTATCCATTTGGTGAATTTATCCACCATGACCAATAAGTATTTTTTTCTTGTGGGTTCCCCCTTTAAGGGGTCCAACCATGTCAAGCCCCCAGACCGCAAAGGGCCATGTAATGGGGATTGTTTGGAGGGCGGTAGGTGGCATGTGACTTTGATTTGCAAAGAGCTGGCCACCGGCGCAGCGTTGGACCAAGTCCTGTGCATCTGCCCGGGCCATTGGCCAATAGAATCCTGTACGGAAGGCCTTGCTTACAAGAGCCCGGGCTGCGGCGTGATGACCGCCGAGTCCGGCGTGAATTTCTACCAAAAGATTCCGCCCTTCCTCTTCGGAGATGCACCTTTGAAGGACTTCGGTAGTGCTTTTTTGTACAATTCTCCCTCATGGACCCTGTAGGCCTTGGATCGCCGCACTATGCAGCGTGCCTCATTTTGGTCCTCCAGAAGTTCCTGTCTAGTTAGGTAGGCCAGGAATGGTTCTGTCCACGAGGCAATAATGGCCATTATTTCGTGGGTTGAAGGTGTTATTTCGGTGGCGGAGCCTCCGATTCTGTCAGAGAGTTCGGTATCGGGTATTTTGGCCGGGTCCGGACTGTTGTTACCGGTGTCCCCTTCCCATACTACGGATGGCTTGAACAGCCCACTACTAGGGAAAAGCCTACCAGCAGCGAGGGTTTTGGGCCTCTCAGTAGCGCGGGCACCGGTGCTACTAATAAGGCGCTACAACTAACGTATAGCAGTAGCGCCGGTTGTCCCACGCTACTGCTATACATGAATAGTTGTAGCGCTCTTTGGGAAAGGGCGCTACTGATATTATCTGCAGCGCTGTTTGCTGGGACGCGCTACTGACAATGCAGTGCTACTGCTAAATTTCCCCCCTCGCTACTACTAGTTTATTTATTAGTTTTTTTCCTACATATTTGTTTTGTATTTGTTTTGTATTTGAATAGGCTTTATACAATAATCTTTAGCATATCATACACATACAAATGTAATCATAGCATATACATACAATTAGTCTCATCAAATCATGTCATCATCATAATCATCATCCAACACAAAATGGTCTCTCGTCATCATCTCAAAAATAGCGATACAAGTCTCGAATGATATGCAAATACATCGTCATCCATCTAAACAATGATATACGCGAGAAGAGCTATCACTTTGAGAACATGAGTTCGTATCCCTCTTTCGCATTAGCGTGAACCTCTAAACTAACTACTGCCTGTCGCTCGGAAACCGGAAGGGCCTGACACTCCGGCCACTTGTCGTATATATACTCCTGGCATAGCACTTCTTCGCCATCTATGATCTATGCACCTGCATCATCACATGAGTCGATGATATGCAACATATATAGTTGAGCAACAGAAAGAGACAGACTTGGCAAAAATAAAAACAACATATCATAAGCATAAATAACAAAGTTCATCGTACCCCAAAATGCCCTAACTAGAGTGATTTTCGCTAGTCGAGGAGGAGGACGGTTTAATTACATCACAAATAAAGTTTCACCGTGCATAACTCAAAGTTTTGTCATACAGAAAGTATGGACTAAACGGACACATTGTCATATATCGACAATCACTCCAACATGTCGTTCCATCCATCCAAGTCAGGGAGATAGTCCCCGAGCCTAGTGAAAGGCTTCAGGTCGAGACGCTGAGAGGCTATCCATGTTCGGACGTCTTCCCGCGACATTTGTCCTTCTCCGTAGAACATCCCTGTTTTTCCGACGACCTCCTTCATGATGATTTGGGCAAGTTCGCGCTGGATGTTATAGAACTCAGCTCGAAGTCGATGATCCTCGATATCTCCTATGTCCTTTGCCCATTGCAGAATATGGGCATCGCCGGAAGAAGGTGCCATGCGAAGGTTCTGGTGATCCCGTCTGTACTCGACCATGTGGTGTAGGACATAGAATCCATCATTAAGAGAATCGTCCGGTTGCTGGATGCAGTAGAAGTTGGTCTTATGGCCGAAGGCGACCCTGCCGCCCCTCATCTTCTTGTCCCTGACCTCTCCACCCAGTGATTGGTAGTGATACATAGCACTGTCGAGAACATCCTTGATGTGGGTGTAATCCTTTTTGTGAATGTTCTTCGACGATGTCCAAGTAAAGAGCGTGGGAGAATCGGGGGTAGAGGATGATGAGGACGGCGCGCCCGCCGCTGCGCAAAATAAGTCCTCAAATTAATTAGCCTCCACCGTGCAAATGAATGATTGAAATCGAAGGAAGGATAGCAGCGCGGATGACTTACACGGGATGATAAGGCACGAGAATCGCCCCCTTGTCCTTATTGGTGAGCATGAAACTGACGATGTAATCCCTCGCGTATTCACGGTGATTTGCGCAGACTCCCAAGAAGCCCTCGTGCATGTAGTACGGGTCAGCGACACAGATATGAGATATCTGCTCAACCCCGATGATGTAGTTCATGTGCAAGGCATAAAGGCGGACAAACGTAAAATCCAGCTTCTTCACGTGAAACATGTCGAATATGTAATCGAATCGGAGGAAGAACTTATCCGCGGGGAAGCTGTCGACGTACGACATTTGCCGCGGAACGTTAACCACGTAGAGTGGGTATCCTGGATCTTTCGAGGCGATGAGGTCTTTCTCTACCCGCAGCACATCGTCATGAAGTCTCTTTAGATCGCCGAATCTGGCCCGTAGCGCTGTTGCAGGTAGGATTGGTTGACCGGGGATATGCCATTTATCCGCACCGGGGATATCTATACGGTCCTGAAGCCGAGGCTGCTGAGGCGGCTGGATCATAGAAACAGCTTTTTTGCCTTTCCTCGCTCTCTTCCTAAACTTCTTTACTACCGGAAGGTCGTCCATAATATGTTGAGACGGCAATTCAGGCACTGACTCATGACGCTCAAACCCTGAGGAGGCGCCAGTATAGACATACTGTTCAGCAGCGCCATCGTCGTCCTCATCCTCATCCATGGCGACATCATCAGCGACTAATGGAGCCTCCTCCTTACCCCGTCCGCTATCACCCAACCCGACACCCGACGATAATTGGGTAGGTGGGGTGTTGATGTTCATACCTTGCTGAGGCTGCGTGCTCGTGGGTGTGCTCCTGGCCGCCTCCAGACGAAGCAGACTCATTGGCCACAACAGGAACCATCCAGCATTGCAACAATCACCAAGCCGCCCCGGTGTCTCGTCGTCATCCCCCAGTAGTACTAGAGGAGGAAAATTCTCGTGGCCCGGTTTGACACTGGCCACGGAAACCTTGAAGACGTTCGGGGGGATCGGCCGGCTGTGGAACAATGGTTCCTTCGGCTCCATTATCGTCGCCTTCCCCACGTCCACCTTCTGGTCGCCAATGGTGTACAATATGGTGCACGGGGTTTCGTCGGCCTGCAAAGAAAAGTCTGCGACGTGAGACATCCAAAAGGCAACGAAAACGGGAGATTATACATTTATATTGAAGGGGCCCGGTGTGACAGATACCGTGAGGGCGTCGAGCTCAGCCAAAGACGAAGCACCGCCTAGCACGTCCGGTGCGGGAGCCGGTGCGGGAGCAGGTGCAGCTGCAGGTGCTGGTGCAACGCTAGTCGAGCTGCTCCCCGCCAAGAAGTCAGCAAGGGGAAAGTCCGCTGCATCTTTTTTTGGATTTTGCCTGGTCCAATTGAAAACGGCCGGAACCAAGGTAGTAGAAATATCTAAAGCCACCTGTTTTGCGGCAGCTACCGCTGTTGCGACTGTCTCAGTTGATTTCTTCTCAACCGCAATCTCAACCCTCTTGTCGATGTTTTCTTCATTTAACCTCCGTCTTTCCTTTCTCTCCTCCGTGGTCTCACGGTAGTACTTCTTCCACGTGGCGCCGTCTCCGACACCGTGCACGCGTCCATACGACGGTCGAGTATCCACCGGTTGTTGTTTCAATATGTTCAACGCCCGGTTGAATGGAGTGTCCCACTTGGGCCTCGCCAATGCCTCAGACGGCGAGTCGCTTTCGGCCGCAATCCTGTGCTGCTCTCTCTGCAAAAGGCACAACGATCGTTTACAAATATGACTAACGTGTGCAGTCGAATTGATCAGAAACTAAAATTACCAGCAGTCTCATGAACTCCGTAATGACCGGTGTTGTCTCGTAAACCTTTTTCACTGGGTCCCAACGGTGCCGGGCCCTGAGGACGTCACGCTCCTGCGGGACGGTGAACTCCGCCAAGGGGTCTGGGATGCCCAGACTCGCGGCTTCCGCATCCTCCTTGGCCCATTTGGACCTCTTTCCGCCGTAACCACGGCTTCCGAGGTGGTGGCTCCCAATGTTCCTCTCTTGAAGCCCCTTCATGTACTTAGACTTTTTTTGGCATCTTCGGCCTCGCAAGCCTCCTTGAATATTTGAAACTGCTCTTCCGTGATTGTCGGATTATCCTTTACAATCTCGGAGTAGGGTTCCTTCTTGTCGATGATCCTTGCTTTCACTCGATTTTTCCAGGCGGCCAACACGTCGCTAAACTTGGTCATGGCGTGTTTGTTTATCTTCTTCATTGCCGGGTCCTCATCTGGATCTTTATAATCCTTCTCATTCCGGCCCGGGAACAAGAATATCTGGTGAAACTTCTTTAGGAGGGAGCTCCTCATATTTTCTATCTTTTGTAGTTTCTCATCGTTGATGGTGGCGGTTGTCCGTACGATGCAGCCTATTTGATTGTCGTAGCATCGACACGCTTCCTCGGGCGCCGTTGGCTCAAAATTGCCATCGTCCACCTCCGTGACCACCACTCTAGTAGTCCTGAGTTTGTTAGGAACCCGTTGCCTCTTTGCTTTCGGTTCTACACCGGCTCTGCTCCCCGAGGCAGCGCCGGTCTTAGTCTCAGCGCCGGTCTCGATGCCGGTCTGAGTCTGAGCACCGGTCTCAGTCTCAGCACTGGTCTACGTGTTGGTATTAGTCCCCGATGCCACCGGTGGGCCCAGCAATAACATCGGTTGATCATCGGTAAGGCTAAAAAATTCGTCTGCCGCCCGGTAGGCGTCGTCGCAATCACCAGAACCCTGTCCTTCATCGTTGCTAGCCATGCTTCCTATGATTAAATCTAGTCAATTAATTCTAGACCTAATAAAATGAATAATGACATAAAAAAGGCCTATCATTTTGCAGGAATGTTGACTCCTTCCTGGTGCGGCAAATCACGGGCACTCGATATGTCCTAGTTTGTAGCACAAGTCATGCCGAAATTCATGGAAAATTTTGGCATGAGCTTTGCTAAAAAGTGGACAAATCGAGAACCTGAAATTTGCCGGAAAGGAAATGAATCAACATTCCGGAAAAACATAGGCCACTAAGCATCATTCCCTGCAAACAGTGTCCAAATATACACAAGCAACCACATGTCCAAATTTCGCAAGCTAATTCAAAAACAAAGTGTAGAAGAAAATTCATTTAACTACTAATAGAACAAAATTCAGTTAACTTTAGTGCTCTATAATGATGAAAGGAAAAATTTCAGTTAACTACTAATTTCATTCATTTAGGTTATTCATTTAACATCACCTAATTAACCTACTGTACCAATACTACTAGCAGCACTACTAACCTAATTAACCTAGCAAAACTCTAGTGCCCTAACTGAAAAACATCTAATTAACATCTAATTTTTTCTCTAAAATACAGAGAGAGATGAGTGAGGGGGAGGGGTGGGGGACTTACAGAGAGGGGAGAGACGGTGGCAGGGAGGTTCTCGGTGACGGAGGCAGGGGCGGAGAGGGCGGGCTCGGGCACGGGCAAGGGCGGTCCTGGGCGGGCTCGGGCGGCGGTGAGGTGGAGGGCGCCGAAGGTGACGTGGAGGGCGGCCTTGGGCGGCGGCTGTGAGGCTGAGGGCGGCCTCGGGCGGCGGCGGTGAGGCTGAGGGCGGCCTCGGGCGACGGCGGTGAGGAGACGACGGCGAGGGCGAGGGACAATTTGGGGAAGAACTGGTGGCCGGGGGGCGGGGTGGGGGGAAACCGCTGTTTAAGTGAAACGTAACGGTAACGCGTTTCCGAAAACGCTCTATAGCTAAGTTAGCTATAGCGCGTTTACTGAAACCCGCTAATGCTATTACTTTCTCCTTTTTCCCCTTTTTTCACTTTATTTTATTTCCGTTAGCAGCAGCGCTTTACACGTAAGCGCGCTGCAGCTAAGGAGATTAGCAGTAGCGCTGGGCCATTATACGCGCTACTGCTAGGTTGGGCTAGCCATGTGCGCCCAGTTCAAACGTAGCAGCAGCGCTTTTCGCTAGTACGCGCTACTGCTAAAGTCATAGTAGTAGCGTGGTTTATTTACGCGCGCTGCTACTAAGTAGCAGCAGCGCTTGATTTTGTATAGCGCTACTGGTAAAATTCTGTGTATAGGCTTTTCCCTAGTAGTGGCCTTTCCAAAAATATGTTGGGGGGGGGACCGCATCACGTTTTGCGCCGATGCGGGCGAGGATATCTGCCGCCTGATTGTTTTCCCGAGCCACATAGTGAAATTTGAGCGCCTCGAACCGAGCTGACATTTTTAGTACGGCGTTTCGATAGGCCGCCATTTTCGGATCCTTGGCGTCAAAGTCTCCATTTATTTGGGATATTGCGAGGTTTGAATCCCCACGCACCTCCAAGCGTTGAATGCCCATGGAGACTGCCATCCGAAGACCATGCAACAGAGCTTCGTATTCGGCTGCATTGTTGGAGTCTGTATACAATATTTGCAATACGTACTGAACGGTATCTCCGGTTGCGGACGTCAGGACGACGCCAGCCCCTAGACCAGCCAGCATTTTAGAACCATCGAAGTGCATGATCCAATTGGAGTATGCGCCGTACTCTTTAGGGAGTTCGGCCTCCGTCCATTCGGCGACGAAGTCGGCCAATACCTGCGACTTAATGGCTTGTCGAGGTTTGTATGTTATGTCGAACGGGAGGACCTCAATGGCCCATTTGGCAATCCGGCCCGTAGCGTCGCGGTTGTTTATAATATCATTAAGTGGCACTTCCGAGGCTACTGTAATCGAACACTCTTGAAAGTAGTGTCGCAGCTTCCGCGAGGCCATGAATACCACATATGCTATCTTTTGGTAGTGCGGGTACCGTGATTTGCATGGAGTGAGGACAGTGGATATGTAGTATATCGGCTTTTGAAAAGGGAATTTATGTCCGTCCGCTTCCCGTTCGACAACGAGCACCGCGCTTACAACTTGATGAGTTGCCGCAATGTACAACAGCATTGGTTCGCCGATGTTTGGCGCGGCCATGATTGGGTTGGTTGCCAAGATGGCCTTTATTTCTTCCAATCCGGCTGTGGTCGCGTCTGTCCACTTGAAGTGTTTAGTGCGCCGAAGGAGGCGATAAAGGGGTAAAGCCTTTTCTCCTAAGCGGGAGATAAAGCGGCTTAGAGCCGCCACGCATCTAGTTAACTTCTGGATTTGTTTGAGGTCTTTTGGGGTAGCCAACTGTGACAAAGCTCGGATTTTGGCCGGATTAGCTTCAATACCTCTACTGGAGACAATGAAACCCAGGAGCTTTCCGGCTGGTACGCCGAAAACGCATTTTTCCGGATTGAGCTTGATGTCGTATGTTTGGAGGTTGTCGAATTTGAGCCTCAAGTCGTCTATCAAAGAGTCGACGTGTTTGGTTTTGACGACCACATCGTCTATGTATGCCTCTACTGTTTTGCCGTTTTGTTTCTCCAGACATGTCTGGATCATGCGCTGATATGTTGCGCCAGTGTTTTTTAGCCCAAAAGGCATTGTGTTAAAACAGAAGGGACCGTATGGTGTGATGAATGCCGTTGCGGCTTGGTCGGACTCCGCCATCTTGATTTGGTGGTAACCAGAGTATGCGTCGAGGAAACACAATGACTCGTGTCCTGTGGTAGCATCAATGATTTGATCGATGCGTGGGAGGGGAAGGGATCCTTTGGGCAAGCTTTATTGAGGTCTTTGAAATCAACACAAAGGCACCAGGATTTGTCCTTCTTTGGTACCATCACCAGGTTTGCTAGCCAGTCCGGGTGTTTTATTTCTCTAATGAATCCGGCCTCCAATAGCTTGGCTAGTTCCTCTCCCATGGCCTGTCTCTTAGGTTCAGAGAAACGCTGAAGAGCTTGCTTGACCGGCTTGAATCCCTTTAGGATATTGAGGCTATGCTCGGCCAGCCTGCAAGGGATTCCTGGCATGTCTGAGGGATGCCAGGCGAATATGTCCCAGTTCTCGCGCAGGAATTCTCGTAGTGCAGCGTCCATAGCGGGATTTAACTGTGCCCCAATGGAGGCTGTTTTTGTAGGGTCCGTTGGGTGGACTTGGAATTTGACTATTTCATCCACTGGTTTAAAAGAGGTGGACTTGGATCTCTTGTCGAGTATCACATCGTCCCTGTCCACTGTGGAGCGTAGCGTGGTTAATTCCTCAGCCGAGAGGGCTTCGGATAATGCCTCGAGGGCCAGTGCGGCTGTTTTGTTTTCGGCGCGGAGTGCCGTGTCCGGATCGCTGGCGAGAGTGATGATTCCGTTGGGCCCGGTCATTTTGAGCTTTATGTACCCGTAATGGGGTACGGCTTGGAAGATTGTGAACGCCCCCCGTCCTAAAAGAGCATGATAACCACTGCTGAACGGGGCCACTTGGAATGTAATTTCTTCGGACCTGTAATTATCCGGCGTGCCGAATACCACATCTAGTGTGATTTTCCCAGCACAGCGTGCTTCCCAACTGGGGATGATTCCTCTAAAGTTTGTGCTACTTTGCTCGATGCGGTTCCAGTCTATTTCCATCTTTTGAAGAGTTTCCTCATAGATGAGGTTTAATCTGCTGCCGCCGTCCATGAGTACTTTGGTGAGTCGAAATCCGTCCATGATTGGACTAAGGACCAGTGCGGCTGGTGGTCGGGCTGTTCGGAATTTAGGTTCATCACTGGCATTGAAGGTAATAGTTGTGTCACTCCATGGATTTATTGCTGCTACGTGGCAGATTTCGGCCATGCTGCGGAGTGTTCGCTTGTGCCTATTATTTGACGCGAAGGTCTCAAAGACTGTTAACACCGTATTGTTATCCACGGGATGGTGCTCTGTGGTATTTGGGATAAGAAGATCCTCACCACTTTTGGCCACCTGCCGGAGCATCCAACATGCTCTAAGGCTGTGCGTTGGTATTGTATCCGATGTACTATGAATTTTGCAGGGTCCGTTGAGCCATCCCTTTAGTACGGTTCCGTGCCCTGTAGAGGGTTTTTGCTTTTTGGTAGTTGACCCGGGTGTGTTGTGATAATCAACAAGGTACGGATCAAGAACGAATACTCGGTAAGAAATCCCAATCTCAAACCAAATATCCGTGGAAGAAGAACTAGAGCTACAAGAATTCCCACCTATGAAACTCCCGAACCTTTCCGGTTATGCAATCAGGTGTTGGGGATACAGGGGAAGCATAATATCTCACCCAAATCTAGCAATTCCTACATCCAGCTGTATCCATCCTTCAACACATAACCGAGAAAAACTTCCGAAACCATCTACCTCAACCTTCGAAAAGCATCCGTTATACAAGTTATGGCGATACTCCCGAACTCCCGCCCCAGTACTGGGTGGCGTCGAGGTTATCTCACCAACGAACTGCATAAAAGAGATTTTCGATGTCGGCGTACTAAACTCAGGTATTCCAGAATTGCAACGATAAAATTGTGACGACAACACCTCGGAGCTCAACTCCCCGGGACACTGCCACAACTCCTAAAGACAGGAGGCACCAAGAACAATGTTCTCATCACAAAACCATCGAACGATTCCAAGATACCCGCGTGATCCTAAAAAAATTTAGTGAAATTTGAGAAGAGAAGAGTCAAAACTCTATGTCAGGATGCCTTACCAGAGCGATGAGGAGACTGGGAAGTAAAAAGAATTCCTAAACTCTCCGATATATAAATCCTAAATGACTCAAAACATTTTTCTAGACTCAACAACGGTTGCTAAAAACGATCAAGCAATGGGGGCTCCTAAGGTCGGGGAAGGCTCTGATTACCAACTTGTAACAGCCTCGATGCGGCTATAGCTCCCACGTGTCGAGGCATGACTTAGAGGCATAACCGCATTGAAAGCAATGTCGCAAATTAGGCAATCATCACAACATGCCATGTAATATACATAATAAGAGGGGAGATACATAGTTGGCTTACACTCGCCACGTCAATCAAAGTACATAAATAGCATTACAACATTCAAACACTCATGGCCTGACTACGGCGCCAAAATAAAAGATAACCCAACATGCGACACGGTCCCGATCACCCCAACTGGGCACCACTACTGATCATCAGGGAAAGACACGTAGTAACGGCGTGAGTCCTCGTCGAACTCCCACTTGAGCTCGAGCGCGTCATCTGGAACGGAGTCATCAGGCCCTGCATCTGGTTTGGAAGTAATCTGTGAGCCACAGGGACTCAGCAATCTCGCACCCTCGCGATCAAGACTATTTAAGCTTATAGGTAAGGCAGGGTAAATATATGTGGAGCTGCGGCAAGCGACTAGCATATATGGTGGCTAACCTGTTCGCAAAAGAGAGCGAGAAGAGGAGGCAAAGCGCGAGCGAGTAACTAGAGGACAACCTGGCAAAGCATTACTCCAACACCGTGTTCACTTCCCGGACTCCGCCGGGAAGAGACCATCACGGTAACTCACACCGTTGATTCATTTTAATTAAGTTAAGGTTCAAGTTATCTATAACCGGACATTAACAAATTCCCATCTGCCCATAACCATGGGCACGACTTTCGGAAGTTCGAATCCCTGCAGGGGAGTCCAACTTAGCCCATGATAAGCTCTCACGGTCAACGAAGGAATAGACCTTCCCTCAAGACATTCCGATCAGACTCGGTATCCCGGTTCTACAAGACACTTCGACAAGTTAAAACAATTCCAGCAACACCGCCCAAATGTGCCGAGAAATCCCGATAGGAGCTGCACATATCTCGTTCTCAGGGCACACTCAGATAGGTCAAGCTACGAGTAGAACCAGCCCTCGAGTTTCCCCGAGGTGGCCCCGCAGGCTGCCTGGTTCGGACCAACACTCAGAGGAGCACTGACCCCCGGGGGGGGGGGGTTAAAATAAGATGACCCTCGGGCTCCGGAAACCCAAGGGAAAAAGAGGCTAGGTGGCAAATGGTAAAACCAAGGTTGGGCATTGCTGGAAAAGCTTTAATCAAGGCGAACTATCAAGGGGTTCCCATTATCACCCAACCGCGTAAGGAACGCAAAAATCCGGGAACATAACACCGATATGACGGAAACTAGGGCGGCAAGAGTGGAACAAAACACTAGGCGAGAGGCCGAGCCTTCCACCCTTTACCAAGTATATAGATTAATTAAGATAACATGGCAATATAATGATATCCCAACAAGTAAATAATGTTCCAACAAGGAACGGTCTCCAAACTTCACCTGCAACTAGCGACGCTATAAGAGGGGATGAGCAAAGCGGTAACATAGCCAATCAACGGTTTGTTAGGACATGGTGGGTTAGAGGTTGAACATGGTAATTTGGGAGGCATGATAAGCAAGTGGTAGGCATCTTAGCATAGGCATAGCGAAAGAGCGAGCATCTAGCAAAGCAAAGATAGTAGTGATTTCGAGGGTATGATCATCTTGCCTGCAAAGTTGTCAGAGTTGACTGGATCCTCGAAAGCAAACTCAGCGGGCTCCTCGTTAGCGAACTCGTCTCCCGGCTCTACCCAAACAAGACAAACAAGCAACAAGGACACAATCAACCACGTGCAAACTCAAACAACATGATGCAAAGATGGTATGCTATGCGGGAAGCAATATGTGATGCATATGCAAGATTTGACAAGGAATGCATGAACCTGGCCTCAACTTGGAAATCCAAGTGTGCCACTGGAAAGGTGAGATTAAATCGCTTGAAAACGATATAAAGAACGCCCGAATCGGAGTTACAGTTTGGAAATGGCAAGCGATTCAAATATGGCCACGTCCTGCGATTTACAGCAAGTAGCCATCTAAATGCAACAAGATGAACATGCTACAGCACTCAAACATGGCATCAAAATACATGGCAGGGATCCACTCATGATGCTTAACAAAAGACTAGCACTGAGCTACGGCCAATTCATCCATTAACAGGTTTAAACAAGCATGTCAAAAATGCATTTGGCAAACAGATCTCAGACTTAGTGAAATTAACACTTGTCTGGAATTTCAGATCAGATAGCACTCTTTGGAGCATGAAAACTATATGCTACAGGATCTGAACATGGCAAAGTAAAGCATGACATGGAGCTACTCAAGGATCTTAACAAAAGTCCCTTAGTGACATTGAGCCAAAATGAATCAGAAAATACATTTGCAAGCATGTGAACATGGCAAAAACATAATCAGTTCTCAGACTTCGTGAAAACTGGAGCATGCTGAAACAGATATCAAGTAGGCATGTTTACGAGCTCGATGCACTCACTACAGAGCAAGTCATGACAATCTTGGAATACACCCATCAAGAATACACAAAATACAAGCTAGACATGGCAAGAACAATAACATAGCATGCACGGATCAACTACAACATCCTTGGCAAAATTGCTAACAAGTAGACAATCTACCCAGATTCACGAAATGACAAAAGTAGAGCTCGATTGACTCAAGCTAGGGTGCTCCATAATTGCAAACAAAGACATGGATGGATAGAGCACTACAAGATTAACAAAACATCCTTACTGATCATCCTCAAAAGAGGCACGGATCACTAGGAAACAACATGAACATATGGCATATTGAGATAAACAGCTCAAAGACTTAGTGGAAATGCAAGTCCCTGAAATCAGCATTAACGAATGCTCCACTTTGCAAGCTTGTGCTAGTCACCACACACATCATAAAAATACATGGGTTGCACCTCTGGATAGATGGCAAAACATGTAACAAAATTCATGTAGAACTCCAGGGCATATCATGCACACAATAATCATGGCAAAAATGACAAATATCTAATTGGAGCAGCAGATCTGACAATTATCCCAAATAGCACTCTTCCAACAGCATTTTGGGTATCAAGATGAACTCAAATGAAAATGATGCAATGAGATGAAATGATGTACTCTCTAAGATGAACATTTTGATATGCTATATGTCCAAAACGGAGCTACGGATGCGGAGATATAGCATGATGAAATATGCAAAAAAAAATACTGGAAACGAGGCAAAAGTCAACCCTAGGGTTAGGATCGGATCTGGATCGGATCGACACTGTTCATGCGCGCGCCTCCTGAGGACTCCGGCGAGCAGGTCGGGCTCCGGCGAGGTGGGCGAGGTTGGCCGGCGAGCGGGCGAAGGGAGTCGCCAGCGAGGGGCAATGGCAGCGGCTCCGCGATGCACGGGCGGCGGAGCTGCTCCCTGGCCGCGGCGGCCGGCGAGGTGGCGAGGCCGTCCGGCGACGCGGCGGCTACCGGCGAGGTAGGTGGCGGGCGGCGGAGGCGGCCGGCACCGGCGTCGGGGAAGAGGGGCGGCGGAGGAACGGGCTCGGGGGGCCGGATCTGGGCCCGTCGGGCCCTGGCGGCGCGGGTCGGCGGCGGTGACGTGGCGGCGTGGGAGTGGCTGGCGGCGGTGTGTCCGGAGCGGTCCGGACAATGTCCGGCGCGCGGAGAAACGGATCTAGGGTTTCGGGGAGAAGAAGAAGGAGATTTTCGGGGGGATCTTTAAATAGGCACAGGAGGAGCTAGGAGAGTCCAAATGAGGTGCGGTTTTCGGCCACGCGATCGTGATCGAACGCTCTAGATGATGGAGAGGATTTTGGTGGGTTTTGGGCCAAAATGGAGGGGTGTTGGGCTGCAACACACACAAAGCCTTTTCGGTCCCTCGGTTAACCGTTGGAGCATCAAACGAAGTCCAAATGGTACGAAACTTGAAAGGAGGTCTACCGGTAGTAAACCAAGGCCGCTTGGCAAGTCTTGGTCCAATCCGGAAATGTTTAATCCCCAAACACGAAAGAAAGGTAGAAATGACCACCGGAGGAGAACGGAGCGCCGGAATGCAAAACGGACAATGGGGAAAATGCTCGAATGCATGAGATGAACACGTATGCAAATGCAATGCACATGATGACATGATATGAGATGCATGACAACGACAACAACACACGGAGACAAAAACCCGAACCTGAGAGAATAAAATAACTTAACGCCCGAAACGGCAAGAGTTGGAGTACATATTGGGTAATTCATATCCGGGGTGTTACAGCTGGGGCACCTCCACTCTTCCGAGGTGCAGCCTTTGTCGCGCTTGGGGAGTTGGCGGGGCGCTCTTCGGCCGGCCTCAGCGCGGCGCCGCCGCTTGGCGAGGCAGAGGCGTCACCCGGAGGAGGGGTGCCGCTCCGCTCTTCCTCGGGGTCGCCTGTCCTGACCTGTGTAAGGCTCGAGGAGTGGCCCCGAACCTCGTCAGAACCCCAACAGGGCATGGGGATTCCGCTGTCGGGGGCTCGTCGGCATCATAGTCTTCTGCGAAGCCGCGGAGGAGCTCACTTTGTGACAGGGGGGAGATCTCCGCCACATCATCCTCGGTCGCCTCCAAGTCCCCTTCGCCCTCTTCGCCGGTGCTGTCGCCGGAGGACACCGGCACCGGGGAGCTGGGGCACTCGGGCGGCACGAGCCCTAGCTCGTTAAAGACCGGCATGGAGGCAACCAAGTCCCCTGGTTCTCGCGGTGGTACAACGGGGCGTAGGCCTCCAGGAGGTCCCCCGGCTCACCCTCGAGCAGGGTGTTCATTGCCTTGTCCATCTCCTCGCCCGTCAAGCTCCCCGAGCGCGGCTTGATGTCGCCCGCCGTGCCCCGAAACTCCCACATGGGCGCGTGTGCGACTGGAGCGGAGCCAGACGCTGCGTCAAGAACTCCTTCACGAGCATGCCCCCCGTCAGCGCCCTGGCATCCATGTCTGCGGTCATCTTCCTCACGACAAGCACTGCTTGGGGGTCAGAGAACTTCTCATGACCCCACCTATCGAGATTCTCCGCCAGCTTGGTTGGAAGTTCCAGCTGCGCGTTCAGGCCCTTGGCGTCCATGAAGACCCAGCAGCACTAGAAGCTCTCCACCTTCTTCCCGGCCCTCATGAGCACGTTGTTCTAATGGTCCGCGATGAAGGACACACAGCCGGAGCACTGGGTCGGATCGTGCAGCCGCAAGGAGAAGAAGTGCTTAAGGAGCGGAACGGAGGGTCTCACACCCATGAATGCCTCGCGATAGAAGGCAAAGATGGACAGGAGGAGGATGGATTTTGGTTGAAAATCCAGGACCTGGACCTGGTAGTGGTCGAGGACGATGGTGAAGAACTCGGAGAAAGGTGGGACGAGCCCCGCATAGACGCTGTGGAGGAAGAAGGGATAAGCCATCTGCGCTAGGGTCCTTTGCTCGACGGAGCCGGCCAGGAGAATGGTCTCGTTCCATTCATTGTCGCCACTCGCCGTCTGCGGGAGCACGATGGCGGGGTGCTTCTCCTCGACGATGGAGGACGCGCCAAGGGCTTGCGCAAGAGAGGAGGAGGAGTTTGTGGCCTACGCTTTAGTTTTCACCTTCCCGGACGCCATGCACGAAATCTTGAAGGAAGAGGTGTAGGAAGAGGGAGGAATGCAACCGGATCTGGAGATGCTCTCGGCTGGGAGAAAGGGGATCTGGAGCAAGGCGAAGGGGAAGCAATGATGGTGCGGTAGCAGGCGCTAGTCTTTTGTCAACCTAGGCAGTTGCCAGGTGACATGGGGAAGTGGAGACGCCCACGTCCCATCAAGCACCACATGTCAGCCTGGCCCGCAGGTGATTGGGGCCCATGGCGCTTCGCCCTTGCCCTTTGGCTTCGCCTCCAAGCCAAGCCCGAGCGCGCCTTGGGCCCGGGGGCTACTATCGACATTCTGGGAACCATGGTAGCCAGACTTGCCTGTCTGCGGGCCACGACGTGGCTCCTTCGACGGCCCGGTACGGCCCATCTGCAAGACCGCCAAGACAAGACCCTCGCGAGGGCCCCTAGGCCTCGCGAGGCGGACGACACCAAGACCACCGGAAGAGGTGGCCTCCCCAGGCTACCTCTTGAGGAGCAGAGATTCCTATGCAGGTACCCAGCCTCACGAGGTTGCCATGACACAAGCCATGATGAACAAGGCAGGCGGACGCCAGCGGGCGTAGAGGAGGTGGTTTCCTCTTTGGTCCTAAGGAGGCAAGGACAGGCGTGGGTTCCTGAGGAATCTGGAAAAGGTTTCCATTCCCGTGCAACAAGATCAAGACCACCAGCACGACAGGATGGATGTCATCACCGAGCCCACCGCTACGTCATGACCAGAAGCTTTGCAGGCGAATACCACCTTTCATCACGATAAGATGTACTACTTGTCCCCTTTCAAATTGGCCACTGTGGGATCCCTTCCCGCCTACGTTTTGGGGGAAGAGGACCGAGGCCACTATAAATATAGGTTAGCCACCACTGTAGAGGGGAGACTGATTCCTCACCCCTGAACCTCGCGAGGTAGTTCATACTCGGTACCAGTTCATCCTCTGCCCCGCGTGAGGCCAATCCAAGACAAAGCATGAGTAGGGTCTTACAGTACCGCAGGGTGGCCCGAACCTGGGTAACTACCGTGTTCATCTTCTTCCTTGCTCACGCAAATCGGGCTAGGCCGTGGGGAGGTGAATTGGTAGGCTTGAGAGGCTGAGTTCTTCGCACATGCCCCAGAGTTCGAACCTTCTTGGGTCTGCAAAGCCATGAATCTGAAAAACACCCAAGCTGAAGGCAAAGGTCACTGTTGGCCGTGGCACCAGGCTAAGTCCCAAGAGCAAGGCCATAGTGCCTCAAGCTGATGAACATGGGATGGAAGATGAGGATGAACTTGTTGATTACCTTAGAAGAAGACAAGAGCAAGATGCCATCGCCAAGAACTCTTCAGTTCCTCTATTTCTTGACCCAAAGAAAGCTACTAGACTTCATTGATGTATGGTGCAAGAAACCTGATACACCACTTGATGACCTTGACTTTCCACCGGGTCCAAGCCATGTGCTCTATTCCTTAATCCTGAATGAGAAGCATAAGATTTCTCAAGCTAAGCTGGTGAAGAGACAACAACTGTAGAAAGAGAGGAGTTGAGGGAAAACATGATTTCCATATCTCCTCAGCAACTTGTGACTCCCCAGTCAGAAATCCAACAGTCGTATGAAGAATATGAGCGCCAAGTCAATTACTGTTGTGGCGTTAAAGATAGCTTCATCTCTGCCACCACCAAAGTGGTTGAAGATCACAACAGAAGGGAGGCTGCCAAGTTTGGTCAAGAACCTCCATCAAGTTCCTCAACTCCCTGATGACCCACAAGTATAGGGGATCAATTGTAACTTTTTCGATAAGTAAGAGTGTTGAACCCAACGAGGAGCAGAAGGAAATGACAAGTGGTTTTCAGCAAGGTAATGTCTGCAAGTGCTGAAATTGTAAGTAACAGAGTAGTTTGATAGCAAGATAATTTGTAACGAGCAAGTAACGATAGTAGTAACAAAAGTGCAGCAAGGTAGCCCAATCCTTTTAAGGCAAAGGACAGGCCAAAATAGTCTCTTATGATAAGCAAAGCCTTCTTGCGGGTACATGAGAATTTCATCTAGTAACTTTCATCATGTTGGTTCGATTTGTGTTCACTACTTTGATAACTTGATATGTGGGTGGACTGGTGCTTAGGCGTTGTTCTTACTTGAACAAACCTCCTACTTATGATTAACCCTCCCGCAAGCATCCGCAACTACGAGAAAAGTATTAAGAATAAATTATAACCATAGCATTAAACTTTTGGATCCAATCGGCCCCTTATGGAATAGCGCATAAACTGGGGTTTAAGCTTCTGTCACTCTCGCAACCCATCACCTAATTGCTACTCCATAATGCATTCCCTTAGGCCCAATTATGGTGAAGTGTCATGTAGTCGACGTTCACATGACACCACTAAGGGAATCACAACATACATACTATCAAAATATCAAACACATATCAAGTTCGCATGATTACTTGCAACATGATTTATGCCCTGACCTCAAGAACAAAAGCAACTACTCACAAATGATAAACATGCTCAAGATCAGAGGGGCATTAAATACCATATTGGATCTGAACATATAATCTTCCACCAAATAAACCATATAGTAATCAACTACAAGATGTAATCAACACTACTAGTCACCCACAAGCACCAATCTATAGTTCCGGTAACAAGATTGAACACAAGAGATGAACTAGGGTTTGAGATGAGATTGTGCTGTTGAAGATGCTGATGGAGATTGCCCTCCCCAAGATGGTAGAGTTGTTGGTGATGATGATGACGATGATTTCCCCCTCCGGGAGGGAAGTTCCCCCGATGGAATCGCTCCGCCGGAGGGCAAAAGTGCTCCTGCCCAAGTTTCGCCTCGAGGTGGCGGCGCTCCGTCCCAAAAGTCCTCTCCTTATTTTTTCTAGGTCAAAATGACTTATATGCCAGAAGATGGGCACCGGAGGTGGGCCGAGGAGAGCACAACCCACCAGGGTGTGCCTGGGCTCCCTGGCGCGCCTAGGTGGGTTGTGCCCACCTGGTGGGCCCCCTCTGGTACTTATTGGCTCCAATATTCCTCATATATTCCATAAAAAATCCTTGTGAAGTTTCAGCTCAGTTGGAATTGTGCAGAATAGGTAGCTTGGCGTAGCTTTTTCAGGTTCGGATTTCCAGCTGTCCGAATTCTCCCTCTTGGTGTATACCTTGCATATTATGAGAGAAAAGGCATTGGAATTACTCCAAAAAGCTTTATTATGGATAAAAACATCATAAATAATAGTAAGAAAACATGATGCAAAATGGACATATCAACTCCCCCAAGCTTAGACCTTGCCTATCCTCAAGCGAAAACCGAAATCGAAAAATATGTCCACATGCTTTGAGAGAGAGGCGATAAAAACAAAATACGGACATAGAAGCATCATGTTGACTATCATAATGATAAGTCCATTTTGCATCATGCTTTTATATCGATATTTATTACATTATAGGCTGTTATTACACATTTTGTCACAATACTTATGCCTTTTCTCTCTTAATTTACAAGGTTTACATGAAGAGGGAGAATGCCGGCACCTGGAATTCTGGGCTGGAAAAGGAGCAAATATTAGAGACCTATTCTGCACAACTCCAAAAGTCCTGAAATTCCACGAAAGTCAGTTTTGGAATATATTAAAAATATTGGGCGAAGAAAGCACCAGAGGAGAGCCAGCCACCGTCCACAAGGGTGGGGCGCGCCCTACCCCCTAGGCGCGCCTCCCTGCCTCGTGGGCCACCTGGCAGGCCCCCGATGCCCATCTTTTGGTATAAGGTGTCTTCTGCCCTAGAAAAAATAAGGAGGAAGCTTTTGGGACGAAGCGTCACCGTCTCGAGGTGGAACCTTGGCGGAACCAATCTAGGGCTCCGGCGGAGCTATTCTGCCGGGGAAACACCCCTCCGGGAGGGGGAAATCGTCACCATCGTCATCACCATCGATCCTCTCATCGGGAGGGGGTCAATCTCCATCAAAATCTTCACCAGCACCATCTCCTCTCAAACCCTAGTTCACCTCTGGTATCCGATTGTTGTCTCAAAACCTCAGATTGGTACCTGTGGGTTGCTTGTAGTGTTCATTACTCCTTATAGTTGATGCTAGTTGGTTTATTCGGTGGAAGATTATATGTTAGGATCCTCTATGCATATTAATAACCCTCTGATTATGAACATGAATATGATTTGTGATTAGTTACGTTTGTTCCTGAGGACATGGGAGAAGTCTTGCTATAAGTAGTCATGTGAATTTGGTATTCGTTCGATATTTTGATGAGATGTATGTTGTCTCTCCTCTAGTGGTGTCATGTGAACGTCGACTACATGACACTTCACCATTGTTTGAGCCTAGGGGAAGGCATTGGGAAGTAATAAGTAGATGATGGGTTGCTAGAGAGACAGAAGCTTAAACCCTAGTTTATGCGTTGCTTCGTAAGGGGCTGATTTGGATCCACATGTTTCATGCTATAGTTAGGTTTACCTTAATACTTCTTTTGTAGTTGTGGATGCTTGCAAGAGGAGTTAATCGTAAGTGGGATTCTTGTCCAAGTAAGGGCTGTACCCAAGCACCGGTCCACCCACATATCAAATTATCAAAGTAACAAACGCGAATCATATGAGCATGATGAAAAGTAGCTTCACGATAATTCCCATGTGTCCTCAGGGGCGTTTTCCTTTATATAAGAGTTTGTCCAGGCTTGTCCTTTGCTACAAAAAGGATTGGGCCACCTTGCTGCACCTTGTTTACTTTTGTTACTTGTTACCCATTACAAATTACCTTATCACAAAACTATCTGTTACCGATAATTTCAGTGCTTGTAGAGAATACCTTACTGAAAACTGCTTATCATGTTCTTCTGCTCCTCGTTGGGTTCGACACTCTTACTTATTGAACGGACTATGATAGATCCCCTATACTTGTGGGTCATCAGGACTCTTTTCTGGCACCGTTGCCGGGGAGTGAAGCGCCTTTGGTAAGTGGAATTTGGTAAGGAAAAATTTATATAGTGTGCTGAAATTTGCTGTCACTTGTTACTATGGAAAGTAATCCTTTAAAGGGCTTGTTCGTGATATCTTCACCTGACCAGTAGAGCAAAGAGTTTCTCCTCGACCTACTGAACCTACTGAAAACGTTTACTTTGAAATTTCTTCGGGTATGATAGAGAAACTGTAGCTAATCTTATAGGAGATGGAACATTACATCCCGATTTGCACCTAATCTATGTGGATGAAGTTTGTGGATTATTTAAGCTTGCAGGTATGCCCGAGGATGTTATCAAGAAGAAGGTATTCCCTTTATCTTTGAAGGGAAAGGAATTAACATGGTTTAGGCTATGCGATGATATTGGATCATGGAACTACAATCGATTGAAATTGGAATTTCATCAGAAGTTTTATCCAATGCATCTGGTTCATCGTGATCGTAATTATATATATAATTTTTAGCCTCGTGAAGGATAAAGTGTCGCTCAATCTTAGGGGGGGCTTAAGTCAATGTTATATTCATTCCCCAATCATGAGCTCTCAAGAGAAATTATTATTCATAAATTTTATGCTTGACTTTCTCTCAATAATCGCTCCATGCTCGATACTTCTTGTACTGGTTCTTTTATGATGAAGACTATTGAATTCAGATGAAATTTATTGGAAAGAATTAAACACAACTCTAAAGATTGGGAACTTGTCGGGGATATACCCCGCGGTATGACCCAGCCGGATGTATGACCTGGTCGGACTTGAAGACTCACTAGTAACCCGCCCTAACTTGACGACTCACGAAGTGACCCGCCCGGATCTCTCCACTCATTGATGACCCGGTTGGGCCTGGTGACTCATTGGTAACCCGGCAGGCGGGTCAGAGGAGCAACAAGACCCGGTGGCCCAACGGGCGGTTCATGGCGAGTCCGGCTCAAGCTATGGTGGGCCGACTTATGAGAAAAGGCATAAGGAATATTCCCTTACAAATGAAGCAAGACTAGGACTCCACTTGTAATAGAGTAATCCTAATCCTAATAGGACTAGTCATGTAAGTCGCTCCTTCAACATATATAAGGAGGGGCGGGGCACCCTAAGAGGGGGAGATTGGACAACTTAGGTTTAGACAGACAAGTCAATAGCTCTCGAAATAGAGCATCCCTGTAATGGTGATCATCATCATCAATATCAATGAAGAAGGATGTAGGCTTTTACCTCCACCGTGAGGGGCCGAACCTGGGTAAAACCTCGCGTCTGTCGATTCCGACCAACTCCGCTAAAGCTACCACATAGATGCGTTGGCCTCACGACTAAGTCCTCACACTAGGACATCTTTCGTGACAATTCCACGACAATTGGCGCCCACCGTGAGGCCTGCGCACGGTGGTGTTGAGTCCTTAAAGGGATCTCTCCAAGGGATTGAAAATTTTGCAAAAATTTTGGGTGAAGAAAGATTCAGCATGGAAGGATTCACATCAACTACAAGCTCATCCGTGAAGATCAAAACAAGTTTTCAGCGGTAGCATATACAAAATTCAGATACAAAAGAAACTAGGGTTTTAGCTTATATGCCGCCGCACGTGTCTGTGGCGATCAGTCAATCCAACAGATCAATGTTAGCTACTGGGACTAATCCGAGACTAATTGGCATAGATCAACTGCTGCTACTTGTCCGGTTTACAAAAGAAAACATGTGTACAGAGAATCAGAGACCCATGTACCAACGTGAAAACCAAGCAAAAGAAAAAAGGGACGAAGGAAGGACCACGACCCGGGAGCAAACTGTGCTCAGACTTGGGCTCCTCTGTTGACCCGCCACGTTGCCGGCCTTGCCTCGGGTCCAGCTGGTGGCTGGCCTCTGCCGCTGCCGATAGCCCGTGACCACGGGTACGGCCTCGAGATTTCGACTCCGCTTCAGCCCGCCTCCATCGCCGCGGCCTCTGCTCCAAGTTACTACTCCAAAACGCCGCGGTCTTCGCCTAACTTGCCAAGGAGCCAGCCCAATCTGAGTCGCCTTCGGCTCCGCGGCTTCACTCCGAGTCGCCCTCAGCCTCATCTCGCGCCGGCACGCTCCTGTCGTGGCCGCGCCAGCGAGCTGCCTCCATCAATGGCGTTGCCTCAATCCGCCATCCGAGTCATGCGCTATTCCGGAGAGTCTCCACCGCCATGGTCGCCTGGAGCACGTCCCCGAGCCATTGCTGACGCACTCCAACCCAGCTCTGGCTCGCCGCTCCGAGCGCCGCCTCCTCCATTGAGCCACCTCGCATCGAGCCACCGAACCGCTGCCACGCCCGCAGTCCTGTTGAGCTGCCTCGTCGCGAGCTACACCACTTCCGAGCCGCTGGCGCATCCGCCTTCGTGTTGCCTCTTGCTGCTGCTCTGTCGTGAGCCGCCTTGCCGGCGTCTCTCTGCCGCCGTTGTGTTAATTCGCTGGCTGGAGAGCCCTGCGAGCCGCCTCGGGCCTCGTTCCGTCTTGCGGAGCTGCTGCCTCACCTCTATCGCACACAGGCCGGCCATGGTCACCTCGACCTCTGTCGGATCCGCTTCGCCCCTGCCTGGCTTCCGCCTCCTAAGCGATCAGAGACGAGAGCATTGGTTTAGGTTATGGTGGAAATTCTGTTTTTATGTGGGACCAGGAAAAGAGTTGTTATCGCATTCATGGAAGTTGGATAAAAGGGCTGGTGTTGAATCGGCAATTCGTGAGAAGATTTTCAGTTAAAGGTCAGCGTCCCGACTAGGTGGACGTAGGATGAAATCTAGCTGATGTTGTAGCTCGTCAGCCATCGACAGCAAGAATTTTCTCTTGCTCCACCAGTTCAAACTACTTGTCAGCATGCACCACTAGTGGACTGTATTAGAACGCAATGGTCGCGGGCAGTTTTGCAGCTGGTGTGGAGATGTGCCGAGTATCGTTTGATCTGATGCTTGAGTTATAGTTATATCATTTGTTGGGCTGATTTCGAGCAGACTGCTTAATGTTGACCGGGCCATGCAAAATTGGGGAAGGGGCAATGGTGTGGTCGACTCAAATCTTATCACAATACAGATGCCAAATCATTATGAGTATCTTCAACTCGTCCGCAGTTGATTTCAACTCCACCTCAGTCATCATCAACCCGGCGACTGATATTTCCCAACAAATATATCAGGTGAAATCAATCCAATCAATTTTTATTGATACATTTTTTATTTCTTTAAAGAACAATTTCCCGACAAATATATCAAGAAAGGAACTCGGGGATCTTCGATCAGCTGGCCAGCTCCTACAACAAGGTGCTGGACTTGTGCAAAGAGGACATAGCCATATGGAGAGCAGCTGGATGCATTACTGAACTACCGGACTAGCTCCGCTGCTACCTAGTTTCTCTGTGCTGATATGTTGTAAGTGGGGTTGTGACCCTAGAGTGGCTTGTAATCACAGGGCTTCAGTCTAGCTCGCTTGGACTGTACCCAACATGTACTGATGTTTCTTCCCTCTAATAAAGATCGGCCAATAGGCCCTTCGAATAAAAAACAATTACTCTGGTTTGCAATATTTTTCAATGCAGGACAATTGTTCATTGCAAGAGCGATGGTCGTGCCATGGATATATAGCTCGCGCCATCATTATCATGCGCAAGCATCTGACCACGCCATATTGTGAGATTCAAGAACTTCAGGTCATTGGAGGGAAAAATAAACCCGGCCCCGGAGGCTACTGCACTATTGGTGAAAATTTAAAGGCTGTTAGAAAGTTTCCAGCTTAAATAGAAGGATTCCGGTTTAAAATCCGGTTCAAGGGAAATATGTCTCCCACAAAGCGCTGAAGCTCTCAATATCCGGTTTAAAATCCGGCTCAAGGGAAATCTGTCTCTCACGAAGGTTTGAAGCTCTCAATATCCGGGTTAAACTTCCGGTTCAAAAAGAATCTATCTCTCGCAAGTTCGAGTTCTCAGGAAAAATTAAAGGTTGCCAAAGAGAACTTGCTGCCATGATGCGCGGTTCAAACATGGGTATCCTGCCTTATTGGCTTATCATATCATTGGTCACTTGGGGGCTTCCTGCTCATTGAGTATAGCTATGACTACCCTCTTGATCCGGCTATCAAGCCCATATCATAAGAGCACAACTCTGGTTACTTCGGTAATCCGGTTATCAAGCCCATATCATAAGAGCACAGCTCTGGTTACTTTGGTAATCCGGCTATCAAGCCCAATATCATAAGAGCACAGCTCTGGTTACTTCGGTAACCCGGCTATCAAGCCCATATCATAAGAGCACAGCTCTGGTTACTTCGGTAATCCGGCTATCAAGCCCATATCATAGGAGCACAGCTCTGGTTACTTCGGTAATCCGGCTATCAAGCCCATATCATAAGAGCACAGCTCTGGTTACTTCGGTAATCCGACTATCAAGCCCATATCATAAGAGCATAGCTCTGGTTACTTCGGTAATCCGGCTATCATGCCCATATTATAAGAGCACAACTGTGGTTACTTCGGTAATCCGGCTATCAAGCCCATATTATAAGAGCATAGCTCTGATTGTTGGGGAACGTAGCAGAAAATCAAAATTTTCCTACGTGTCACCAAGATCTATCTATGGAGAGATTAGCAACGAGGGGAAGGAGAGTGCATCTACATACCCTTGTAGATCGCTATGCGGAAGAGTTCAAGAGAACGGGGTTGATGGAGTCATACTCTTCGTGATCCAAATCACCGATGATCCTAGTGCCGAACGGACGGCACCTCCGTGTTCAACACACGTACAGCCCGGTGACGTCTCCCATGCCTTGATCCAGCAAGGAGAGAGGGAGAGGTTGAGGAAGACTCCATCCAGCAGCAACACAACGGCGTGGTGGTGATGGAGGAGCGTGGCAATCCTGCAGGGCTTCGCCAAGCATCGCGAGATATGAGGAGAAAGGGAGGGAGGGCTGCACCAACAGGCAGAGATCAGATCGCGTGTATTGGGCAGCCCCTAGGCCTCATATATATAGGGGAAGGGGAGGAGGGTGCGCCCCCTCTAGGGTTCCCACCCGTAGAGGGGCGGCATCCCCAAACCCATCTATGGGTGGCGGCCACAAAGGGGAAGGAGAGGGAGGCGCAGGGAGTATGGGCCTTAGGGCCCATCTGCCCTTAGGGTTTGCCCCCTCTCCCCTTCTAGGCGCATGGGCCATGGTGGGAGGTGCCCTCGCCCACCTAGGGGCTGGTGCCTTCTCACACTTGGCCCATGTATGCCTCTGGGGCCCATGGCCCCCCCCGGTGGACCCCCGGACCCCTCCGGTGGTCCCGGTACATTACCGATAAACCCCGAAACTTTTCCGGTGACCAAAACAGGACTTCCCATATATAAATCTTTACCTCCGGACCATTCCGGAACTTCTCGTGACGTCCGGGATCTCATCCGGGACTCCGAACAACATTTGGTAACCACATACAAACTTCCTTTATAACCCTAGCGTCATCAAACCTTAAGTGTGTAGACCCTACGGGTTCGGGAGACATGCAGACATGACCGAGACGTTCTCCGGTCAATAACCAACAGCGGGATCTGGATACCCATGTTGGCTCCCACATGTTCCACGATGATCTCATCGGATGAACCACGATGTCAAGGACTTAATCAATCCCGTATACAATTCCCTTTGTCTAGCGGTATTGTACTTGCCCGAGATTCGATCGTCGGTATCCCGATACCTTGTTCAATCTCGTTACCGGCAAGTCTCTTTACTCGTTCCATAACACATCATCCCGTGATCAACTCCTTGGTCACATTGTGCACATTATGATGATGTCCTACCGAGTGGGCCCAGAGATACCTCTCCGTCACACGGAGTGACAAATCCCAGTCTCGATTCGTGCCAACCCAACAGACACTTTCGGAGATACCCGTAGTGTACCTTTATAGCCACCCAGTTACGTTGTGACGTTTGGCACACCCAAAGCACTCCTACGGTATCTGGGAGTTGCACAATCTCATGGTCTAAGGAAATGATACTTGACATTAAAAAAGCTTTAGCATACAAACTACACGATCTAGTGCTATGCTTAGGATTGGGTCTTGTCCATCACATCATTCTCCTAATGATGTGATCCCGTTATCAATGACATCCAATGTCCATGGTCAGGAAACCGTAACCATCTATTGATCAACGAGCTAGTCAACTAGAGGCTTACTAGGGACATGGTGTTGTCTATGTATCCACACATGTATCTGAGTTTCCTATCAATACAATTATAGCATGGATAATAAACGATTATCATGAACAAGGAAATATAATAATAATCAATTTATTATTGCCTCTAGGGCATATTTCCAACAGTCTCCCACTTGCACTAGAGTCAATAATCTAGTTCACATCGCCATGTGATTAACACTCACAGGTCACATCGCCATGTGACCAACATCCAAAGAGTTTACTAGAGTCAATAATCTAGTTCACATCACTATGTGATTAACACTCAATGAGTTCTGGGTTTGATCATGTTGCTTGTGAGAGAGGTTTTAGTCAACGGGTCTGAACCTTTCAGATCCGTGTGTGCTTTACAAATCTCTATGTCATCTCCTAGATGTAGCTACCACGTTCTATTTGGAGCTATTCCAAATAACTGTTCTACTTGGAGCTATTCTAAATTGTTGCTCCATTATACGTATCCGGTATCTCTACTCAGAGCTATCCGGATAGGTGTTAAGCTTGCATCGACGTAACCCTTTACGACGAACTCTTTTACCACCTCCATAATCGAGAAAATTCCTTAGTCCACTAGTTACTAAGGATAACTTTGACCGCTGTCATGTGATCCATACTTAGATCACTCTTGTACCCCTTGACTGACTCATGGCAAGGCACATTTCAGGTGCGGTACACAGCATAGCATACTGTAGAGCCTATGTCTTAAGCATAGGGGACGACCTTCGTCCTTTCTCTCTATTCTGCCGTGGTCGAGCTTTAAGTCTTAACTTCATACCTTACAACTCAGGCAAGAACTCCTTCTTTGACTGATCCATCTTGAACACCTTCAAGATCATGTCAAGGTATGTGCTCATTTGAAAGTACTATTAAGCGTTTTGATCTATCCTTATAGATCTTGATGCTCAATGTTCAAGTAGCTTAATCCAGGCTTTCCATTGAAAAACACCTTTTCCAAATAACCCTATATTGCTTCTAGAAATTCTACATCATTTCTGATCTACAATATGTCAACAACATATACTCATCAGAAATTCTATAGTGCTCCCACTCACTTCTTTGGAAATACAAGTTTCTCATAAACTTTGTATACACCCAAAATCTTTGATCATCTCATCAAAGCATACATTCCAACTCCGAGATGCTTACTCCAGTCCTTAGAAGGATTGCTGGAGCTTTGCATACTTATTAGCATCTTTCAGGATTGACAAAACCTTCCGGTTGTATCATATACAACCTTTCCTCAAGAAAATCGTCGAGGAAACAATGTTTTGACATCCTATCTGCAAGATTTCATAAATAATGCAGTAATCGCTAATATAATTCCAACAGACTCTTAGCATCGCTACGAGTGAGAAAGTCTCATCGTAGTCAACTCCTTGAACTTGTCGGAAAACATCTTAACGACAAGTCGAGCTTTTTAATGGTGACATTTACCATCATTGTCCGTCTTCCTTTTAAAATCCAGCTGCACTCAACAGCCTTATGACCATCGACCTGTTCTGTCAAAGTCTACACTTTGTTTCCATACATGGATCCTCTCTCGGATTTTATGGCCTCGAGCCATTTATCGGAATCCAGGCCCACCATGGCTTCTCCATAGCTCGTAGGTTCATTGTTGTCTAGCAACATGACTTCCAAGACAAGATTACGTACCACTCTGAAGTAGTATGCATCCTTGTCATCCCACAAGGTTTGGTAGTGACTTGATCTGAAGTTTCATGATCACTATCACAAGCTTCCACTTCAATTGGTGTAGGTGCCACAGGAACAACTCCCTGTGCCCTGCCACACGCTAGTTGAAGAGACGGTTCAATAACCTCATCAAGTCTCCACCATCCTCCCATTCAATTCTTTCGAGAGAAACTTTTCCTCGAGAAAGGACCCGATTCTAGAAACAATCTCTATTGCTTTCGGATCTGAATTAGGAGGTATACCCAACTGTTTTGGGTGTCCTATGAAGATGCATTTATCCGCTTTGGGTTCGAGCTTATCATCCTGAAACTTTTTCACATAAGCGTCGCAGCCCAAACTTTTAAGAAATGACAGATTAGGTTTTTCTAAACCAGAGTTCATACGGTGTCATCTCATCGGAATTACGTGGTGCCCTATTTAAAGTGAATGCGGTTGTCTCTAATGCCTAACCCATAAACTATCGTGGTAATTCGATAAGAGACATCATGGTATGCATCATATCCAATAGGGTGCAGTTATGATGTTCAGACACACCATCACACTACGGTGTTCCAGGCTGTATTAGTTGTGAAACAATTTCCACAATGTCTTAATTCTGTGCCAAACTCGTAATTCAGATATTCATCTCTATGATCATATCATAGATATTTTATCCTCTTGTCACGACGATCTGTCAACTTCACCCTGAAATTACTTGAACCTTTCAATAATTCAGACTCGTGATTCATCAAGTAAATATAGTCAACATCTACTCAAATCATCTGTGAAGTAAGAACATAATGATATCCACTACATGCCTCAGCACTCATTGGATTGCACACATCAAAATGTATTACTTCCAACAAGTTGCTTTCTAGTTCCATTTTACTGAAAACGAGGCTTTCAGTCATCTTGCCCATGTGGTATGATTTGCATGTCTCAAGTGATTCAAAATCAAGTGAGTCCAAACGGTCCATTTGCATGGAGTTTCTTCATGCATATACACCAATAGACATGGTTCGCATGTGTCAAACCTTTCAAAACAAGTGAGCCCAAAGATCCATCAACATGGAGCTTCTTCATGCGTTTTATACCGATATGACTTACGTGGCAGTGCCACAAGTAGGTGGTACTATCATTACTATCTTTTGGCATGAACATGTGTATCACTACGATCGAGATTCAATAAACCATTCATTTCAGGTGTAAGACCATTGAAGGTATTATTCAAATAAACAGAGTAACCATTATTCTCTTTAAATGAATAACCGCATTGCGATAGAATAACCCAATCATGTCTATGCTCAACGCAAACACCAATCTCGATGGTAGAGGGAGCGTGCGATGCTTGATCATATCAACATTGGAAACACTTCCAACACATATCGTCAGCTCACCTTTAGTTAGTCTCCGTTTATTCCGTAGCTTTTATTTCGAGTTACTAACACTTAGCAACCGAACCGGTATCTAATACCCTGGTGCTACTAGGAGTACTAGTAAAGTACACATCAACACAATATATATCCAATATACTTCTATCGACCTTGCCAGCCTTCTCATCTACCAAGTATCTAGGGTAATTCTGCTCCAGTGGCTGTTCCCCTTATTATAGAAGCACTTAGTCTCAGGTTTGGGTTCAACCTTGGGTTTCTTCACTAGAGCAGCAGCTGAATTGCCGTTTCATGAAGTATCCCTTCGTGTCCTTGCCCTTCTTGAAACTAGTGGTTTCACCAACCATCAACAATTGATGCTCCTTCTTGATCTCTACTTTTGTGGTGTCAAACATCGCGAATATCTCAAGGATCATCATATATGTCCCTGATATATTATAGTTCATCACAAAGCTCAAGCAGCTTGGTGGTAATGACTTCGGAGAAACATCACTATCTCATCTGGAAGATCAACTCCCACTCGATTCAAATGATTGTTGTACTCAGACAATCTGAGCACAAGCTCAACAATTGAGCTTTTCTCCCTTAGTTTGTAGGCTAAGAAAATCGTCGGAGGTCTTATACCTCTTGACGTGGGCATGAGCCTGAAATCCCAATTTCAGCCCTCGAAACATCTCATATGTTTCGCGACATTTCAAAATGTCTTCGGTGCCTCAACTCTAAACCGTTTAACTAAACTATCATGTAGTTATCAAAATGTGTATGTCAGATGTTCGCAACATCCACAGATGACGTTCGAGGTTCAGCACACTGAGCAGTGCATTAAGGACATAAGCCTTCTATGAAGCAATGAGGACAAACCTCAGTTTACGGACCTAGTCCGCATAATTACTACTATCAACTTTCAACTAAATTTTCTCTAGGAACATATCTAAACAGTAGAACTGAAGCGCGAGCTACGACATAATTTGCGAAGACCTTTTGACTATGTTCAGGATAATTAAGTTCATCTTATGAACTCCCACTCAGATAGACATCCCTCTAGTCATCTAAGTGATTACATGATCCGAGTCAACTAGGCCGTGTCCGATCATCATGTGAGACGGACTAGTCAACATCGGTGAACATCTTCATGCTGATCGTATCTACCATACGACTCATGCTCGACCTTTCGGTCTTCTGTGTTCCGAGGCCATGTATGTACACATGCTAGGCTCGTCAAGTCAACCTAAGTGTTTGCATGTGTAAATCTGTCTTACACCCGTTGTATGTGAATGTTGGAATCAAACACCCGATCATCACGTGGTGCTTTGAAACAACGAACTATCGCAACGGTGCACAGTTAGGGGGAACACCTTCTTGAAATTTTAATGAGGGATCATCTTATTTACTACCGTTGTTCTAAGCAAACAAGATGCATAAACATGATAAACATCACATGCAATCGAATAATAGTGACATGATATGGCCAATATCATATAGCTCCTTTGATCTCCATCTTGGGGCTCCATGATCATCTTGTCACCGGCATGACACCATGATCTCCATCATCATGATCTCTATCATCGTGTCTTCATGAAGTTGTCTCGTCAACTATCACTTCTACTACTATAGCTAACGGTTAGCAATAAAGTAAAGTAATTACATGACATTTATGTTGACACGCAGGTCATAAATAAATTAAGACAACTCCTATGGCTCCTGCCGGTTGTCATACTCATCGACATGCAAGTCATGATTCCTATTACAAGAACATGATCATCTCATACATCACATATATCATTCATCACATCCTTTTGGCCATATCACATCACATAGCATACTCTGCCAAAACAAGTTAGACGTCCTCTAATTGTTGTTTGCATGTTTTACGTGGCTGCTATGGGTTTCTAGCAAGAACGTTTCTTACCTACGCAAAACCACAACGTGATATGTCAATTGCTATTTACCCTTCATAAGGACCCTTTTCATCGAATCCGATCCGACTAAAGTGAGAGAGACAGACACCCGCCAGCCACCTTATGCAACTAGTGCATGTTTGTCGGTGGAACCAGTCTCACGTAAGAGTACGTGTAAGGTCGGTCCAGGCCGCTTCATCCCACGATGCCGCTGAATCAAGATAAGACTAGTAACGGCAAGATAATTGACAATATCGACGCCCACAACTACTTTGTGTTCTACTCGTGCATAGTAACTACGCATAGACCTAGCTCATGATGCCACTGTTGGGGAACGTAGCAGAAAATCAAAATTTTCCTACGTGTCACCAAGATCTATCTATGGAGAGACTAGCAACGAGGGGAAGGAGAGTGCATCTACATACCCTTGTAGATCGCTATGCGGAAGCGTTCAAGAGAACGGGGTTGATGGAGTCGTACTCGTCGTGATCCAAATCACCGATGATCCTAGTGCCGAACGGACGGCACCTCCGTGTTCAACACACGTACAGCCCGGTGACGTCTCCCATGCCTTGATCCAGCAAGGAGAGAGGGGGAGGTTGAGGAAGACTCCATCCAGCAGCAGCACAACGGCGTGGTGGTGATGGAGGAGCGTGGCAATCCTGCAGGGCTTCGCCAAGCACCGCGAGATATGAGGAGAAAGAGAGGGAGGGCTGCACCAACAGGCAGAGATCAGATCGCGTGTATTGGGCAGCCCCTAGGCCTCATATATAGGGGAAGGGGAGGAGGGTGCGCCCCCTCTAGGGTTCCCACCCCTAGAGGGGCGGCATCCCCAAACCCATCTATGGGTGGCGGCCACAAGGGGGGAGGAGAGGGAGGCGCAGGGAGTATGGGCCTTAGGGCCCATCTGCCCTTAGGGTTTGCCCCCTCTCCCCTTCTAGGCGCATGGGCCATGGTGGGAGGCGCCCTAGCCCACCTAGGGGCTGGTGGCTTCTCACACTTGGCCCATGTATGCCTCTGGGGCCCATGCCCCCCCGGTGGACCCCCGGACCCCTCCGGTGGTCCCGGTACATTACCGATAAACCCCGAAACTTTTCCGGTGACCAAAACAGGACTTCCCATATATAAATCTTTACCTCCGGACCATTCCGGAACTTCTCGTGACGTCCGGGATCTCATCCGGGACTTCGAACAACATTCGGTAACCACATACAAACTTCCTTTATAACCCTAGCGTCATCAAACCTTAAGTGTGTAGACCCTACGGGTTCGGGAGACATGCAGACATGACCGAGACGTTCTCCGGTCAATAACCAACAGCGGGATCTGGATACCCATGTTGGCTCCCACATGTTCCACGATGATCTCATCGGATGAACCACGATGTCAAGGACTTAATCAATCCCGTATACAATTCCCTTTGTCTAGCGGTATTGTACTTGCCCGAGATTCGATCGTCGGTATCCCGATACCTTGTTCAATCTCGTTACCGGCAAGTCTCTTTACTCGTTCCGTAACACATCATCCCGTGATCAACTCCTTGGTCACATTGTGCACATTATGATGATGTCCTACCGAGTGGGCCCAGAGATACCTCTCCGTTACACGGAGTGACAAATCCCAGTCTCGATTCGTGCCAACCCAACAGACACTTTCGGAGATACCTGTAGTGTACCTTTATAGCCACCCAGTTACGTTGTGACGTTTGGCACACCCAAAGCACTCCTACGGTATCCGGGAGTTGCACAATCTCATGGTCTAAGGAAATGATACTTGACATTAGAAAAGCTTTAGCATACGAACTACACGATCTAGTGCTATGCTTAGGATTGGGTCTTGTCCATCACATCATTCTCCTAATGATGTGATCCCAGTTATCAATGACATCCAATGTCCATGGTCAGGAAACCGTAACCATCTATTGATCAACGAGCTAGTCAACTAGAGGCTTACTAGGGACATGGTGTTGTCTATGTATCCACACATGTATCTGAGTTTCCTATCAATACAATTATAGCATGGATAATAAACGATTATCATGAACAAGGAAATATAATAATAATCAATTTATTATTGCCTCTAGGGCATATTTCCAATAGTCTCCCACTTGCACTAGAGTCAATAATCTAGTTCACATCGCCATGTGATTAACACTCACAGGTCACATCGCCATGTGACCAACATCCAAAGAGTTTACTAGAGTCAATAATCTAGTTCACATCACTATGTGATTAACACTCAATGAGTTCTGGGTTTGATCATGTTGCTTGTGAGAGAGGTTTTAGTCAACGGGTCTGAACCTTTCAGATCCGTGTGTGCAACATCATTTTTACTAGCCTTATTGAAGATCCGACTCATCACATCATAATGAGTCGGCCCTTGGGGGCTACCAATTGCTCCTGTCAAAAATTTAAGGTACACAAGCTTTAATCCATTATATTGAAAGGTTTATTGCTCAGTTGGTAGAGTATAAAGCTCTTAACCTTGTGGACGTGGGTTCGAGCCCTATGGTGAGGGTTACATCATATGACATTATTTTTAATAAAGTATATATAAAGTCCCAGCTCAGTATTATCTTACTAAGCCGGCCCTTGGGGGCTACACGTTGCTGCTCGAATCTACATGATCATACATACAAAGTCCCTGCTCATTATTGCAAAATGACCCGGCCCTTGGGGGCTACAGTAGTTGAAGTTTTATGGGCATCAGGCAATTACAAGTCCCAGGTTGCTGCAAGCATGACAACCCGGCACTTGCGGGCTACACATGTGGAATATTCAGTTTTGACTAGTGACTGAGATGAACAATCTGGATTTCTTCAAAGGTTGCAACATTTATATTGAAGCAAGTCTTAAGCTATCACTATGTTCTTCTCTTAAGACTTGGGGGCTATAAGTAATATGGATATAAGGGAGAAAAAACTTTAAATTCTCAGTTTTCAAGCAAACCAGATTGACCCCGTGTCGGTAACAATTATGACTCGGCATCATCTATTTATAACTCGGCAATTTTGGTATCATAAATTGGCAAGATCTACATCTTCAAGCCGACTAAAAATCAGATGAGTATTTCAAACACCAATATTTTTTAAGCATTAGGAGCTGAATCAAATGAATTATTCTTCATAATATTTCTGTGAGAAGCCAATGTCAGCAAATTGATTATGAAGTTGGTCTATTGACCCAGACTTTCCAGAAGGAGGAAATAATAAGGACTTAAGGGTGATTAGATACCGGCTTACAAGAACTATTAACCGGGAGCACAAACCTGTCAAATTTGTTCTTGTGTTTGTTTTGCAGGATAAGTTTACCATGGATAAATCCAAGCTAAACTGGGGGCTAATGTCGGGGATATACCCCGTGGTATGACTCGGCTGGATGTATGACCCGATCAGACTTGGAGACTCACTAGTAACCCGCCCTAACTTGACGACTCACGAAGTGACCCGCCCGGATCTCTCCACTCACTGATGACCCGGCTGGGCCTGGTGACTCATTGGTAACCTGGCAGGCGGGTCAGAGGTGCAACAAGACCCGGTGGCCAAATGGGCAGTTCATGGCGAGTCCGGCTCTAGCTATGGTGGGCCGGCTTATGAGAAAAGGCATAAGGAATATTCCCTTACAAAGGAAGCAAGACTAGGACTCCACTTGTAATAGAGTAATCCTAATCCTAATAGGACTAGTCATGTAAGCCGCCCCTTCAACATATATAAGGAGGGGCAGGGCACCCTAAGAGGGGGAGATTGGACAAGTTAGGTTTAGACAGACAAGTCAATAGCTCTCGAAATAGAGCACCCCTGTAATGGTGATCATCATCATCAATATCAATGAAGCAGGATGTAGGCTTTTACCTCCACCGTGAGGGGCCGAACCTGGGTAAAACCTCGCGTCTCTCGGTTCCGACCAACCCCGTTCAAGCTACCACATAGATGTGTTGGCCTCACGACTAAGTCCTCACACTAGGACATCTGTCGTGACAATTTGTAACGCCCTCTATGTGGCTATATCTCCCATGTGTCGAAGCACGACTTAGAGGCATAACCGCATTGAAAGCAATGTCGCAAGTGAGGTAATCTTCACACAACCCATGTAATACATAAGGGAAAGAGATACATAGTTGGATTACAATCGACACTTCACACAATTACATGAATAAAGCATTACATCAACCAGATACAATCAAGGTCCGACTACAGAACCAAAATAAAAGAAGACTACCCCAAAAGCTACACAGATCCCCGATCGACCCCAACTGGGCTCCACTACTGATCAACTAGAACGAAACAATACAAAGGACAAGATCTTCATCGAGATCCTCCTTGAGCTTGGTTGCGTCACCTGCTCGGTAACATCGGCACCTGCAAACTGGTTTTGGAAGTATCTGTGAGTCACGGGGACTCAGCAATCTCACACCCACGCGATCAAGACTATTTAAGCTTATGGGTAAGGCAAAAGGTATGAGGTGGAGCTGCAGCAAGCGACTAGCATATATGGTGGTTAACATACGCAAAAGAGAGCGAGACGAGAAGGAAAAAGCACGGTCAAACAACTATGATCAAGAAGTGATCCTAGAACAACCTACGTCAAGCATTACTCCAACACCGTGTTCACTTCCCGGACTCCGCCGAGAAGAGACCATCACGGTTACACACGCGGTTGATGTATTTTAATTAAGGTCAACTTCAGGTTTTCTACAACCGGACATTAACAAATTATCATCTACCCACAACCGCGGGCACCGCTTTCGAAAGTTCAAATCCCTGCAGGGGAGTCCCAACTTAGCCCATCACAAGCTCTCACGGTCAACGAAGGATATTCCTTCTAGCGGGAAGACCCGATGAGGCTCAGAATCCCGGTTACAAGACATCCTCGACAATGGTAAAACAAGTCCAGCAAGACCACCCGCTGTGCCGACAAATCCCGATAGGAGCTGCACATATCTCGTTCTCAGGGCACACCGGATAAGCTAAGCGTACGGGAGCCAACGTAACCCAAGTTGCCAAGGGACGGCCCCGCACGGTGCTCTGGGTTGGACCAACACTTAGAGAAGCACTGGCCCGGGGGGTTAAAATAAGATGACCCTTGGGCTGGCCGACCCAAGGGAAAGAAAAAGGCTAGGTGGCAAATGGTAAAACCAATGTTGGGCCTTGCTGGAGGAGTTTTATTCAAGGCGAACTGTCAAGGGGTTCCCATTATAACCCAACCGCGTAAGGAACGCAAAATCCGGGAACATAACACCGATATGACGGAAACTAGGGCGGCAAGAGTGGAACAAAACACCAGACATAAGGTCGAGCCTTGCACCCTTTACCAAGTATATAGATGCATTAATTAGATAAGAGATATTGGGATATCCCAACAAGTAAACATGTTCCAACAAGGAACAACATCTCCATGTTCCAACAAGGAACAAACTTCAATCTTCACCTGCAACTAACAACGCTATAAGAGGGGCTGAGCAAAGCGGTAACATAGCCAAACAACTGTTTGCTAGGACAAGGTGGGTTAGAGGTTTGGCTTAACAATATGGGAGGCATGATAAGCAAGTGGTAGGCATCGCAGCATAGGCATAGCAAAAGAGTGAGCAACTAGCAAGCAAAGATAGAAGTGATTTCAAGGGTACGGTCATCTTGCCTGAGATCCCGCAAGGAAGAAGAATGAGTCCATGAAGAAGACACACGAACGTAGTCAACGGATCCTCACAAACACAACGTTACCGGAACCAACCCGAAGAAATAACACCGGAAAGGAGCAAACAACATAGTAAACAACCATCGCATAATCATGGCACGATGCGTAAACAAGTATGATGCATGTCCGGTTTAACGAGGCATGGCATGGCAAAATGCACAAACAACCCTACAAATTAAGTGGAGCTCAATATGCAACTCCGTTGCATATTGACGAAACACCACATGACTTATTTAGTTCGATCTTGTTTATGTACCCAACAATATTAAATGTTGTTAAACATGGCAAGAGGGTGAAGCAAAGTAAAACTACCTATCTAGTCAAGTTTAAATGAGGCCGGAAGCAACGAACAACAATTCCGGTAAATCCCCATATGCATATATTAGGTTCAGTATTGTTCTGCCCTAAACACAATTTTAGGGTTGTTAAACATGCAAAACAAGTACACCATGTTAAACTAGGCATTTTTCACCCCATTTACATATGAAGATTATTAAATTTGGAGCTACGGTTATTTAGTTATGAATTAAATCATATTAACATGGCAATAGGCAAAATATATGCAAACATCATTTTAAACATGTTAAACATGGATGAAAGTTGCAAATTATGAAACTAGACAAAATTCTCAGGTTTCATATATAACTTATTTTAATCCGATGCACAGTTAATTAGATATTAAATGTATGAAGTGCAAGGGTTTTCCTGTAAAACTGTAATACCCTGGAAAATAGACAAAATCACAGATCTAAAAAAACTACACTGGGCCGAAACAGAGGCTAGCCCAACATGCACTGGGTAGAGGGACTGGAGGGGAACTGCTCACTTCGGCCCAAGGCCCAGGTCGGGGAGCAGAGGCAGGCCAGTCGCTGGGCCTTGAGGAGGGGCGCGGTCCACTTGCGGACGTGGCGCAGTCAACGCGGGCGTTCGACCTCGTCCTCCTCCTCTCGAACAGAGGTAGCACGGGAATCAGGGACGAGCGCTCCTGCTCGATGAAGAGGAAGCAGAAGTCAGCGGCAGGTTCAGCAGGGACGGGGACGACGCTCCGGCGACGGGCGGCGCGGGCCTTGGAGATCTGGCACGGGAGGTCACGCACGCGAGTCAGGGGCGAGTGATGCAGGAGGTCGGGGTCAGCGCGGGCTAGGTGCGGATGCGGCGACGAGGACCTGCCGGATCCCGCGGGGCGGCAGGAGCGCGGGGACGGCAGAGCTCCGGCGGAGGTTGGAGCTCCAGGCGGCGGAGGGGGCACGGCAGCGTGATGCAGGCCCTCGAGCGCGTTCGGCTTCGGACGAGCAGGCGAAGCAGGGGAGCGGCTTCCAGGAAGACGAGTGGTGGCGGCGTTGGCACTTCCGGCAACGGCAGACGGCAGGACCACCACCAGAGGCGGCGCGAGGTCGAGGGGAACCGATTCCCGGCGGTGGGAGGTGGATCCGGTCCCCGGAGATGGGTCTAGATGGTGCCGGATGAGCTCGAGCTTCGGGCTCCATGGCGTCGTTGTTCCTGTCGACAAGAGGAGAAAGGCAGGGGTCAAAGAGGGGAATGGAGAGCAGAGGGAAGGGGAAGCAGAGAGAAGAGGGAGAGGCCTGGCTGGAGTCCGGTTGCCTACTCCGGCGAGGAGCTGCAGGCGCAAAGAGGAGTTCGGGCAGGGGAATCAGGTGCCGGTGATTGGATGGGGAAAACGAGGGAGGCAGACGCTGTGATAGGTGGATCGAGAGGAGTGACTGGTTGGGTGGAGAAGGATCGGGAGGGGATCCCGAGAGGATTTGGTGGAGTGGCGGCGCAGAATAGGAAGGATGGGACAGCTCCCTACGTTTTAGGGTTGGACCTCTTATATACGTTGGTGGGATTGGTTAGGGGCTAACGGATCCGTCCGATCGTAAACGGACGATTGAGAATAAAAGGGCAGAGGAGTCCAAATAAGAAAACGGTGATATTTTGCAGATGTTAGGGGATGATCTGGACCCAACGGTGACGACTCCCCGGGTCGGGTTCGGGAAAACTTCCGGACGCACGCGAGGGGTTCGATGCACTGTGTAAAGAGGGTTTCGGGGCCTGGGGGTTGGTAGCGGGCTGTGCAGAAAGCTTTGGACCGAGAGAAGAGAAGTGTGAGAGAGAGTGCCCGGAAGCAATTTCCGGAGACCAAAAACGTCCGACGTTAGACCGGCTATAATGCCGCTATAGTTATCCGTTGGGGCATCAAATGAACTCCGAATGCGATGAAACTTGGCAGGCGGCCTACCTACAACATAACAACATCGCATGCCAACTTTCAACCCATACCGAGAACATTTTCCGGCCACTTATAAAATAATATTTCGGACATGCTGCGGGTGCCTGCAAGTGTGTCTGGACTCAGAACGGACAACGGGCGGAACTGGGGGAACCTGGACGGATGCAAGTTTCGAAAACATGATGATAATATGCACATGATGACATGACAAAGATGCAACACGCAAGCGAATGACATGGAAAAGACAATGAATAACTGGAGGACACCTGGCACATCGGTCTCGGGGCGTTACAACACTCCACCACTACGAGAGGATCTCGTCCCGAGATCTAGAATGACAACGGAAGAGAAAGAGAAGAGGTAAGACTAAGTTGCTTATTGACAATTGAGTGGAACCAAAGAACCTTGAAAGGTTGAACAAATTGAAAGAAAGAATGTAACGAAGTTGAACATATGAAAGTCTCCAACAAGTTCTATAGCTAAAAGATGGAGGAGAATCGCTCAACTAGTGAGCATGTGCCCAGATTGTCTGAGTACAACAATCGCTTGAATCAAGTGGGAGTTAATCTTCCAGATAAGATAGTGATTGACAGAATTCTCTAGTCACCATCACCAAGTTAGTAGAACTTCGTGATGAACTATGATATGCAAGGGATAACGGAAACGATTCCCAAGCTCTTCGTAATGTGGAAATTGACGAAGGTAGAAATCGAGAAAAACATCAAGTGTTGATGGTAGACAAGACCACTAGTTTCAAGAAAAGGGCAGAGGGAAGAAGGGGAACTTCAAGAAGAACAGCAAGCAAGTTGCTGCTCAAGTGAAGAAGCCCAAGTCTGGTCCTAAGCCTGAGACTAAGTGTTTCTACTACAAAGGGACTGGTCACTGGAAGCGGAACTACCCCAAGTGATTGGCAGAAAAGAAGGATGGCAAAGTGAACATAAGTATATTTGATATACATGTTATTGATGTGTACTTTATTGGTGTTTATAGCAACCCCTCAGTATTTGATACTAGTTCAGTTGCTAAGATTAGTAACTCGAAACGGGAGTTGCAGAATAAACAGAGACTAGTTAAGGGTGAAGTGACGATGTGTGTTGGAAGTGGTTCCAAGATTGATATGATCATCATCGCACACTCCCTATACTTTCGGGATTAGTGTTGAACCTGAATAAGTGTTATTTGGTGTTTGCTTTAAGCATGGATATGATTTGATCATGTTTATTTTAATACGGTTATTCATTTAAGTAAGAGAATAAATTGTTGTTCTGTTTACATGAATAAAACCTTATATGGTTACACACCCAATGAAAATAGTTCGTTGGATCTCGATCGTAGTGATACACATAATCATAATATTGAAACCAAAAGATGCAAAGTTAATAATGATAGTGCAACTTATTTGTAGCACTGCCGTTTAGGTCATATTGGTGTAAAGCGCATGAAGAAACTCCATGCTGATGGGATTTTGGAATCACTTGATTATGAATCACTTGATGCTTGCGAACCATGCCTCATGGGCAAGATGACTAAGACTCCGTTCTCCGGAGCGAGCAACTGACTTATTGGAAATAATACATACTGATGTATGCGGTCCGATGAGTGTTAAGGCTCACGGCAAGTATCGTTATTTTCTGAACTTCACAGATGATTTGAGCATATATGGGTATATCTACTTGATGAAACATAAGTCTGAAACATTTGAAAAGTTCAAAGAATTTCAGAGTGAAGTGGAAAATCATCGTGACAAGAAAATAATGTTTCTACGATCTGACCGCGGAGACAAATATTTGAGCTACGAGTTTGGTCTTCAATTAAAACAATGTGGAATAGTTTCACAAACTCATGCCGCATGGAACACCACAGCATAATGGTGTGTCCGAATGTCATAACCGTACTTTATTGGATATAGTGCAATCTATGATTTCTCTTACCGATCTATCACTATCGTTTTGGGGTTATGCATTAGAGACAGCTGCATTCACGTTAAATAGGGCACCATCCAAGTCCGTTGAGACGACACAATCTGAACTATGGTTTGGCAAGAAACCAAAGTTGTCGTTTCTTAAAGTTTGGGACTGCGATGCTTATGTGAAAAAGTTTCAACATGATAAGCTCGAACCCAAATCGGAGAAGTAAATCTTCATAGGATATCCAAAGGAAACTATTGGATACACCTTCTATCATAGATCCGAAGGCAAGACTTTTGTTGCTAAATTCGGAAACTTTCTGGAGAAGGAGTTTCTCTCGAAAGAAGTGAGTGGGAGGAAAGTAGAACTTGACGAGGTAACTGTACCTACTCCCTTATTGGAAAGTAGTACATCACAGAAAACTGTTTCTGCGACACCTACACCAGTTAGCGAGGAAGCTAATGATGATGATCATGAAACTTCAGAACAAGATACTACTGAACCTCATAGATCAACCAGAGTAAGATCCACGCCAGAGTGGTACGGTAATCCTGTTCTGGAAGTCATGCTACTAGATCATGATGAACCTACGAACTATGAAGAAGCGATGGTGAGCCCAGATTCCGCAAAGTGGCTTGAAGCCATGAAATCTGAGATGGGATCCATGTATGAGAACAAAGTATCGACTTTGGTTGACTTGCCCGATGATCGGCAAGCAATTGAGAATAAATGGATCTTCAAGAAGAAGACTGACGCTGACGGTAATATTACTGTCTACAAAGCTTGACTTGTCGCGAAAGGTTTTCGGCAAGTTCAAGGGATTGACTATGATGAGACCTTCTCACCCGTAGCGATGCTTAAGTCTGTCCGAATCATGTTAGCAATTGTCGCATTTTATGAAATCTGGCAAATGGATAAACAGAACTGCATTCCTTAATGGATTTACTAAAGAAGAGTTGTATACGATGCAACTAGAAGGTTTTGTCGATCCTAAAGGTGTTAACTAAATATGCAAGCTCCAGCGATCCATCTATGGACTGGTGCAAGAATCTCGGAGTTGGAATATACGCTTTGATAAGTTGATCAAAGCATACAGTTTTATACAGACTTGCGGTGAAGCCTGTATTTACAAGAAAGTGAGTGGGAGCACTACATCATTTTTGATAAGTATATGTGTATGACATATTATTGATCGGAAATAATGTAGAATTATTCTGCAAAGCATAAAGGAGTGTTTGAAAGGAGTTTTTCAAAGAAAGACTTCGGTAAAGCTGCTTACATATTGATCTTCAAGATCTATAGAGATAGATCAAGACACTTGATAAGTTTTTTCAATGAGTACATACCTTGACAAGATTTTGAAGTAGTTCAAAATGGAGCAGTCAAAGAAAGAGTTCTTGCCTATATTACAAGGTGTGAAGTTGAGTAAGACTCAAAGCCCGACCACGGCAGAAGATAGAAAGAGAATGAAAGTCATTCCCTATGCCTTGGCCATAGGTTCTATAAAGTATGTCATGCTGTGTACCAGATCTATTGTATACCCTGCACTGATTTGGCAAGGGAGTACAATAGTGATCTAGGAGTAGATCACTCGACAACGGTCAAAATTATCCTAAGGGGAATAAGGAAATATTTCTCAATTATGGAGGTGACAAAAAGGTTCGTCGTAAAAAAGTTACGTCGATGCAAGTTTTGACACAGATCTGGATGACTCTAAGTCTCGATCTAGATACATATTGAAAGTGGGAGCAATAAGCTAGAGTAGCTCCGTGCAGAGCATTGTTGACATAGAAATTCGCAAAATACTTACGGATCTGAATGTGGCAGACCCGTTGACTAAAATTATCTCACAAGCAAAACATGATCACACCTTAGTACTCTTTGGGTGTTAATCACATAGCGATGTGAACTAGATTACTGACTCTAGTAAACCCTTTTGGGTGTTGATCACATATCGATGTGAACTATGGGTGTTAATCACATGGTGATGTGAAATATTGCTGTTAAATCACATGGCGATGTGAACTAGATTATTGACTCTAGTGCAAGTGGGAGACTGAAGGAAATATGCCCTAGAGGCAATAATAAAGTTATTATTTATTTCCTTATATCATGATAAATGTTTATTATTCATGCTAGAATTGTATTAACCGAAAACATAATACATGTGTGAATACATAGACAAACAGAGTGTCACTAGTATGCCTCTACTTGACTAGCTCGTTAATCAAAGATGGTTATGTTTCCTAACCATGAACAAAGAGTTGTTATTTGATTAACGAGGTCACATCATTAGTTGAATGATCTGATTGACATGGCCCATTCCATTAGCTTAGCACCCGATCGTTTAGTATGTTGCTATTGCTTTCTTCATGACTTATACATGTTCCTATGACTATGAGATTATGCAACTCCCGTTTGCCGGAGGAACACTTTGGGTGCTACCAAACGTCACAACGTAACTGGGTGATTATAAAGGAGCATTACAGGTGTCTCCAAAGGTACATGTTGGGTTGCTGTATTTCGAGATTAGGATTTGTCACTCCGATTGTCGGAGAGGTATCTCTGGGCCCTCTCGGTAATGCACATCACATAAGCCTTGCAAGCATTACAACTAATATGTTAGTTGTGAGATGATGTATTACAGAACAAGAAAAGAGACTTGCCGGTAACAAGATTGAACTAGGTATTGAGATACCGACGATCGAATCTCGGCCAAGTAACATACCGATGACAAAGGGAACAACGTATGTTGTTATGCGGTCTGACCGATAAAGATCTTCGTAGAATATGTAGGAGCCAATATGGGCATCTAGGTCCCGCTATTGGTTATTGACCGGAGACGTGTCTCGATCATGTCTACATTGTTCTCGAACCCGTAGGGTCCGCACGCTTAAGGTTTCGATGACAGTTATATTATGAGTTTATGCATTTTGTTGTACCGAAGTTAGTTCGGAGTCCCGGATGTGATCACGGACATGACGAGGAGTCTCGAAATGGTCGAGACATAAAGATTGATATATTGGAAGCCTATGTTTGGATATCGGAAGTGTTCCGGGTGAAATCGAGATTTTATCGGAGTACCGGGAGGTTACCGGAACCCCCCGGGAGCTATATGGGCCTTAGTGGGCTTTAGTGGAAAGGAGAAAGGGGCAGCCCAAGGTGGGCCGCGCGCCTCCCCCCTCCCCTAGTCCTATTAGGACAAGGAGAGGTGGCCGGCCCCCCTTTCTCTCTTTCCCCCTCGGGGAATCCTATTCCAACTAGGATTGGGGGGGGGGGAGTCCTACTCCCGGTAGGAGTGGGACTCCTCCTGCGCCCTCCTCCTGGCCGGCCGCCCCCTCCCCCTTGGATCCTTTATATACGGGGGCAGGGGGCACCTCTAAACACACAAGTTGATCCTTGAGATCGTTCCTTAGCCGTGTGCGGTGCCCCCTGCCACCATATTCCACCTCGATCATATTGTAGCGGTGCTTAGGCGAAGCCCTGCGACGGTAGAACATCAAGATCGTCACCACGCTGTCGTGCTGACGAAACTCCTTCCCGATGCTTTGCTGGATCGGAGCTCGGGGATCGTCATCGAGCTGTACGTGTGCTAAGAACTCGGAGGTGCCGGAGTAACGGTGCTTGGATCGGTCGGATCGGGGAGACGTACGACTACTTCCTCTACGTTGTGTCAACGCTTCCGCAGTCGGTCTGCATGGGTACGTAGACAACACTCTCGCCTCTCATTGCTATGCATCTCCATGATCTTGCGTGTGCGTAGGAAAATTTTGAAATTACTATGTTCCCCAACAGTGGCATCCGAGCCTAGGTTTTATGGTTTGATGTTATATGCACGAGTAGAACACAAGTGAGTTGTGGGCGATATAAGTCATACTGCCTACCAGCATGTCATACTTTGGTTCGGCGGCATTGTTGGACGAGACGACCCGGACCAACATTACGCGTACGCTTATGCGAGACCGGTTCTCCCGACGTGCTTTGCACATAGGTGGCTTGCGGTCGACAATCTCTCCAACTTTAGTTGAACCAAGTGTGGCTACGCCCGGTCCTTGCGAAGGTTAAAACGGAGTCAAATTGACAAACTATCGTTGTGGTTTTGATGCGTAGGTGAGATTGGTTCTTACTTAAGCCCGTAGCAGCCACGTAAAACTTGCAACAACAAAGTAGAGGACGTCTAACTTGTTTTTGCAGGGCATGTTGTGATGTGATATGGCCAAGACTTGATGCTAAATTTTATTGTATGAGATGATCATGTTTTGTAACCGAGTTATCGGCAACTGGCAGGAGCCATATGGTTGTCGCTTTATTGTATGTAATGCAATCGCGATGTAATGCTTTACTTTATTACTAAGCGGTAGTGATAGTCGTGGAAGCATAAGATTGGCGAGACGACAACGATGCTACGATGGAGATCAAGGTGTCACGCCGGTGACGATGGTGATCATGACGGTGCTTCGGAGATGGAGATCACAGGCACAAGATGATGATGGCCATATCATATCACTTATATTGATTGCATGTCATGTTTATCTTTTAATGCATCTTATCTTGCTTTGATTGACGGTAGCATTATAAGATGATCTCTCACTAAATTATCAAGAAGTGTTCTCCCTGAGTATGCACCGTTGCGAAAGTTCTTCGTGCTGAGACACCACGTGATGATCGGGTGTGATAGGCTCTACGTTCAAATACAACGGGTGCAAAACAGTTGCACACGCGGAATACTCAGGTTATACTTGACGAGCCAAGCATATACAGATATGGCCTCGGAACACGGAGACCGAAAGGTCGAGCGTGAATCATATAGTAGATATGATCAACATAGTGATGTTCACCAATGAAACTGCTCCATCTCACGTGATGATCGGACATGGTTTAGTTGATTTGGATCACGTGATCACTTAGAGGATTAGAGGGATGTCTATCTAAGTGGGAGTTCTTAAGTAATATGATTAATTGAACTTAAATTTATCATGAACTTAGTCCTGGTAGTATTTTGCAAATTATTTTATAGATCAATAGCTCGCGTTGTTGCTTCCCTATGTTTATTTTGATATGTTCCTAGAGAAAATTGTGTTGAAAGATGTTAGTAGCAATGATGCGGATTGGATCCGTGATCTGAGGTTTATCCACATTGCTGCACAGAAGAATTATGTCCTTGATGCACCGCTAGGTGACGGACCTATTGCAGGAGCAGATGCAGACGTTATGAACGTTTGGCTAGCCCAATATGATGACTACTTGATAGTTTAGTGCACCATGCTTAATGGCTTAGAATCGGGACTTCAAAGACGTTTTGAACGTCATGTTCCAAGAGTTGAAGTTAATATTTCAAGCAAATACCCGAGTTGAGACATATGAAAGTCTCCAACAAGTTCTATAGCTAAAAGATGGAGGAGAATCGCTCAACTAGTGAGCATGTGCCCAGATTGTCTGAGTACAACAATCGCTTGAATCAAGTGGGAGTTAATCTTCCAGATAAGATAGTGATTGACAGAATTCTCTAGTCACCATCACCAAGTTAGTAGAACTTCGTGATGAACTATGATATGCAAGGGATAACGGAAACGATTCCCAAGCTCTTCGTAATGCGGAAATTGATGAAGGTAGAAATCAAGAAAAACATCAAGTGTTGATGGTAGACAAGACCACTAGTTTCAAGAAAAGGGCAGAGGGAAGAAGGGGAACTTCAAGAAGAAAAGCAAGCAAGTTGCTGCTCAAGTGAAGAAGCCCAAGTCTGGTCCTAAGCCTGAGACTAAGTGTTTCTACTGCAAAGGGACTGGTCACTGGAAGCGGAACTACCCCAAGTGATTGGCAGAAAAGAAGGATGGCAAAGTGAACATAAGTATATTTGATATACATGTTATTGATGTGTACTTTACTAGTGTTTATAGCAACCCCTCAGTATTTGATACTAGTTCAGTTGCTAAGATTAGTAACTCGAAACGGGAGTTGCAGAATAAACAGAGACTAGTTAAGGGTGAAGTGACGATGTGTGTTGGAAGTGGTTCCAAGATTGATATGATCATCATCGCACACTCCCTATACTTTCGGGATTAGTGTTGAACCTGAATAAGTGTTATTTGGTGTTTGCGTTAAGCATGAATATGATTTGATCATGTTTATTGTAATACGGTTATTCATTTAAGTAAGAGAATAAATTGTTGTTCTGTTTACATGAATAAAACCTTATATGGTTACACACCCAATGAAAATAGTTCGTTGGATCTCGATCGTAGTGATACACATAATCATAATATTGAAACCAAAAGATGCAAAGTTAATAATGATAGTGCAACTTATTTGTAGCACTGCCGTTTAGGTCATATTGGTGTAAAGCGCATGAAGAAACTCCATGCTGATGGGATTTTGGAATCACTTGATTATGAATCACTTGATGCTTGCGAACCATGCCTCATGGGCAAGATGACTAAGACTCCGTTCTCCGGAGCGAGCAACTGACTTATTGGAAATAATACATACTGATGTATGCGGTCCGATGAGTGTTAAGGCTCACGGCAAGTATCGTTATTTTCTGAACTTCACAGATGATTTGAGCAGATATGGGTATATCTGCTTGATGAAACATAAGTCTGAAACATTTGAAAAGTTCAAAGAATTTTAGAGTGAAGTGGAAAATCATCGTGACAAGAAAATAATGTTTCTACGATCTGATCGCGGAGACAAATATTTGAGTTACGAGTTTGGTCTTCAATTAAAACAATGTGGAATAGTTTCACAAACTCATGCCACATGGAACACCACAGCATAATGGTGTGTCCGAATGTCATAACCGTACTTTATTGGATATAGTGCAATCTATGATGTCTCTTACTGATCTACCACTATCATTTTGGGGTTATGCATTAGAGACAGCTGCATTCACGTTAAATAGGGCACCATCTAAGTCCGTTGAGACGACACAATCTGAACTATGGTTTGGCAAGAAACCAAAGTTGTCGTTTCTTAAAGTTTGGGACTGCGATGCTTATGTGAAAAAGTTTCAACATGATAAGCTCGAACCCAAATCGGAGAAGTAAATCTTCATAGGATATCCAAAGGAAACTATTGGATACACCTTCTATCATAGATCCGAAGGCAAGACTTTTGTTGCTAAATTCGGAAACTTTCTGGAGAAGGAGTTTCTCTCGAAAGAAGTGAGTGGGAGGAAAGTAGAACTTGACGAGGTAACTGTACCTACTCCCTTATTGGAAAGTAGTACATCACAGAAAACTGTTTCTGCGACACCTACACCAGTTAGCGAGGAAGCTAATGATGATGATCATGAAACTTCAGAACAAGATACTACTGAACCTCGTAGATCAACCAGAGTAAGATCCACGCCAGAGTGGTACGGTAATCCTGTTCTGGAAGTCATGCTACTAGATCATGATGAACCTACGAACTATGAAGAAGCGATGGTGAGCCCAGATTCCGCAAAGTGGCTTGAAGCCATGAAATCTGAGATGGGATCCATGTATGAGAACAAAGTATCGACTTTGGTTGACTTGCCCGATGATCGGCAAGCAATTGAGAATAAATGGATCTTCAAGAAGAAGACTGACGCTGACGGTAATATTACTGTCTACAAAGCTTGACTTGTCGCGAAAGGTTTTCGGCAAGTTCAAGGGATTGACTACGATGAGACCTTCTCACCCGTAGCGATGCTTAAGTCTGTCCGAATCATGTTAGCAATTGTCGCATTTTATGAAATCTGGCAAATGGATAAACAGAACTGCATTCCTTAATGGATTTACTAAAGAAGAGTTGTATACGATGCAACTAGAAGGTTTTGTCGATCCTAAAGGTGTTAACTAAATATGCAAGCTCCAGCGATCCATCTATGGACTGGTGCAAGAATCTCGGAGTTGGAATATACGCTTTGATAAGTTGATCAAAGAATACAGTTTTATACAGACTTGCGGTGAAGCCTGTATTTACAAGAAAGTGAGTGGGAGCACTACATCATTTTTGATAAGTATATGTGTATGACATATTATTGATCGGAAATAATGTAGAATTATTCTGCAAAGCATAAAGGAGTGTTTGAAAGGAGTTTTTCAAAGAAAGACTTCGGTAAAGTTGCTTACATATTGAGCTTCAAGATCTATAGAGATAGATCAAGACGCTTGATAAGTTTTTTTCAATGAGTACATACCTTGACAAGATTTTGAAGTAGTTCAAAATGGAGCAGTCAAAGAAAGAGTTCTTGCCTGTATTACAAGGTGTGAAGTTGAGTAAGACTCAAAGCCCGACCACGGCAGAAGATAGAAAGAGAATGAAAGTCATTCCCTATGCCTTGGCCATAGGTTCTATAAAGTATGTCATGCTGTGTACCAGATCTATTGTATACCCTGCACTGATTTGGCAAGGGAGTACAATAGTGATCTAGGAGTAGATCACTGGACAACGGTCAAAATTATCCTTAGTGGAATAAGGAAATATTTCTCAATTATGGAGGTGACAAAAAGGTTCGTCGTAAAAAGTTACGTCGATGCAAGTTTTGACACAGATCTGGATGACTCTAAGTCTCGATCTAGATACATATTGAAAGTGGGAGCAATAAGCTAGAGTAGCTCCGTGCAGAGCATTGTTGACATAGAAATTCGCAAAATACTTACGGATCTGAATGTGGCAGACCCGTTGACTAAAATTATCTCACAAGCAAAACATGATCACACCTTAGTACTCTTTGGGTGTTAATCACATAGCGATGTGAACTAGATTACTGACTCTAGTAAACCCTTTTGGGTGTTGATCACATATCGATGTGAACTATGGGTGTTAATCACATGGTGATGTGAACTATTGCTGTTAAATCACATGGCGATGTGAACTAGATTATTGACTCTAGTGCAAGTGGGAGACTGAAGGAAATATGCCCTAGAGGCAATAATAAAGTTATTATTTATTTCCTTATATCATGATAAATGTTTATTATTCATGCTAGAATTGTATTAACCGGAAACATAATACATGTGTGAATACATAGACAAACAGAGTGTCACTAGTATGCCTCTACTTGACTAGCTCGTTAATCAAAGATGGTTATGTTTCCTAACCATGAACAAAGAGTTGTTATTTGATTAACGAGGTCACATCATTAGTTGAATGATCTGATTGACATGGCCCATTCCATTAGCTTAGCACCTGATCGTTTAGTATGTTGCTATTGCTTTCTTCATGACTTATACATGTTCCTATGACTATGAGATTATGCAACTCCCGTTTGCCGGAGGAACACTTTGGGTGCTACCAAACGTCACAACGTAACTGGGTGATTATAAAGGAGCATTACAGGTGTCTCCAAAGGTACATGTTGGGTTGGTGTATTTCGAGATTAGGATTTGTCACTCCGATTGTCGGAGAGGTATCTCTGGGCCCTCTCGGTAATGCACATCACATAAGCCTTGCAAGCATTACAACTAATATGTTAGTTGTGAGATGATGTATTACGGAACGAGAAAAGAGACTTGCCGATAACGAGATTGAACTAGGTATTAAGATACCGACGATCGAATCTCGGGCAAGTAACATACCGATGACAAAGGGAACAACGTATGTTGTTATGCGGTCTGACCGATAAAGATCTTCGTAGAATATGTAGGAGCCAATATGGGCATCCAGGTCCCGCTATTGGTTATTGACCGGAGACGTGTCTCGGTCATGTCTACATTGTTCTCGAACCCGTAGGGTTCGCACGCTTAAGGTTTCGATGACAGTTATATTATGAGTTTATGCATTTTGATGTACCGAAGTTAGTTCGGAGTCCCGGATGTGATCACGGACATGACGAGGAGTCTCAAAATGGTCGAGACATAAAGATTGATATATTGGAAGCCTATGTTTGGATATCGGAAGTGTTCCGGGTGAAATCGAGATTTTACCGGAGTACCGGGAGGTTACCGGAACCCCCCGGGAGCTATATGGGCCTTAGTGGGCTTTAGTGGAAAGGAGAAAGGGGCAGCCCAAGGTGGGCCGCGTGCCTCCCCCCTCCCCTAGTCCTATTAGAACAAGGAGAGGTGGCCAGCCCCCCTTTCTCTCTTTCCCCCTCGGGGAATCCTATTCCAACTAGGATTGGGGGGAGTCCTACTCCCGGTAGGAGTAGGACTCCTCCTGCGCCCTCCTCCTGGCCGGCCGCCCCCTCCCCCTTGGATCCTTTATATACGGGGGCAGGGGGGCACCTCTAAACACACAAGTTGATCCTTGAGATTGTTCCTTAGCCGTGTGCGGTGCTCCCTGCCACCATATTCCACCTCGATCATATTGTAGCGGTGCTTAGGCGAAGCCCTGCGACGGTAGAACATCAAGATCGTCACCACGCCGTCGTGCTGACAAAACTCCTCCCCGACGCTTTGCTGGATTGGAGCCCGGGGATCGTCATCGAGCTGTACATGTGCTAAGAACTCGGAGGTGCCGGAGTAACGGTGCTTGGATCGGTCGGATCGGGAAGACGTACGACTACTTCCTCTACGTAGTGTCAACGCTTCCGCAGTCGGTCTGCGTGGGTACGTAGACAACACTCTCCCCTCTCGTTGCTATGCATCTCCATGATCTTGCGTAGGAAAATTTTGAAATTACTATGTTCCCCAACAATAATACCACCTCCAATGATACAGAAGAAAGAATTGCGCTCCAGATAGCAAAATGAAGAATGCTTGAAGTCCTCTAAAAAGAATCTTGATGAACACTTCTAGAAGGAATTAAAATCTTTGATGAACCATTATGTAGAACCTCCATGAAGAACTCCGTTAAACAAAAGAATGATCAAACGGAAGGAAAGGGAAGTTGAAAACACAAGGTGAAACCTTGCAATGATTTAGGTGAAGCTTTGAGACGAGATAAAGTGGAAACTTGGAACTCCGGAAAGAAAAAATTTGCACTTGAAACCAAGAATTTAATCATCATGAACAAACTCCGGAAGAAAGGAATTGAATTTAGTCGATGAAACAAGAATAAGAATTACATTATTCTTATCCTTCACCAATTTAAATTGATGACAAGCAATGGATTTGGCATACTACTTATTCTCGTTGAAAAGATTAAGAGAGATATAAATCAAACTTGAGAAGGTCTTCAACGAACCACCAGTAGGATGAAACAACGAATGAATTAATATGATACCCATGGAAGAGAATCTTGAGCAAACCACCGTAAGAATTGAAAATTAAAATAGCAAAGTCACAATTCACCGGGAAGAATTTGGGAAACGAATGAAGATACTTGAGGGGATTTAGATACAAGTGAACGAAGAGAGGCCGAGCTAATTAGGGGATACTTGAATGAAGCACTGGTAAGGTTTGGAGAATAATAGCTGAAAGCTGGAATGAATAATCCCGAAATGATGGCCTTTGGAGAATCAAACTGAAAAGACTCCTGGGTTGCTCCGGAAGGATGAAAAGGATTCTCACAATGAAAACAATTATGAGAGGATGGCAACAAGCTAGAACCATGAATCTTGAAGAGAATGGAACAAGATTGAGAGAAAATCTTCTTCGGTCTTCAAGTGGTGAGAAAGACAATGAGAAACACCACCATGAATTATTGAGACACTCTAGAAGAATCAAAAGCGAAGAGATTGAGCCAACGATGAAAAGAATTTGAAAGATCTTGGAGAAAGACACTTGACTGATGAAAATTCATTCTTACGTCAAACTTCAAAAAGAATTTGAGGATAGCTCCGGAAAAAATAAGAAGAGTCAGGTAAGATCCTGGGAAAAGACCTGTGGGTTAGGGCCCACTCAAAAGAAACACCGTTGAACGATTTAAAAGAGAGAATGCTTCGGTAAGATTTAAATGGCTAGAATGAGATAACAACCTCGAAATAGGTTGTACTGATCTTGAAAGACAAGACGAGCCTTCTGAGATATCTTCAGCACTCCCGAACAAATGAATAGCGAGAAGTGAATTATTATGAGGTGCACCAGTATGAGAAGGTATTTGAAACGAGGAAAAGGGGATATGAGATCAACACCGAAAGCTTGATTTGAATCCACCAGAGAAGAAAACGAGTGAAGAGTGACGAACTTGAAGCTCCGTTAGAATCTTCATGAGAATCACCGGGTAAGAACATGAAGGAAAAGAATGGAGAGACTTCACATGAATAAAATGATACTTGATTAAGAAATCTGAGTCCTTGAAGAAAACAAGGGAGGGAGGGCGGGAAAAAAACAAAGGCAACTTGGAGACGGCTGAAACAAACACCATTGAGAAGAACTGAGAATTGATCTTGCTAATGTTGAAATGATCGGATCCGCTTAAAGAGAGACACACCGGTTGAAAAAGGTTTGACATGACAATCTCGATTATCAAGAAGGATTAGTATTCGCATCGGAGTATGAGAATGCCATTTGGGGAGGTATGGAATCAAACACGTGACATTGAAGCAACTCGAATACCATGACTCAAAACAAAACAAAGGATTGGCTTGCAAAATAAGCCGGAACAAACATATGATAGAGATTTCATCCGAAGTTTTCATGGTGGGCCTACACGGGCTCGATCGTACAACACCATCATGTACAAGGCAGTGCACATGACATACGAAGCGTCCCCGAGTCGGCATAGCCAAGGACTCTTTAAGACACAATGAGACCACTGTAAAACCGACCGTGAATAGGCGGACCACTAGACATCGAACCCCAATTTCATATCATACATCTGTCAGAAAGATATCCTAAGAGCTACTTGATCCCACTTATAAACTCCCGAAATTTTCCGGTTATGCAATAAGGTGTTGGGGATACAGGGGAAGCATAATATCTCACCCAAATCTAGCAAATCCTACATCCAGCTGTATCCATCCTTCAACACATAACCAAGAAACCTTCGGAAATCGTCTACCTCAACCTTCGAAAAGCATCCGTTATACGAGTTATGGCAATACTCCCGAACTCCCGCCCAGTACTGGGTGGCGTCGAGGTTATCTCACCAACAACTGCATAAAAGAGATTTTTGATGTCGGTGAAACTAAACTCAGGTATTCCAGAATTGCAACGATAAAATTGTGACGACAACACCTCGGAGCTCAACTCCCCGGGACACTGCCACAACCCCTAAATGTCAGGAGGCACCAAGAACAATGTTCTCGTCACAAAACCATCAGAATGATTCCCAGATACCCGCGTGATCCTAATTTTTTTTAGTGAAATCTGAGAAGAGAAGATTCAAAACTCTACATCAGGATGCCTCACCAGAGCGACGAAGGGACTGAGGAGTAAAAAGAATTCCTAACTCTCCGATATATATAATTCCTAAATGACTCAAAACATTTCTAGACTCAATAACGCCAGCGATTCGATCAAGCAGGGGGCTCCTAAGGTCGGGGAAGGCTCTGATTACCAACTTGTAACGCCCTCGATGCGGCTATATCTCCCACGTGTCTAAGCACGACTTAGAGGCATAACCGCATTGAAAGCAATGTCGCAAGTGAGGTAATCTTCACACAACCCATGTAATACATAAGAGAAAGGGATACATAGTAGGATTACAATCGCCACTTCACACAATTACATGAATAAAGCATTACATCAACCAGATACAATCAAGGTCCGACTACAGAACCAAAGTAAAAGAAGACTAGCCCAAAAGCTACATAGATCCCCGATCGACCCCAACTAGGCTCCACTACTGATCAACTAGAACGAAACAACACAAAGGACAAAATCTTCATCGAGCTCCTCCTTGAGCTTGGTTGCGTCACCTGCTCGGTAACATCGGCACCTGCAAACTGGTTTTGGAAGTATCTATGAGTCATGGGGACTCAGCAATCTCACACCCACGCGATCAAGACTATTTAATCTTATGGGTAAGGCAAAAGGAATGAGGTGGAGCTGCAGCAAGCGACTAGCATATATGGTGGTTAACATACGCAAAAGAGAGCGAGACGAGAAGGCAAAAGCACGGTCGAACAACTATGATCAAGAAGTGATCCTAGAACAACCTACGTCAAGCATTACTCCAACACCGTGTTCACTTCCCAGACTCCGCCGAGAAGAGACCATCACGGTTACACACGCGGTTGATGTATTTTAATTAAGGTCAACTTCAGGTTTTCTACAACCGGACATTAACAAATTCCCATCTGCCCATAACCGTGGGCACGACTTTCGAAAGTTCAAAACCCTGCAGGGGAGTCCCAACTTAGCCCATCACAAGCTCTCACGGTCAACGAAGGATATTCCTTCTAGCGGGAAGACCCGACCAGGCTCGGAATCCCGGTTACAAGACATCCTCGACAATGGTAAAACAAGTCCAGCAAGACCACCCTCTGTGCCGACAAATCCCGATAGGAGCTGCACATATCTCGTTCTCAGGGCACACCGGATAAGCTAAGCGTACGGGAGCCAACGTAACCCAAGTTGCCAAGGGACGGCCCCGCATGGTGCTCTAGGTTGGACCAACACTTAGAGAAGCACTGGCCCGGGGGTTTAAAATAAGATGACCCTTGGGCTGGCCGACCCAAGCGAAAGAAAAAGGCTAGGTGGCAAATGGTAAAACCAATGTTGGGCCTTGCTGGAGGAGTTTTATTCAAGGCGAACTGTCAAGGGGTTCCCATTATAACCCAACCGCGTAAGGAACGCAAAATCCGGGAACATAACACCGATATGACGGAAACTAGGGCGGCAAGAGTGGAACAAAACACCAGGCATAAGGCCGAGCCTTCCACCCTTTACCAAGTATATAGATGCATTAATTAGATAAGAGATATTGTGATATCCCAACAAGTAAACATGTTCCAACAAGGAACAATATCTCCATGTTCCAACAAGGAACAAACTTCAATCTTCACCTGCAACTAACAACGTTATAAGAAGGGCTGAGCAAAGCGGTAACATAGCCAAACAACGGTTTGCTAGGACAAGGTGGGTTAGAGGCTTGGCTTAACAATATGGGAGGCATGATAAGCAAGTGGTAGGCATCGCAACATAGGCATAGCAAAAGAGCGAGCAACTAGCAAGCAAAGATAGAAGTGATTTCGAGGGTATGGCCATCTTGCCTGAGATCCCGCAAGGAAGAAGAACGAGTCCTTGAAGAAGACACACGGACGTAGTCAACAGATCCTCACAAATGCAACGTTACCGGAACCAACCCGAAGAAGCAACACCGGAAAGGAGCAAACAACACAGTAAACAACCATCACATAATCATGGCACGATGCACAAACAAGTATGATGCATGTCCGGTTTAATGAGGCATGGCATGGCAAAGTGCACAAACAACCCTACAAATTAAGTGGAGCTCAATATGCAACTCCGTTGCATATGACGAAACACCACGTGACTTATTTAGTTCGATCTTGTTTATGTACCCAACAATATTAAATGTTGTTAAACATGGCAAGAGGGTGAAGCGAAGTAAAACTACCTATCTAGTCAAGTTTAAATGAGGCCGGAAGCAACGAACAACAATTTCGGTAAATCCTCATATGCATATATTAGGTTTGGTACTGATCTGCCCTAAACACAATTTCAGGGTTGTTAAACATGCAAAACAAGTACACCATGTTAAACTAGGCATTTTTCCACCTCATTTACATATAAAGATTATTAAATTTGGAGCTACGGTTATTTAGTTATGAATTAAATCATATTAACATGACAATAGGCAAAATATATGCAAACAGCATTTTAAACATGTTAAACATGGATGAAAGTTGCAAATTATGAAACTAGACAAAATTCTAGTCATGTTTCATATATAACTTATTTTAATCCAATGCACGGTTAATTAGATATTAAATGTATGAAGTGCAAGGGTTTTCCTGTAAAACTGCAATACCCTGGAAAATAGACATAATCACAGATCTAAAAAAACTACACTGGGCCGAAACAGAGGCTAGCCCAACATGCACAGGGTAGAGGGACTGGAGGGGAACTGCTCACTTCGGCCCAAGGCCCAGGTCGGGGAGCAGAGGCAGGCCAGTCGCTGGGCCTTGAGGAGGGGCGCGGTCCACTTGCGGACGTGGCGCAGTCAACACGGGCGTTCGACCTCGTCCTCCTCCTCTCGAATAGAGGCAACACGGGAATCAGGGACGAGCGCTCCTGCTCGATGAAGAGGAAGCAGAAGTCAGCGGCAGGTTCAGCAGGGACGGGGACGACGCTCCGGCGATGGGCGGCGCGGGCCTTGGAGATCTGGCACGGGAGGTCACACACATGAGGCAGGGAGAGTGATGCAAGAGGTCGAGGTCAGTGCGGGCTAGGTGCGGATGCGGCGACGAGGACCTGCCGGATCCCGCGGGGCGGCAGGAGCGCGGGGACGGCACAGCTCCGGCGGAGATTGGAGCTCCAGGCGGAGGAGGAGGCACGGCAGCACGATGCAGGCCGTCGAGCGCGTTCGGCTTCGGACAAGCAGGTGAAGCAGGGGAGCGGCTTCCAGGAAGACGAGTGGTGGTAGCGTTGGCACTTCCGGCAACGGTAGATGGTGGGACCACCACCGGAGGCGGCGCGAGGTCGAGGGGAACCGATTCCCGGCGGTGGGAGGTGGATCCGGTCCCCGGAGATGGGTCTAGATGGTGCCGGATGAGCTCGAGCTTCGGGCGCCATGGCGTCGTTGTTCCTATTGACAAGAGGGGAAAGGCAGGGGTCAGAGAGGGGAATGGAGAGCAGAGGGAAGGGGAAGTAGAGAGAAGAGGGAGAGGCCTGGCTGGAGTCCGGTTGCCTACTCCGGTGAGGAGCTGCAGGCGCAAAGAGGAGTTCGGGCAGGGGAATCGGGTGCTGGTGATTGGATGGGGAAAACGAGGGAGGCAGGCGCTGTGATAGGTGGATTGAGAGGAGTGGCTGGTTGGGTGGAGAAGGATCGGGAGGGGATCCCGAGAGGATTTGGTGGAGTGGCGGCGCAGAATAGGAAGGATGGGACAGCTCCCTACGTTTTAGGGTTGGACCTCTTATATACGTTGGTGGGATTGGTTAGGGGCTAACGGATCCATCCGATCGTAAACGGACTATTGAGAATAAAAGGGTAGAGGAGTCCAAATAAGAAAACGGTGATATTTTGCAGATGTTAGGGGATGATCCGGACCCAACGGTGACGACTCCCCAGGTCGGGTTCGGGACAACTTCCGGACGCGCGCGAGGGGTTCGATGCACTGTGCAGAGAGGGTTTCGGGGCCTGGGGGGTTGGTAGCGGACTGTGCAGAAAGCTTTGGGCTGAGAGAAGAGAAGAGAAGTGAGAGAGAGAGCCCGACAGCAGTTTCTGGAGACCGAAAACGTCCGACGTTAGACCGGCTATAATGCCGCTATAGTTATCCGTTGGGGCATCAAACAAACTCCGAATGCGATGAAACTTGGTAGGCGGCCTACCTACAACATAACAACATTGCATGCCAACTTTCAACCCATACCGAGAACATTTTCCGGCCACTTATAAAATAATATTTCGGACGTGCCGCGGGCGCGTGCAAGTGTGTCTGGACTCAGAACGGACAACGGACGGAACTGGGGGAACCCGGACGGATGCAAGTTTTGAAAACATGATGATGCAATGCACATGATGACATGACAAAGATGCAACACGCAAGCGAATGACATGGCAAAGACAACGAATAACTGGAGGACACCTGGCACATCGGTCTCAGGGCGTTACACAATTCCACGACAGAACTCGACGAAGGTAAGGAGTCAGGTATAACACCTAAGTTTGATTATGTTAAATCGTTTATGGATACTGATGCTTTTCTTGAATTTAGCACTAAATATGGACTTGACTCTGAGATAGTAGCTTCTTTCTGTGAATCATTTGCTACTCATGTTGATCTCCCTAAGGAGAAGTGGCTTAAATATCATCCTCCCATTGAATTAAAAGTAGTTGAACCTATTAAAGTTGAGAAAAATACTATCACTTATAATGTTGATCCTATTGTTCCTACCACTTATATTGAGAAACCACTTTTCCCTGCTAGAATAAAGGATCATTCTAAAGCTTCAACTGTGGTTTGTAAGAGTAATACTAGAACACCTACACCCCACTAAGAAAATTAAAGTTGAACCTAGTATTGTTATGGTTAAAGATCTCCTGGTCGATAATATTGATGGGCATGTTATTTACTTCTGTGATGTAGCTGCTAGAATTGCTAGACCCGATACTAAAAATAAACATAGACCTGTTATAGGCATGCCTGTTATTTCTGTTAAAATAGGAGATCATTGTTATCATGGCTTATGTGATATGGGTGCTAGTGCAATACCACATTCTGTATATAAAGAAATTATGCATGATATTGCACCTGCTAAGATAGAAGATATTGATGTTACTATTAAGCTTGCCAATAGAGATACTATTTCACCAGTTGGGATTGTTAGAGATGTTGAAGTCTTGTGTGGGAAAGTTAAATATCCTACTGATTTTCTTGTTCCCCACAAGACGACTTTTGTCCCATTATATTTGGTAGACCCTTCTTGAATACTGTTAATGCTAAGATAGATTGCAAAAAGGATGTTGTTACTATTGGCTTAGGGGATATGTCTCATGATTTTAATTTTTCTAAATTTCGTAGACAACCCCATGATAAAGAATTGCCTAGTAAAGGTGAAATTATTGGTCTTGCTTCTATTGCCATGCCTCCTAATGATCCTTTAGAACAATATTTGCTAGACCATGAAAATGATATGTTTATGAATGAAAGAAGGGAAATAGATGAAGTATTCTTTAAGAAGGGACCTATTTTGAAACACAATTTTCCTGTTGAAATTCTAGGGGATCCTCCTCCACCCAAGGGTGGTCCGTGTTTGAGCTTAAACCATTACCTGATACTCTTATATATGCTTATCTTGATGAGAAGAAGATATATCCTATCATTATTAGTGCTAACCTTTCAGAGCAGGAAGAAGAGAAATAATTGAAAACTCTGAAGAAGCACCGTGCTACTATTGGATATACTCTTGATGATCTTAAGGGCATTAGTCCCACTCTATGCCAGCACAAAATAAAATTGTAGAAAGATGCTAAACCGGTTGTTGATCACCAACGATGGTTAAATCCTAACATGAAAGAAGTGGTAAGAAATGAAATACTAAAGCTTCTGGAGGCAGCTATAATTTATCATGTTGCTGATAGTCAGTGTGTAAGTCCTATCAATTGTGTCCCTAAGAAGGGAGGTATTACCGTTGTTCCTAATGATAAAGATGAATTGATTCCATAAAGAATTGTTATAGGTTATAGAATGGTAATTGATTTCCGCAAATTGAATAAAGCTACTAGAAAAGATCATTACCCTTTACCTTTTATTGATCAAATGCAAGAAAGATTATCCAAACATACACATTTTTGCTTTCTAGATGGTTATTCTGGTTTCTCTCAAATACCTATGTCGAAAGAGGATCAGGAAAAGACCACTTTTACTTGCCATTTTGGTACCTTTGCTTATAGACGTATGCCTTTTGGTTTATGTAATGCACCTGCTACCTTTCAAAGATGTATGACTGCTATATTCTCTGACTTTTGTGAAAAGATTGTCGATGTTTTCATGGATGATTTCTTCGTGTATGGAACTTCTTTTGATGATTGCTTAAGCAACCTTGATCGAGTTTTGCAGAGATGTGAAGAAACTAATCTTGTCTTGAATTGGGAGAAATGACACTTTATGGTTAATGAAGGTATTGTCTTGGGGCATAAAGTTTCTAAAAGAGGTATTAAAGTTGATAAATCTAAAGTTGATGCTATTGAAAAGATGTCATGTCCTAAGGACATCAAAGGTATAAGAAGTTTCCTTGGTCATGCCGGTTTTTATAGGAGGTTCATTAAAGACTTCTCAAAAATTTCTAGGCCTCTGACTAATCTCTTACAAAAAGATGTTCCTTTTGTCTTTGATGATGATTGTGTAGAAGCATTTGAAATACTTAAGAAAGCCTTGATTTTTGCACCTATTGTTTAGCCACCTGATTGGAATTTACCATTTGCAATAATGTGTGATGCTAGTGATTATGTTGTAGGTGCTGTTCTAGGACAAAGAGTTGATAAGAAATTAAATGTTATCCAATATGCTAGTGAAACTCTAGACAGTGCCTAGAGAAATTATGCTACTACTGAAAAAGAATTTTTAGCAGTTGTATTTGCTTGTGATAAGTTCAGACCTTATATTGTTGATTCTAAAGTAACTGTTCACACTAATCATGTTGCTATTAAATATCTTATGGAAAAGAAAGATGCTAAACCTAGACTTATTAGATGGGTTCTCCTACTACAACAATTTGATTTGCATATTATTGATAGAAAGGGAGCTGAGAACCCCATTGCAAACAACTTGTCTAGGTTAGAAAATGTTCTTGATGAGCCACTACCTATAGATGATAGCTTTCCTGATGAACAATTAGCTATCATAAATGCTTCTCGTACTACTCCATGGTATGTTGATTATGCTAATTATATTGTTGCTAAATTTATACCACCTAGTTTCACGTACAACAAAAGAAAAAAAATCTATGACTTAAGGCATTACTTCTGGGACGACCCAAACCTTTATAAAGAAGGAGTAGGTGGTGTTATTAGACGTTGTGTACCTGAGCATGAACAGGAACAGATCCTATGCAAGTGTCACTCCGAGGCTTATGGAGGACACCACGCTGGAGATAGAACTGCACATAAGGTATTGCAATCCGGTTTTTATTGGCCTACTCTCTTCAAGGATGCCCGTAAGTTTGTCTTGTCTTGTGATGAATGTCAAATAATTGGTAATATTAGTAGATGTCAAGAAATGCATATGAATTATTCACTTGTTATTGAACCATTTGATGTTTGGGGCTTTGATTATATGGGACCGTTTCCTTCCTCTAATGGGTATACACATATTTTAGTTGTTGTTGATTACATTAGTAAGTGGGTAGAAGCTATTCCAACTAGTAGTGCTGATCATAACACCTCTATTAAGATGCTTAAAGAAGTTATTTTTCCGAGGTTTGGACTCCCTAGATACTTAATGACTGATGGTGGTTCACATTTTATTCATGGTGCTTTTCGTAAAATGCTTGCTAAGCATGATTTTAATCATAGAATTGCATCTCCATACCACCCACAGTCTAGTGGTCAAGTAGAACTGAGTAATGGAGAGCTTAAATTAATTTTGCAAAAGACTGTTAATAGATCTAGAAAGAATTGGTCCCAGAAACTTGATGATGCATTATGGTCCTATAGAACTGCATATAAAAATCATATGGGTATGTCTCCGTATAAGATGGTTTATGGAAAAGCATGTAACTTACCTCTCGAACTAGAACATAAGGCATATTGGGCCATTAAAGAGCTCAGCAATGACTTCAAACTTGCCGGCATGACAAAAGGATACAAAAACGTGAGTTTAATGTAGGTGATTATGTTCTGGTATACAACTCTCGTTTAAGTTTTTTTGCAGGAAAACTCCTCTCTAAATGGGAAGGTCCTTATGTTATCGAGGAAGTCTATCGTTCCGGTGCCATAAAAATCAACAACTTCGAAGGCACAAATCCGAGGGTGGTAAACGGTCAAAGAATCAAACATTATATCTCAGGTAATCCCATAAATGTTGAAACCAATGTTATTGACACCGTAACCCCGGAGGAGTACATAAGGGACACTTTCTAGAATGTTTCAGACTCCAAAAAGGAATAGGTATGTGGTACGGTAAGTAAACCGACTCCAAAACAGTTCTAATAGCAATTTTTCTCCATTTTGGAATATTTAAGAAAATAGGAAAATAAGAAGCAGTCCGGGAAGGACACGAGGCGTCCACGAGGGTGGAGGGTGCGCCCCCTGCCTCGTGGGCACCTTGTGTTCCCTCCGGACTCCGTTTTCTTGCATGATACTTCTTTTGGTCGGTAAAAATTCATTATATAATCCCCCGAAGGTTTTGACCACCGCACCACGCAAATATCCTCTGCTTTTGTTTCGAGCTGTTTTTCTGATAGATCAAGATCACCATGACGTCTCCAAGCGCCCCCAAGGACAAGTTTTTCGAGAGGGTCATCAACCCCTACCCCGCGGAGGTGCTGCAACACCCTCAAACCATTGAGTTGCGTGAGGGGGTGCTGCACATCCGCAATGTTGAGGCACCAAGGAGGACCGGAAGTGTGGAGACAAGACTCGAAGGAATGGAGCAACGAGTTTTCAAGTGCCAGGGGATGGTGGAACGTGGACTTGACGCCAACCACATGATGATCGCGGAGTTCACCAACAACCACAAGCTAGATGCCAAGAACATTGGGGAGACCATCTTCAAGCTTCACGAGAAAATTGAGCACCTCCAAGCCCAGATTTATGACCTACAAAACCAAAACTGTGAGTATGAATATAGATTCAAGAGGATGAGTTTGGCTGCAGATTTCAGGATCCCGGAGACTCGATCATCCTTCTATGATGGTGAGCCCATGCCTTGGAAGATGGACGACAAGCCTACATCATCAACAACTCCATCATCACTACCACCAAAGGAGAACTGAGTATCAGGTATGGGCACTCCCCTTGGCAACTGCCAAGCTTGGGAGAGTGCCCCGGTATCGTATCACCATCACACTTTTATCTTTACCATTTTTCTTAGTTCGATCCTTTTGGTAATATCTTGATCTAGTAGAATAAAGTTTTAGTATGATCTAGTTTTGAGTTTTGCTTTATGATCCTTCAATGTAAACGAGACCGTGAGCTATATAATAAAGGTTAGTTTTGAGTCAAGGGCTTCGCTATCTTGCTATGATCTTAAGGGAATAAAAGAAAGAACAAAAAGAAATAAAGAGATCATATTGATCTTATGGAGAGTAATGACTTCACATATAAAGAGTATGATGAATAAAAGTTGTTGAGAGTTGACAAACATAGTTTTGGTCATCGTTGAAATTAATAGGAAGTAACAAAGAAAGAGAGGTTTTCACATATAAATATACTATCTTGGACATCTTTTATGATTGTGAGCACTCATTAAAATATGACATGCTAAAAAGTTGATGTTGGACAAGGAAGACAACGTAATGGGTTATGTTTTCTTACATCTGAAATAAATTATATTATCATGGATCATCCAACATGTTGAGCTTGCCTTTCCCCCTCATGCTAGCCAAATTCTTTGCACCAAGTAGAGATACTACTTGTGCTTCCAAATATTCTGAAACCCAGTTTTGCCATGAGAGTCCATCATATCTGCCTATGGATTGAGTAAGATCCTTCAAGTAAGTTGTCATTGTTGCAAGCAATAAAAATTGCTCTCTAAATATGTATGATCTATTAGTGTGGAGAAAATAAGCTTTATGCGATCTTGTGATGTGGAAGAAATAAAAGCGACGGACTGCATATTAAAGGTCCATATCACAAGTGGCAATATAAAGTGACGTTCTTTTGCATTAATATTTCGTGCATCCAACCATAAAAACACATGACAACCTCTGCTTCCCTCTGCGAAGGGCCTATCTTTTATTTTTGTCTTATACTTTATACAAGAGTCATGGTGATCTTCACCTTTCCTTTTTACATTTTATCCTTTGGCAAGCACTGTGTGTTGGAAAGATCCTCTTATATATAGCCAATTGGATGTAAGTTATCATAAACTATTATTGTTGACATTACCCTGGAGGTAAAAGGTTGGGAGGCAACACTATAAGCCCCTATCTTTCTCTCTGTCCGATTAAAACTCCATACCCATAAGTATTGCTTGAGTTTTAGCAATTGTGAAAGACTAAATGATAGTTGAGTATGTGGACTTGCTGAAAAGCTCCTATATTGACTTTCCAATGTTATGATAAATGGCAATTGCTTTAATGACTGAGATTATAGTTTGTTAGTTTTCAATGAAGTTTCTGATTCATACTTTACATTGTGAATAGATTGTCACTTTATCATAAGAAATCATATGACAATATATATGTTGCTGTTTTAAGAATGATCATGATGCCCTCATGTCCATATTTTATTTTATCGACACCTCTATCTCTAAACATGTGGACATATTTTTCGATATCGGCTTCCGCTTGAGGACAAGCGAGGTCTAAGCTTGGGGGAGTTGATACGTCCATAATGCATCATGCTTTTATATCGATATTTATTACATTATGGGCTGTTATTACACATTTTGTCACAATACTTATGCCTTTTCTCTCTTAATTTACAAGGTTTACATGAAGAGGGAGAATGCCGGCAGCTGGAATTCTGGGCTGGAAAAGGAGCAAATATTAGAGACCTATTCTACACAACTCCAAAAGTCCTGAAACTCCACGAAAGTCAGTTTTGGAATATATTAAAAATATTGGGCGAAGAAAGCACCAAAGGGGAGCAAGCCACCGTCCACAAGGCTGGGGGCGCGCCCTACCCCTCTGGGCACACCCCACTGCCTTGTGGGCCACCTGGCAGGCCCCCGAAGCCCATCTTTTGGTATAAGGTGTCTTCTGCCCTGGAAAAATAAGGAGGAAGCTTTCGGGACGAAGCGCCACTGTCTCAAGGCAGAACCTTGGTGGAACCAATCTAGGGCTCTAGCGGAGCTGTTCTGCCGGGGAAACATCCCTCGGGGAGGGGCAAATCGTCAGCATCATAATCACCATCGATCCTCTCATCGGGAGGGGGTCAATCTCCATCAACATCTTCACCGGCACCATCTCCTCTCAAACCCTAGTTCATCTCTTGTATCTGATCTTTGTCTCAAAACCTCAGATTGGAACCTGTGGGTTGCTAGTAGTGTTGATTACTCCTTGTAGTTGATGCTAGTTGGTTTATTCGGTGGAAGATTATATGTTCAGATCCTTTATGCATATTAATACCCCTATGATTATGAACATGAATATGATTTGTGAGTAGTTACGTTTGTTCCTGAGGACATGGGAGAAGTCTTCCTATAAGTAGTCATGTGAATTTGGTATTCGTTCGATATTTTGATGAGATGTATGTTGTCTCTCCTCTAGTGGTGTCATGTGAACGTCGACTACATGGAACTTCACCATTTTTTGGGCCTAGGGGAAGGCATTGGGAAGTAATAAGTAGATGATGGGTTGCTAGTGACAGAAGCTTAAACCCTAGTTTATGCATTGCTTCTTAAGGGGCTGATTTGGATCCACATGTTTCATGATATGGTTAGGTTTACCTTAATACTTATTTTGTAGTCGTAGATGCTTGCAAGAGGGGTTAATTATAAGTGGGATGCTTGTCCAAGTAAGGGCAGTACCCAAGCACCGGTCCACCCACATATCAAATTATCAAAGTAACGAACGCAAATCATATGAGCATGATGAAAACTAGCTTGACGATAATTCCCATGTGTCCTCGGGAGCGTTTTACTTTATATAAGAGTTTGTCCAGGCTTGTCCTTTGCTACAAAAAGGATTGGGCCACCTTGCTTCACCTTGTTTACTTTTGTTACTTGTTACTTGTTACCTGTTACAAATTACCTTATCACAAAACTATCTGTTACTGATAATTTCAGTGCTTGCAGAGAATACCTTACTAAAAACTGCTTATCATTTCCTTCTGCTCCTCGTTGGGTTCGACACTCTTACTATCGAAAGGACTACGATAGATCCTCTACTTGTGGGTCATCATAACAACAATAAAATTAAACATATGACTCTTATCATAGAACTTTTATCATATACATCTCATGAATAAGTAACAGTTCATCACACAATTGAAGTATAACGCAAAAACTCTATTAAAAACCAACAAACTACGTTCTCAGTCAACTTTGCAACTACAATCCATCATCACTTCAGGAAGGGTCATGTATCGGAGCCTTTGGGCAAGTCCACATACTCAACCATCATATTGTCTTCTATGATTGCTAACACTCACCGCGTACACATGAGCAAAACGTTTCAACCGGACACATAGAAAGAGAGGGGCTTATAGTTTCGCCTCCCAACATATTCACCTCAAGGGTGATGTCAACAATAATAACTCATGTTATCTATATTCAACTAGACATATGTGCCTAGATCTTTCCCCACCACATGATGCTTGCCAAAGGAGGAAAATAAAAAGGAATAGAAGGAAAACTTTGACTCTTTGCATAAAAGTAAATACATAAAAGTAAAAGATAGGCCCTTCGCAGAGGGAAGCAGAGGTTGCCATGCGCTTATTTGTTTGTATGATCAACCCCTTAGTGCAAAAGAACGTCACGTTACATTGCCCCTTGTGATAGCGACCTTTATTATGCAGTCTGTTGCTTTTATTCTTCACCATCACAAGTTTGTGCAACGCTCAATTTTCTCTTACACTAAATGATCTCACACTTTTAGAAGCAATTTTTATTGCCTTTTTGCACCGATGACAACTTGCTTGAGGGATCTTGCTCAATCCCTAGGTAGGTATGGTGGACACTTGAAAATAAGATTTGGGTTCAAGGGTTTTTGGATGCACAAGTAGTATCTCTACTTAGTGCGGAATTTTTTTGGCTAGCAAAGATAGGGGGAAAGCACCACATGTTGAAGGATCTATGACAATATGACTTCTATGTGAATATAAACAAACATAAATCATTAAGTTGTCTTCCTTGTCCAACGTCAACAATTTTGGCATATAATATTTTGATGAGGGCTCACAATCACAAAAGATTTCTAGGATAGTATATTTATATGTGAATCTTCTCTTCCCTTATTAATTCTTTCATGAGTTGCATCATTGACTAATGTTATGTTTGTCAATCTCTAACTAAAATTTCTACTTATACTTTTCCTTATGTGGTGCCATCACCTACCATAGGATTAGTATATAATCTTTTCTTTATTTATTTTATTTCTCTTTTTCTTTCTTTATTTATTTTCTTTTATTTGCAATATGAAAGTAAAGAAAGCAAAAACTCAAACTAAACTTTTATTATATAACTTGAACACAATTACAAGGATAGATCACTAAGCAAACTCTCAAAGAAGAAAGGATTGAACTAAGTTTTATTCATCTAAAGCAAAAAATCAAACTAAAGCAAGTAAAAGTAATAAGATAGTGGGATGATACGATACCGGGGCACCTCCCCCAAGCTTGGTGGAAGCCAAGGGGAGTGCCCATACCCGATACTCAATTCTCCTTTGGTGATGAAGAAGAAGGTGGTGGTGAAGAAGAGATCTTGTCCTCAGATTTCCAAGGCAGTGGTCCAACATCATAATAGGAGGAGTGAGTCTCACGGGTTCTGCAACTAGCAGCCAAACTCATACCTTTAAACCTCGCCTCATATTCAAAGAGTTGGTTTTGAAGATCATAGATCTCGCTTTGGAGAAAGTTGATTTGCTCATTGAGGGTGAAGATGATGTCCTTCATGGGCTTGCCATCCACCTTGAGATCACGGGAAAGGTCCGTGATCATGAGTTGATTGGCATTGAGCCCATGCTCCACCATCCCCTTGCACCGGAAGACTTCCTGCTCCATGGCTTCAAGCCTGGCCTCCATGGTTCCCGTGCCCTTGGGACCTCGCGGATGTACAGCACCCCCTCATGCATCTGGATGGTTTGAGGGTGCTGCACCACCTCCCGCAAATATGGGTTGATGACGTTCTTGAATAACTTGTCCTTGGAGGGGCTTGAAGAGGCCATGGTAGATGGGATCTGACAGAAAACAGCGAGAAAAGAGAACATAGCATTTCTCCGCAATACGGTGATCAACAGGTTCGGGAAGTATATATAGAGTTTTTATCTTGGAGGACAAGCATACGGAAGAAAAATGGAGTCCGGAAGGTGTCCCAGGTGGGCACAACCCACCTGGGCGCGCCAGGAAAGCCATGGGGACGCTTCCTGGAAGTTTCTTTATTTCCAAATTTTTTAAATATTTCAAAACTGATAAAAAAATATTTTTCCAGATTTTTCGGAGTCCGTTTACTTACCGTATCACGTACCTCCTTATTTTCATGATTTTGGAGTGTTCCGGAAGGACTCTTTTTTGTGTTCTTCCAGTGTCAAAGTTTGGATAACATTACTTTCCACATTAATAGGCATAACTGAGATATAATGCTTTATTCGTTGCACATCAACAACCTTCGGGTTAGTACCTTCGGAATTATTTATTTTGATGGCTCCAGACCGGTAAACCTCCTCGATAACATAGGGGCCTTCCCGTTTTGAGAGGAGTTTTCCTGCAAAGAATCTGAAACGAGAGTTGTACAAAAGAACATATTCTCCGACTTTAAACTCACGCTTTTGAATTCTTTTGTCGTGCCATCTTTTTACTTTTTCTTTGAATAATTTTGCATTTTCATAAGCTTGGGTTCTCCACTCATCTAATGAGCTAATATCAAATAACCTCTTTTCACCAGCAAGTTTGAAATCATAGTTGAGTTCTTTGACTGCCCAAAATGCTTTATGTTCTAACTCAAGAGGCAAATGACAAGCTTTTCCATAAACCATTTTATAAGGAGACATACCCATAGAATTTTTATATGTTGTTCTATAAGCCCAAAGTGCATCATCTAATTTCTTAGAACAATTCTTCCTAGACCTATTAACAGTCTTTTGCAAAATTAATTTTATTTCTCTATTGCTAAGTTCAACTTGACCACTAGAGTGAGGATGATAGGGTGATGCAACTCTATGGTTAACATCATACTTGGCAAGAATTTTACGGAAAGCACCATGAATAAAGTGTGAACCACTATCAGTCATTAAATATCTAGGGACTCCAAACCTTGGGAAAATAACTTCCTTAAGCATTTTAATAGAGGTGTTGTGATCAACACTACTGGTTGGAATAGCTTCTACCCATTTAGTAACATAATCAACAACAACCAAAATATGTGTATACCCATTAGAGGAAGGAAAAGGTCCCATGTGATCAAATCCCCAAACATCAAATGGTTCAACAGCAAGTGAATAATTCATAGGCATTTCTTGACGCTTACCGATATTACCGATTCTTTGGCATTCATCACAAATAAGACAAACTTACAGGCATCCTTGAAGAGAGTAGGCCAATAAAATCCAGACTGCAATACCTTATGAGAAGTTCTATCTCCAACATGATGCCCTCCATAAGCTTCAGAGTGACATTTCCGTAGGATTGGTCCCTGTTCATGCTCAGGCACACAACGTCTAATAATACCACCTACTCCTTTATAAAGATGTGGGTCATCCCAAAAGTAATGTCTTAAATCATAGAAGATCTTTTTTCTTTTGTTGGTATGTAAAGCTAGGTGGTAAATATTTAGCAACAATGTAATTAGCATAGTCAGCATACTAAGGAGTATTATGAGCAACATTTCTTGCAGCTAACTGCTCATGAGGAAAACTATCATCAATAGGTAGTGGGTCATCAAGCACATTTTCAAGCCTAGATAAATTATCAGCTACTAGGTTCTCAGCTCCTTTTCTATCAATGATATGTAAATAAAATTATTGCAACAAGAGAACCCATCGAATAAGTCTAGGTTTAGCATCTTTATTTTCCGTAAGATATTTAATAGCAGCATGGTCTGCGTGAACAGTTACTTTGGAATCAACAATATAAGCTCTAAACTTGTCACAAGCAAACACCACTACTAAGAATTCTTTTTCAGTAGTAGCATAATTTCTTTGAGCACTGTCAAGAGTTTTACTAGCATAATGAATAAAATTCAGTTTCTTATCAACTCTTTGTCCTAGAACAGCACCAGTAGCATAATCACTAGCATCACACATAATTTCAAAAGGCAAGTTCCAATCAGGTGGTTGAACAATAGGTGCGGAAATTAAGGCTCTCTTGAGTGTTTCAAAGGCTTCTGAACAATCATCATAAAAAACAAAGGGAATAACCTTTTGCAAGAGACTAGTGAGAGGCCTAGAATTTTAGAAAAGTCTTTGATAAATCTCCTATAGAAACCAGCAGGACCTAAGAAACTACGAATACCTTTTATATCTTTAGGACATGACATTTTCTCAATTGCATCAACCTTAGCTTGGTCCACTTCAATACCTCTTTCAAAAATATTATGACCCAGGACAATGCCTTCATTAACCATAAAGTGGCACTTCTCCCAATTCAAGACAAGATTTGTTTGTTCACATCTCTGCAAAACTCGATCAAGATTGCTTAAACAATCATCAAAAGACTTCCCATAAACAGAAAAGTCATCCATGAAAACCTCAACAATCTTTTCACAAAAGTCAGAGAATATAGCAGTCATACATCTTTGAAAGGTAGCAGGTGCATTACATAAACCAAAAGGCATACGTCTATAAGCATAGGTTCCAAACGGGACAAGTAAAAGTGGTCTTTTCTTGATCAGGTTGAGAAACAGGTATTTGTGAAAAGCCAGAATATCCATCAAGGAAGCAAAAGTGTGTGTGCTTAGATAATCTTTCAAGCATTTGATCAATAAAAGGCATAGGGTAATGATCTTTTCTAGTTGCTTTGTTTAATTTTCTAAAATCTATTACCATTCTATAGCCTGTAACAATTCTTTGTGGAATAAGTTCATTCTTATCATTAGGAACAACAGTTATACCTCCTTTCTTAGGAACACAGTGAATAGGACTTACCCATCTACTATTAGCTATAGGATAGATTATACCTCCTTCGAGAAGTTTTAATATTTCCGTTCTTACCACTTCTTTCATCTTCGGATTAACCGACGTTGGTGATCAACAACGGGTTTAGCATCAGGTTCCATATTAATCTTGTGCTGACATAGAGTGGGACTAATGCCCTTTAAATCATCAAGAGTATATCCAATAGCAGCTCGGTGCTTCCTTAGAACTTTCAATAATCTTTCTTCTTCATGTTCTGAAAGGTTAGCACTAATAATAACAGGATATATCTTCTTTTCATCAAGATAAGCATATTTCAAAGTGTCTGGCAATTGTTTTAATTCAAACATAGGATCTTCTTTAGGTGGAGGAGGACCTCCTAGAGTTTCAATAGGCAAATTGTGTTTAAGCAGAGGACGTTGTTTCAAAGAAAATTTTATCTATTTCATTTCTTTCATGCATATGTAAATCATTTTCATGGTCTAGCAAATATTGTTCTAAAGGATCGGTAGGTGGAACAACAATAGAGGCAAGACCAATTAATTCATCCTTACTAGGAAATTCTTTTTCATGAAGCTTTCTACTAAACTTGAAAAAATTAAACTCATGAGACTCATCACCAAAACTAACACCGATAGTTTGTTTCTCACAATCTATCTTAGCATTAACGGTGTTCAAGAAAGGTGTACCAAAGATAATGGGACAAAAGTCATCTTGTGGGGAACCAAGAACAAGAAAATCAGTAGGGTATTTTATTTTCCCACACAAGACTTCAACATCTCTAACAATCTCAATTGGTGATATAGTGCCTCTATTAGCAAGTTTAATAGTAACATCTATGTCTTCTATTCCTGCCGGTGCTATGTCATTCATAATTTCTTGATATAATGTGTAAGGAATAGCACTCACACTAGCACCTATGTCACATAAACCATGATAATAGTGATCTCCTATTTTAACTGAGATGACAGGCATGCCAACAACAGGTATATGTTTGTCCTTTTTATCAGGTTTGGCAATTCTAGCAGCTTCTTCACAGAAGTAAATAACATGCCCATCCATATCTTCTTCCAAGAGATCTTTAACCATATAAATACTAGGTTCTACTTTAATTTGTTCATCAGGTTTGGGTGTTCTAATATAGCTTTTGTTAACCACAGTTGAAACTTTAGCATGTTCCTTTATCCTAACAGGGAAAGGTGGTTTCTCAATATAAGCAGAAGGAACAACTGGATCAACATTATAAAGTATAGTTTCTTCTTTAACTGGTACTGGTTCTTTGGTTTCTTCTTTAATAGGTGGGTGATATTTAAACCACTTCTCTTTAGGGAGTTCAACATGAGTAGCAAATGATTCACAAAAGGAGGCTACTATCTCAGAGTCAAGTCCATATTTAGTGTTAAACTTTTGAAAAGCATCGGTATCCATAACAGATTTAAGACAATCATATTTAAGTTTAATACCTGACTCTTTACCTTCGTCGAGTTCCCAATCTTCAGAGTTGCATTTAATTCTTTCCAAAAGATCCCACCGGAATTCAATAGTCTTCTTTATAAAAGAACCAGCACAAGAAGTATCAAGCATGGTTTGACCATTACGAGAAAGTCGAGCATAAAAGTTCTGGATAATAATTTCTCTTGAGAGCTCATGATTGGGGCATGAATATAACATTTACTTAAGCCCCTCCCCCAAGCTAGAGTGATACTTTCTCCTTCACGAGGCCAAAAATTATATATATAATTCTGATCACGATGAACTAGGTGCACAGGATAATTTTTTGGTGGAAATCCAATTTCAAACGATTCCAATTCCATGATCCAATATCATCGCATAGCCTATACCATGTCAATGCTTTTCCCTTCAAAGATAAAGGGAAAACCTTTTTCATCACTTCATTTCTGGGTAAACCTGCAAGCTTAAAAATTCCACAATTTTGTTCGACATATATCAAGTGCATATCAGGATGTTTGATTCCATCTCCTGCATAAGGATTAGCTAGCAGTTGTTCTATCATACCTGAAGGAATTTCATATTCAATATTTACAGTAGGTGCAGTAGGTTGAGGGGTAGCTAATTGTGGTTCTGGACGAGGTGAAGATACCCCGAACAAACCCCTCAAAGGATTGTTTTCCATAGTAACAAGTGACAATAAATTTCAGCACACTATATAAATGTTTCCTTACCAAATTCCACTTACCAAAGACGCTTCACTCCCCGAAAATGGCGCCAGAAAATAGCCTTGATGACCCACAAGTATAGGGGATCAATTGTAGTTTTTTTCTATAAGTAAGAGTGTCGAACCCAACGAGGAGCAGAAGGAAATGACAAGTGGTTTTCAGCAAGGTAATGTCTGCAAGTGCTGAAATTGTAAGTAACAGAGTAGTTTGGTAGCAAGATAATTTGTAACGAGCAAGTAACGATAGTAGTAACAAAAGTGCAGCAAGGTAGCCCAATCCTTTTAAGGCAAAGGACAGGCCAAAACGATCTCTTATGATAAGCAAAGAGTTCTTGAGGGTACACGGGAATTTCATCTAGTCACTTTCATCATGTTGGTTCGATTTGTGTTCACTACTTTGATAATTTGATATGTGGGTGGACCGGTGCTTAGGTGTTGTTCTTACTTGAACAAACCTCCTACTTATGATTAACCCTCCCAAAAGCATCCACAACTACGAGAAAAGTATTAAGAATAAATTCTAACCATAGCATTAAACTTTTGGATCCAATCGGTCCCTTACAGAATAGCGCATAAACTGGGGTTTAAGCTTCTGTCACTCCACAATGCATTCCCTTAGGCCCAATTATGGTGAAGTGTCATGTAGTCGACGTTCACATGACACCACTAAGGCAATCACAACATACATACTATCAAAATATCAAACACATATCAAGTTCGCATGATTACTTGCAACATGATTTCTCCCGTGATCTCAAGAACAAAAGCAACTACTCACAAATGATAAACATGCTCAAGATCATAGGGGTATTAAATAGCATATTGGATCTAAACATATAATCTTCCACCAAATAAACCATATAGTAATCAACTACAAGATGTAATCAACACTACTAGTCACCCACAAGCACCAATTTATAGTTCCGGTAACAGGATTGGACACAAGAGATGAATTAGGGTTTGAGATGAGATGGTGTTGTTGAAGATGTTGATGGAGATTGCCCTCCCCAAGATGGGAGAGTTGTTGGTGATGATGATGACGATGATTTCCCCCTCCGGGAGGGAAGTTCTCCCGACGGAATCGCTTCGCCGGAGGGCAAAAGTGCTCCTACCCAAGTTCCGCCTCGAGGCAGCGGCGATCCATCCCGAAAGTCCTCTCGTTATTTTTTTCTAGGTCAAAATGACTTATATACTAGAAGATGGGCATTGGAGGTGGACCAAGGAGAGCACAACCCACCAGGGCACGCCTGGGCTCCCTGGCGCGCCCAGGTGGGTTGTGCCCACCTGGTGGGCCCCATCTGGTACTTATTGGCTCCAATATTCCTCATATGTTCCATAAAAAATCCTCGTGAAGTTTCAGCTCATTTGGAGTTGTGCAGAATAGGTAGCCTGACGTAGCTTTTTCAGGTCCAGATTTCCAACTGCCGGAATTCTCCCTCTTGGTGTATACCTTGCATATTATGAGAGAAAAGGCATTATAATTACTCCAAAAAGCTTTACTATGGATAAAAACATCATAAATAACAGTAAGAAAGCATGATGCAAAATGGACGTATCACTCCCCTGCAGGCTGCACAGACCAGTGAATCTACACCTTCACCTCCTCCACAAAATCAAGCCAGGGCAATTGAAGAAGTTGCACATGAACAAACTACCAGGGCAATTGCATCGCTCGTGCCTGAAGAAAATGCCCCACCAAGTTCCTCAACAACAAAGCCTCCAATGACTTCATCTTTAAAGATCATCACTCTTCCTTCTGCATAAGAAGGGAAGAATACCAAGGCTGTTGAGAAGGAAACCAAGAAGAGAAAGGCTTCAGCTCCTCCTACTTCCATTGAATCAATGAAGAAACTGAAGATGGCTCCTTTATCTTTAGTCTTTCCAACAGATGCAACTCCAATTTCATCATCACCCCTGCTCATACCGCTGACGATCGTCAGATTATTCCCTTTGGGGGTGGAATATGTCATTCCTCCAGCTGTTGATGATGAAGAAAATGATACCCATTTTGCTGCTACCACGGAGCAAATGGATGAAGAAATTGGAGTGGAAGTAGATACTTCACTTCATCACATGTTGTCACGGAAGCCTTCTCAAGCTCCATTGACTAAAGAAACTACTGCTAAATCTGGAAGCATTGAAGCTACTGAAGAGGGTGTGGACATTGACAGTGCTACCACTCCTGTACTCCATGATGAATTTTAGGAAGCAGCACATCCCAATTTACCCATCACTACACCTCTGACTCAAGTGCCTCAGTCGCCCATGCACAGTGAAGAAATTCACACTAGTTGTGAAGAAAGACAACCTTCTCTTCAAACTATTGATGAAGAAATTCTAGCTACAATAGCTGATGAGACTGCACAACAAGATTTGATTGTGGATGTCATCAATACATCCCCTCAGCATGAAGAATCAGTTCCTTCAGTAGATACTGACACTATTCCAACTGCTACTGTTGAAGAAATTGCTAAATCACATGCTGTCACAGATCCATAAGATTCAACTGGCTCACTAAGCCCAGTATGTGATGCAAGCCTGAAGAAAATCTATCTTCAACCAGTTATTATCATGCCCAAGATTGGCAGAAGCTTCAGGCAACCACAGTTCAATAATGCCATTCTTCAAAGAGAAGAATTTCTCCATTGGCGAGTCACCATATGACTCTGCCAAGATCGGACATCTACGATTCTGTACCAAGACTCAAGTGAACTACTATGCTTCATTGCTATTTGAGAAGAATAAGATCTCCCCGCATCGTCACATTCCTCATGTGGACATGGAATCCATTCCATGTTTCCAGCCAGTTTTGGTCATTCTTCATGATGCTCGGCTGCTTAGCTTCTGTTCGAATGTTTGTGGTTGGAATGAAGAACTCATTCTTCAGTTCTATACCACAATGCACTTCTCACGAAATGCTGATGAAATTTCGACATGGGCTCTAGACTGGATGAGTGAAGACACTCACTACAAGGCACCAGTTGAAGAACTACTTCGTGCTCTTCTAGTAGATCCACCCCTTGAAGAAGCAAAGAAGATCTTTGAAGAACCTGAAGTGCCCAATCATTTGATGCAAGTGTTGATGAAGCCATTGGCTGAAGGAGAAGCTTAGAGAACCACCTTCCTAGTTAAAGATTTGCTATATGTGCCATAGACTGTCTACAGAGTTCTGGCCAAGACCCCCAGTCCCATGAAAGGAATAACTCTGCAACTGAAGAAGTTGTGGGAGTCATGAAGAATTTGCTCTTTCATATCAAACATGACACTCCCATCAACATACACGATTTCTTCATGAGGACTTTGGTTACAGTGGCTCAGTCATCCTTTGTTTGAAGCCTTATGCTCCACGGATCATGAGATTCATCAAATCACGATCTTCAAATCATGAGAATCATCTTAGTTTTCTGCTAGAGGTAGAAGTTCTTCAAAGCACAATTACCTCAGTTCCTGGCAAAGGCAAGGCAGTCATTGATGAAGGAATTCATCCCCTGGATGGACAATTTCGTCAGCCTGCCTCCCACTCAACTGGTGATGAGACTACTAGCCAGGACACTATCACATAGGTGTCAAGGACATCTCCTCAACCAGAAGCACCACGTGTCATGACTGATCGTGAACTCCTCATCAGCCTGCACTAGAAAATTGGCAAAAATCGTGATTGGTTTTAGCATCAACTTGCAAACAATCCATGCCAACATGACAGTTGCTACCTCTTAAGCACTTGCGTTGGTTTTCCCTTGAAGAGGAAAGGGTGGTGCAGCAAAGTAGCGTAAGTATTTCCATCAATTTTTGAGAACCAAGGTATCAATCCAGTAGGAGGCTACGCGCCAGTCCCTCGCACCTGCACAAAACAAATGAATCCTCGCAACCAACGTGATAAGGGGTTGTCAATCCCTACACGGTCACTTACGACAGTGAGATCTGATAGATATGATAAGATAATATTTTTGGTATTTTTATGATAAAGATGCAAAGTAAAATAAAAGGCAATGAAAATAACTAAGTATTGGAAGATTAATATGATGAAGATAGACCCCGGGGCCATAGGTTTCACTAGTGGCTTCTCTCAAGAGCATAAGTATATTACGGTGGGTGAACAAATTACTGTTGAGCAACTGACAGAATTGAGCATAGTTATGAGAATATCTAGGTATGATCATGTATATAGGCATCACGTCCGAAACAAGTAGACCGACTCCTGCCTGCATCTACTACTATTAATCCACACATCGACCGCTATCCAGCATGCATCTAGAGTATTAAGTTCATAAGAACAGAGTAACGCCTTAAGCAAGATGACATGATGTAGAGGGATAAATTCATGCAATATGATAAAAAAAACCATCTTGTTATCCTCGATGGAAACAATACAATACGTGTCTTGCTGCCCCTACTGTCACTGGGAAAGGACACCGCAAGATTGAACCCAAAGCTAAGCACTTCTCCCATTGCAAGAAAGATCAATCTAGTAGGCCAAACCAAACTAATAATTCGAAGAGACTTGCAAAGATAACCAATCATACATAAAAGAATTCAGAGAAAATTCAAATATTGTTCATAGATAAACTTGATCATAAACCCACAATTCATCGGTCTCAACAAACACACCGCAAAAGAAGATTACATCGGATAGATCTTCACAAGAGAGGGGGAGAACTTTGTGTTGAGATCCAAAAAGAGAGAAGAAGCCATCTAGCTAATAATTATGGACCTGAAAGTCTGAGGTAAACTACTCACACATCATCGGAAGGGCTATAGTGTTGATGTAGAAGCCCTCCGTGATCGATGCCCCCTCCGGCGGAGCTCCGGAACAGGCCCCAAGATGGGATCTCGTGGATACAGAAAGTTACAGTGGTGGAATTAGGGTTTTGGCTCTGTATCTGATCGTTCGGGGGTACATAGGTATATATAGGAGGAAGGAGTATGTCGGTGGAGCAACAGTGGGCCCACGAGGGTGGAGGGTGCGCCTGGGGGGGTTGGCGCGCCCCCTACCTCGTGGCCTCCCTGTTGGTTTCTTGACGTAGGGTCCAAGTCTCGTGGATCTTGTTCATTCCAATAATCACGTTCCCAAAGGTTTTATTCCGTTTGGACTTCGTTTGATATTCCTTTTCTTCGAAACCCTAAAATAGGCAAAAAAAAGAGCAATTCTGGGTTGGGCCTCCGGTTAATAGGTTAGTCCCAAAAATAATATAAAAGTGAATAATAAAGCCCAATAATGTCCGGAACAGAAGATAATATAGCATGGAGCAATCAAAAATTATAGATGCGTTGGAGACATATCAAGCATCCCCAAGCTTAATTCCTGCTCATCCTCGAGTAGGTAAATGATAAAAACAGAATTTTTGATGTGGAATTCTACTTGGCATATTTTCAATGTAATTCTTCTTAATTGTGGTATGAATATTCAGATCCAAAAGATTCAAGACAAAAGTTTAATATTGACATAGAAATAATAATAATTCAAGCATACTAACTAAGCAATTATGTCTCTTCAAAATAACATGGCCAAAGAAAGTTATCCCTACAAAATCATATAGTCTGGCTATGCTCTATCTACACCACACAAAGTATATAAATCATGCACAACCCCGATGACAAGCCAATCAATTGTTTCATACTTTTGACATTCTCAAACTTTTTCAATCTTCACGCAATACATGAGCATGAGCCATGGACATAGCACTTTAGGTGGAATAGAATGGTGGTTGTGGAGAAGACAAAAAGGGAGAAGATAGTCTCACATCAACTAGGCATATCAACGGGCTATGGAGATGCCCATCAATAGATATCAATGTCAGTGAGTAGGGATTGCCATGCAACGGATGCACTAGAGCTATAAGTATATGAAAGCTCAAAAAGAAACTAAGTGGGTGTGCATCCAACTTGTTTGCTCACGAAGACCTAGGGCATTTTGAGGAAGCCCATCATTGGAATATACAAGCCAAGTTCTATAATAAAAAAATCCCACTAGTATATGAAAGTGATAACAAAGGAGACTCTCTATCATGAAGATCATGGTGCTACTTTGAAGCACAAGTGTGGTAAAAGGATAGTAGCATTGTCCCTTCTCTCTTTTTCTCTCTTTTTTTATTTGGGCCTTCTCTTTTTTTATGACCTCTTTTTTTGGGCTTCTTTGGCCTCTCTTTTTTTCGTCCGGAGTCTCATCCTGACTTGTGGGGGAATCATAGTCTCCATCATCCTTTCCTCACTTGGGACAATGCTCTAATAATGATGATCATCACACTTTTATTTACTTTCAACTCAAGAATTACAACTCGATACTTAGAACAAAATATGACTCTATGTGAATGCCTCCGGCGGTGTACCGGGATATGCATGAATCAAGAGTGACATGTATGAAAGAATTATGAACAGTGGCTTTGCCACAAATACAATGTCAACTACATGATCATGCAAAGCAATATGAAAATGATGGAGCGTGTCATAGTAAACGGAACGGTGGAAAGTTGCATGGCAATATATCTCGGAATGGCTATGGACATGCCATGATAGGTAGGTATGGTGGCTGTTTTGAGGAAGGTATATGGTGGGTGTATGATACCGGCGAAAGGTGCGCAGTATTAGAGAGGCTAGCAATGGTGGAAGGGTGAGAGTGAGTATCATCCATGGACTCAACATTAGTCATAAAGAACTCATATACTTATTGCAAAAATCTACAAGTTATCAAAGCAAAGTATTACGTGCATGCTCCTAGGGGATAGATTGGTAGGAAAAGACCATCGCTCGTCCCCGACCGCCACTCATAAGGAAGACAATCAATAAATAAATCATGCTCCGACTTCATCACATAACGGTTCACCATACGTGCATGCTACGGGAATCACAAACTTTAACACAAGTATTTCTCAAATTCACAACTACTCAACTAGCATGACTTTAATATCACCATCTCCATATCTCAAAACAATTATCAAGTATCAAACTTCTCATAGTATTCAACACACTCATAAGAAAGTTTTTAATAATCTTGTATACCTAGCATATTAGGATTATTTAAGCAAATTACCATGCTACTTAAGACTCTCAAAATAATCTAAGTGAAGCATGAGAGATCAATAGTTTCTATAAAACAAATCCACCACCGTGCTCTAAAAGATATAAGTGCAGTACTAGAGCAAAAATATATAACTCAAAAGATATAAGTGAAGCACATAGAGTATTCTAATAATTTCCGAATCATATATATGTGTCTCTCTAAAAAAGTGTGTACAACAAAGATGATTGTGTTAAACTAAAAAGCAAAGACTCAAATCATACAGGACGCTCCAAGCAAAACACATATCATGTGGTGAATAAAAATATAGCTCCAAGTAAAGTTACCGATAGAAGTAGACGAAAGAGGGGATGCCTTCTGGGGCATCCCCAAGATTTGGCTTTTCTCCTTGTTCCATAATCCATCAAATCCTTACCCAAAACATGAGAACTTCACAACACAAAACTTAAAGTAGAAAATCTCGTGAGCTCCGTTAGCGGAAGAAAACAAAAGACCACTCTAAGGTACTGTAATGAACTCATTCTTTATTTATTTTGGTGTTAAACCTACTGTATTCCAACTTCTCTATGGTTTATAAACTATTTTACTAGCCATAGATTCATCAAAATAAGCAAACAACACACGAAAAACAGAATCTGTCAAAAACAGAACAGTATGTAGTAATCTGTAGCTAGCGAAAGATCTGGAACCCCAAAAATTCTAAAATAAATTGCTGGACGTGAGGAATTTATCTATTAATCATCTTAAAAAAGAATTAACTATATAGCACTTTCCAAATAAAAATGGCAGCAGTTATCGTGAGCGCTAAAGTTTCTGTTTTTTACAGCAAGATTAACAAGACTTTCCCCAAGTCTTTCTAACGGTTCTACTTGGCACAAACACTAATTAAACACAAAAAACAAAACCAAAACAGAGGCTAGATAAATTATTTATTACTAAAAAGGAGCAAAAATCAAGGAATAAAAATAAAATTGGGTTGCCTCCCAACAAGCGCTATCGTTTAACGCCCCTAGCTAGGCATAAAAAGCAAGGATAGATCTAGGTATTGCCATCTTTGGTTTTAGGGAAGAAAAGAGCAAAGTCGCTATGTATGGAATTAATCTTTCTATTTTTGTAAAGCACATGGCTATTAATGGTAGAATAAAAATTAAGTATGTTACAGAAATTTGTATCTAAGCTAGCCTTCATCTCTTTGATAGATTCATTTTGGTAAGAGAGCAAAAGAGATGTAGATTCAACTTTCTCGTTCATGGGGTGCCCAAATATGGTTTTCATCTTTTCATAAGTGTCTACGGCATCCCCTTCAAGAAAGCCTTCTTCAAATATAGAATCTAAGACATGCTTAAAAGAAGAAGGAAGGGCAATATAAAAGCTTTTTAAGTAAATTTCAATTTGGTATTGAGGCACAAAGCTATCCCTGATCCTTAATAGTCTATACCAAGCATCTTTCAAAGATTCATCAAGTAAATAACGAAAAATTCCGGAATCATCTTCATCAAAATTATTAAGATTCTCATTGATAACTCCGGTAGGTTTTTCCATAGCATCCTTATTTATAAGCTTAGCGAGAATAGAAGGGTTGTCCAAAGTACTAAAACTCAGGAGAGAACCCGCAACCCTTTTGATTCACACATGGAGGGAGAAAGGCGAGAGAGAAAAAGAAAGGGCGGATAAAACGGCAAGGGTGAAGTGTGGGAGAGGAAAACGAGAGGCAAATGGCAAATAATGTAATGCGGGAGATAAGGGTTTGTGATGGGTACTTGGTATGTTGACTTTTGCGTAGACCTCCCCGGCAACGGTGCCAGAAATCCTTCTTGCTACCTCTTGAGCACTTGCGTTGGTTTTCCCTTGAAGAGGAAAGGGTGGTGCAGCAAAGTAGCGTAAGTATTTCCCTCAGTTTTTGAGAACCAAGGTATCAATCCAGTAGGAGGCTACGCGCCAGTCCCTCGCACCTGCACAAAACAAATAAATCCTCCCAACCAACGCGATAAGGGGTTGTCAATCCCTACATGGTCACTTACGAGAGTGAGATCTGATAGATATGATAAGATAATATTTTTGGTATTTTTATGATAAAGATGCAAAGTAAAATAAAAGGCAATGAAAATAATTAGTATTGGAAGATTAATATGATGAAGATAGACCCGGGGGCCATAGGTTTCACTAGTGGCTTCTCTCAAGAGCATAAGTATTTTACGGTGGGTGAACAAATTACTGTTGAGCAATTGACAGAATTGAGCATAGTTATGAGAATATCTAGGTATGATCATGTATATAGGCATCACGTCCGAGACAAGTAGACCGACTCCTGCCTGCATCTACTACTATTACTCCACACATCAACCGCTATCCAGGATGCATCTAGAGTATTAAGTTCATAAGAACAGAGTAACGCCTTAAGCAAGATGACATGATGTAGAGGGATAAATTCATGCAATATGATAAAAAAAACCATCTTGTTATCCTCGATGGCAACAATACAATATGTGCCTTGCTGCCCCTACTGTCACTGGGAAAGGACACCGCAAGATTGAACCCAAAGCTAAGCACTTCTCTCATTGCAAGAAAGATCAATCTAGTAGGCCAAACCAAACTGATAATTCGAAGAGACTTGCAAAGATAACCAATCATACATAAAAGAATTCAGAGAAGATTCAAATATTGTTCATAGATAAACTTGATCATAAACCCACAATTCATCGATCTCAACAAACACACCACAAAAGAAGATTACATCGAATAGATCTCCACAAGAGAGGGGGAGAACTTTGTATTGAGATCCAAAAAGAGAGAAGAATCCATCTAGCTAATAATTATGGACCTGAAGGTCTGAGGTAAACTACTCACACATCATCGGAAGGGCTATGGTGTTGATGTAGAAGCCCTCCGTGATCGATGCCCCCTCCGGCGGAGCTCCGGAACAGGCCTGAAGATGGGATCTCGTGGATAAAGAAAGTTATGGCGGTGGAATTAGGGTTTTGGATCCATATCTGATCGTTTGGGGGTACGTAGGTATATATAGGGGGAAGGAGTACGTCGGTGGAGCAACAAGGGGCCCACGAGGGTGGAGGGCGCGCCTAGGGGGTAGGCGCGCCCCCCTACCTCATGGCCTCCCTGTTGGTTGCTTGACGTAGGGTCCAAGTCTCCTGGATCTTGTTCGTTCCAATAATCACGTTCCCGAAGGTTTTATTCCGTTTGGACTCCATTTGATATTCCTTTTCTTCAAAACCCTAAAATAGGAAAAAAACAACAATTCTGGGCTGGGCATCCGGTTAACAGGTTAGTCCCAAAAATAATATAAAAGTGAATATAAAGCCCAATAATGTCCAAAACAGAAGATAATATAGCATGGAGCAATCAAAAATTATAGATACATTGGAGACGTATCAATAGTGATGCATAATGCCATTCGCTAGAACAACTACTACGCCCACGAGATATTTGACAGAACATGGGCCATACTTTCACATCTTAAGACAGATGACGAACTTGCTGCAATGGACTTCCAGATGAATTTTGATTGGGCAAATCCTCCCAAGAAGAAGTTCAAGAAGGTTCAAGTTCCTCCTCTCGTACCAAGCTCAGTGTCTCCATCGCGCTCAACTGGCGAAAATGAAGATGTTGAAGACACTGCAGCAGGCCCTTCTGCTTCACACAACCTCGACAGCAACGTTGGCGCTCCTCCAACTTCTTCATGATGATTTTCTTCAGGGACGTTAGTTCTCAGTTTTGTCTCCTTTTGGTCATTTGATGAAAAGGGGGGAGAAGTCTGAGTTAGTCTTCAAGCGGGTCGACAGATGGGCTGTTTTTTTGCTAAGTTACAACTCTTGGATTTTATTTGACTCGTTCCTTGATGAGTTTTAACTTAAATAAATGTTGGTCGTCTGAATCTTTTGCTACATTTCATATGCATGCCCTAATCCTTAATATATCTGCTCGTGCATGAACAATTTCGTCAGACGCCAATTTTCATCATGCATTCAAATTCTTCAATATCTTATGATCAGGCATGATTGGATTCCAATATATAGTGGGAGCCAACCTGCATGTGCATTTACAATCCAAAGCAAAATTTTCACATGCACATCTTCAGGGGGAGTTCCTTAGTATCTTGTAACCAATTTCTTCATACTCTGTACTTACACTTCCGTTATCTACTCCCATTGAAAACTTAACCAATTTGTCATCAATCACCAAAAAGGGGGAGAATGTAAGTCCATCAAGTGTCCCCTTAGTGGTTTTGGAGTATTGAAGACAAATTGGTTGAGGGACTAATGTGTTTGTGAGTGTACACATGAGTTATAGTCCCTGAAGATTCGGTTTAACCTGTGAAAGACGACCCCTAAAAGTGTATTTCTTCAGGTGAAGAACTTGGTGATGAAATTGGTATGACCTTTGAAGAAATTGATGTGAAGACTTCAAAGCTTGAAGACTTTTGCTTTCATAGTTTCTCTCTTCTTAATTTGAGTCATAGGCAAGCTTTAAAATAGCGTCCGCGACCTCCGCTATTGCGGCCGCAATAGCACTAGTGTCACCCAGCCGCTATTTGTTTAAGGTTGCGTTAGAAAATAGCGTGTTGTCATGATGCGGGTGCAATATCACTTGTTAGACCGCTATATCGTTCGCTATCCGCAATATCGCCCGCTATATAAGTCCTTGTTGTGCTTCTGTGTAATCTATTTTGGTAAATGCGTCTTTCTTGCATGGTTGCACGACCAAATGTTGTTCAATTATAGTTTATATTGTTATATAAATGATGATTTATCAAATTAAGTGTCATATTTTTTGTCAATGGCCTAGAAATATACACAACAATCTCAAATTTTTGAGTGTTTTTTAAAAATTGGCTATGTGGACATAGCGCCCGCAATATCACCCGCTATCCGCATTCTGCTACGTGGGCCCTAATCCGCAACCAGTCCTCTATCCACTATTTAAAAGCTTGGTCATAGGAAAACATGTACTATTAAAGGGGGTCTAGGTGAATCATAGTTCACATTTTCAAAGTGATGCTCAAACCTATGCATACACAAGCCGCTTCGAGTGAAGCCTTTGGAAATCTCCGAAACAACTGGCGAATTTGCGAGCGAAGTGATGAAGTTCATCTGGTCGTTGATGAATTTGGTCAGGCTGAGGAGTTAGGATTTCGCCAGTGTGATCTGCCTATCATGAGAAATTGAGTGCCCCAACGACATTGAGAGTTCGATTTTTTGACAGTTGTTGTGCCATGGGCCAACTTTTGAGTGGATTCTTATCCTGAAAACGGTCATGTCTGAGAAGGCCAGTTATGACAATTCATGTCTGGTTGCCCCTGGCTACAAATAGCCTCCCCCACAACCACTTGTTGGTTGGATGCTCAGATAGAACTTGACAGTTGTCATTTGAGAGCAACCCATCCTCTGACGACTTTGAGGGAATCCTAAGTGAGGAAAACCCAGACCCAAAGTGATTGAGCATCACTGAAGAGATTGATCTCTGTGATCCGACACCTATTACCTTTGAAGATTGTCATTCTTCCAAATGGTTAAGTGTCATGTTCTAAGCACCCAAGAGTCATTGTGGTGTGCTGGTGAACAAGTCTGTGAAGGTCTTGGAAGTCTACCTTAAAGACTTACCACGAGTGATTGAGTGAGTGAAAGTGCAACTAATCCCTGTGTGGTTTTGGTAATTCTTAACAACATATAGCTCATTGAACTAATATTCTTTCAAGATGATCATTTCAGAAAGTTCAATGATTGACATGGCATGGACTATAGATGTGGACCCCTCAAAATGCTAATGACACATATTGGCTCAAGCTCAAGACTACCTTTTCATTTTAGTGATCCAAGATCACATTGAGTCCATAGGAAAAGCCAATACTATTAAAAGGGGATGAGGTGTTGCTTAATGGCTTGCTTGCTCAAAATGCTTAGTGATATGCTCCAAAAGCCCTCAACCACTTTCTCATATCCACATATGTCCCAAACCAAAAGTAAAACTCGGCACCACCGATTTGATCTATCCGGCGCCACAGAGTTCATTTGACATAGCCATAGCCAGAAACCCTAATCAGTCCAGTCTCACCGATAAGGATCTCGGTCTCACCGACATGGGATTGCAAACTCTCTGTTTCCCTTCATAATGTTTCGGTCTAACTGATATGAGCGATCAGTCCCACCGAGTTCGCAATGCAAACTCTCTGTTTCCTTTTCGTAATGTTTCGGTCTCACCGTAATGAGTGATCTATCCCACCGAGTTTGCCTGACCAACTCTCTGTTTGCCTATTGCAGAAATCGGTCTCACCGAGTTCATGTGATCGGTCTCACCGAGATTACGTTATGACCTAACCCTAATGAAATTGATCCCACCGAGTTGACATGTTGGTCCCACCGAAAATCCTAACGTTCACATTTTGAACTAAATCGGTGTGACCGAGTTTAACAATTCAGTCCCACCGAGTTTGGTAAATTGTGTGTAACGGTTAGATTTTGTGTGGGGGCTATATATACCCCTCCACCCATCCTCCATTCATGGAGAGAGCTATTAGAACATGCCTACACTTCCACCATTCATTTCCTAAGAGAGAACCACCTACTCATGTGTTGAGACCAAGATATTCCAATCTAACCACAAGAATCTTGATCTCTAGCCTTCCCCAAGTTGCTTTCCACTCAAATCATCTTTCCACCAAATCCAAATCTGTGAGAGAGAGTTGAGTGTTGGGGAGACTATCATTTGAAGCACAAGATCAAGGAGTTCATCATCAACACACCATCTATTACCTTTTGGAGAGTGGTGTCTCCTAGATTGGTTAGGTGTCACTTGGGAGCCTCCGTCAAGATTGTGGAGTTGAACCAAGGAGTTCGTAAGAGCAAGGATATCACCTACTTCGTGAAGATCTACCCAAGTGAGGCAAGTCCTTCGTGGGCGATGGCCATGGTGGGATAGACAAGGTTGCTTCTTCGTGGACCCTTCGTGGGTGGAGCCCTCCGTGGACTCGCGCAACTGTTACCCTTCGTGGGTTGAAGTCTCCATCAACGTGGATGTACGATAGCACCACCTATCGGAACCACGCCAAAAATCTCCGTGTCTACATTGCATTTTATCCCTCCAAACTCCTCCCTTTTACCTTCATATGCAATGATTTACATTCCGCAGCTATACTCTTAGATTTGCATGTGTAGGTTGATTGCTTGGCTTGTGATAAGTTGCTAAAATCTGCCAAGACTTAAAATTGGGAAAAGGCTAGATTTTTATTTGGTCAAGTTGTCTAATCACCCCCCTCTAGACATACTTTCGATCCTACAGGTGGTATCAGAGCTTTGGTCTCCATTTGCCTTGATTTCCATAGCTCTGGTGATCATAGCCTTAGTTTCACAAGCTAGGTGTGTATGGCATCTGGCGAGGGAAATTACCACCGTAGAGGTCCTTACTTTGATGGTACTAATTTTGCTAGTTGGAAGCATAAGATGAAAATGCATATTCTTGGACATAACCCCGCCGTTTGGGCTATTGTGTGTATTGGCTTGCAAGGTGAATTCTTTGATGGGAGAGAAGCGAACCATGAAGCTACAGCGGAAGAGTTGAAGATGCTGCAATACAATGCTCAAGCTTGCGATATCTGTCGGATGTGGGGTTCCGGCAAACCCTTAAGGTTCGAACACTGGGGTGCACGCGTAGTCTTTTCCTCCCACCGATCTACACCCTAGCTCGCTAAGATCTCGCAGACGAACTCGACACACTCACTACACAGAAAGACACAAGATTTATACTCGTTCGGGCCACTGTTGTGGTGTAATACCCTACTCCAATGTGGTGGTGGTGGATTGCCTCTTGGGCTGATGATGAACAATACAAGGGGAAGAACAGCCTCCTGAGGTTGAGGTGTTCTTGTGCCTGGCCAACTTATGTGGCTGGGGATGAACTAAGATGTCCTCTTCTGCCTATGGTGGTGGATAGTCCTACTTATAGAGGCCCTGGTCCTCTTCCCAAATCTTGAGCGGGAAGGGAGCCAACAATGGAGGGCAAATTTGAAGGGGGACAGCTAGTACAAGCTATCCTGACAAAAGTGGTCTTCGCCTGCCAAAGGCTCTGGTGGTGACGCCGTCTTAGGCTCCACGATGACCTCCATCTTGTCGTCCTTCTAGTCTTGGTCTTGTTGCACCAAAATGGCAACATTTGCCTGATGCCTTGGTACTCCTCGCCTGCGCTGGTTTCCTTAGCACCAAAGAGGAAACAAGGATGCTGCGCGCGCTGGCTCCCACCTGGCGCCAGCCTGATGTCGATCCTTATGGCTCACGTCACGAGAGCCTCGCGAGGTTCGCCTCGCCTTGATATCTCCACTCCTCGTGAGCCTACCTGACTAGGCCGCTCCAGAGGAGGTCTTGTGTCATCCGCCTCGCGAGGCTTGGCCCCTCGCGAGGGTCTTGGATGCCTTATTGACGAAGATGGGCCATACGGCATGCTGGCTTAGCCACGCAGCGGGCCGCGGGCATGCAAGTCTGGGGACCCCCAGAACGCCGACAGTAGCCCCCGGGCCCAAGGTGCGCTCGGCCTTGGCTTCGCGGTGAAGCCAAGGGTCAAGCACGGAGCATCACGGGCCCCAAAATCCTGCGGCCTCGGTTGACGCGTGGCGGTTAATTGGACGTGGGCGTCTCCGCTTCCCCATGCTGCCTCGGCAACTGCACGACTTGACGAGTCCCTGCGACATGCAAGGAAAACCATCATTACATGCGGTCGTGGGAGGTGCCCGTTGGCCTTCTCTTGCTATAAATGGGGAGGGGCGGAGCCCCCGTTGCCCATCTCTTCCTTGATCGCTTGCTTCTTACTCCTCGCTCCACTACTAGCTTCTTTTTCCTCGCTTCGTTGCTAACACCAATGGCGCCTATCAGAAGGTTCTCCGCCGAAGAAAAGGGGAAGCCCCCCCCCCCCGAGATGTCCCGGAGCAACTTCCGCCGAAGAAGAGGTCGATCCATCGCCGTGAAGAAGCGGCGATGCAGGTGGTGATGAGGCCTTGGTGTGAGCGGCCTCCCCCAGGGTATCCGCTACCCCTGTATGCCCAAGCCAAGGACTCAGGATGCCGTCGCCCTAGGAATCCATGCCGCGGACTCCTCACGCGAGCTGGTGCTGTGGGCGCCGATGCCCCCAAGCTCTTGGATCCACTTCCCGTGGTTCTTCTCCGACGTGATGCTGCCGAGGAGGCCTCTCGAGCTCTGGTTGCAGCACGCCGACTGCGGTGCTCCGGCAACGGGAGCGGAGATCGAAGCGGTCCCCACCGGCAAGATCTTCATGACTCACGGTTGGGGCGAGATCGCGCGGGTCTGCCGCCCGGGGGGCGCCCTCGCGATCCATCATGAATACGACAGCGTCTCCACGCTCTTCGTCAAGGTCTTCGATGCCGAGGGCCGCCGCCTGGAGTGCTGCTCCGGAGAGGAGCGCGAGGCTGATGCGCGCTCCGCTCGTGACCAATCCAGCAGCAGCAACCCTTGGGAGTCCAGCAGCTCTCCTGAGCTCTACGAGACTCGGGAGACGAGCGACGACAGCTACATGCCCTCGAGCTCTCGCCATGCTCGGAGCAGTGCCGCCGCGTCCGACCGTCGCCGTCGCTGATCTGGATGGGGTTGGCGCCGGCCTCCCGTGGCCCACTGTTGATGATGGCGTCTGCCACGGGGGGTGTAGATAGGGTCCTCCTTAGTTTTAGCTTTTGTTTCCTATGAAGAATCATGAAGCGCCCCATGGGGGCATGTAAGGGTCTGTAATGTCTTTTGTGCTTATCTTCCCTGTTACGAAGATTTGATGAACACGCTCACGTTAAGGCTCGGTCCCCCCCTTTCTTTCCTCGCGATAGCTTGTTGCTTTGCACCGACAGGTCCCAGTCCCCAGGTAGGCTACAGTCGTCGCTGGTATGCCAGGTCGCATGCCGTGGTCAAGGCCAGGAGGTGTGCGGCCCGAGGTCCAGTAAGATCCCCTGAGGCGCGATGCTCAGGAGGTCCCCCTTAGCGCCCAAGCGGCCATGGTAAGGGAAGAAAGGGAGTTGACATGGCCGCAACGGGATTGCGGCAAGGCGTGAGTATCCATAAGGCCCAGACATTTAGCCGATCCGAGGGCGAGACATATCTTGTGAACTTCGTGGCAATTCCTGATGTTGCACTGAGGCTGCGCGCTAACTTGTGTGGCATAGCCAGGCCGACCCATACAAGTTTCCCTCCTCGCATGCTCTCCTTAGTGCTCTGCGTCCTCAGGTCCCGGCCCTCGAGCGAGCTCAGCCGCCGCTGGTATGCCAGGTCATGATGCCGTGGTCAAGGCCAGGGGGTGAGGGCTAGAGAGCCAGTAAGAGCTCCTGAGTCGCGATGCTCAAGAGCCCCCCTTTTAACGCGCAAGCAAATTACACGAGAGAAAAGGAGACTCGCGGTGTCGCCTGCTATCCTCCCCACGGGGTCCCTATGAACAGGCACAAGAAGAACATGGTTTGCCATTACAGCCATCAGCCTGCCGCTGGTTGGTCCGGGTGTAGTGAAGGCATGGAGGGCCTGGTGAGGTGACGTGCGCGGGGTGTGCCGCGAGCCAGAGCTCGACCGCTCAGATTTGTCGATGTGGCAGGGACGGACCCATGCACCAGCGCCGTGCCTGTGAGGAGGCCATGTGGGAGGCGATGATCGAGTAGGTGATAACCATGGGCAGGTTAAGCAGGGAAGCCAAATCAGCTTGGGTAAATGCAGGAAGATACATGCCACTGGGTCCGGCCCGAGCGGCTTGGGGATGATGCAGCCCGAGGGGTGCCCCCAGCAAGGTAAGCTAAAAACATAAGCAAATGGGATACATGCCGTAGGGACGGACCCACATGGCCTGGGAATAATGCAGCCCAAGGGGCACTCCCAGCTTAACGAGCTTGGAAGATGTCACCTTGTTCTGTAAACGAAGCAGAGTTGGTGCAGCTGAAGGCGTGCGTTAAAGAAAGGACTCCTCATGAGCCACCGGAGCCCTGAGCCTCGGGAGGCTCTGGGGGCTCAGGAGGCTTCCTGAAGACCGTCTCCATTCCCTCCAGGATGACGTGGTACCTGGCCTCTTGGGCCGCCAGGTCACGCCTGATGGCGCGCTGATAGGCCGACGCCACGCTCGGCAAGCCGAGGGGCATGCGAACTGTGACGTCCGGATAATTAGGCTACAGTAATCTCACGATAATGATGCCACGTCACCCCAGTTACTGTTGCTAATCTCGCGTTGGATCAAAGCAAGTTCAAATTCAAATTTAAAATTAAGACAAATAAAATACTTCTTCAAACTACAAAACTAAATAGTTCGTATTTTTGCAAATATTCCATAGTCATTTGTGATTAGGAAAACAACATAACTAAAATGCCCAAATTGACCCTAGCATCCAAATCAGTACCCAAAACAACGCCATTTAAATCATTCCTATTTAAGTAAAATTAAAATGAAATCATCCTACTCCCAAACTTTTGTGGCAGTACTATATACTACATGGTATTTTTTTTACCAGTGGCACTTTTAACAAAATTGGTTTGCTAGCAGAAATAAATAAAAAGCAATGGTGAAATAAAGAAAACAGAAAAACCAAAAGGAAAGAAAGAAAAAGACCCCTGGGCCACTTGGTCCAAATGCCCAAGGCAACCCACCAGGTCCGATCGGCCCAACCTGGTGCCCCTCATATGACCTAGCCCACACCCCCATGATCCCCACTCCACCCATCTCTCCCATCGCTCCCCTCCTGGCGCCGCCATCCTCCCACGACCGCACAACCCCCGACCCCCCGATCCCCTTGCCCCTCCTCTGCCCGATCCCTTCTGGATCCAGGGCCTCGCCCTCGACGCCGATCGCTGCCTGCGGCGCTCCATCGCCCCTCGCCGTCACCGGCGTCACTCGATGCCCTGGCGCCCCGTCCTCCACCTCGACTGGATCTGGGCCGCGCCCAGGGCGCCGCCGCCGCCGCACACCGCCGATGCCTCATCCCGCCACTGCTTCGCCGGAGCCACCCACCGTCATCGTCGCCTGCTCATCCTCCTCCCAGCTAGAACGCCCCGAGCCCGGTGCCGCTCGACCCCGACGCCGGCTGCTTCCCCGAACGGCACCGCCCTCTGCCGCCCCCCATCGCCGGCGACCCTGCCGCCACCTCCCCGAGCCCGCTGCCATGACCCCTCCCGCTCCTATGTGAGCCACTTCCTCCCTCTTCCTCCCTCTCTTCCTCTATGCGCGCGCGCCGCCGTCACCGTGCTCGCCCGCTGCATCCCGTGGCCGCCGTCGCGCCGCACATGCATGCTGCGCCACCCGCGACCTGCGCCGCGGCCCCCAGCGCGCATCGCCGCCCTGGGCGCGTCCAGCCCCGCGTCGTCGCACCCCCGGGCTCCCCTGCCCGCACTCCGCGTCCGCCATGCGCTCGCGCACTCACTACCGCCGGCCCTTGCTCGCCCGCTGCCGGTGTTCGCCCCGCGGTGCCCCATCGGCCTGCGCCCGGGCTCGCCCAGTTGGCGCCCGCGCGCCCGCATGCTCACGGGGCTTCGCCCCAGCTACCGCGCCCGTTAGCCCGCTGGACCCCTATGGGCCAATGACAAGGGGGCCCGCCCCAGAACGATTAATAAAAAAAAGAAAAGGAAGTTAAAAATAAATAAAAATAAATAAATAATAAGTAAATAAAAATCTTAACTAATTAATTAATTAACTAACTAAATTAATTAAGTTAATTAATCCTATTTAACTAAACTAATTAAATGGGTTAACCTAATCTAGTAATCAAGCTAATTAACACTGATTAGTGAGTCTGAGCCTATGACGAATGGGACCCACACGTCAACTTGACCTAGTCCACCTTTGACCCTGCTGACTTCATGATGACACCACGCTGACATCATAATAGCCTTTTCTGATTAAATTAATAAGATAATTCCAATAATGATTAAATCTTTATAAATTAATATAAAATAATCTGTAGCTCGGATGAAAATACTTTGTACATGAAAGTTGCTCAGAACGACGAGACGAATCCGGATATGCAGCCCGATCGTCCGCCACACATCCCTAGCATAGCAAACATGCAACTTTTCCTCTCCGATTCATCTGTCCGAAAACGCGAAACACCGGGGATATTTTCCCGGGTGTTTTCCCCCTTCACCGGTATCACCTCATACCGCGTTAGAACATGTTTAGCTCTTCCTATTGTCCTGATATGCACTTGCTTGCTATGTATTTACTGTTTCTCCCCCCTCTTCTCTTCGGTAGACCCCGTGGCGATGCTGATGTCCCTGTGGTCGACTACGTCACCGACGACCCCTCTCTCTTGCCAGAGCAACCAGGCAAGCCCCCCGTTTGATCACCAAATATCGCCTACTCTTCTCTATACTGCTTGCATTAGAGTAGTGTAGCATGTTACTGCTTCCCGTTAATCCTATACTAATGCATAGCCTGTCCTTGCTACTACTATTGTTACCTTTACCTGCAATCCTAATGCTTAGTATAGGATGCCAGTTTATCATCAGTGGCCCTACATCCTTGTCCGTCTGCCATGCTATACTATCGGGCCGTGATCACTCGGGAGTTGATCACGGGTATATACCATATACTTTATACATGATACATGTGGTGATTAAAGACGGGTCGGCTCGTAGGAGCACCCGTGAGTGGATCTTTGAGGCGGAGCGACAGGGCAGGTTCCGACCACCTAGGAGAGAGGTGGGCCTGGCCCTGGTCAGCGTTCGCAGATACTTAACACGCTTAACGAGATCTGGGTATTTGATCTGAGTCTGGCCATTTGGTCTATACACACTAACCATCTACGCGGGAGTAGTTATGGGTATCCCGGCGTCGTGGTATCAGCCGAAGCCTTCGTGACGTCAGCGACTGAGTGGCGTGCGCCGGATTGGACTGGAACACCACTAAGCTAGGTCTGCTTTGCCGCGTACGCAACGTGCAGGTGTGCTAAGGGCGATGGGCCCAGACCCCTGTGCGCTTAGGTTTAGACCGGCGTGCTGACCTCTTTGTTGTGCCTAGGTGCGGCTGCGACGTGTTGATCTTCCGAGGCCGGGCATGACCCAGAAAAGTGTGTCCGGCCAAATGGGATCGAGCGTGTTGGGTTATGTGGTGCACCCCTGCAGGGAAGTTAATCTATTCGAATAGCCGTGATCTTCGGTAACAGGACGATTTGGAGTTGTACCTTGACCTTATGACAACTAGAACCGGATACTTAATAAAACACACCCTTCCAAGTGCCAGATACAACCGATGATCGCTCTCTCACAGGGCGACGAGGGGAGGATCATCGGTTAGGATTATGCTATGCGATGCTACTTGGAGGACTTCAGTCTAATCTCTTCTACATGCTGCAAGACGGAGGCTGCCAGAAGCGTAGTCTTCGAAAGGACTAGCTTTCCCCCCTTATTCCGGCTTTCTGCAGTTCAGTCCACATATTATACCCTTATCCCATTTGATACCAATACATACATATGTAGTATAGCTCCTTGCTTGCGAGTACTTTGGATGAGTACTCACGGTTGCTTTCTCCCTCTTTCCCCCTATCCCTTCTACCTGGTTGTCGCAACCAGATGTTGGAGCCCAGGAGCCAGACGCCACCTTCGACGACGACCCCTACTACACCGGAGGTGCCTACTACTATGTGATGCCCGCTGACGACGACCAGGAGTAGTTTAGGAGGATCCCAGGCAGGAGGCCTGCGCCTCTTTCGATCTGTATCCCAGTTTGTGCTAGCCATCTTATGGCAACTTGTTTAACTTATGTCTGTACTCAGATATTGTTGCTTCCGCTGACTCGTCTATGATCGAGCTCTTGTACTCGAGCCCTCGAGGCCCCTGGCTTGTAATATGATGCTTGTATGACTTATTTTATTTGTAGAGTTGTGTTGTGATATCTTCCCGTGAGTCCCTAATCTTGATCGTACATGTTTGCGTGTATGATTAGTGTACGATCGAATCGGGGGCGTCACAAGTTGGTATCAGAGCCGACTACCTGTAGGAATCCCCCTTCCAAACCCTTGGCCGAAGTCGAGGCTAGACATTACGAAACTTTTTACTAACATGGCTGTGTGCCTTACGGGCCCACGTCGCCATCTGGGTGGTATTAGGATCTTTTATTCCTTGTCTATACTCTGGAACTCTGATCTCTCTTCTATTCGGGTTAAATGATTTTGCTAAAAACAAAACTAACTTTAGGTTCTCGAAAGTACTTTCTCCCGGAGAACCCCCTTCAGTCCAGATGATCGTCGACTGCACTAGAGGATTTCGAAGATACTCTCCGATATTCTGTTGAAACCTTATGCCATTGCTTTTGCAAGTCCCTACCACCGAAATATCCCTATGGATAAATACTTACACCTGTCGTGCTTACTTTTATTCCTAGTCGATCTTGTTATTATAAGATACCCCGAGAATACTTTGTGCCTACTGCCTTGCAGTTCTTTGCCACATGCATACCACTACGGATAATTACTCGCATTTATCGAGTATCCGCTCATCCCCAGATATTCATGCAGTTCACAAAATTCTTCGAAATACCATTCGGTCTTCCGAAAATCCTGAGCAACCTATTGCTCCTGAAATTCTTGCTTGCTTGCATTATGGTTAATCCCATAAGTATAGTAATCTTATTGGCAACCTTTGTCAATATCATTTTGAGTCCATTGACTCAATATGTTGCGAATTCTCGCAATCCTCACTCAGATCGTAGAATTCATCCTTCCAGCTCAGATGTCATTTAAAACATGAGCTGGTCCTCGGCCAATCATATTGCCATCGATTGTACCCCTAAGTCTATTCAACTTGTCCGTCCTTGATCAGAGCGTTTGCTCCTGATCCCTTGATTTGAAAATCATAATTCCTTTGTTATCTAAACATCAAATTATTCAGATGTTCTATAATATGATGATGTGCATTCTTTCTTTGTCAGATTGAGTACCGATACTCACATCAGCTCCGTTGTGGATCGCCCGATCCATTGTTGGATTTCATCTGACATCGTCCTTCATATTCAATAACCTTGTGAGCCTTTCCACGGGTATATAATGCCTTTGGTAAATTGTATCCTCCGCTTTGTCAACCATGCTCTACTTTTGAGCTTGTGTTATTTACTCCTGAAGTTCGTGGTACATGTGCTAAGAAGCCCCGATGGCTTGAACCTATGCCTTCCTTAATATGTGTGAACTCGAAAGTTTTCACGAGTCATACTCTTCTGGTATTTTGCCAGATAAAATTTCAACACTACAACTTCATCGAACGCGAGAAGTAAATGAAAGGTTATGCATTGGAGAAGTGGGAGTCGACCTTGAACTTTGTGTTCATGCCCATGGACATGATGTAGATCCTATCATGGAAACTTCTTGTAATAATAACTATTTCCTTGGTATAATATCATCTGGTACCTGTGAATTGATCCTTTGCTATCATGGCTCCGACCATGGTTGATCCCCTTTGATTCCATTTCTCAGACAAGATGAAGTACTTGTCTTCTGTAGATCACTTCACGTGTCCACCCTCTACTCTGCTCTACCGTCGAGTATTACAATCTGGTATCTCAAGAATATCATGGAACATCATAACTTCTTATGGGTTCTTCATTAATTGTTATTACTCACCAGGTCCAATTGTTCTTAGGTTATAGGTTGTTGTCAACCGAGAACACCGACTAGTGAAATTGTTCCGCACTACAAATCAAATACCCCTAGTATTTTTACTGGGAAATTCTAAACTCAAGCTGGTCATTCCTAGACTATCAGCTGCATCCTGGTCTTGCTACCTTTGACTGTGCTACCTTGTCATTCTCTGGTGCACGTATTCTTCAGTGTGTGAGCACAACTTACGTCAAGCTTTCAACATCTTGTTGCTTGTCTTGGAATGCAACTTTGGTTCCGAGCTTGCCTCTTATATATTGATCCTATAACTTGCCACTTTGTCATTTCCTTGCTTGTTGCCGTTGTTATTTGATTGCATCCTCTTGAAACCTCCCGGCAAATGTGTCGGATCACCTTCAACACTTTGAGTTCTTCCGAGATGTCAACTGTGCTCATGATGAGGAATACCCTCCTTGCCCTCGATGATTTTTATTATCATCGACAACACCCTTGACTTCCTTTCATCATGAACTTGCCCACATAGTGAATGCAACTTGTTCTCCAGCTAGTGTTGTGTTCTGCCTTGAAGTATTACTGTCTATTATGTCGAGAATGTTGTTGGGATTGCTCCACCTCTTACAAATTCTCGGCATGTTGATACTTCTCACCATCACCATTCTTCCTCGGTCCCCATGTTGTTTTCAACCAGGATACCAATATGCTAACGATGTTGTTTGAGTTTTGTACTTCTAGCAACCCTATTGCCTTGAAGTTAATGATCGACAGTTCGTTCTTAGACTGTTGGTTATTGAGTCGTCACTCTAACATTGATCTTGCTGCCTAAGGTCATACTTCGGGCACACCTTTCAACTAATGATTGATGGTGTATGTTTTCCTAGAGCATACAACATTATATCATTTGAATTGACAAGTGCCATCTTCTTGTTCACATTATTGTGGAAAGCCATCCGTTTGGAATTCTCGATGAATTGTCGCTGAGCCCATCAGCCACCTTCTCATCCCCTCCTTGGTTTAATGATGAACTATTGTTTCAGGAACCCGCTTCCATAGTTCATTTCCCGAGAATCTTGCAATGTCATTTCGTCTATTTGTGTTGCACCTCTTCTTCTCGAACATCCTGACTCTGAGGTATCATGACACCTATCGGATCTGAATCTCGGTCAGATATGATGGTTGGGACATTTCCAAGAGTTATAACATTGGCCTTGATATGACCCGGTAAGGTGATGTCATGCCTAGCACACCTGGCCGAATGGCCCTATTTTTATAGATTCCTTTTCAGCAAGCTTATCCATTCGTCCATGAGGAAATTATAAGACTTATTCTACAAGTTATTCCTAATGGATCCTTTGTGTTTCCAAAGTCCGATCTTTGCTTAAAGACCTTGTCAATGCTATCTCGAAGCATGTCTGTGGTACTTCAATTTTCAACAAGAATGTTCGAAATCCAATGCTAAATGTTTCTTGCTCTATTATCCAAACACCGTTGTATGGGTAATGTCATGAAATTTCTCTCCCCTACCTAAGGAGTTTTCTACATTATATCCTGTCATGGATAATATGTTCTGCTTGTCCTTGGGAAGAATATACCCTTGAAATATGTGTTTAAACACATTTTCCTTTCCATTGTTCTGTTTAAAACCTGATAATCACTTTTCCTTTACATTGGTTTGTTTAAACCTTCTTGTGTTCTGTATTGTATAAGCAGTAATATATCCTTGCTTATGTAAACACCTCGTTGTACCACTCTGTTAGAATGACCCTGTTACTTTTGTTGATGGCATTCCAGTAACCATCGATGGACGAGAATCTTGCCTACTGGTCCGCCTCGTTCAACGAGCAGGAAAATGGTTCTCTTTGTCCCTCGCCCTTGGTACTGATGTGTTGCCGACATGACCGACAGACTATCCTCTGACATGCCTTGCTTACATGATCGTGCAAGATGTCACCGTCCTTCCTACTTTTAACCACATGGTGGGCCCATAACCCACAGTTCCATAGGGTCGAAACCTGACTCTCCTGTACACCTTGTTAACAAAGTTATCCCTTGCTCTTGGTTTTGTAGGTAATTCGCGAGCCACCTTCCTAGTGCTCCATTCTGGTATCAGACGCAATACTTACTCTCGCTGCTATGAACCCTTTCTCACTATGGTTCAGACATTGAACAACTATCTATCCGCTTGGGCCCTCTCGTTGTACCTTCGTACCTTACTCTCGATGTATTTTATATGTTCAACTCGAGAGGTAGTCTTATGCTCATTCATGGGTTAACCCCCAGCTTGTTTCCCTCATAAGCATTCTGACGTAGCCAAGTTGCCTATTACCTATTCGTAAGTACGTTGGAGTTCTGAAGAAAGGATGACGACTTGGTCATGGTGACTTAAATCAGAGAAATGAAGACATCAACGAAAGGGATCAACCTCTTCGAGAAGAGCAACCAAGACCGAGAAGACTCGATAGAATTTCGTAGCCACGTCTTTCCCTTACTCCCCTCCTAAATCTCGGGACGAGATTTCTTGTAGTGGAGGAGAATTGTGACGTCCGGATAATTAGGCTACAGTAATCTCACGATAATGATGCCACGTCACCCCAGTTACTGTTGCTAATCTCGCGTTGGATCAAAGCAAGTTCAAATTCAAATTTAAAATTAAGACAAATAAAATACTTCTTCAAACTACAAAACTAAATAGTTCATATTTTTGCAAATATTCCATAGTCATTTGTGATTAGGAAAACAACATAACTAAAATGCCCAAATTGACCCTAGCATCCAAATCAGTACCCAAAACAACGCCATTTAAATCATTCCTATTTAAGTAAAATTAAAATGAAATCATCCTACTCCCAAACTTTTGTGGCAGTACTATATACTACATAGTATTTTTTTACCAGTGGCACTTTTAACAAAATTGGTTTGCTAGCAGAAATAAATAAAAAGCAATGGTGAAATAAAGAAAACAAAAAACCAAAAGGAAAGAAAGAAAAAGACCCCTGGTCACTTGGTCCAAATGCCCAAGGCAACCCACCAGGTCCGATCGGCCCAACCTGGTGCCCCTCATATGACCTAGCCCACACCCCCACGATCCCCACTCCACCCATCTCTCCCCTCGCTCCCCTCCTGGCGCCGCCACCCTCCCACGACCGCACAACCCCCGACCCCCCGATCCCCTTGCCCCTCCTCTACCCGATCCCTTCTGGATCCAGGGCCTCGCCCTCGACGCCGATCGCTGCCTGCGGCGCTCCGTCGCCCCTCGCCGTCACCGGCGTCACTCGATGCCCTGGCGCCCCGTCCTCCACCTCGACTGGATCTGGGCCGCGCCCAGGGCGCCGCCGCCGCCGCACACCGCCGATGCCTCATCCCGCCACTGCTTCGCCGGAGCCACCCACCGTCATCGTCGCCTGCTCGTCCTCCTCCCAGCTAGAACGCCCCGAGCCCGGTGCCGCTCGACCCCGACGCCGGCTGCTTCCCTGAACGGCGCCGCCCTCTGCCGCCCCCCATCGCCGGCGACCCTGCCGCCACCTCCCCGAGCCCGCTGCCATGACCCCTCCCGCTCCTATGTGAGCCACTTCCTCCCTCTTCCTCCCTCTCTTCCTCTATGCGCGCGCGCCGCCGTCACCGTGCTCGCCCGCTGCATCCCGTGGCCGCCGTCGTGCCGCACATGCATGCTGCGCCACCCGCGACCTGCGCCGCGGCCCCCAGCGCGCATCGCCGCCCTGGGCGCGTCCAGCCCCGCGTCGTCGCACCCCCGGGCTCCCCTGCCCGCACTCCGCGTCCGCCATGCGCTCGCGCACTCACTACCGCCGGCCCTTGCTCGCCCGCTGCCGGTGTTCGCCCCGCGGTGCCCCATCGGCCTGCGCCCGGGCTCGCCCAGTTGGTGCCCGCGCGCCCGCATGCTCACGGGGCTTCGCCCCAGCTACCGCGCCCGTTAGCCCGCTGGACCCCTATGGGCCAATGACAAGGGGGCCCGCCCCAGAACGATTAATAAAAAAAGAAAAGGAAGTTAAAAATAAATAAAAATAAATAAATAATAAGTAAATAAAAATCTTAACTAATTAATTAATTAACTAACTAAATTAATTAAGTTAATTAATCCTATTTAACTAAACTAATTAAATGGGTTAACCTAATCTAGTAATCAAGCTAATTAACACTGATTAGTTAGTCTGAGCCTATGACGAATGGGACCCACACGTCAATTTGACCTAGTCCACCTTTGACCCTGCTGACTTCATGATGACACCATGCTGACATCATAATAGCTTTTTCTAAGTAATTAATAAGATAATTCCAATAATGATTAAATCTTTATAAATTAATATAAAATAATCCGTAGCTCGGATGAAAATACTTTGTACATGAAAGTTGCTCAGAACAACGAGACGAATCCGGATACGCAGCCCGATCGTCCGCCACACATCCCTAGCATAGCAAACATGCAACTTTTCCTCTCCGATTCATCTGTCCGAAAACGCGAAACACCGGGGATATTTTCCCGAGTGTTTTCCCCCTTCACCGGTATCACCTCATACCGCGTTAGAACATGTTTAGCTCTTCCTATTGTCCTGATATGCACTTGCTTGCTATGTATTTACTGTTTCTCCCCCCTCTTCTCTTCGGTAGACCCCGTGGCGATGCTGATGTCCCTGTGGTCGACTACGTCACCGACGACCCCTCTCTCTTGCCAGAGCAACCAGGCAAGCCCCCCCTTTGATCACCAAATATCGCCTACTCTTCTCTATACTGCTTGCATTAGAGTAGTGTAGCATGTTACTGCTTCCCGTTAATCCTATACTAATGCATAGCCTGTCCTTGCTACTACTGTTGTTACCTTTACCTGCAATCCTAATGCTTAGTATAGGATGCCAGTTTATCATCAGTGGCCCTACATCCTTGTCCGTCTGCCATGCTATACTATCGGGCCGTGATCACTCGGGAGTTGATCACGGGTATATACCATATACTTTATACATGATACATGTGGTGATTAAAGACGGGTCGGCTCGTAGGAGCACCCGTGAGTGGATCTTTGAGGCGGAGCGACAGGGCAGGTTCCGACCACCTAGGAGAGAGGTGGGCCTGGCCCTGGTCGGCGTTCGCAGATACTTAACACGCTTAACGAGATCTGGGTATTTGATCTGAGTCTGGCCATTTGGTCTATACGCACTAACCATCTACGCGGGAGTAGTTATGGGTATCCCGGCGTCGTGGTATCAGCCGAAGCCTTCGTGACGTCAGCGACTGAGTGGCGCGTGCCGGATTGGACTGGAACGCCACTAGGCTAGGTCTGCTTTCGGCCGCATACGCAACGTGCAGGTGTGCTAAGGGCGATGGGCCCAGACCCATGTGCGCTTAGGTTTAGACCGGCGTGCTGACCTCTCTGTTGTGCCTAGGTGGGGCTGCGACGTGTTGATTTTCCGAGGCCGGGCATGACCCAGAAAAGTGTGTCCGGCCAAATGGGATCGAGCGTGTTGGGTTATGTGGTGCACCCCTGCAGGGAAGTTAATCTATTCGAATAGCCGTGATCTTCGGTAACAGGACGATTTGGAGTTGTACCTTGACCTTATGACAACTAGAACCGGATACTTAATAAAACACACCCTTCCAAGTGCCAGATACAACCGATGATCGCTCTCTCACAGGGCGACGAGGGGAGGATCATCGGTTAGGATTATGCTATGCGATGCTACTTGGAGGACTTCAGTCTAATCTCTTCTACATGCTGCAAGATGGAGGCTGCCAGAAGCGTAGTCTTCGAAAGGACTAGCTTTCCCCCCTTATTCCGGCTTTCTGCAGTTCAGTCCACATATGATACCCTTATCCCATTTGATACCAATGCATACATATGTAGTATAGCTCCTTGCTTGCGAGTACTTTGGATGAGTACTCACGGTTGCTTTCTCCCTCTTTCCCCCCTATCCCTTCTACCTGGTTGTCGCAACCAGATGTTGGAGCCCAGGAGCCAGACGCCACCTTCGACGACGACCCCTACTACACCGGAGGTGCCTACTACTATGTGATGCCCGCTGACGACGACCAGGAGTAGTTTAGGAGGATCCCAGGTAGGAGGCCTGCGCCTCTTTCGATCTGTATCCCAGTTTGTGCTAGCCATCTTATGGCAACTTGTTTAACTTATGTCTGTACTCAGATATTGTTGCTTCCGCTGACTCGTCTATGATCGAGCTCTTGTACTCGAGCCCTCGAGGCCCCTGGCTTGTAATATGATGCTTGTATGACTTATTTTATTTGTAGAGTTGTGTTGTGATATCTTCCCGTGAGTCCCTGATCTTGATCGTGCACGTTTGCATGTATGATTAGTGTACGATCGAATCGGGGGCGTCACACGAACGTAGTTGTGTGGCAGGCCCTCGCAACGCCCACACACGAAGGCCAGAAGCGCTCCTGAGACGCAGCCCTGTTGAGCCGTGGGACGTCGATGCAGACACGCGGCTCAGCACCATCGCCTGGGTGGTGAGCCGCGCCCTGTGAGCGGCTGTCGCCGCGCATGGCTCTTGCGTCTTGCAGTTCCTGTGTGGTCTTGGCGATGAACTCCTGAGCGGTGGGCACCCCTTGCCCTGCATTTTGCTGAGGAAAACGTGCCGCGTGGCACGCCTCCAAGTGGCGCCCAAGCACCTCCCTCGTGAGGTTGGCAAGGCCTGAGGCCCTCCAGAAGAGAGCCCCCGAGCCCTGCCCGAGGAGGGCGCTGGGCACGCCTTCCTATGCGATGGAGGGAGGCGCCCCTGGGACGGACGCTGATCCTGACGAGGCTCCTACCGCGACGCCATCCTCCTGAGGTCCTACGCGGCACGGCTGCTTCTTCTTGGGGATGGCCTCCGGAGGGCCCTCACTTCTGCTGTCAGTGTCGTCAATTGTTGCAGCTTGGAAGGCGCGCTCAAGGGAGCACACCGCATCCCTTTGTTCACATGAGACCGTGATGACCCCACCACTTCCTGGCATCTTGAGGACGTTGTAGCCGTGGTGGGTGACCGCCATGAACTTTGCCAGGGCCGGATACCTGAGGATGGAGTTGTACGGCAGGCAGATGTGCGCGATGATAACCCACAAGTATAGGGGATCGCAATAGTTTTCAATAAGTAAGAGTGTCAAACCCAACGAGGAGCTAAAGGTAGAACAAATATTCCCTCAAGTTCTATCGACCACCGATACAACTCTACACACGCTTGACGTTCGCTTTACCTAGAACAAGTATGAAACTAGAAGTACTTTGTAGGTGTTGTTGGATAAATTTGCAAGATAATAAAGAGTACGTAAATAAAAAGTAGGGGCTGTTTAGATAAAGAAACAATAAAGTAAATATAGCAACTGTGGAAAAGTGGTGGTAGGAGTTGCGAAATTGCCCCTAAGCAATTGACTACTTTACTAGACCGATAGCAAGTATTATGTGGGAGAGGCCACTGCTAGCATGTCATCCCTGACTTGGAATTCTATGCACTTATGATTGGAACTATTAGCAAGCATCCGCAACTACTAATGTTCATTAAGGTAAAACCCAACCATAGCATTAAGATATATTGGTCCCCCTTCAATCCCGTATGCATCAATTTCTATGCTAGGTTGAAGCTTCTGTCACTCTTGCCCTCCAATACATAGTCCTATCAACATACAACTAACCCTAGGGTGTGATCCACGCGCGCAATCATATGATGGGCACCAAAGGACAGCAACATAACCACAAGCAAATTAAATCAATCATAGCAATTCATCAACCACCGATAGGACAACAAAAATCTACTCAGACATCATAGGATGGCAACACATCATTGGATAATAATATGAAGCATAAAGCACCATGTTCAAGTAGAGGGTACAGCGGGTTGCGGGAGAGTGGACCACTGTAGATAGAGGGGGGAAGGTGATGGAGATGTTGGTGAAGATGGCGGAGGTGTTGGTGTAGATCGCGGTGATGATGGTGGCCCCCGGTGGCACTCCGGTGCCACCGGAAGCGAGGGGGGAGAGCCCCCCTCCTTCTTCTTCTTCCTTGACCTCCTCCCTAGATGGTAGAAGGGTTTCCCCTCTGGTCCATGGCCTCCATGGCACAGGAGGGGCGAGAGCCCCTCCGAGATTGGATCTGTCTCTCTGTCTCTCTCTATTTCTGCGTTCTCAGATTCTTCCCTTTCACCGTTTCTTATATTCCCAGATATCCGTAACTCCGATTGGGCTGAAATTTTAACACGATCTCTATCCGGATATTAGCTTTTTTGCGGCGAAAGAAGGGCATCAGCCGCCTTAAGGGTGGCCCACGAGGGTCAGGGGCGCGCCCAGGGGTGGCAGGCGTGCCCCCTGCCTCGTGGCCACCTCGGGCACCGTCTCGCGTGGATTTTCTTCCCAAAAATCATATATATTCCAAAAAAATCTCCGTCAGCTTTTATCCCGTTTGGACTCCGTTTGATATGGATATTCTGCAAAACAAAAAACATGCAACAAACAGGAACTGGCACTGGGGACTGGATCAATATGTTAGTATCAAAAATAGTATAAAAAGTTGCCAAAAGTATATGAAAATTGTAGAATATTGGCATGGAACAATCAAAAATTACATATATGACGGAGACATATCAGCATCCCCAAGCTTAATTCCTGCTCGTCCTCGAGTAGGTAAATGATAAAAAAGATAATTTTTTATGTGGAATGCTACCTAGCATAATCTTGATCACATATCTAATCATGGCATGAATATTAAGATACGAGTGATTCAAAGCAATAGTCTATCATTTGACATAAAAACGATAATACTTCAAGCCCACTAATAAAGCAATCATGTATTTTCAAAATAACAAGGCCAAAGAAAGTTATCCCTACAAAATCATATAGTCTGGCTATGCTCCATCTTCACCACACAAAATACTCACATCATGCACAACCCCAATGACAAACCAAGCAATTGTTTCATACTTTTGATGTTCTCAAACCTTTTCAACTTTCACGCAATACATGAGCGTAAGCCATGGACATAGCACTATAGGTGGAATAGAATGGTGGTTGTGGAGAAGACAAAAAGGAGAAGATAGTCTCACATCAACTAGGCATATCAACGGGCTATGGAGATGCCCATCAATAAATATCAATGTGAGTGAGTAGGGATTGTCATGCAACGGATGCACTAGAGCTATAAGTATATGAAAGCTCTAACTGAAACTAAGTGGGTGTGCATCCAACTTGCTTGCTCATGAAGACCTAGGGCATTTGAGGAAGCCCGTCGTTGGAATATACAAGCTAAGTTCTATAATGAAAATTCCCACTAGTATATGAAAGTGATAACTCAAGAGACTCTCTATATGAAGAACATGGTGCTACTTTGAAGCACAAGCGTGGAAAAGGATAGTAATATTGCCCCTTCTCTCTTTTTCTCTCATTTTTTTGTTTTGTTTTTTTCCTTTTTTGTAGGCTTCTTTGGCCTCTCTTTCTTTTTTGGGGCTTCTTTGGCCACTTTTATTTTGATAACCTCACATGGGATATTGCTCTAATAATGATGATCATCACACTTTTATTTACTTACAACTCAATATTACAACTCGATATCTAGAACAAGGATATGACTCTATATGAATGCCTCCGGCGGTGTACCGGGATGTGCAATGATCTAGCGTAGCAATGACATCAAAAACATGAAAACATCATGCTAGCTATCTTACGATCATGCAAAGCAATATGACAATGAATACTCAAGTCATGTATATGATGATGATGAAAGTTGCATGGCAATATATCTCGGAATGGCTATGGAAATGCCATGATAGGTAGGTATGGTGGCTGTTTTGCGGAAGATATAAGGTGTGTTTATGGTACCAGCGAAAGTTGCGCGGTACTAGAGAGGCTAGCAATGGTGGAAGGGTGAGAGTGCGTATAATCCATGGACTCAACATTAGTCATAAAGAACTCACATACTTATTGCAAAAATCTATTAGTCATCGAAACAAAGTACTACGCGCATGCTCCTAGGGGGATAGATTGGTAGGAAAAGATCATCGCTCGTCCCCGACCGCCACTCATAAGGAAGACAATCAATAAATACCTCATGCTCCAACTTCGTTACATAACGGTTCACCATACGTGCATGCTACGGGAATCACAAACCTCAACACAAGTATTTCTAAAATTCACAACCACCCACTAGCATGACTCTAATATCACCATCTTTATATCGCAAAACTATTGAAAGGAATCAAACATATCATATTCAGTGATCTATAAGTTTTATGTAGGATTTTATGACTAACCATGTGAATGACCAGTTCCTTTCATCTCTCTAAATAGATATAAGTGAAGCAAGAGAGTTTAATTCTTTCTACAAAAGATATGCCCATGCTCTAACAAATCTAAGTGAAGCAAAATAGCATTTTACAAATGGCAGTTGTTTAAGTAAAGAGAAACAGGCAATCCAAACTTCAAATGATATAAGTGAAGCACATGAAGCATTCTATAAAGCCATACTCAAAAGATATAAGTGAAGTGCAAAGAGCATTCTATAAATCAACCAAGGATTATCTCATACCAGCATGGTGCATAAAAGAAAAATGAAAACTAAATGAAAAAGATGCTCCAAGATTGCACATATCGCATGAACGAAACGAATCCGAAAACATACCGATACTTGTTGAAGAAAGAGGGGATGCCTTCCGGGGCATCCCCAAGCTTAGATGCTTGAGTATCCTTGAATATTTATTTGGGGTGCCTCAGGCATCCCCAACCTTGAGATCTTGCCTCTCTTCCTTCTCACATCGAGACCTTCTCGATCATCGAACACTTCATCCACACAAAACTTCAACAGAAAACTCGGTAAGATCCGTTAGTATAATGAAGCAAATCACTACTCTAAGTACTGTTGCAAACCAATTCATATTTTGTTTTTTCATTGTGTCTACTGTAATATAACTTTTTCATGGCTTTAATCCACTGATATGAATCGATAGTTTCATCAAAACAAGCAAACTATGCATCAAAAACAGAATCTGTCTAAAACAGAACAGTCTGTAATAATCTGAACATTCACCATACTTCTGATACTTGAAAAGTTCTACCAAAAATAGGAAAAATAAATAATTTGTATAGAAATACAGTGCAAAAAGAATCAGAACCATTTGACATTCCAGCAAAAAATGTAAAATCGCGCACTACAGCCAAAGTTTCTGTCCTGCACCATACAAACCATCAAGCAAATGTAAACATCCTAAAGGAAAACCTTGGCACATTATTTTTATTTATAAACTTTATAAAAGCACACAACGGAAATAAATGACTCTCTAAAACTTTCGGGTTGTCTCCCTGGCAGCGCTTTCTTTAAAGCCATTAAGCTAGGCATATAGTGCTCAAGTAATGAATCCACCCGGATCCCAAGGTATATCAAAGCCAATTTTAATTAACAATGATTTAGCATTTAGTAGTGAGCACAAAGTAACTTATATCATGTAACAACAAAGTCTAACTCTCTTCCTATGCATCGGCATGTCATAAAAGAACAATTCATGCACACAAAGTAAAGGCCAATGCATAGTATAAATAGTTTCTTGCAATTTTATCATATTGGAAACATAGAGAGGTGGAGATATATTGCCTCTCTCATAATAATTTCAAGTAGGAGCAGCAAGCACATGCATATTATATTCATCAAAATCATCATGTGTAATAGTAAAACGCAACCCATCAATGTAATCCTTAATAAGGGCAAACTTCTCCGATATAGTGTAGTCGGGAGAATTCAAAAAGATAATAGGACTATCATGTGTGGGTGCAATAGCAACAATTTCATGTTTAACATAAGGAACTATAGCAAGTTCATATCCATAAGCATAATTCATATTGGCATCTTGGCCACAAGCATAGCAAGCATCATCAAAAAGGGATATTTCAAAAGAATCAACGGGATCATAACAATCATCATAGCAATCATCCTCTGGTAAGCGAAGGGAAATTAAACAATGTATGAGTTGAAGAGTTACTCTCATTAGAAGGTGGGCACGGGTAGCTAATCCGCTCTTCCTCCTTTTGCTCTTCGCTCTCTTCCTCATCTTTTTCATCCAATGAGCTCATAGTTTCATCAACTTCTTCTTCCATAGATTCCTGCAAAATATTAGTCTCTTCTTGGACAGCGGAGACTTTCTCAATAAGCGCATTAATTTCGTAATTGTATTCATAATTCTCATAACAATATTTCAGGATAGCTAAATTTTCAGGTCTATAAACAGCATCATCAAAATCTTCAAACTCTTTAAACATAGATTCAATTTCATAAGCACCCATAAAAGCAACAAATTCTTCTATTTGTTCCACATCATAGTAATCATATATACCATTAGCATAAGAAGCTAAGGTTTTATTATCATTAAATTTGCATAAAAAGGGAAGGTGTGGAGCCTTCATCCTAGAGCAACAAGTATAATCATAACTCAAGCATACTTGCTGAGCATACCACTTCAATATATGAATTTGATCCCATAGTAGTTTCCCTTTTTGTGTCAAGCGGTAATACCTAAAGTATTCACGTTGATCCAACGTTACTCCCGTTACATAATTGAATGGGGTTTTCTCAGGATTATTAAAGCAGTACATAATATTTTTCACATAACCAGCATCGAGGGTTTTAGGAGGTTCCCCATCTCCATGAGTAGCAAGTACACCTAATTTTTTTGGTATTTTGTGTTCCATATCCATAACTAAAGATAGAAAACAACTAAGAACAGCAAATAAAAATTACTTAGTGATAAAGCAAACAAGCACACACGAGAATATTCACCCCACGCTATTGCTCCCCGGCAACGGCGCCAGAAAAAGGTCTTGATTACCCACAAGTATAGGGGATCGCAATAGTTTTCAATAAGTAAGAGTGTCGAACCCAATGAGGAGCTAAAGGTAGAACAAATATTCCCTCAAGTTCTATCAACCACCGATACAACTCTACACACGCTTGACGTTCGCTTTACCTAGAACAAGTATGAAACTAGAAGTACTTTGTAGGTGTTGTTGGATAAATTTGCAAGATAATAAAGAGTACGTAAATAAAAAGTAAGGGCTGTTTAGATAAAGAAACAATAAAGTAAATATAGCGAGCGTGGAAAAGTGGTGGTAGGAGTTGTGAAATTGCCCCTAAGCAATTGACTACTTTACTAGACCGATAGCACGTATTATGTGGGAGAGGCCACTGCTAGCATGTCATCCCTGACTTGGAATTCTATGCACTTATGATTGGAACTATTAGCAAGCATCCGCAACTACTAATGTTCATTAAGGTAAAACCCAACCATAGCATTAAGATATATTGGTTCCCCTACAATCCCGCATGCATCAATTTCTATGCTACGTTGAAGCTTCTGTCACTCTTGCCCTCCAATACATAGTCCTATCAACATACAACTAACCCTAGGGTGTGATCCACGCGCGCAATCATATGATGGGCACCAAAGGACAGCAACATAACCACAAGCAAATTAAATCAATCATAGCAATTCATCAACCACCGATAGGACAACAAAAATCTACACAGACATCATAGGATGGCAACACATCATTGGATAATAATATGAAGCATAAAGCACCATGTTCAAGTAGAGGGTACAGCGGGTTTCGGGAGAGTGGACCGCTATAGATAGAGGGGGGAAGGTGATGGAGATGTTGGTGAAGATGGCGGAGGTGTTGGTGTAGATCGCGGTGATGATGATGGCCCCCGGTGGCACTCCGGTGCCACCGGAAGCGAGGGGGAGAGAGCCCCCCTCCTTCTTCTTCTTCTTCCTTGACCTCCTCCCTAGATGGGAGAAGGGTTCCCCCTCTGGTCCATAGCCTCCATGGCATGGGAGAGGCGAGAGCCCCTCCGAGATTGGATCTGTCTCTCTGTCTCTCTCTGTTTCTGCGTTCTCAGATTCTTCCCTTTCACCATTTCTTATATTTCCGGAGATCCATAACTCCGATTGGGCTGAAATTTTAACACGATCTCTATCCGGATATTAGCTTTCTTGTGGCGAAAGAAGGGCATCAACCGCCTTAAGGGTGGCCCACGAGGGTCAGGGGCGCGCTCAGGGGTGGCAGGCGCGCCCCCCGCCTCGTGGCCACCTCGGGCACCGTCTCGCGTGGATTTTTCTTCCCAAAAATCATATATATTCGGAAAAAAAATCTCCGTCAGCTTTTATCCCGTTTGGACTCCATTTGATATGGATATTCTGCGAAACAAAAAACATGCAACAAACAGGAACTGGCACTAGCACTGGATCAATATGTTAGTCCCAAAAATAGTATAAAAAGGTGCCAAAAGTATATGAAAGTTGTAGAATATTGGCATGGAACAATCAAAAATTATAGATACGACGGAGACGTATCAGGCGACGTCGAAGTCGATGAGCTCCGTGCGGTAGTTGTCGCGTGTGCCGAAGGTGACAGGCAGGCGGACCTGCCCTATCGGTGTGGTGGAGCCGTCGGTCACTCCTGAGAAAGGTTTGGTAGGCTGGAGCTGCTCATATGGCACTTGGAGGTTGTCCAAGGTGTCGACGGACAGGACGTTGAGCCCTGCACCGCCGTCGATGAGGGTCTTGGTAACCTGCACATTGGTGATGACTGGGGAACACAACATCGGGAGGACGCCAGCGGTGGCCACGCACTTGAGCTGATCTGCCAAGTCGAAAGTGATGGCGCACTAGGACCACTTGAGCGGGCGCGTGGCCTCAAGCTTTGGGAGCGCCGCGTTCGCCTCGCGAGCGAACCGTTTGAAGATGCGCTGAGAGGCTGGGGCCTGAGCGCCGCCCGAGATGCAGGCGATTTCACACGGCTCCTGGAAGCCCCCAGCCCCCTCATCCTGATGATGGTCGTCGTTCCTTCTTGGTGGCGGCAGTGGAGGAAGACCGGTGTTGCCTTGGGGGCGATCCTCGCGAGGCTGGTCCCTCCAGGGCCCCTCGTAAGGATGGTCCTGCCAGCGGTCCTCATGAGGCCTATCGCGCCATTCCTGGCACGGGCCACGGTCGTCCCAGCGTCTGCCTCCTCGTCCTCCTCCACGGCCATAGCCCTGGTCGCTGCGCTCGGGGCACCGACCGTAGCGTCCTTCGCGTAGGGCTCGGAGCTCTTGGCAGTTGCTGGTGTTGTGGGTGTTCAGGTTGTGGAAGGCGCAGAATGGTCGCCTGTTCTTGGATGACTTGGGCTGATCTCTGCCCCGTTTGGTGTCGGGCTCTACAGCTAGCACTACCGCTTCCTTGCGCTTCACGTCCTTGGCCTTGGCTTTCTTCTCCTCTATGCCTGCGGCTGGCAGCTCAAGGAGGGAAAGGCGCCCCTCCTCAGCTCTTGCGCACTTGGTCGCCAGGTTGAACAGCTCCTAAGACGTGCAGAGCTCCTCGTGGATAGCGAGCTCTTCCTTCATCTTGACGTCACGGACGCCGTCGGAGAACACGGAGATGATGGCCTCATCTGTGACCTTGGGGATCTTGAGGCGGGTGCTATTGAAGTGCTAGATGTACTTCTGGAGGGTCTCCCCTGGTTGTTGCTTGATGCGGCGCAGGTCGGTCGCGGCCGGCGGGTGGTCGCGAGTGCCCTGGAAGTTGGCGATGAAGCGGTCGCGTACCTCGTCCTAGGAGGAGATCGAGCCGTGCTGCAGGTTCAGGAGCCAGGTGTGGGCCCCATCCTTGGGAGCCATGGGAAACCAGTTCACCATGACTTTCTCGTCGCCGTTGGCTGCTTCGATGCTCAGCTCGTAGAGCTGCAGGAACTCCGTGGGGTCGGCGGTGCTGTCGTAGCGAGGAGGCAGATCCGGCTTGAACTTGCCTGGCCAGGCGACGCTGCGCAGCTCGTGGGTGAAGGCGCGACAGCCGGCCGTGGTTACTGGGGCCCACCTTGGAGGTGGAGCTTGGTCTTGTCAAGGTCCGCACGGCGGCACCGCAAGTGGCACACGGTATTGACGAGGCGGTGCGGGAAGTGCGGCTGAGGGAGTCCTGGATTAGGGGGTCTCCGGACAGCCGAACTATATCCTTAGGCCGGACTGTTGGACTATGAAGATACAAGATTGAAGACTTCGTCTCGTGTCTGGATGGGACTTTACTTGGCGTGGAAGGCAAGCTAGGCAATACGGATATGTATATCTCCTCCTTTGTAACCGACCTTGTGTAACCCTAGCCCCCTCCGATGTCTATATAAACCGGAGGGTTTTAGTCCGTAGGACAACAGACAATCATACCATAGGCTAGCTTCTAGGGTTTAGCCTCTTTGATCTCGTGGTATATCAACTCCTGTAATGCTCATATCATCAAGAACAATCAAGCAGGACGTAGGGTATTACCTCCATCAAGAGGGCCTGAACCTGGGTAAACATCGTGTCCCCTGCCTCCTGTTACCATCCGCCTTAGACGCACAGTTCGGGACCCCCTACCTGAGATCCGCCGGTTTTGACACCGACATTGGTGCTTTCATTGAGAGTTCCACTATGTCGTCATCATAAGGAGGATGGCTCACCTCGTTGTCAAGGACAACATCATCTCTGGGGGAGCCCTGGCTGTAGGCCAAACTCTCCGACTAGGCGGCTTCGTCATGACCGCCCGCTCGGCCGCTGTGCCGATGATGACCTCTCAAGTCATCAAAAATAGCCTCCACATCGGCTCGAAATTTGCCGAGCAGATGGATCCAATGGAGCTCTCCTCTTTAAACAAGCTCTTGGATCGCATTGCCGCTCTGGGAGTCACTACGGACTACGATCGGATCGGGCTTAAACCCGACCAAAGGGAGATTAACTCTCTGCCGGTCACCCATCAGATAGCGGTGGTGGAGGAGCAATGCGGCGACTCTCCCTCTATCCCGAGGAAGAACTATGTCTGTATTTCCGAGCTCTCCGAACAGGATACTCGCTCACGGGAGGACACCGCCCTAACCCTGAATCCAGAACCAGGCCGCATACCGAACCCACAGGGCAACATCCCGGAGCCCGAACTTCCAAGACCAGAAACTCCCCTGCCCCGGGATCATAGATTGGGTCAAGGTCTGGACTTAAATCCACCCACCCACCCAGATACAAGTGATCTTTCCCACATTAGGCAAGCGCCCCAAGAGACAGTACATCACTATCGGGCCAGATTCCTCCTTGTAATGAACAAGATCAACGACTGTCGCGTGGAAGATGCAATTTCGTTCTTTTGCAACAATTGCACAGACAAGGGAGTCCTCAACGCCATAAGTCACCGTGACGTAGCACACTTCGCTGACCTGGCGGCCATAGTACGGAAATACTGTGCGATGGAAAGTGCCTGGAAAACCCAAATGCAATTTTGGGATAATCCAGCTCTGACAAAACCTCCAGTCCGAACTAAAAGGGTGCACTCTCATAAGTCGCCCGACTCAATTACAAAGAAGCAAAAGCCCACTACAGGGCGTGGAACCATATTGGAGGGATGGCTTAATGGGCCCTGCAAAATCCATAGTACACCGGATACCATATCAACACACAGCCTTAGAGCATGTTGGGTACTCCGGCAGGTGGCCAAAAGCGGTGAGGATCTTCTCACCCAAAATACCTCAGAGCACCTTCCCACGGATAACAATACAGTATTAACGGTCTTCGAGACCTTCGCCTCAAATAATAGGCGCAAGCGAGCACTCCGCAGCCTTGCCGAAGTCTACCACGTGGCAGCAATAAATCCATGGAGCGACACGGCTATCACCTTCAATGCCAGTGACGAACCTAAATTCCGAATAGCCCGAGCACCAGCCACTTTGGTCCTTAGTCCAATTGTGGACGGCTTTCAGCTCACTAAGGTGCTCATGGACGGCGGCAGCGGATTAAACCTCATTTATGAGGAAACTCTCCAAAAAATGGAAATAGACAGCAACCATATTGAGCAAAGCAGTATGATCTTCCGAGGAATCATCCCTAGTTGGGAGGTACGTTGCGCTGGGAAAATCACATTTGATGTGGTATTCGGCACTCCGGAGAATTACATGTCCGAAGAAATTACATTCCAAGTGGCCCCGTTCAGTAGCGGATACCACGCCCTTCTAGGGTGGGAGGCATTCACGATTTTTCAAGCCATACCCCATTACGGGTACATGAAGCTCAGAATGCCCGGACCCAAGGGAATTATCACTCTAGCTAGTGATCTGGACATAGCACTCCACACCGAGAACAAAACAGCCGCACTAGCCCTCGAGGCATTATCCGAAGCCCTTGTGGCGGAGGAGTTAACCGCGATGCGCTCCACGGTGGACAGGGACGACGTGATACTAGAAAAAAGATCCAAGTCCACCTCCTTTAAACCAGTAGACGAAATAGTTAAATTCCAAGTCCATCCAACGGACCCTATAAAAACAGCATCCACCGGGGCACAGTTAGACCCCGCTGTAGACGCCGCACTACGGGAGTTTCTGCGCGAGAATTGGAATATATTCGCCTGGCATCCTTCAGACATGCCAGGAATCCCACGCAGATTGGCCGAGCATAGCCTTAATATTCTAAAAGGATTCAAGTCGGTCAAGCAGACTCTTCGGTTTTTCTCTGAACTTAAGCGACAAGCCATGGGAGAGGAGAAGCCGGATTCATTAAAGAAACAAAACATCCGAATTGGCTAGCAAACCTGGTGATGGTAACAAAGAAGGACAAATCCTGGCGCCTATGTGTCGACTTCAAAGACCTTAATAAAGCTTTCCCAAAGGATCCCTTCCCACTCCCTCGCATCGATCATTCACGCTACTGCAGGACACGAATCATTGTGCTTCCTCGATGCATACTTCGGTTACCACCAGATTAAGATGGCAGAGTCTGATCAAGCCGCAACGGCATTTATCACGCCATACGGCCCCTTCTATTTTAACACAATGCCCTCCGGGCTCAAAAACGCCAGCGCAACATATCAGCGCAAGATCCAGACATGTCTGGAAAAACAGATCGGTAAGACTGTGGAGGCATATGTAGACGATGTGGTCATTAAAACCAAACACGTCGACTCTTTAATAGACGACTTGAGGCTCACGTTCACCAATCTCCGAACATACGACATTAAGCTCAATCCGGAAAAATGTGTTTTTAGCGTTCCCGCCAGAAAGCTCCTGGGCTTCATCGTCTCCAGTAGAGGAATTGAAGCAAGTCCGGCTAAAATCTGAGCTCTGTCACAGTTGGCTATACCAACTGACCTCAAGCAAATCCAAAAATTGACTGGATGTGTGGCGGCTTTAAGCCGCTTTATCTCCTGATTAGGAGAAAAGGCACTTCCCCTTTATCGCCTTCTTCGGCACACCGAATACTTCGAGTGGACGGACACAGCCACGCCCGGACTGGAAGAAATAAAAGCCATCTTGGCCACCTACCCAATCCTGGCCGCGCCAACTATTGGCGAACCAATGCTATTATATATAGAGGCAACTCACCAGGTTGTAAGCGCAGTGCTCGTCGTTGAACGAGAGATGGACGGACTTAAATTTCCACTTCAAAAGCCGGTATATTATGTATCCACCGTCCTCACTCCATGCAAATCACGGTACCCACATTACCAAAAGATAGCATACGCGGTATTTATGGCATCCCGGAAATTACGACACTACTTTCAAGAGTGTTCGATTACGGTGGCCTCCGAAGTACCACTCAATGACATAATAAACAACCGCGATGCCACGGGCCGGATTGCCAAATGGGCCATCGAGCTCCTCCCGTTCGACACAACATATAAGCCACGACAAGCCATTAAGTCGCAAGTACTGGCCGATTTCGTAGCCGAGTGGATAGAAGCCGAACTCCCTAAAGAGTATGACGCATACTCCAATTTGATCGTGCACTTCGACGGCTCTAAAATGCTGGCTGGTCTGGGGGCTGGCATCATCTTGACGTCCCCCACCGGAGATACGGTGCAATACGTGCTCCAAATACTATATACAGACTCCAATGACGCAGTCGAATGCGTGGGGACTCGAACCTCGCAATATACCAAATAAATGGAGACTTTGATGCCAAGGATCCGAAAATTGCGGCATATCACAACGCTGTCCTCAAAATGTCAGCTCGGTTTGAGGGGCTTGAATTCCACCATGTGGCTCGGGAAAACAACCAGGTGGCGGACATCCTAGCCCGTATCGGTGCTAAACGCGACCCTGTCCCACCGAACATCTTCCTGGAAAGACTGTTTAAACCATCCGTGGTATGGGAAGGGGACACCGGCAAAAATAGTCTGGACCCGACCACAACCCCAGATACCGAATACTCTGACACAATCGGAGGCTCTGCCACCGAAATAACACCTTCAACCCACGTGATAATGGCCGTCATCGCCTCGTGGACAGAACCGTTCCTGGCCTACCTAACTAGACAGGAATTACCTGGGGACCAAAATGAGGCCCGCTGCATAGTGCGGCGATCTAAAGCCTACAAGATCCATGAGGGAGAGCTTTATAAGAAAAGCACAATCGGAGTCCTTCAAAGGTGCATCTCCGAAGAGGAAGGGCGGAAGCTTTTGGCAGAAATCCATGACGGACTCGGCGGCCACCACGCCGCAGCCCGGGCCTTGTAAGCAAGGCCTTCCGTACAGGTTTTTATTGGCCGACGGCCCGGGCACATGCACAACATCTGGTACAACATTATGTCGGTTGCCAACTTTTTGCAAACCAAAGCCACATGCCACCTACTGCCCTCCAAATAATCCCCATTACTTGGCCCTTTGCGGTCTGGGGGCTCGATATGGTCGGACCTCTCAAAGGGGGAACCCATAAGAAAAAATACTTACTGGTCATGGTGGATAAATTCACCAAATGGATAGAAGCCAAACCTGTCAAAACGGCTGAATCCGGACCGGTGATAGACTTCATATCCGGGGTTGTACACCATTATGGCATCCCCTGCAGCATCATCGCTGACAATGGCACGAACTTTACAGCCGACGAGGTGAAACTTTGGTGCAGCAACATGGGCATCAAGCTCGATTATGCTTCTGTCTATCACCCGCAAACTAACGGTGAAGTCGAACGAGCGAATGGTCTTATCATGAGCGGCATTAAACCCAGATTAGTCCGATCTTTAAAAGAATCAGACACTCATTGGGTAGAGGAGCTCGACTCTGTACTTTGGGGGCTGCGGACCACGCCGAATCGCACTACCGGATACACACCATTTTTTATGGTGTACGGCGCCGAGGCGGTGCTGCCTTGCGACATAATTCATGACTCACCTCGAGTGTGCATGTACGAAGAAAGAGAGGCCGAGCTCGATCGGCAGGACGGTTTGGATGCCCTGGAGGAGGAACGCGACGTGGCAAAAGCCTGTTCCGCATTCTATCAGCAACAGCCTCGAAGGTATCAAAGCAGAGAAGTGCGGGCCAAAACCTATAACATTGGCAAACTAGTTCTACGCCTGCCGGAGAAGAAAAAGAACAAGCTCAAGCCCAAATGGGAAGGTCCCTTCATTATCGACCAGGTTCTGACCGGTGGAGCGTACCGTCTGCGGGATGCACCGAATAATCGACTCAAGCCAAACCAATGGAACGCAACCAGACTCCGAAGATTCTACGCCTAGCGCCGCACTCTATGTTCGTCTCCTTACCTCCATGAATTTTTTTTTGCACACCTGTTTTTTCTCTCTTTATTTCTCTCTTTTCTCTTCAAGGCCCTAAGGGGCTACATTTGTGTCTTGGTTACACAATCTTGACGCGCTAACGGCGCTCAATATACCTGGGGGCTTCCTATACAGAAGCTTAATCTAATTACCTTTCCGGGCTTTATGCCCCGCACATGTGTTATTCTTCCGCATGTACCTTTTTTCGCCATTATATGCATCGATATGACTTAAGTTTTGGCCAAGCTGGGTTGCCTGGCTCTTGTATTTATGCCCTACATTCTCGTTAATTCGGCTAGGGCATAAGGGGAGCACATCTGCGATTGTTACTGCCGGGTCAGCCGGATGTGTACCTCAGACTAGGTGAAGCCGAAAGCTAGTGTTCTTAAGGGAATATTCGGTCGGTGAATAAAAGATGACTTTCATTTAAATTACTACAAGCCCCCAGATGTTTTTAACCTGCATCTCGTAGTTCGGACATGCACATTAGGGCATGCGTACCCAGGGGAAGGAACCCTTAACGGAACTATTCTCCCTGGAAGATGTTTCTTACTATCCATGTAATATAACATAGCTAGTTGGGTACTTGTCTGTTCAAGCACTTATGACCCCTCCGCCTGGTTTCCATGCATACCCCGGTTTTTATATAACCGAGTGGGTATTCGAATACACTCCGGACTATCGGGTCTAGAGGTTGAAGCGAAAAGGTCTGCCATGACAAATGATTTACAATCCGGCTAGGGACATTACACATGTCACTTGAAGTACACAGTCACTAAGACTAATTAAATTCTTCTTCTATACCATCCAACAGGCTGCCTAGCCTACAATCCTGTTGGGAATACTTTGCGGCTAATTCTATTTGATCATATACTAAACTGACGGGGATCTCTTTCCCATCGGGCCCCACAGGTCTGACCTCGGCCATGTGGTTTGGGTCAGCCTTGGTATATCGTGTCTTCACCATAGCCCAGGCTTCCCTTGCACCTTGTCGGCAAGCTGATATCTTCCATAATCGGAAGCGCCTCCGCGCTCCCTTGAGCTTCCCTATAAGCTCACACATGCCTCCTGGCGGGGACGCGGATGGCCACAAGGCTTGGGCAATACTCTGCATCACCTGTCGAACTTGTTCGTGCAGTTGTGAGAGCTCTGGTAGAAGATCACTCGAAGACCCGGGCATCTCCTCCGCGGGACGACCCGGCAGCATACCTGTAGACATAACGCTGTTAGTAGGCTTCTTCGCCGAACTCCTTTAAAAAGTTCGTTCAAGCACTTACTAAAAATGTCGCGCTGAAGCCGTTTATTCTCCTTCACGGAGTCCACGAGCTGGGCTCGGACATCCTTCAGTTCCACGCCCAGCCGGATATTGGCATCTTGGAGATCATTTTTCTCCCGCCTGACTCGCGTCAGCACGCGCTCGCCAGCATTTCACTGTCGATCATCACATGTCGTATCTGCCTCCACGGCCTCCGGATTCACTCCGGGACCACCTGCAACATATATTGTTAGGTGTACATACATGTCGCATACTACCTGGTACCGATATTTCTTTTCAATAGACAAAAGAGTTACCAGGGGGACCCTTTTTGGACTCCTTCAATGCGGCAACAGCGGCTTCCAGCTGGGCCTTGCACTCGTCCAGCTCTTGAGACAGTTGGGAATTCTTCTCGTAAGAACGTGCACAAATAAAGATCCTTCAATCAGTTGCGCCAACTGTTTCAAGTCTCAGGGGCTACTGATACATATAATCGTCAGATTTGCTTACCCGTATATCCCTTACATACTGGTCCGTGGCTCTGGCTAGACCATTTTGAGCAGCACGGAGGTACGCGTCTCCAGAATTGAAGGCATCAAATCCCTTTGGTGAGAAGCAAGCATCATGAAGTACGGCCCGGCGACGCCTATGATTCATGGCGCTCTCCACTTCTGAATTTGTAGCGGATAGTCTATCCGCATCCTCTGTAGGAGGAGCATCTGGTGTCCGCCCCATGTTGGCTTCCGCATCTATGTCCGGCCCTGGAGCCCGACTGGTGGAGGCGTGATCGGCAGCCTCTCCGGATATACTCTGGCGAGCGTTTTTTCTATTAAAGAAGCATGGACGTCATTGCATTTTGAGAAAGACGACAACCACGGAGCGAGGTTTTGTGTCATACCTCTGCGTCGGCGTCTCCGTCCTGACCGCCTTCCTTTTTGGCCTACCCGGCTTCGGTGCCTCTTGTTGGCGAGTTGCTGCGGTTCGGCACGGCGTCCCGAATGCCTTCCCTGTAAAACACCATATGTGTACGGTAGGTGAAGTGTCTAAAAGGGGATCCTAGTTTTGGAGTTGGGATTTTGGTTTTTCTTACGTGCGACGGAGGGAGCAGTCCGGGGTAGTCGGCCGTTATGGCCACCATGGCGTCATCACATCTCAATTGATAGAATTGCTTGTCTATCAGCTCCACGAATATGTCCGGATCCTCTTCGAGTCCGGGACCGAGGGCCCGGCCAGGGTCCTCTGGTTGTGGAGATGGGCTGTTGACCTCCCTTACAGCTTTTCGCAGTTCCTGTCGTAAAATGGCAAGGTGAGTACCTACGACGAAGAATGCAGGAAGAATGGGAGTAAAGAGGTATAACTCACCCAGCTTGGAGGGTTGTACATGGAGAATCCATCCCGTGGCTTGATACGGATGAACTCCTCTTCCTCTCCCTTTAACAACTCGGACAGAATTTTTTCTAAAGCAGCAGCGGAGGCCGGTCCCTTACGCCCGCAACGGGTGGCATCATCTTCCCCGTTAAAACACCACAGGGGTGCCCTTGATATTGAAGTGGTTGCACTCCTCGCATTATGCATATTGACATAACCTCGATTACTGTCAATCCTGATTGAGCCAGCGCTTTAATCCGGTTCATCAGGTAAAGGACTTCTCCGTTGTCTTCCTCCTGGGGGCTCTGTGGGCGCCAGCTTCGGCGTTTCTTCAGAGGAGCATTGTTGAACTCAGGAAGACCCCGCCAAACAGGGTCTGGAAGGGGCACGTCCTCCATATAAAACCACTCCGAAGGCCAGTCTTCGGACGTCTTCTTCGGAGTGCCGGACAAGTATCCGGTTTCGGCGATGCGCCATGTTTCGGCTCTGCCCACTTGATAAAGTGACCCCTTCTGTGTGCGGGGCACAAGGCAAAATAACCTTTTCCACAGCTTGAAAGGAGCCTCGTAGCCCAAAAATAGCTCGCAAAGGGCAACGTAGTCGGCGATGTGTAATATGGAAGTAGGGGTGAAATTATGCAGTTGGAGGCCGTAAAACTCCAGGACCCCGCGGAAGAACAGATGAATTGGAAATCCGAGTCCCCTTAGTAAGTAAGGAACAAGGCACACCCGCTCCCCCTTAGAGGGACTGGGGAACCTTTGCGCTTGCTCCCCGCCATTATAGGTGGCGAGCCCGGCTCGGACGGGGACCATATACGCTGGAGGGAGAAATCCCTGAGTCTGCAGCTCTACTAATCGACTGTGTGGGACGGAACACCTCTCCCAATCACCGGGCTTAGGGCTACGGGGGCGGGAGGAGGAGCTGCGGTGATCGGCCATGTTGGAGTGGATTTTTTCGAAGCGCGCTCCAATGGATTCTCGCCATGGGAGGATGGTATGGATTGGATCTAAGAATCCCCATCCCTTTAATAGACAATTTATTTGCCTGGCTAGGGGGCAAATGTAAAAATGTGATGGCTCCTCGTATTCGTTCGACGCGTGGAAGATAGCCCTTATTGAGCACAAAAGCCAAGAGGTCCAGCATTTATGGGGCCGGACACTACTTAACAGACATTCAAGATCTGGAGAGGAACCCGCCTTGCAATGTCGAAGACAATACTGCACGCCAGACACAACGTCATTGAAGCCTGGTTCGGGGGCTACTGAGGGAGTCCTGGATTAGGGGGTCTCCGGACAGCCGAACTATATCCTTAGGCCGGACTATTGGACTATGAAGATACAAGATTGAAGACTTCGTCTCATGTCCGGATGGGACTTTAATTGGCATGGAAGGCAAGCTAGGCAATATGGATATGTATATCTCCTCCTTTGTAACCGACCTTGTGTAACCCTAGCCCCCTCCGGTGTCTATATAAACCGGAGGGTTTTAGTCCGTAGGACAACAGACAATCATACCATAGGCTAGCTTCTAGGGTTTAGCCTCTTTGATCTCGTGGTAGATCAACTCTTGTAATACTCATATCATGAAGAACAATCAAGCAGGACGTAGGGCATTACCTCCATCAAGAGGGCCCGAACCTGGGTAAACATCGTGTCCCCTGCCTCCTGTTACCATCCGCCTTAGACGCACAGTTCGGGACCCCCTACCCGAGATCCACCGGTTTTGACACCGACAGTGGGTGCAGCTTCTCGCGGCCGTGGGATTTCTTGGCAGCTTCTATCTTCGCGCGCGGGCACCGGGCGTGGCGGATCGCACCATGGGGCCGCACGCCTTGGTGCCAAGGTGCCGTTTTTGGGCTGGGGTGGTGGAGGCGCGCCTCGGGCCTCGTCGCCCGTGGCTGGCCGAGGGTGAGGCCGAGAGAGGGACGGCGCCGGGGAGCCCCCTGCGACATGGACGAACTCGACGACGCGGTTAAGCCACTCCTCGTAGAGGTCGTCGACTGGGCGGTAGCGTAGGAGATTATTTGCGGCAAGGAGTGCGTCCCGCGCCTCCATGGGGGCACGGTGTGCATGAGACGAAGAACCGACTGGGGCCAGCGATGGAGTGGCGGTGCGGATGTCCTGCCACACCGAAGGGTGCAATGAAGAAGCTTGCTGCTCGTTCCCCACCGGGCCGGTGGCAGCGTTGGCGGCGGGAGACGGAGAACAACGTGGTGGCCCGCTGATGGGGGCCGTCTGAGCAACACGGGCGGTGAGGGCAGCCCGACGCTCAGCTCGAGCACGGCGAGCGTCCGCCATGGAGATGATGGAGCGACGGTGCGACGAACTAATGGAAGGAAAGCTACGGTGCACCCCTACCTGGCGCGCCAAATGTCGGATGTGGGGTTCCGGCAAACCCTTAAGGTTCGAACACTAGGGTGCATGCAAAGTCTTTTCCTCCCACCGATCTATGCCCTAGCTCGCTTAGATCTCGCGGATGAACTCGACGCACTCGCTACACAGAAAGACATAAGATTTATACTAGTTCGGGCCACCGTTGTGGTGTAATACCCTACTCCAGCGTGGTGGTGGTGGATTGCCTCTTGGGCTGATGATGAACAATACAAGGGGAAGAACATCCTCCTGAGGTTGAGGTGTTCTTGTGCCTGGCCAACTTATGTGGCTGGGGATGAACTAAGATGTCCTCTTCTGCCTATGGTGGTGGCTAGTCCTACTTATAGAGGCCCTGGTCCTCTTCCCAAATCTTGAGCGGGAAGGGAGCCAACAATGGTGGGCAAATTTGAAGGGGGGCAGCTAGTACAAGCTATCCTGACAAAAGTGGTCTTCGCCTGCCAAAGGCTCTGGTGGTGACATCGTCTGGGCTCCACGATGACCTCCGACTTGCCGTCCTTCTGGTCTTGGTCTTGTTGCACCAAAATGGCAACCTTTTCCTGATGCCTCGGTACTCCTCGACTGCGCTGGTTTCCTTAGCACCAAAGAGGAAACAAGGACGCTGCGCGCGCTGGCGCCCGCCTGGCGCCAGCCTGGTGTCGATCGTCATGGCTCATGTCATGAGAGCCTCGTGAGGTTTGCCTCGCCTTGATATCTCCGCTCCTCGTGAGCCTGCCTGACTAGGCCACTCCAGAGGAGGTCTTGTGTCGTCCGCCTCGCGAGGCTTGGCCCCTCACGAGGGTCTTGGATGCCTTGTTGATGAAGATGGGCCGTACGGCCTGCTAGCTTAGCCACGCAGCGGGCCGCAGGCAGGCAAGTCTGGGGACCCCCATTCCCAGAACGCCGACAATATCCTCTTCAACGGATTATGCCTCGAAGAATTCAACAAAATCAGCCGTCTTGAGAATGCAAAGGAAATTTGGGATACTTTGATTGATATGCATGAAGGTACCGACTCCGTCAAGGAATCCAAATTGGATGTGCTTCAAAGTCAGCTTGACAAGTTCAAAATGAAGGGTGGGGAAGGTGTCGCTGAAATGTACTCTAGGCTTGCTCTCATCACAAATGAGATTGTCGGCTTAGAAAGTGAAGAGATGACCGACAGATTCATCATCAAGAAGATCCTAGGATCTTTGGATGGAAAATATGATACCGTGTGCACATTGATCCAAATGATGCCCAACTACAAAGATCTCAAGCCAACGGAAGTCATTGGTAGAATTGTTGCTCATGAGATGTCACTCAAGGATAAAGAAGAGCTTCATAACAAGTCAAGTGGTGCTTACAAAGCCTCATGTGATGCTCCTACATCATCAAGTGAGAAACAAGCCTTCAATGAGGAATTGAGCCTAATGGTGAAGAATTTCAACAAGTTCTACAAGAGTAAAAGCTAGGAAAGAAGTTCCAAGTCAAGGTCCTACAATGACAAAAGATCTTCTAGTCTTGAGCGTAATTTCTACAATTGTGGAAGACTCGGACACTACTCCAATGAGCGTACGGCTCCCTACAAAAGAAGACAAGACTCACCTAAAAGAGGAAGTAGAAGAGAAGAATCACCTCTAAGAGAGAGAAGGAGTAGAGATGATCGTTATGAACGTAGAACCTCTCGCAGAAGCAAGGATTCGAAAAGGAAGGACAAGTCATCAAGGAGCTACACAAAACGAAGACATCAAGCTCATGTTGGTGAATGGGTATCCGGCTCCGACTCCGACCATCACTCTGAGAGAAGTTATCACTCTGACTCTGAATATACTTAAGATGAAGGTGTTACCGGTCTAGCACTTTTGTCAACCAACTCCTATGACATATTTGACTCACCAAATGAAGGAATTGGAAGATGCTTCATGGCTAAAGGCCCAAAGGGAACACAAGCTCAAGATGATCTTCCACCACAAGACCACAAGAAAAAAGGCAAGGACAAGCTTCCAGAGGAGATTGATGCATTTGAAGAAGCTCCCAAGGCCTTGGTCAAGTGGGTTCCCAAGACTACATCAAGTTCTACTTCATCAAGTACGACTACAACTCCAAGGATTCCCATCAAGTTGATGTGGATCCCGAAGAAGAAGAACTAGAGATTTCTTGAGGGTGACTCCGCCAACATACTTCACTCATATCATTTTGGCGAGAACAAGTGCAAACAACTTCCACATCTTGCACTAGTTCAAGAAGTCACAAACCCTCTTGTTGGTAAGACAAGGGACAAGGTAACCTAATGCTTCCATGGACATCATCTTGTGTACTTCACTCTATGTCTATGAATATCCTTGTTTGTTCCTTATGGGACTAACCCATGTAGGTATTGAAAGTGCAACTCACTCAAATGGATTGCTACAAACGATCTACATCAACATTGAGCATCCACATCTTCAACATCTACATGAAGTCATCATCGACAATAACCAAGGTTAGTTCATCCCTCTTAGGGGGGATATCACATCTAGGGAGAGCTTTAATCTAAGAATTGAGCTAAAGCAACTCTAATGATGTGAACACAACAATGCTTTATGTAAAAGTGGTAAGCCCACTTGTGCTTAAACGATGAGTATGACCTACGATCAAATGTTCTCATTTGACTCCTAAGTCAATATACTCATATATAGATGACCTAGTCATCGCCAAATTGCTTGGTAGATGCTAGAGTGATTGTGCATGCTTTGCCACATATTTCATTTGCTATCTTATTGTGTGAGCATGTTGATTGCATATTTTTCCCATTCGAGGACATCAATTTGTTGCCTTGTTTGTTTGGCTCTTCTTCTTCTGCCAAATGGATGGACAAGAATGCCTAAGAACTTCCTCTAGCTATCTATGCTTTTCTTGTCTCAAACACTATTCATGCTACATCATAAAGCTTGATCAAGTCAGATTCGAACCCTTTGGGTGAGGAGCACTCGGAGTCACCGATTCGTCATAGACTTAAACTTCCAAAACCTCTCTGTGCATTTCGGTCTGACCGATTCATCCTTTTCGGTTACACCGAGTTCACTGAGTTGATCTAGGTTTTCAATCTCGGTGCAACCGATTAGAACCATTCGGTCACACCGAGTTGCAGTAATTGCTTGTGATTCTGCATCTCGGTGCCACCGAGTTGTTCCACTCGGTCACACCGACAGGGTTAGGATATATATACCGACGGGTCAAATTTTGGAAATTCCTCCAAAACCTCTTCGCCCGCGCATGTCCTGCTCTGCCGACTCGGGTCTCCGGATCATCCTCTCGTTGCCAGCGACCTCCCGCCGCTGGTCTCCGTTGTCGTGGACAGAAATCTACACCGCCGTTGCCGCCGTAGCGAGCTCATCGCCGAGTTAGGGTATGAGTTCGAATCTTTGTGCAATTCTTTCCTCCGGTTCTTAGCACAAAGCAAATGACATGATTCTTACCATGTATGAGATCATCCTATCCAATAAAAACTTCTTGTAGATTAGTTTTGATTCAAAAATTTAGGGTTAGGTTTCCGCTGAACTCATCTCGGACCGACTGAGTTGTGGAAATTGGTCTCACCGATTTGGCTTAGGCCATTACACTTGTAATTTTCGGTTTGACCGAAACTTGCAAATTGGTGTGACTGAGTTCAACTCTCGGTGAAACCCTAGCAATCTCAGAGTCACCGAACTGTGTCTCGGTCTGACCGATTCCACTAGTTTAGACTCCAAAAGTTGCTTCGGTGTCACCGAGCTTAACAAATCGGTAGCTCCGAAATGCTTTCTGTGGAAAACTAAAACTAAGTTTTTGACTCATTTGTTTTGCAAAACCTCTGCACTTTGTGATGCTCATCCACTCTATCTCATCTATAACAATTCACAGGGTTAACTTTCAGTTTGCAGTGTCAGACATGTCAGATCAAACTGACAGCCAGAACAAGTCTGAGGAGCAGGTGAATCTGAGTGAGGGCACTAGTCCCTCTGACAGTTATGATGATGGTAGCAGAAGTACTCCTAGCAACCTGCCTAAGGCTGCTACTAGGCATAGGAGGAAGAGAAATTCTGAGTCTAAAGATGAATATTATATTGCTGTCGAGGAGGAGGTCAGCTCCAAGAAAAAGGTTGTTAAGAAATAATTTGGCACAGCTGCATCTACAAAGCCCGGTTTGAACAAGAAGGCTCCTGCAAAGAGAGTGCCCATGTCAAAGGCCAGAGCCTCCACTCTTGAAACTTACAAATCAATTGGTGGAGAGACTGCTGGTGAGGGCAAGAAGAGGAAGGATAGGGCCAAGAAAACTATGGCCAGAGTCATAGGCAAGCCCTCTATGATGATTCAATCTGATGAGGAGGAAGAGGAATAAGAGGATGCTGCACCAGCACCTAAAGCTCAAAAGCTGATGGGGGATGCCATCAAGTCTGGGGCTGCTCCTTCAAAGCCCAAGACAGCCCCCAAAGCTTCTGCTACAGCCCCCAAGACTGCACCAAAGAGGAGCACAAGGAACATACCAGCTGCTAAAAAGAACAAGGCCCCAGTGCCTGAGATTGAAGAAGAAGAAGATGCTGAAGCCCAAGTGCTCAGGAAGCTCAAGCCCAAGATCCCTGACCATGATGAAAATCATCGAGTGGCTAAGAACATGAAAATCATAAAGGATGCGGGACTCAGATTGTGGAGACAATTAGATCCATATGTTGTAAGGAGAAGGACCGCTGGGGATTATAAGTTTCACACCAAGGAGCAGCAAGACAACTATGAGACTATTCTGTTGGACAAGAAAACCATTGTCTATGACATGAAGTGGGCAGACTGGAAGTACATTGACAACAATGAAGACCACTTCCCAGGAGTGCATGAAATTTTCAGACTATGTGGAGTAGATACTTTTGTGGGTCAGGAACTCACGAAGTGGAATGATGAGCTCATTATGCAATTCTACTCTACAGCTCATTTCTATCCTGATGGAAGGATTGTATGGATGTCTGAAGGTACAAGGTACCAATCAACAGTTGCTGAGTGGGCCAAGATGATTAATGCCCCTGCAGAGCATGAGGATGACATAGATGTCTATGCCAGGAGGAAGAAAGATCACAACTACATGGACAACATGTACAAGGATATTCCTGACAAAGCCTTGGAAACTCACAAGATGGGCTCTGTATATTATCTGTTGCCTGGACTGACCACTATCAACACCATCTTGAGGCACACCTTGTTGCCCAAGTCAGGAGATCACAGGATGATCAGAGGCCACTCCATCAATTTGCTGCAGTTGTTTGATGTGCCCCAGAAGTTTAAGGTGATGAGTTTGATTGTTGAGACAATCAAGAGGACAACTGCAGACTAGAAGAGATCATGTGGGTATGCTCCACACATCCAGATGCTCATCAACTCCAAGATGGGCACAGGCACATACTTGTTGGACAAGGAACATCTTCCCTTGAGGCCTGACTTTGAGGACAACACAGTTGTCATGAATGCTGATGATCCCACGTCTGTGGAGGCTCAAGAGAAGAGGGAGAAATCAAAAGCTGAGAAGGCGGCAAAGATGCCAAGTGCTGAAGAGGCTTCACAAGTTTTCCTCAAGTCTAAGCAAGATCAACTTGGATATCTTATTCAAGCAACTTTGAGAATTGAGAAAGGATTGGCCACCCTGACTTAGAATCAAGAGAGCCTGGAGAGGATCATTGAGACAAAGTTCTATGATCTTGACTTGAAGGTGACAGAGATGCAGACAGCTATTGAGCGGCTCTAGGAAGAAGATGAAGAGAGGAAAGGGAAAGCTACCACGGATGCCTTTCAGAGAGTGCATAGGGCGTAGAGATCTGCAGCAGTGCCTGTGACAGATACAAGAGCTACTACGCCAGCACCTGAAACTACAGCTTCGGTAGCCCTCCTGTTGCCACTCCACCAGCTCCAACAACTTCCACAGATGCATTCGTCCTTGGAGTCCTCTCAACGCCTCCTCCCAAAGATCAAGCCTAGAGAGACGCATAACACTATGCATTTTTGAGGTTTTTGGTAACTTGTTGCCAAAGGGGGAGAAAGTGTATAGATCATAGGCTTCGAGAGAGAGATTTGCTTCTTATTTGCTACTTGCTTGATACTTATTTGTGTGCTTGCTTGGATGATACTCTATGTTCATGTGTGTGAGATACTTGTATGGTCATGTGTTTGATCATATCACTTAAATGCTTGTGGTTTAATGATGACATTATTTATCTCTCATATATGATCATTCACTTTGCCTTGGTGATGAGTGCATATTTCATATTCTATCATTTTGAGCGCTCCACCAAGATGTATGTGACATGGAAGAGTAGCTCATGATCCTAATCGATTGTGCATTTGCATTCTAAGCAAATTTTAAATAATGCACACATTTAGGGGGAGCTCTTGCTAATCACATACTTCTCAAAGCGACGGTACATTTCAATCTTATTATCTTTTGTTGAAGCTTTGATATATATGTTGTCATCAATTACCAAAAAGGGGAAGATTGAAAGTGCAACTAATCCCTGGGTGGTTTTGGTAATTCTTAACAACATATAGCTCATTGAACTAATATTCTTTCAAGATGATCATTTCAGAAAGTTCAATGATTGGCATGGCATGGACTAGAGATGTGGACCCCTCAAAATGCTAAGGACACATATTGGCTCAAGCTCAAGACTCTACTTTTTCATTTTAGTGATCCAACATCACATTGAGTCCATAGGAAAAGCTAATACTATTAAAAGGGGATGAGGTGTTGCTTAATGGCTTGCTTGCTCAAAATGCTTAGTGATATGCTCCAAAAGCCCTCAACCACTTTCTCATATCCACATATGTCCCAAACCAAAAGTCAAACTCGGCCCCACCGATTTGATCTATCCGGAGCCACCGAGTTTATTTGACATAGCCATAGCCAGAAACCCTAATTAGTTCAATCTCACCGATAGGGATCTCGGTCTCACCGAGATGGGATTGCAAAATCTCTGTTTCCCTTCGTAACGTTTCGGTCTAACCGAGATGAGCGATTGGTCCCACCGAGTTCGCAATGTAAACTCTCTGTTTCCTTTTCGCAATGTTTCGGTCTCACCAAAATGAGCGATCGGTCCCATCGAGTTTGCCTGACCAACTCTCTGTTTGCCTATTACAGAAATTGGTCTCACCGAGTTCATGTGATCGGTCTCACCGAGATTATGTTATGCCCTAACCCTAATGAAATTGGTCCCACCGAGTTGACATGTCAGTCCCAGCGAAAATCCTAACATTCACATTTTGAACTAAATCGGTCTGACCGAGTTTAACTATTCGGTCCCACCGAGTTTGGTAAATTGTGTGTAACGGTTAGATTTTGTGTGGATGCTATATATACCCCTCCACCCATCCTCCATTCTTGGAGAGAGCTATCAGAACGTGCATACACTTCCACCATTCATTTTCTGAAAGAGAACCACCTACTCATGTGTTGAGACCAAGATATTTCAATCCAACCACAAGAATCTTGATCTCTAGCCTTCCCCAAGTTGCTTTCCACTCAAATCATCTTTCCACCAAATCCAAATCTGTGAGAGAGAGTTGAGTGCTGGGGAGACTATCATTTGAAGCACAAGAGCAAGGAGTTCATCATCAACACACCATCTATTACCTTTTGGAGAGTGGTGTCTCCTAGATTGGTTAGGTGCCACTTGGGAGCCTCCGTCAAGATTGTGGAGTTGAACCAAGGAGTTTGTAAGGGCAAGAAGATCGCCTACTTTGTGAAGATCTACCCAAGTGGGGCAAGTCCTTCATGGGCGATGGTCATGGTGGGATAGACAAGGTTGCTTCTTCATGGACCCTTTGTGGGTGGGGCCCTCCATTGACTCGCGCAATCGTTACCCTTTGTGGGTTGAAGTCTCCATCAACATGGATGTACGATAGCACCACCTATCGGAACCACGTCAAAAATCTCCGTGTCTACATTGCATTTGCTCCCTCCAAACTCCTCCCTTTACCTTCATATGCAATGATTTACATTCCGCTGCTATACTCCTAGATTTGCATGTGTTGGTTGATTGCTTGACTTGTGATAAGTTGCTAAAATCTGCCAAGACTTAAAATTGGGAAAAGGCTAGATTTTTATTTGGTCAAGTAGTCTAATCACCCCCCCCCCTCTAGACATACTTTCGATCTTACAGCGAGGTCTAAGTGATCTTGGCTCAACAGGAATACGGTGAGGACTAAGTGTCCTCTGAGTTCATCTCAGCCGCCTCAACCAGACGTACAGTTGATACATCAACTGGAACTGTGATACGTCTCCAACGTATCTATTATTTTTGATTGCTCCATGCTATATTATCTTCTGTTTTGGACATTATTGGGCTTTATTATCCACTTTTATATTATTTTTGGAACTAACCTATTAACCGGAGGCCCAACCCAGAATTGCTATTTTCTTTTGCCTATTTTAGGGTTTCGAAGAAAAGGAATACCAAACGGAGTCCAAACGGAATGAAACCTTCGGGAACGTGATTTTTGGAACGAACAAGACCCAGGAGACTTCGACCCTACATCAAGCAACCAACAGGGAGGCCACGAGGTAGGAGGCGCGCCTACCCTCCCAGGTGCGCCCTCCACCCTCGTGGGCCCCCTGTTGCTCCACCGACATACTTCTTCCTCCTATATATACCTACGTACCCCCAAACGATCAGATACGGAGCCAAAACCCTAATGCCACCGCCGTAACTTTCTGTATCCACGAGATCCCATCTTGGGGCCTGTTCCGGAGCTCCGCTGGAGGGGGCATCGATCATGGAGGGCTTCTACATCAACACCATAGCCTCTCCGATGAAGTGTGAGTAGTTTACCTCAGACCTTCCGGTCCATAGTTATTAGCTAGATGGCTTCTTCTCTATTTTTGGATCTCAATACAAAGTTCTCCCTCTCTCTTGTGGAGATCTATTCGATGTAATCTTCTTTTGCGGTGTGTTTGTTGAGACCGATGAATTGTGGGTTTATGATCAAGTTTATCTATGAACAATATTTGAATCTTTTTTGAATTCTTTTATGTATGATTGGTTATCTTTGCAAGTCTCTTCGAATTATCAGTTTGGTTTGGCCTACTAGATTGATCTTTCTTGCAATGGGAGAAGTGCTTAGCTTTGGGTTCAATCTTGCTGTGTCCTTTCCCAGTGACAGTAGGGGCAGCAAGGCACGTATTGTATTGTTGCCATCGAGGATAACAAGATGGGGTTTTCATCATATTGCATGAGTTTATCCCTCTACATCATGTCATCTTGCTTAAGGCGTTACTCTGTTCTTATGAACTTAATACTCTAGATGCATGCTGGATAGCGGTCGATGTGTGGAGTAATAGTAGTAGATGCAGGCAGGAGTCGGTCTACTTGTCTCGGACGTGATGCCTATATACATGATCATACCTAGATATTCTCATAACTATGCTCAATTCTGTCAATTGCTCAACAGTAATTTGTTCACCCACCGTAAAATACTTATGCTCTTGAGAGAAGCCACTAGTGAAACCTATGGCCCCCGGGTCTATCTTCATCATATTAAATCTTCCAATACTTAGTTATTTTCATTGCTTTTATTTTACTTTGCATCTTTATCATAAAAATACCAAAAATATTATCTTATCATATCTATCAGATCTCACTCTCGTAAGTGACCGTGTAGGGATTGACAACCCCTTATCGCGTTGGTTGCGAGGATTTATTTGTTTTGTGTAGGTGCGAGGGACTCGCGCGTAGCCTCCTACTGGATTGATACCTTGGTTCTCAAAAACTGAGGGAAATACTTACGCTACTTTGCTGCACCACCCTTTCCTCTTCAAGGGAAAACCAACGCAAGTGCTCAAGAGGTAGCAAGAAGGATTTCTGGCGCCGTTGCCGGGGAGGTCTACGCAAAAGTCAACATACCAAGTACCCATCACAAACCCTTATCTCCCGCATTACATTATTTGCCATTTGCCTCTCGTTTTCCTCTCCCCCACTTCACCCTTGCCGTTTTATTCGCCCTCTCTCTCTATCCTCCCTCTCTTTCTCTATTTGCCTCTTTTGCCCGTTTCTTGTTTGCTTGTGTGTTGGATTGCTTGCTTGTCACGATGGCTCAAGATAACACTAAATTGTGTGACTTTACCAATACCAACAACAATGATTTTATTAGCACTCCGATTGCTCCTCTTACCGATGCTGAATCTTGTGAAATTAATGCTGCCTTGCTGAATCTTGTCATGAAAGATCCGTTTTCCGGCCTTCCTAGTGAAGATGCCGCTACCCATCTAAATAGCTTCGTTGATTTGTGTGATATGCAAAAGAAGAAAGATGTGGATAATGATATTGTTAAATTGAAGCTATTTCCTTTTTCGCTTAGAGATCGTGCTAAAGCTTGGTTTTCGTCTTTGCCTAAAAATAGTATTGATTCTTGGAATAAGTGCAAAGATGCTTTTATCTCTAAGTATTTTCCTCCCGCTAAGATCATCTCTCTTAGAAACGATATTATGAATTTTAAGCAACTTGATCATGAACATGTTGCACAAGCTTGGGAGAGGATGAAATTAATGATACGTAATTGCCCTACTCATGGTTTGAATTTGTGGATGATTATACAAAATTTTTATGCCGGATTGAATTTTGCTTCTAGAAATCTTTTAGATTCGGCCGCGGGAGGCACTTTTATGGAAATCACTTTAGGAGAAGCTACTAAACTCCTAGATAATATTATGGTTAATTATTCTCAATGGCACACTGAAAGATCTACTAATAAGAAAGTGCATGCGATAGAAGAAATTAATGTTTTGAGTGGAAAGATGGATGAACTTATGAAATTATTTGCTAATAAAAGTGTTTCTTCTGATCCTAATGATATGCCTTTGTCTACTTTGATTGAGAATAATAATGAATCTATGGATGTGAATTTTGTTGGTAGGAACAATTTTGGTAACAACGCGTATAGAGGAAACTTTAATCCTAGGCCTTATCCTAGTAATTCCTCTAATAATTATGGTAATTCCTACAACAATTCTTATGGAAATTATAATAAGATGCCCTCTGATTTTGAATCTAATATTAAAGAATTTATTACTTCGCAAAAGAATTTCAATGCTTTGATTGAAGAAAAATTGCTTAAGATTGATGAGTTGGCTAGGAACGTTGATAGAATTTCTCTTGATGTTGATTCTTTGAAACTTAGATCTATTCCACCTAAGCATGATATCAATGAGTCTCTCAAAGCCATGAGAATTTCCATTGATGAGTGCAAAGAAAGAACCGCTAGGATGCGTGCTAAGAAAGATTCCTTTATAAGAGCGTGTTCTTCTAGTTTCCATGATAACAAAGATGAAGATCTAAAAGTTATTGATGAGTCCCATATTAAATCTTTGTTTTGCAATATGAATCTTGATAATGATGGGACTCAATATGATCCACCTTTACCTAGAAGGCGTTCCAAAAATTCGGAGTTTTTAGATCTTGATGCTAAATTTGATAAAAGTGGGATTGAAGAGATCAAAACTCTAGATGTTAATGAACCTACTATTTTGGATTTCAAGGAATTTAATTATGATAATTGCTTTTTGATAGATTGTATTTCCTTGTTGCAATCCGTGCTAAATTCTCCTCATGCTTATAGTCAAAATAAAAGCTTTTACCAAACATATCGTTGATGCTTTGATGCAATCTTATGAAGAAAAACTTGAGTTGGAAGTTTCTATCCCTAGAAAACTTTATGATGAGTGGGAACCAACTATTAAAATTAAAATTAAAGATCATGAATGCTATGCTTTGTGTGATTTGGGTGCTAGTGTTTCCACGATTCCAAAGACTTTGTGTGATTTGTTAGGTTTCCGTGATTTTGATGATTGCTCTTTAAACTTGCACCTTGCGGATTCCACTATTAAGAAACCTATGGGAAGAATTAATGATGTTCTTATTGTTGCAAATAGGAATTATGTGCCCGTAGATTTTATCGTTCTTGATATAGATTGCAATCCTTCATGTCCTATTATTCTTGGTAGACCTTTCCTTAGAACGATTGGTGCAATTATTGATATGAAGGAAGGAAATATTAGATTCCAATTTCCGTTAAGGAAAGGCATGGAACACTTTCCTAGAAAGAAAATTAAATTACCTTATGAATCTATTATGAGAGCCACTTATGGATTGCCTACCAAAGATGGCAATACCTAGATCTATCCTTGCTTTTTATGCCTAGCTAGGGGCGTTAAACGATAGCGCTTGTTGGGAGGCAACCCAATTTTATTTTTATTCCTTGCTTTTTGCTCCTGTTTAGTAATAAATAATTTATCTAGCCTCTGTTTTGGTTGTGTTTTTTGTGTTTAATTAGTGTTTGTGCCAAGTAGAACCGTTGGGAAGACTTGGGGAAAGTCTTGTTAATCTTGCTGTAAAAAACAGAAACTTTAGCGCTCACGAGAACTGCTGCCATTTTTATTTGGAAAGTGATATTTAGTTAATTTTTTTGCAGATGATTAATAGATAAATTCCTCACGTCCAGAAATTTATTTTAGAATTTTTGGGGTTCCAGATCTTGCGCTAGCTACAGATTACTACAGACTGTTCTGTTTTTGACAGATTCTGTTTTTCGTGTGTTGTTTGCTTATTTTGATGAATCTATGGCTAGTAAAATAGTTTATAAACCATAGAGAAGTTGGAATACAGTAGGTTTAACACCAATATAAATAAAGAATGAGTTCATTACAGTACCTTGAAGTGGTCTTTTGTTTTCTTTCGCTAACGGAGCTCACGAGATTTTCTACTTTAAGTTTTGTGTTGTGAAGTTTTCAAGTTTTGGGTAAAGATTTGATGGATTATGGAACAAGGAGTGGCAAGAGCCTAAGCTTGGGGATGCCCATGGCACCCCCAAGATAATCTAAGGACACCTAAAAGCCAAAGCTTGGGGATGCCCCGGAAGGCATCCCCTCTTTCGTCTACTTCTATCGGTAACTTTACTTGGAGCTATATTTTTATTCACCACATGATATGTGTTTTGCTTGGAGCGTCTTGTATGATTTGAGTCTTTATTTTTAGTTTACCACAATCATCTTTGCTGTACACACCTTTTGAGAGAGACACACATGATTCGGAAATTATTAGAATACTCTATGTGCTTCACTTATATCTTTTGAGTTATATAGTTTTGCTCTAGTGCTTCACTTATATCTTTTAGAGCACGGTGGTGGATTTGTTTTATAGAAACTATTGATCTCTCATGCTTCACTTAGATTATTTTGAGAGTCTTAAATAGCATGGTAATTTGCTTAAATAATCCTAATATGCTAGGTATACAAGATTAATAATAAAATTCTCTTATGAGTGTGTTGAATACTATGAGAAGTTTGATACTTGATAATTGTTTTGAGATATGGAGATGGTGATATTAGAGTCATGCTAGTTGAGTAGTTGTGAATTTGAGAAATACTTGTGTTAAAGTTTGTGATTCCCGTAGCATGCACGTATGGTGAACCGTTATGTGATGAAGTCGGAGCATGATTTATTTATTGATTGTCTTCCTTATGAGTGGCGGTCGGGGACGAGCGATGGTCTTTTCCTACCAATCTATCCCCCTAGGAGCATGCGCGTAATACTTTGCTTTGATAACTTGTAGATTTTTGCAATAAGTATATGAGTTCTTTATGACTAATGTTGAGTCCATGGATCATACGCACTCTCACCCTTCCACCATTGCTAGCCTCTCTAATACCGCACACCTTTCGCCGGTATCATACACCCACCATATACCTTCCTCAAAACAGCCACCATACCTACCTATCATGGCATTTCCATAGCCATTCCGAGATATATTGCCATGCAACTTTCCACCGTTCCGTTTACTATGGCACGCTCCATCATTGTCATATTGCTTTGCATGATCATGTAGTTGACATTGTATTTGTGGCAAAGCCACCGTTCATAATTCTTTCATACATGTCACTCATGAGTCATTGCATATCCCGGTACACCGCCGGAGGCATTCATATAGAGTCATATCTTGTTCTAAGTATCGAGTTGTAATTCTTGAGTTGTAAGAAAATAAAAGTGTGATGATCATCATTATTAGAGCATTGTCCCAGTGAGGAAAGGATGATGGAGACTATGATTCCCCCACAAGTCGGGATGAGACTCCGGACGAAAAAAAAGAGGCCATAAAAAAGAAGGCCCAAATAAAAAAATGAGAGAAAAAGAGAGAAGGGACAATGCTACTATCCTTTTACCACACTTGTGCTTCAAAGTAGCAGCATGATCTTCATGATAGAGAGTCTCCTTTGTTATCACTTCCATATACTAGTGGGAATTTTTCATTATAGAACTTGGCTTGCATATTCCAATGATGGGCTTTCTCAAAATGTCCTAGGTCTTCGTGAGCAAGCAAGTTGGATGCACACCCACTTAGTTTCTTTTTGAGCTTTCATATACTTATAGCTCTAGTGCATCCGTTGCATGGCAATCCCTACTCACTCACATTGATATCTATTGATGGGCATCTCCATAGCCCGTTGATACGCCTAGTTGATGTGAGACTATCTTCTCCCTTTTTGTCTTCTCCACAACCACCATTCTATTCCACCTAAAGTGCTATGTCCATGGCTCACGCTCATGTATTGCGTGAAGATTGAAAAAGTTTGAGAATGTCAAAAGTATGAAACAATTGCTTGGCTTGTCATCGGGGTTGTGCATGATTTAAATACTTTGTGTGGTGAAGATAGAGCATAGCCAGACTATATGATTTTGTAGGGATAACTTTCTTTGGCCATGTTATTTTGAGAAGACATAATTGCTTAGTTAGTATGCTTGAAGTATTATTATTTTTATGTCAATATTGAACTTTTGTCTTGAATCTTTCGGATCTGAATATTCATACCACAATTAAGAAGAATTACATTGAAAATATGCCAAGTAGCATTCCACATCAAAAATTCTGTTTTTATCATTTACCTACTCGAGGACGAGCAGGAATTAAGCTTGGGGATGCTTGATACGTCTCCAACGTATCTATAATTTTTGATTGCTCCATGCTATATTATCTTCTGTTTTGGACATTATTGGGCTTTATTATCCACTTTTATATTATTTTTGGGACTAACCTATTAACCGGAGGCCCAGCCCAGAATTGCTGTTTTTTTTGCCTATTTTAGGGTTTCGAAGAAAAGGAATATCAAACGGAGTCCAAACGGAATGAAACCTTCGGGAACGTGATTTTTGGAACGAACAAGATCCAGGAGACTTGGACCCTACGTCAAGCAACCAACAGGGAGGCCACGAGGTAGGGGGCGCGCCTACCCCCCCCCAGGCGCGCCCTCCACCCTCGTGGGCCCCCTGTTGCTCCACCGACGTACTTCTTCCTCCTATATATACCTACGTACCCCCAAACGATCAGATACGGAGCCAAAACCCTAATTCCACCGCCGTAACTTTCTGTATCCACGAGATCCCATCTTGGGGCCTGTTCCGGAGCTCCGCCGGAGGGGGCATCGATCACGGAGGGCTTCTACATCAACACCATAGCCTCTCCGATGAAGTGTGAGTAGTTTACCTCAGACCTTCGGGTCCATAGTTATTAGCTAGATGGCTTCTTCTCTCTTTTTGGATCTCAATACAAAGTTCTCCCCCTCTCTTGTGGAGATCTATTCGATGTAATCTTCTTTTGCGGTGTGTTTGTTGAGACCGATGAATTGTGGGTTTATGATCAAGTTTATCTATGAACAATATTTGAATCTTCTCTGAATTCTTTTATGTATGATTGGTTATCTTTGCAAGTCTCTTCGAATTATCAGTTTGGTTTGGCCTACTAGATTGATCTTTCTTGCAATGGGAGAAGTGCTTAGCTTTGGGTTCAATCTTGCTGTGTCCTTTCCCAGTGACAGTAGGGGCAGCAAGGCACGTATTGTATTGTTGCCATCGAGGATAACAAGATGGGTTTTTCATCATATTGCATGAGTTTATCCCTCTACATCATGTCATCTTGCTTAAGGCGTTACTCTGTTCTTGTGAACTTAATACTCTAGATGCATGCTGGATAGCGGTCGATGTGTGGAGTAATAGTAGTAGATGCAGGCAGGAGTCGGTCTACTTGTCTCGGACGTGATGCCTATATACATGATCATACCTAGATATTCTCATAACTATGCTCAATTCCGTCAATTGCTCAACAGTAATTTGTTCACCCATCGTAAAATACTTATGCTCTTGAGAGAAGCCACTAGTGAAACCTATGCCCCCCGGGTCTATCTTCATCATATTAAATCTCCCAATACTTAGTTATTTTCATTGCTTTTATTTTACTTTGCATCTTTATCATAAAAATACGAAAAATATTATCTTATCATATCTATCATATCTCACTCTCATAAGTGACCGTGTAGGGATTGACAACCCCTTATCGCGTTGGTTTCAAGAATTTATTTGTTTTGTGTAGGTGTGAGGGACTCGCGCGTAGCCTCCTACTGAATTGATACCTTGGTTCTCAAAAACTGAGGGAAATACTTACGCCACTTTGCTGCACCACCCTTTCCTCTTCAAGGGAAAACCAACGCAAGTGCTCAAGAGGTAGCAAACTGGTCTATCAAATTATTGTGTCTTCATCGAGCCCACCTGATTTCAAATTCCTCATCCCTACCTTTATTTTATTCTGCTGATGAAGAATTTGTGATCTACCCTATGTCAAATTTGAATTGAAGTCTTTCATCATGCTTTCATTTCTTAAGTCCGTCTTCTTCATGCTTGTATGCTCGTATGATTGCATGTTCTTCATCTATATGTATCTTGTATGCATGATTTTCACTTATGTGATGAACTAGTAGCCTCGTGTTTCTATTTCTTCACTCTGATCTTCATCAAATTCTTCAAAGTTTGACGAATTTCTAAAAATCTTCCATTCAGCCTCCTCTGGGAGTAAACCCGCGCTTTTAGCTTCCTCATAAAGGTGGCCTCATTTTCGTTAGGTACCGGGTTAGAACAAAAAAATTTAATTTGTACAATTTACCTCTATGGAAATCTTCAAACATCTTCATGATATCCCTGTTAATCAATTCCTAGAAATGCTGGAAGAAGAGGAAAGGGATGCTATTAGAGCCGACTACCTCATTTGCATATGAATTAAAAATAACTTTTTGGCCGCAGCCTCTGAGGAAGGTGCTTGAAGTAGCTCGTTCTCAGTAGCTTGGACCTTCTCATCAAGACTAAAAAAAATTAGGGTTTAAACTAAAGCCTTTCATTCCTACAGCTTCAAGGAGGTCTTTATAGAAATCACAAGCTACCCCCGGGCGCCTGGATTTGGCCTAGTGGCTCATTTCATGTACACATCATCCTCGTATTTTACTTCTTTCTGAGCTTCTGAAAATATATTTTCTTCACAAATTTTTATTCCCCGTTTGATAGCTCTTCTGATGATTTCCTTGGCAATTTTGTACATCGTAAAATAAACTCAAGGGAAATTATCCAAATGTGATTAAATGTGTATAAAAGTAGACTATTTATCCTCTAAAATTTTGTTGCAAAATGCATGTATTAGTGTTAAGAAAGGGGGAGAGACTCCTGGATCTCTTAGGGTTGCTACTAGCACCACATCGATACCCACTCCGGGAAAGGAGAGGGAGTTCGGGGATGCTGACACGTGCTTGGGGGGGGGGAGTGGTGCTGATTCTCATCAGAGTTGGGGAAGAGGTAGAGGTGGGGCAGTAGAGGGGAATGTACGATGTACGGTGGAGTCGTGAGAGAGGTCATTCTCCGACTTTGGTTATGTGGGACTGCCCAACATGACCTAAGTTAGCAATTTGGCGTAATTAATGTAGACCAAAACAAGATGGTTTGGACATTAGAATTACTTCATAACCCATCTATGAACAAATTTGTAACGGTAAAAAATAACCTTCATCATCGAGCATCTCTACGCCAACGAGGAATATTTTAGCGTCATCAAATCAATTAATTCATCACAAACCGAAAGAAGACGCAAAGAAACAATAGAGTAGCAGTATCAAGCGAATGGGTAACTGTACGCATGAGTGCACCACCGAGTATCCACCTGCAGTCAATGCAAGGATCACCACGTCGGATCCATGACCTCCATGCGCTTGGGATGACGAGCACACCAAGCCCACACCCCATGGCCACTAGAGAACAAGGGTACTCGAATCCATGTACTCTGTCAGCCCGAGTCGACGAGGGAGACTACAAATCGGACACCCCGACAATAGCGTTCATGGAAACAAACCCCTCCTCTTCTCCCCCGTCGCACCTTCCCGTCACCACTCCGGCCTACTAGCCAACGACTAGGCTAGAACGAACGCCGGTTCGATCCCATGTAGGCAAGCGAGATTGAGAGACACAAGGAGGCGTGACGAGAAAGAGAGAGAGATGAGCTAGCATGTACTCCCTCCGTCCTAAAAATAAGTGTCTCTAAAAAAAGTGTCTCAAGGGAGTAGATCGGTGGGTCCGCTTGCCCTGTATTTCTTATGTACATCGATCCATACCTTTTTTTTTTACAAAACTAGAAAAGGACACACTTCCTGAGGTATTTGGACGGTCCAGATTAAGGCAGCAGGTGTGATCCCGGTGCCAAATCGCTGCTCTAAACGGGAATCAGTTTTATTCAGTTTTTTATTCCGGCTGAAAAGACACACATAGCCTAGTCCCTGCTGCAACCCCAATCATTCATCGGTGCGTCAGTCCCTCCGAGTTAAACGCCGACGTGACCAAAATGCTGGTACCCAGGCTGCGACGTCCCGAACAACCGCGGGGGCAGGCCCGTCATTTCGCGCCTCCCCGTCGCCCATGGCTATATCATCCGCCCTCGTCATGGCCCTATCCCCGTCCCTGTCCCTGCAGATGAACACACACACACACCCAGCGATAAAACTAAAAATTCAATTTTTGTTTTATTAAAAAAGAACAGACGAAAATAGAAACAAAAAGCGGTTGCGGGAGAGGATAAATCCCAGAACGGGGAGCGGAAAATATTAATCATTTCTTCCCGCTGTCCGCAAGGGAGAGAAAAAGGGCAGGCTTTCCCCCGTCCCTTATATTTTCCGGGGGGATCCATCTCCGTTCTGCTTGGGCGGCGTCTTCTGAGGCGCAGGCTTTCCCCCCCTCCGCTCTACCCCGGCGGCCGATTCGCCCCGCCTCGCTCGGCCCTCCAGGTGCGTCCCGTCCCGCCCCCTGTTTCCGCTCTGTTTTGGCGGATTTTTCCCTGATTTTTTCGCGTTGGGTAATGGTGATCTGTCGAATTAGGGGCAGATCTGGGCGACGGGCGGGCCGGGACGGCGGGTTCTAGGGTTTGGGGCGCGTGGCTCGGGTGAATTGGTTGCGTGCGCGTGCCCGATTTGTTGAGGGGAAAAGCGCGTTCTTTCAATGATTTTCAGGGAGGGATTTTTTTTCTTCGCCCTCCTGGAAGTTTTGGTCCGCTGTTAATCATTCAAGTGTTGACTTTCTACTCGATTCGCTTTCTCCGTTGATATGTGCCTGCGAATTCTACCGCGTGTTGACTTCGTTCCATTTACTGCGGATTTTCTCGTCATGTTTGCTTGTAATTATTCCCGAAGTGCCCAGAAACTAGACGCGGGCAAACATATGTGACGCTGGAAATATGCTGTGGTGCTAATGGAATGGAAACTGCGGAAGGCTTCTAGATTTGCAGGAATTCCTGTTGTGTTTGGCAACTGCTCTTACCATTCTGGCTCGTGTAGGAAGTTCTAGACGCGCTTGGTTGTTTGCTACATGTGCAATTCGTTTCAGCGAGACCGTGCGTGGTTGCTGATGTTGTCATTGGCCTTCTGTTTACAGGTCAGGGAGGTTTCTTCCTAGGAGAGGATCAATGTCCAATTATCACGACGATCACGTCGAAGACATGGAGGATGATTATGACATGGACGACCCCGCTGAGGACATGGTTGACGCCCACCACGAGCGAGGTTTAAGAGACTCCGATTCGGAGGATGACGAGTATGCCCATTCGGTATGTCCATCAGTTGTTATTTTGTATTGTTGTGATCGCTGCAATTGGAATTAAGTCTTACGCATAAATGCAGGTCTTGCTGTGTTATCAAACGTAGATTCGCTTACGTAGTCCTCATGCTATTCGTCGTATACTAGATAGTAACATGTGGCAAAATCGGGCAGTGGTTGTTCATTCTCTTATCTGGAGAGGAATGAACAAAACGACAACATCTCATGCTTGGGAGTGTTACATAGTAAGCATGCTGCTTGTCGTATGCTACATATTAACATGGAACATGCCTGGATCAGTTATGTGAACATATAAATGACTTGATTGTAGCATTGATTGGCCATTCTCTTATTTAGAGGGGGATGAACAGAATGACAACGGTCTTACGCTTGGGAGTGTTACATAATCCTGATGCTGTTTGTCCTATACTACATATTAACATGGAGCAGACCTGGATCATTTATATGAACACATAAATGATTTGATTGTGGCATTGATTACTCATTCTCTTATTTAGAGTGGGATGACCAAAGCGACAATGGTCTCACGCTTGGGAGTGTGTATTATTTAGAGGGTTGTCTGGAGTGATGGAGCTTGTCGTTTTAGACGGTTGCACACTGTCACATGTCTTGTAGCGTCCATTTGCCTACTCTTTTTATGTACGCAGCTATCTGTTGCATGATTATGCCTCTCTTCTCATGATATCGACTTGCCATGCATATGTAAATATGCTTCCACTGGTCCGTTTATTCTGGCTTCCATTTCTAAACCACTAATTTGTTTGAACTATCGACATAGGATAAAGAAACCAGTTATTTCTCTTACCAAGTTTCTAACTTTACTTACCAATCTTCAACTTTACCAATAAGAGTTTACATATATGTGATTTATCTCCGTTGTTTCTAATTTACCGTTGTTTTAACTACATAAACCATGCTGCAGTTCTCTAAATGGTCGTTCTTCCTTGTCTGTTTAGAATGATAAGATCCCAGATACTTCGGCAGCGGATGCAAGAAAAGGGAAGGACATCCAAGGAATACCCTGGGAGAGGCTAGCTATCACAAGGGAAAACTACAGACAGACCAGATTAGAGCAGTACAAAAACTATGAGAACATTCCTAATTCTGGAGAAGCAGCAGCCAAGGTGTGTCTTGTAGAAAGTTCAGCAGCTTATGCAAAGTTTTCTGTCTGTTAACAGCTGACATGTTGTCTTGACACAGGAATGCAAACCGACTGTGAAAGGTGGAATGTATTATGAATTCAGACAAAATACTAGATCAGTAAAATCAACCATCCTACATTTTCAGGTGGGTTCATTCTGCCTCGCCACCTCTCCCAACACGCACACACATCACACAGTATATTCTGTTGCCAAATAATCATCAGATGTAATTGCTTGTGTATCTTTTCATTGGCACACCTTTCTTGATGCTCCATGATAAGATTATGATGTACTGATCACTAATGCAATCTATTCATATGTGCTAAGCTACACTATTGGCCAACATCCATTTTGATATTTTGTCTTCACAATCTTAGATGTACTATCTCCTTGAGTATATTGGAAACAAAGAATAAAGCAGCTGCAAAATTGCTAAGCTTAACTCCATATTTGAATGTTATTTTGGTCCACTACTTCATGCTTGATTGCAAATTCCAACTTCTAGTTTGAAGAAAATTGCATCGATGCTTTTAGCTGTATTGGTGTATATTAGTTTCTAAAGCTTGTATTAAAAACTTAAGTTGAATTAAACGTTTTAGAACATGAAATGCTTGCTTGAAAATTTGGAAGTTGCTTGCATGATGAAATGTATCCGTATATTAAAAAGAGGAGGGCCTAAGGACAGGTGGTCCTTGTATCTTTGGGGTTAATTCAAGTTACATGGCTGTTTGGAGAACCTTTTACCATAGGGATTCAACTTGTTGAAAGGTGTCTGCAAGTCCTGATTATGTTTCTCTGCCTATAATCTGTGTAACCTAAGCTGTTGCTGTGTTTGATCTAACCATTTGCATTTGGTCTCAGATTCTTAATTGATGTTTTTCCCATTCCTTACACAGTTTTGATACTGTGACTTTCAAGTGCGTGAAACAATTGACATGATTTGTGCCTGCAGCTGAGAAATTTAGTATGGGCTACATCCAAGCATGACGTCTACCTAATGTCACATTACTCAGTGCTTCACTGGTCAGCGTTGAGTGGTGTGGACACTGAACTTATGAATGTCCAAGGTCATGTGGCACCAAGGGAGGTATGGTGCATGATTGTACTTTATAATCTGTCTCAATTTTTTCACATCCTGTAGAGCTTATCTTGTTCTTCTTCTATTAATGTTTGTGGATCTCTTATTTCAGAAGCACCCTGGAAGTCTATTAGAGGGGTTTTCTCAGACTCAAGTTAGTACCTTGGCAGTCAAGGACAATTTGCTGGTAGCTGGCGGATTTCAAGGGGAGCTAATCTGCAAGGTAGGTTGCCCAAAGTAACTTGAATCTATATAAATCTGCTATCTCTGGCATGGTGGCAAACTTCCATTATTTGTGATGTCAATAACATTTGTTTACTGCATGCTCACCTAGCTTCTTGCTCCTAGTGCACTATTGATTCTAACCACTAGACTAATAGCTTAAGGGATTGAGGATTTTATGGTGGGATGTTTGTGGTGAACCAATATAATCACTGATTACCTGAGTGGCTGGGACTGAACCTCAAAAGAGACTGATATTGTTGGATTAAAAGTACTTGAGTCTGCTTCTTCAAGAGTAAAATCTATAAAAAGAAGATCATGTCTGGTGTTCAATAAACTCTTTGCAAAAGAGTTGTTCTTTTCTTCATTCTGAAAATTTTGCTGAAAATCACTAACTGATGACCACTATGTCACTGTTTTTCCTTTGCTATGATTTTGCATGTGTGTGCTGAAAGTAACTAATTGATGGATGCTGGTGTGCTTGTGCTCACATGCTTAATCTTTATATAAACTCTTATTATTGATGTAATATTGATTTTTACCACTTCTGTTGATGTGGAATGCAGCACCTTGATCGAGAAGGAATAAGCTTTTGCTGTCGAACAACATATGATGATAATGCTATTACTAATGCAGTTGAGATATTCAATACTGCTAGGTAATGTGATGTCCCCGTTATTAGGTTGTGAACTTGTTGAGTGTGTGTTCATGCTAGTTCTTGTTTTCCTTCCCAGTGGTGCTGTTCATTTCATGGCATCGAATAATGACTCCGGTGTAAGAGATTATGACATGGAGAGATTCCAGTTATGCAAGCACTTTCAGTTTGATTGGCCAGTAAATGTAAGTTCCTTTCTTTATTTCTACTACTTTTCTTGTCTTGTGAACCTGGAACACAATTTTTTTTACCTCTTGCTGCATATGGTTATGATCTTGTGCAGTCAATATGCTTACTTTTGGCATCTTGCTGTTGTTGAACCTAGTAAAATTAGAATAGGAGTTTTTTGTGTAAAAAGCAAAACAGGAGTGTGTGAACTGATGGTGCCTTGGTTCAAGGAAAAAAAAAAGAACTGTTGCCACAACTGACGAGATTATGATGTTCTGTCTTCTGTTCTGTTCTGAATGAGAACTGGGAAGTATGGTTAGAACATGTCGAGCAGACTAGCGAAATTTGACCTATATCTCCATTTGGCTGGCCATCTCCCCCTCTATATCTTCATTTGGCTGGCCATCTAAAAAGATCGCCCCCTCTATCTTCTACAACAGACCAGCCAAATTTCACCCTCCATATTATTACTCTCTCTCATGTATGTCAGTAATTTCTCATAACTAACAGTATATTTGTTATGGCAACATTTCTAACGATTGTATTTATAACGGCGAGATAGATATATGACGGCTATGTTTTGAACTATCTTTCGGTGCAGCTTTGCAGTTAGTGTATAGATTTCCGTACGTCTCATCGATCTGCCAGTCATTCTTTTTTTCCGTCTAGGTTTAGAAAGCTGCAGCAAATTCTATTCTCGGACATGAACAAACATTATATCAACGGCGGAAGTTATGAAAGCAAATTTATGCCACTGAATACTAAAATGGAGAGGAATATCAAGCAGCATTCACGAATCAACCATTATAGCATCACCAGTCACTCTTTATCTAGCAGCATTCATGAATCAACCACAGATGCAAATAACGTATTGGAAATTCGGAATCAAACAAGCACGATTCATTGCTGAGCCCATCAGCCCATGCGCACAGAGAACTCAAACACACATCTCTTGCATCTCTCATGACACCCACAATCCCCATTGATCTGTCCTCTGTGGCTCGTGCGACCAAAGCGCATGCATCTCCGCCTACCAAATTCAACAGCAGCTGCCAGGGCCATTAACACAGCAGGCCACAACAGCATGCTCCGCTCTGTGTAGGATGTACCCCACCCGAGCTGCATCGCTACTGCCACCTCCACTCTCGCATCCTGGCCACCACCCCTCGTCATCCACCACAAGCAACATCAAGAAGCACCTCATCCATATCCTCCCGTCGGCCGCTCCTCGTCCACATCCAAGCACTTCCTCATCCACCAACTCCTGTCCACCTCACTCTTAGGCCCTAATCCAGATCATCCCAATCGCTTGCTTCCCTTCCTGCCTGTCCGCCACCACCACCAACCTGCAGGGCCGTCATGCAGCCACCGTCTCTCCACCTGTGCTAGGAAGGAGAGGGGAGGAGGTGGATCCTACCTTTGAGGTGGGGACGGAGCTGTCGACCGTTGTGGCGGGAGTGAAGCATCCGAATGTGGTGGTTGAGCTCCAAACAGGGACAGAGGGCCACTCGGCACACGCCAGACGGCGTTTGTCCAGGCCAGGATGGATGGATCCAAAGATGGTGAGCCAGTGGGCGCGCGTGGCTGCTGGAGGAAGGTCTTTCCTACTTTTGCTATTTTTTGCATGTAGCTTGTGTGATAGAGCAGCTGCTGGAGATGCTCTTACATTTGTGCTAATAGGCATCCTTCAGGATTAATCTTGCACATGGGCGTGTGGCTGGTGGTGGAAGGTCTTTCCTACTTTTGCTATTTTTTGCATCTAGCTTGTGTGATAGAGAAGCTGCTGGAGGCGGTCTTACATTTGCGCCAATAGGCATCCTTCAGGATTAATCTTGCACGTTTACGCGTGGCTGCTGGAGGAAGGTCTTTCCTACTTTTGCTGTTTCTGGCGTCTAGCTTGCGTGATACAGCAGCTACTGTAGATGCTTTTACATTTGCGCTAATAGGCATACTTCAGGATTAGTCTTGCATGGTTGCTGGAGGAAGGCCTTTCCTACTTTTGCTATTTTTTTGCATCTAGCTTGTGTGATAGAACAGCTGCTAGAGATGCTCTTACATTTGCACTAATAGACATCCTTCAGGTTTAATCTTGCACATGCCAACCAAAGAAACCTCTTTTTTTTCTTCCTTTTTGTGGCTTGCTCCCTTTTCGACATTGTATTGATAGTAAATGGAGCAAAACACCATGTATACGCTCGTTATATATCATAATTAATGAAATGCTCTTGCTTTACTCTGACCCTATACTGTTGTTTTGTTGGTGCAGCATACATCTCTGAGTCCTGACGGGAAGCTTGTTGTTATTGTGGGGGACGATCCTAATGGTTTACTTATTGATGCCAATTCAGGAAAGGTATATGATCCCAGGCATAAAACACCAGTTGTTCACCAAACCCTGATTAATATTTCAAATTAAAACGCTGATACCATGTGTGATTAAGCGGGTGCACCTGTTTTGTACTCTGGACACAGACTCTTCATTCCATGAAAGGTCATCACGACTTCTCATTTGCATCAGCCTGGAGCCCTGATGGCCGAACGTTTGCTACTGGGAACCAAGACAAGACATGCCGAATCTGGGACGCGAGGAACCTATCAAAAGCAGTCCATGTATTGAAGGGTAACCTTGGAGCCATCAGATCAATCCGGTTTACGTCGGATGGGCAGTTCCTGTCGATGGCGGAACCAGCGGACTTTGTCCATATCTTTGACGTGAAGAGCGACTACAACAGAAGGCAAGAGCTGGACTTCTTCGGCGAGATATCTGGGATGTCTTTCAGCCCCGACACAGACGCCCTCTTCGTCGGCGTGTGGGATAGAACATATGGTAGCCTCCTCCAGTTTGGGCGTCTGTATAACAATTGGTACCATGACACGCTGCTTTGAGGCTAAAGCGGAGCGGATGTCGGGCCTGCATGTCTGTCCCCCCACAGCTGCACTGAATCTCGCAGCATAAGTTAGGTGTCTCCCTGAAATCGGAATTTCTCGAGTTGACCTGCATAATTCAAATTAATAAATGTTGTATCCTTGTATGTGTATATAAACAAATGTACAGATGCCTATAGCCTGTGTGCCGGGGTAGAGCGCATCTCATCATATATGTTTAGGTTCCAGTTAGTTGTAAGGCATATTGACTCAAGTCGAGTGACGCTGTGAACATTGTCGTCGATGATGTTGTGACTTGTACGATGAACGACATCCGCTTACTTGCGTCATGTTCTGTCTGTTAATTGTATGTACTTGTCTTGTTGGTCAGAATCTGTGCTATGGTGGAGGCTCCTGTTAGTTTGAGTGGAAGTCTGGTTTGGTGGTGCTTGTCATACGGAGCGGACGACATGGCTTTGCCTCTGGCTCTAGTTTTGACTGGTCGATCTCGGCCTTGTTGATGTGTGTGCGAGGTTTGTGTTTCTCGACTCTATCTGGTTAATTAGATTTTGTCCTTCTCTAGGATCTCTAGCGTTTTCTTAAGAGGGCAGCGGTTTGCTTTGCATTGTGGTCAGACAGTGTCTTCTGATCTACACTAGCAAGATGCCCGTGCATTGCATGGAACATCAAGATGCATTTTTTTACAAATACTTGTTGTGATTGACCCATGCGGGAGTAATCCCATGTGTAAAAACTAATGATATGTCGAGAAGGAGAAGAGATAAGGTGAGGAGTGGGGTGTGGTGGTGGTGGTGGTTGGTGGTTGGACTAAGCGGAGGCATGAGGATGGGCATGGAGATGTCAGATTGTTCCAGAGACTTCCTGTTTTAATTGCTCAACAATGAAGTTGTGGGAGATAGGATGAACGAGAGAAGGCCTTATCTGCAAATGTGAAGAGAAGTGTGGGTATTTCTTTGTAAAATTGCCATAGTATGTTTTCTATCCGTCAGATATAGATCAAACGGTCTATATTGCAAGATGACACACACGTGATCACACCAACTTGGTATTTTTTAACGAAATATGTATATGGCAACCGTGTGGCAGATTGCGAAACTGCCACACGCATCCAGCGCCGTCAGTTCCCTCTCGATCTCCTTCCTTTCCCGCACGACCTCCTAATTTTTTCCTTTTCCCGCATGACTCCCGATCTCCTTCCTTTCCCGCACGTCCTTCCCCACCAACCTCCCCTGATTTCCTTCTATTTTCGTAATCGTCAATTATGGCCCTACGTGCCTTCCTGATTTTTGGCAAAAATAATGCTTGGACTAGGATTTGATCTCTGGTTTGCAGGTAATCAACAAAAGGAGCTTACCACATCACCTATGACACTCATTATTGAACAAGCTAAGGCAAATACTGTTTTTGACATGTTTTTGCCTTTAATATGTTAGCACTGAAAAACTTTTTGTTTCAAGCATCGTGGTAACTTTGATCATTGGGAATAAATTTGTTGAACCCCCTCCCCCCCCCCCCCCCCCCCCCGGTAATTTCTGTAAATAGCACGATAACATTCACGCCATTGACCTGATAATTTAGATACAAACATCGTGGTAACTTTAACCATTGGGGAAGACAAATGTGAAAAGATATCCGATAATTTATGTGTAAATATATGGTAATATATGCAGCGCACATCTGATAATTGAGGTAGAAACACCATGGTAACTTTAACCGTAGGGAATATTTTTTTGAAAAGATACTCCGGTATCTTCTGTGTAAATAGCACGGCAGTATACCTTCCTCCCCTGGCATTTTTATGTGTATATAGCATGAAAATATATGCACTGCGATAACTAAACACCATGATAAGTTTTTGACCCGTGGGGGAGGGGGGGGGGGGGGGTGAATTTGTTGCTGAAACATACCCCTGATAATTTTTGTGTAAATAGCATGATATTTTAACCACTACGGGCTTGATAGGTTACCTAGAATCACCATGATAACTTTTTGTTCCAGGAAAAAGTTGTTCAAAACATCCCCAATAATTTTTGTGTAAATAACATGATAATATAAGCACTGCATAACCGATAACTTGCAATATAAACATGATGGTAACTTTTTACCAAAGGAAAATAAGTTGTTAAAAACATACACTCACCTCGCGCGTGGGCCTTTTGGATGAACACAACACATGGCGTGCCACAGGAAAGTCACATAATGTTTAATGTCATGAGGGACACACGTGCTATAGGCGTGATAAGTTACGCAAAAACATCGTGATAATTTTTGACCTACGGAAAAAGCTACCGAAACTATAGGCGTGATAATTTTAGGTGCAAGTATCATGATAATATACGAACTGTAGACCCGGTAACTCATGTACAATCCCCCATGGTAACTTTGACCGGGGGGAGGTTGATACCATGGTAACTTTGTCCTGAGGAGAAATCATGTGGTAGACGTGAAGAAGTGACTGTTTTCTCGGAGGTGGGCGCCCGAGATGTGCAGGAGAAGCAAGTTTCTCGGGCGAGCCTACGGGGTCGTTTGGGAGAAGGCGAGGTCAAAGGACGAGGGATCGTGTGATACTTTAAAATGAAAGAAGTAGAGGTGTGTCAGTTTTGCTTATATGGCACACGTGTGCCAAATATCACAGTCTTTTTTTAATAAGAGTAGAGATACTTTCTAGCCACAGCCTTTCTACAAGTTATTGGATTTCAATAAGTTTATGCTGAGACGGAGGTCCGAAGGCCACATTGTTTGCTCACAGCATGGCAATGATGCATTTAGAAGGAAGAAGATTTCGGCACCTTTTACAGTGTCAGAAAATGTTTTATATTTTGAAATAGATAAAGTATCTTTAAATTTCTGCAAAGACATTTTTAAAAAGTCTATACTACTTAATACATGGTCTTTTGACCTTCTGAAAAAGAAAATCGAGCTATTTTTTCTTTGCTTCGCTGCGATGGTGCAGTGGAAACTAGCCCGTGCACCTATCTCGGAGACTCGGAGGTGTGGTCTGACGCAGCGTTGTGTTTCCACAAGTCGAGGCGCCGAAGCCATCGATGGATCCATATATAAAGCACCCAAGCTGGCCCGGAGAGCCAGCGTACGTAGATTTGCTCGCACCGCAAAGTTGGCAGCCACTCCACGGAGCCGACCATGCCGCAGTCTGGCCGGGCGATGAGGCGCATCCGCAAGGAACTGGAGCTGCTCTGGATCGACCGCCCGGCCTTCTGCCGGCCCGGCCCGGCGCCCGTGACGGACCTGTTCCACTGGGAGGTGGTCATCGACGGCCCCCACGGCAGCCCCTACGCCGGCGGCACCTTCCCCGTCGGCGTCGCCTACCCCAAGGACTACCCCTTCCACCCCATCAAGCTCACCTTCAGAACCAATGTGAGTCGGCCGGCACTGGCCTCTAGCTGCATGCATGCTTCATCCATAAAAGATCGACCGATCGATCGGCATCTGTACGTATGACCGCGCCAAAACGATCGATTGGTCAATTGCTCATAGTAATATCTATTGGAAAACGCTTGAAAACAGCCGACTTATTTTAACGCGAAGCATCCGTCGCCTGCTGCGCCGTCCCATGAATGCTTGCTTGCGATTCCTTGTGAGCACGCTGCGAGCTTGATTTGACTTTTCAGCGCACCCATGACACTGTAACTACTGTAATTACTAATCCTGTGCATGCTGATAGCTACTCGCTGTTATGACGACAAAATTGGGAAAAAAATTGGGTGGAGACGGGCTGCAAACCTCCTCCCGTGCGTACCCGCTCTAATCTATCGCCACTTGTCGTACCAATGCATCACGGCATCCGCTCGCGCCCGCTGTAGCGCTCCTTTCTTCGGCTCGATTCTGTCGCTCCCGGCGCTTCCGCTCGGCTCGATTGGTAAGCTGCTATATCGGCTCAAGAAACCGAACACAATCCCCATCTTGTTCCACGTCCAGCGGACAGCCAAGGCCGAGCGATGCCGACGGAGCGAGGTGGCGGCGCCCACGGAGAGCGGCGGCGACGGCGGACCAGGAGGCACCATGGGCACCTATGCCCACGACTCCACGAGTGATGCGTGTCTGTGGGAGAGCTGCTCAAACTGTTGGCGTCAGAAGACCTAGATCAGATGGCAGCCGCCTTGGCGGGCGAAGTTGGGCATGGAGGCGCCCTTGCTGGCTCACGGCGTGCAGCGCCCGCTCAGCGAGTATGTGCGTGCATGGCGCCGGCGTGCTCTCGTAGCTTGAGCTCGCTGGATATGATATCCGTGTTCACCAACTGAATGAATTCAGTTTCCGATTGAAAAGAAGAGTAGCTTTTCACTGATGAACCAGCGCCTTCCATAATAGTTTGATTTTCTAGCTTTGTGGTCGTTGCAATTTTCTTGTCAACGGGCATCACAATTGTAATATCCTCTCTCCATAGAGCATGGCTATAATAGTTGAGCGAGTATAATTTTCAGATTTCAACTCTGTATGATATTACACTGTATTTCTATTATCAATAAGCAAAATAGTTTCCCTTTTATTGCAGCAGCTGTTCATGTCCGTTTCCTGGATTGCATTGTTATGTGCTCTATGTTGCCGACACCATCACATGCAACTTGTTTGTGTTCCACAAAGCCTCCTACAGTTTAGATGTCAGAGTTTTTTTTAACTTCTCCTACACAATATTATTTCTGCATTATCATGGCCTGCTATGAGGTCTGAAAAGATGTCAAAATGCTCGCTGACGTTCTGCTCAATGGATTGCAAGGAAGCATGTTCTTTTGGTTACAACATACTTTCTTCAGTGAATTTCAAGATTCAGAAACTTATAATGAAAATAATAATGATGCTCTATTGTAAATTGATCAGAATTATTGACTGTAATTTTTCTGATCTGTAAAAGGATAGATTCTTGCAAATGGATTCAAATTGGACTGAAATTTAAACACCAATGAGTAGCATTCCAGTAAAGCATTAAATAGATAATCCTGTAGATATTACAAAGCAAGGTTCCATATTTTCATGATTTGGCACTCCATCAGAATGATAGAGCAAATTGTTCTCGAAAGCATATGGAAAATCGTCAAACTTCAACCATGTCACACTCACATGTTAAAACAGAAAACATGCTACAGGTCCAGAACTGCTATTTATCGAAATGTAACTTTCTAACGGACGAGGACAATGTGGCTTCTTGTTGAACTCCATGTAGAAGACTTGTAAATCCGCCTTGGACGAAAGGAGCAGGCATGGCCGAAGGCTGCCCGTACACATCTGTTGAGAATGTTAGCATGGATGCATTAACATATCCGCCTTCAATAAACGGAGAAGCCATGGTCGAAGGCTGACCATACAAGTCACTTGATAATGTTGGCATTGAGGCAGTAGCATATCCGCCTTGGATCACGGAAGAACCTATGGTCGAAGGTTGCCAATGAACATCATTTGCAAAGTTTGTCATAGCGTCGATGCTACTAGCATTAAGGTCCTACATCATGGAAGATGAAAAAGTTTAAAACAACAGATTAAATACAATATGAAAGGAAAATAATGAGTACAAGGCATGTCTTACGATCAATTCATCTGGATCATTGTGTTCCTCTCTATTTTCTGTTGCATTCTTTGGATCTTCTCCTATAGTCAGACATACAAAAAAAATGACTATAGAAACATATACTGGATTATAGCTTTGCTAGATTGGGTACAATCGATCAATACCTTTCTTTTTAGAATTTTTCTTTTTATTTCCTTTCTTCCTTTCAAGAGAGATTTTTGATCGTTTACTCTTTGCGCCTTTTACCACCGGAGGCACTCTAAATGATACAATACCTTTTAATGTCTCTGCAACACACTCAGTCGAAACTAGCGGAACCTCGTTGGATTTTTCTTTCATCTTGCTAAGAGAATTATCTGCTTCCAAGTCCAACTTATCTATGGCTTTCTCCAAATCATCAAGAAGCTCTTTCACTGTCGAACATTTCAATGCAACAGATGTTGCCTTCCGTGAGATACGGGCCGCTTGTGTTTTCAAATTTTCCGTATCAGTTCCTTGCTTATCAATATAGAAGCCTCTCTTTGCATATTTTGTCCATCTGTTTAGTATATATTGCGATGGCAAAATGAACACATCGTTCATGTTGAAGACTTTGAGAGCATGCTTGCACAACAAACCTATCAGATATGCATTTCATATTTTATCAGCTTGTATTAAAAATCATATTGCAATAAAAAATGTGTACACATACCTATGGATTCAAACTTTCTGCAACAACATGTAACAGTCATATCTGTACTGTTGAATACAACTGTTGCTCCATGCTCGCTGCGCATATGTGTAACCATATATGTGAAGATTGGCCCTTCATTTGTTAGCAGTTTACACGAGAATGTGAATTGCATTTTAAATTCTTTCTCAAACTCGGAATACATCCTACTTGTATATGATTCAGCCGCGGTCTTCAACAATGGTAAACTGCTATAAGTAACCGGGCTCTTTCGACGCGAACTAAAATCTTCATCCAACTCATTCTCGCGAAGGCTCGCTGAAACCTTGTCACACTCTACAAGGAGTTCGGAAAGACCAAGTTTCCTACGGAATCTTTTCTTAAAGACATTATTCATTCCTTCGCTCCTTTGAGTCGAGTTCATATCAGCTGTAAATGAGTCACGATAAATTGCAGCCCACTTTCCCCTCAATTCATACAATTTTGCCATCCATTCATTGTCCTCAAGGTTATACTCCTCCAACAATTCTTGCCACTTCCTCTTGAAGATACATTCAGATCTGTCTTCATAGACACATCTCTTAAAATCCGGTAGAAACTTCTCAGGATGCTTATGAATTACATGCCCGAGATGTTTAGCAGCATTTAGATAGATGTGCCACAAGCAAAGACGATGGCTTGTATATGGAAATACATAAGCAATTGCTCCGTCCATGGCCCTGTCTTGATCAGTAAAAATTGTGCTTGGATGCTTGCCTGACATTGCCGCGAGAAATGTCTCAAATAGCCAAACAAATGAATCAATGGACTCATTAAATATCAGTGCAGCCCCAAATATTACCGTCTGCTTGTGATGATTGGCACCAAGGATTGGAGCGAAAGGCAATTCGAACTTATTGGTATCAAACGTGGTGTCAAATGATACAGCATCACCAAAGCATGCGTAATCCATAATGGACTGACCATCTGCCCAAAAAAAATTAGCTATCTGACCATCCTTCTCATCTACTTGAATCGCATAAAAAAATTTGGATCCTCCCTCTGCTTATTCCTCAAGTATTCTAACAATGTTTTTGCATCATTGGATTCTAAATACTTCTTCCTTTCCTTACCAATCTCATTATTGCAATCCATTTTTGAGAATGGCACTTTGTCGACTCCTCCATAGAATGCTACCATGAAATCATACACCTGAGATGGCTTCATCCCAGCTTCACGTATCTGGCCAATTAGCGCTCTGTCGGCTTCTACAACACGTCGTTGGGACCTCAACTTGTGTGACTTATTGGGACTAGCAAGATAATGATTGTGATCTGTTACAACCTTTTGCACTGTCCAAATCCCCTCTCTACTGACACTAAATTGAACACGAGCCTGACAACCTGTTCTTGTAGTGGCCTTTGATGATTCGGTTTCTCGTTCTCCTTGATTACTGCAAACTATATATTTCTGGTATATAGTTTGATCTTGGCGGCGCTTTGTCTGGCTCTTTCTGATACTAAACCCAATCTTGCTGGCATACGTGTTGTACATGTCGTATGCTTTCTGCTCTGAATCGAACGACTTTCCCACTTCGGGAACAATCAAAGCTTGCCCAACTTTATCAACCACCTACAATAAAAAGTGTTGAGAATTAAAATTACATTACCACAATGTAAAATATATATTATGTTCTTCTTCACAACACATTAATTTTACATTAGGTGCGTCATGGACGGAATACTTTGTTTTGAATAAGCTATTGTACTATCAAGCCAAATATGAGCAAATCATTGTTTACAAAATTATTAATATGTCATCCCCAAATTGTTCATTACAGAGAAACATCTTATCTTGACTTCCTGATCTAGCTTTTGGCATGACAATGTACTGTAATGTACTATACACATGCAAGCTGAGATTGTTGTAAGGGACAATCTCAAAGAACCAGGCAACAACCATACCTGTTGTATCTCCTCTCCGTCAGCTCCACGACCACTGTCGATCACATCGTCCTCCTGGCCTCTTTCTCCAGTCATGTTGGTTGTGTCATACTCCTGATCTTCTGTTACGTGCGGTGGCGGCAAGTCTATGTCGCATGTTGCTGCCTCCGATGCCACTGTCGACAGCGGGCTGTACGAGGTGGAGCAGCGGCCGTCCTCATCCGCATGGTTTACATGATCCAAGGCGGCGATAGTGCCGGACTCCGGCGTGGTGACTCCCGTGCTTCTCGATGGAGGCAACACTTCACGCAGCGGGTGCACGACCCGGGGCGGCCATGGCTCTCGTTCCGGGCCGATGCAGCCATGGGAGAGAGAGGGCGGCAAGGCGTTCTGGCGTGGTGCGGCCATCCCCGACTCAGGGATCCCACGCCCACCAGTCCGATCGCGTGGTGTTGGAGAAGAGGGCTCCGATCGCTCAGCCATGGAAATTCCGATTATTGCGGAAGTGATAGATACGAGCCGCGTGGTTGTTTCTTGGAGCCGATGCGAGGTACTCGAGCCGAGAAACATACGCGCAGGGGCGGATGAGAGGCTAGCGTTAGATGGAGAGCAGGGACAAGTGGCGTTAGATTAGAGCGGGTACGCACGGGAGGAGGTTTGCAGCCCGTCTCCACCCAATTTTTTTCCCAAAATTGGAGTACCGTTGTTACTCCCTTAACTCTACAAATTAAGGCATAAATAAGGACAGGTATTTAGTGGTCAAATTGTGTCTATTTTTTTTAATTTAAAAATATTTAGATCGATTTAGGCTCGCACCAATGGACAATATTTAGCAGCCAAATAGGAACTGATATTTAGCGGCCAAATGATTATGTTTCATGTGGGGCCCGTCGACCGCTCTTCCATCTTAATTTTATTTTCATTTGGAAACTCCATTTTCGCATGTTTTTTATCGCCGACCCTTGCCTTTGTTTTCTGCATCAAGAAAGGTTGTCTAGTGCCTGCTTCTCCAAAGGTTGGTGGCTACTAGCTAGTGACGTTGTGACGGCGGCCAATGATGTTGCTCCAGTTGCGGTGTTGCGAGGCAATCCGAGTGAATGTTACAATGCAGCATCAGTTGTTGTTGCGAGGTCATCGGAGTTGCTACGACAAGTGTTGCGACGGGGCGGCTGCGCCACTGCGAGCTAGTATTGCGAGGACACCACCGTGCTTATACCCGGTGTTGCGAGGACGCGGATGCAGTATTACCTGGTATTGCGAGCAACCACTGTCATGTTTGTGAAACATGTTGAAAGCCAGTGTCGTGGGAGCGCCGCCATACTACGAGGCATGCTAAAGCCAATGCTACGAGGGGCGTCTCCATGCTATGAGAGTGACGTCGGTGCTGCGAGGCGATGTTGTGATGGGAGTCACAATGCTATAGGGACTATCGTCGTGTCGCGAGGCACACTACAAGCAAATATTGAGAGCCATGCTATGGGAGCGTCACTGATATTGTGAGCCATGTTGCGAGTGGTGACCAGATGTTGTGAGGGGGAGGCGCGGGTAGGGGAATCATGGGATGTATTGAGCACGAGACACACCGTGTGTGATTCGATGACTGGCCACGTTGCAAGTGGCGACCAGATGTTGTGAGGGGGAGGCACGGGTGGGGGAATCATGGGATGTATTCAGCACGAGACACACAATGTGTGATTTGATGACTGACCACGTTGCAAGTGGAGGGCATGCTGGTTTCAAGCCAAGACGCCGATGCTATAAGGACCGGCCACCGCAACTGCAAGCCTTGAGACGTAATGCTGCAAGGGCCGAAAAACATCGGCCAGACGTCCGCTCCTGCGAGGCCATTTAGTGACATTGTGAGTCGTTGCTGCAAGGCCGTTTAGTGATGTTGTGAGCCGCTGCTGTAAGGCCGTTTAGTGATGTTGTGAGTTGCTAAGAGGTCACCGGGGTTAATATGACGGACAGCGCTGCTGCGAGCTACTTGCCGCAAGGCTGTCGGAGATGGTACGACGGGTGGCGATGCTGTGAGGTTGACCGAGCTGCTTCGACGGACGGCGTTGTTGCGAGCTGGTGTGAGCCGATGTTGCAGGGCCGCTGGAGCTGCAGCGATGTACCGGTTGCTTCCATCACACGATGGTGATGCGTCGCTCGACAACCGGACGGTGTTATGGCCGCGATGATGGCATGCTTCCACGGCACGACGGTGTTGCGACCCTCGATGGGCTGCGGCGACGGTGTGCTTCCCCGACATGACCGTGCTGCAACGGATACTCCGTTGGTGTCTCGGCTGCAACGTGTAGCATCGATGCTGAGACGGCACCGCTGTGCTACCAGCCGGTGGTGCGACAGTACATGTGCTGCCACCCGGTAACGATCGACGTGCTACCAGCCGGTGTTGCGATGGTGCCGCCATGCGGCAACCCGGTGCTACGATGGGGAAGAACAAAGCAAGATAGTATTATATTCTACTAAACGAGGAGTGTTTATGTTGACTGGTCCGACCACAAGAAACAGTTAGGTCAAAGAGACATTTGTGTTGACACACCAACCGCCACCCACGCAACACAAGAACCAACGGTTGGCTTGTTCCATCGCATGGCTCGGAAGGCGGCTTAAAACTCGCACAAATCATCCGGCTGACGCCTAGTGCGGGTCATATCTATTCTGCACTGCAGGTGTACCACCCCAACATCGGCCCGGAGGGGAGGGTGGCGCTGGACATCTTCGGGAGCGAGTGGAGGCCTTCTCTCACGATCAGCACGGCCCTCCTCTCTGTCGTCTCGGTCCTCCACGACCCCCTGCTCGACCGCCCCGTCCGCCGCGACGCCGCCCTGCTGTACAAGCGCGAGCGGGGTCTCTTCGAGCACAAGGCCAGGGACTGGACCCGCAGGTACGCCTCGGCGCCGGTCGCCTCCTTCTATCCGGCGGGGACGGAGACGTTCGAGGAGGCGGCGGCCAGCGGGGCAGTGGCACGTCGTCGTTCTTGCGGGGCAGGGCAATGGCGCTCCTTCGCGGCTCGTCTCCCATGCATCCAGCCATGAATGCATGCACCACGTTTTTTTCCCGATAAAATGCATGCACCACGTACGATCATCGCCCAGCAAGAGCACAATAAAGTTCACCACAAGAATCCTCCATCCATAGAGTATTATTATACACGCACTAGCTACAGTAATTGGTAATTTCCGTAGAGTGTGTTGTCTTGATTACTTGTTGATCGATCCATGACCCTTGCTGGCTTTGGACCTTTGGCGTGGAACTCCTTGTGCTGCACCGAGGCGATTGCAACTTCTGAAAAAAGTATATATAGTCTGGTCTTTAGAGCATCTCCAACAACCACGCTAAACAAGCGCCGTGCCGCAAATTTGGCCATTTTAGCGCGCGGAACCCGCCAGATGTCTCCAGCGAGCGCGCAATAACCGCGCGCGCGGTATAAGGAGTTGGGCGCGCTGTCCGATTCGCTATCTCGCACGGTGTATTTGGGACGCCCGTTTCCGCGCGCGGCACACTCGAGCGCTCGCGCCGCACTCTCTCCTCTCCGCCTCCTACGCCCCGCGCGCGCCGGCGCCGGCGAACTGCACCCAATGGACGCACACGCCGGCACCCCGCTCACCCCATCCTATAGCCGCGACCCGTCCACCGCCGCCGCCGTCGCCGCCGCAAACCCTAGCGCGGGGCGTTGGCCTCACCTCCGCCGGAGCTCCTCCGACCATCGGCCTCATGCGGCCTCTTCATGCCGCTGCGAATGACCTCGGCGGCGGGTGGTGTCGCGCCGGCGCCGCCCCCCCCCCCCTCGAAGCTCCCCAATGCGGCGCGGCCGAAGAAGGGCAAGACATCGGCGAAGAAGAACAAGGCGGCGGACGGCTCCGGCACCTCGAAGGCGAGGAGGAAGAAGCTTGCAGGGCGTGGGACGTGCGCGGGGGCTACCGAAGCGCCGGCGAGCTCACTCGTTGAGCCGGCGGCCGACGCACACAACGTGTTCGACGAAATGCCCTCAAGGTAATTTTTTTTTCAATGTTTCTTTTCTTGTTATTTTTTGAATGCATTCATATAGATAGCTTATTCGCATTGTTCAAAAAACTTTGTAGTCTCAACGATGATGCATACATGTCAACTATGGGTGTTGGCTCCAACAATTCGCATTGGTCTCAAACCAATGACATGCATTTTGAAGACCATGAGTTCGAGGTGGACGAGGAGGGTGAGGGCATTGTCGACGCGCCGAAAGGAAGAGCGAGCAATTACATCAACGCCGATGACATCTTACTATGCAATACTTGGTTGCAAGTGTCGAGGGATCCATCCGTTGGAGGTGATCAAAGTAGAGATGCTTATTGGGGGCGGATGAAAGAACACTATGATGTTCACAACATGAGTGGAATTGACCGGTCCGAGAGATCACTTCGGTCCCGGTGGTCGACAATCAACTCGTATTGTCAAAAGTGGGTGGCTTGTCAAAAGGCGGTTGACAGATTGAACCCAAGTGACACAAATGAGGATGATAGAGTAAGTGACATTTCCATACATGTTCATCATACCTGTTGTTGGTGTGCGAAGTGCTAACTTGCTTTGTTTTCATGTAGTACCACATTGCACAAAACTTGTTCAAAGAAGAGGAGTGGAAAACCAAGAAGGGGAAGATCAAAAAAAGGAAGGGTCTTTACCTTGCCTCATGGCTATAACGTGTTGAAGGATGATGAGAAATGAAAGAAGCATGAAGATTTGGATGATTTGAATTTGAGCAACAAACGGAAGCGAACAATTGAGTTGAATGATGATGATGATGAGGAGGAGGATGATGCATCAAGTGACGGCAAGAGAAGCCCCACACCTAACTCGGTTTCATACTCGAAGCCAAAATGACCGGATGGGTGCAAGAAAGACGCAAAAGAAAAGAAGAAGAGGAAAGGAGATGATGAGCTCAAAAATGCTATGGAAGCTATTGTGAAGGCAAGAAAAGAAGCCAACGAGGTGAGGAAAATGGCAATGAACCAAGATGCAGCGGCCGAGGAGAGGAGGGTGGCGGCCGAGGAGAGGAAGGTGGCTTTGGAGGAGAGGAAGGTGAGCAATGAGGAGAGAACTAGATTGTTGAAATGGGAGAAGCACTTGTTCTTTTTGGACACATCTATCCTCAATGAGGTGCAAAAGGAGTATGTCAATCTTGCCCGTGAAGAAGTCTTGACCCCCAAAAGAGCCATGATTCGCGCAATGGGTGGCGGTGGCCTCGGCGCCATGGATGGTGGTGGCCTTGGCGCCATGGGTGGCATGGGTGGCTTCGGAGGTTCCGTGGGCGGTTTAGGTGCCATGGGAGGCATGGGTGGCTTTGGAGCACCCCCCGACGCTATGGCTGCCATGGGAGGCATGAGTTTTGCTTATCTCATGGGAGGCATGGGTGCACCTCCGGCCGCCATAGGCGGAATGTCTTTCGATGTGTCTCCTCACACACATTTCTATGAAGGTGCTGTTGAAGATCTTGCCTACACCGTCGGAGCTTCACGTGACGCGGTGCGCGATGAGGAGAGGGAGGAAGAATCATCTTCGGAGGAGGCAGAATCGTTTTATGAAGATGAGGACGAAGACGAGGAGGAGGATTGATGTGTCTTTCGTTTGTGTCTTGAACTTGGTTTGCATTTTGAACTTGGTTGGATGAACTTGTGGGCATGAATTTTTATTTATCAATTTGTTTGTGTGCAAATTTATATGTCATGTCCATTGCATTTTGAATGTTTTCAAATTCATTTTATGTTCAAAATGCCATATATGCAATGTCCCGGCGAGTTGCGCGCGCTGCATTTTTTGCGCGCTGCTGGAGCGGCGTGCGCTGCATTTTAGCGCGGCTATTGGAGCCAGCGTTGACGGCCGCGCATAATTAGACGAACGGCGCGTGGTAAACTAGTTTTTAACGCGCGACGCGTAGCGCGGCTGTTGAAGATGCTTTTAGTTTTGTGATTTGTTCCGCGTTCCTACGAATGTTTGTGTGACTTGATTGACAGGTGACATTTGTGAGTTGTGACGCTTTTCCTTTCTTTTCCTTTGCGACCATCACACTGTCGCACGCGCGCACACGGTAAAACACGTGAATGCATGCTCAGCCATATATTGTGCCAAGAACCTGCAGTGATGGTGATGATTGATGAACACGCTAAGCAAAGCAAACGAACGGCAAAAAAGGTTTTCGGTGATATACACATGCCTTGCTCCGTGACAACACTCGCACGATCCGGCCATATCCTTGGTGCCGCTGGCATCACCAACACGTTTGACAAAAATGACAAAGGTTTACCGAAAACAATAGAGCGCCAAGGCGTGTGCGGTGAACCCAAGAGCAATTGTGGCAAAGCAACAGCAGCACGGTGCGTAGCACAAGCATATATCTTCCTTGTGAAGCTTACAGAACAAAAGCCGTGCATGCATGCATCGTCGCTAAGATTGGCTAAGAATGGCTACCAACACTAACAGGTGAATGTCTAAGAATGACAAGAACAGACTTTGACGATCTACGGGCACCACACCAGTGGCAGAGCTTGAGCATAATCCAAGAGGAGGCCGTTAGCTGAAGGGGAGCAAATTAATGAGAAGGAGGGGCTAATCTCTAGTTTTAAAACTGGTTAGGCCTAAAATAGAGCATATTTTTCAATGGTTGGAAAAATTAAGGGGGGGGGGGGGGGGCGCAATTGCCCCTCTTGGTCTACACCAAGCTCCGCCACTGCAACACACCCCAAAGCGTACGCTCGGGTGATCTATCAATATGTATGCACGGGACTCGGCTCCCCTGACGTACTGCAGGGCGCAGTTGGGTCACTGACAGGTGGGCCAACTTGCTTTCGGGCCCACCTGTCAGTGGCCCAACTGCGCCCTGCAGTACGTCAGAGGAGCCTCGTCCGTATGCACGTCGGTTCAACGTGCAACTATACGTAAGAAAAAGTCCGCAGTACACGCAATCCTACATGTGAAAATACTCAACCATTTCTACTATTATGTTGCTTACATTTAATGGATATATGATAAATCGAATGTATTTTAGTTTTTTCATGTTTCCTATAATCAATTTTCATTGAAATATATTGCAACCAATTTACGTAACAACACACAAGGTATCATCTAGCTTTCTTAATTGTGGGGAAGCCAATTTTCAGATATATTACAACTACATATGGTACTTCCCCACATAACTGAGAGTTAGATATCATTTTCCGATCAACAGCCATTAGATCAAGCGAAAAACACCATGAAGCTGATTTCCATCCATAATTTAAACAAGCATTTTTGTCATCATGATTTGCAACAACAGTATAGCATGTTTCTATATCCACCATATTATTATGGAAAATTTTAGTCAAAAGTCTAAGAGAAACTATGACAACAAATAGCTACGGAATGCCTCCTATACCTTTGCCCGAATCTGCTCAGAGAAGTCCTTGGAACTTGGCTACAAAAAATAGTCAGGGTAATCTCAACCCGGGGTTGTTTTCCCATGATATAACGACAAAAACTAGGGAAAAAAAGAACTTGCAGTTTCATTCCTGGCAGTAATTCCAGATTGACCACGCTGGAAAACTTTGTTATTGCACGATGATTTCAAGCACCTGAAGGACGTCTTTGATGTGAAGAGCGATTACAACAGAAGGCAAAACCTAGACATTTTTCACGAGATATCCGGGATGTCCTTTAGCCCGGACACACATGCCCTTTTCGTGGGCATGTGGGATAGAACATATAGTAGCCTCCTCCAGTTTGGACGTCTATATAACAATTGGTACCATGACTCGCTGCTTTGAGGTGAAAGCAGAGCGGATGATGTCGGCCTGCTTGTCCTCCCCCCCCCCCTCTCCATAGCTGCACTGAATGATCCGCGCAACATAAGTTAGGTGTCTGCCTGAAATCGGAATTTCTCAGAGTTGACCTGCATAATTCAAATTAATAAAGGTTGTATCCTTGTATGTGTATATAAACAAATGTATAAATGCCTATAGCTTGTGCCCGGGGTAGAGCGCATCGCATCATATATGTTTAGGCTCCAGCTAGTTTTAAGGCCTCTTAACTGAAGTCCAGTGATGTTGCGAACATTGTCGACGATAATGGTGTGACTTGTGAGTTCAACTGCAACATCTTCAACTGCCTTATGAACCTGACAACTAATTAGGTCTACTTCGTTTTGGTCAGAATATCTTCTATGACATTGCAGTGTCAGTGATACAAAACCGCGAGTCGTATTGTTGGTGAAAAGGTAGAAGGATTCTATACGTGAAGAGGCGAGAACCATCCTAGGCGCCTATCTCGGAGAATCGAGAGTTGCACAAAACCGCCCGATCTCAATGGAAACTCCTTTTATGGAGTTTATATTGCAAAAAACTCTACCAACTTTTCAAAAGTGGTCTTCATCCTTAATTTATTTTGGGGAGCTCTAAATCCAGCCCTTTACCCTCATTGGAGGACGTGAAAGATATTTTTTAGTGCACTCGACATTTTTTAGTAGTTACTTTTAGAAATAGAGGGTAGAAATACCCATCTAATTATGACCTCAGTTGAAGAAAAGATTGATCCAACTTATAAGAAAAACCGAATCAAAAACCTTAACAACCCCATGGGGTAATATTCTCCTAGGAGTTGCTGGAGGGAAATTTTCATCAACCGCGTCACCATGAATGCCCTTAGTTTCACTGCTACTGCACATAATTGGTATTCAACACCCGTATGGCTGCCGTTGGCATCCTGCCACCGCCGCCGCATTCTCCTGCCCCTTCTTTCCTTCTCCTCCCGATCATGATAACCCTTCTCACACCGATGGACGCCGTGAGCCCCCAGCTGCGACGAGCAACCATAGGCCCCGACACGTCAGGTGCTTGAGTGGTCACCGACATATGCGTTGGGGAGGGTCTGGGTGTCATGCTGCATGCGATTGCTATGCCGCCTATGGCAAACAACGACGAAGAGCCAAGCGACCTAGGCATGGCCTCAAGTGTCGGCACATGGCTACTCGGTGACGGTGGAGGTGTTGAGCCAGAGGGCCTGTCAGCTACCCCAGGAGCAGCCTGCGAGGCACACGACGATCATGGCGCCCTGGATGCAGGAGGTGGTGGCAGGGTCGCGCCGATAGAGGCCGTATCCATGGAGGAGCTAGACGGCGGCGAGAGGAGCCACATTGGGGAGAGCGCGACGGGTCCTACATTAGGGCTTGTTCAGTTAATCCCGCCTCAATCCCCTAAAAACCTCTTCAACCCCTGCCTAACCGAACAAGCCCTCTTTTTTGACAGGAAGGCCTACATGACTAGCTTTATTAAAAATCAAACCACATCACCCATTAAGAACTTAACAATAAAATCCAGGGGCGAATCAAACCAAACCGAGGGCTGGTTCTCACAACACCATTCAGCTAGCACATGCCCTACTACATTAGACTCTCTATTATAAAAATCGATACAAGCCTTCCCGAACTCACTTAACTCTCGACGACAATCACCTAACAAAGGGGCTGCCACCATAGAATATCCTTCATCCTGATTAAGAGTTTGAACCACCGTGATATTATCCATGTGTACAAAAATATCGCACCCCGTCTGGTTAGCCAGCTTCAGACCTTCACACAGCGTTGCGGCCTCGGCTGACACAACATCAAGGACATGCTCAAGTTTTGCAGTTTTTTGGAACGAAGACACTAGTAGTGTCCGGCTTTAAATTAATAAAGTCACAAGGCAGTATCCAACATGGTTCAATGCGAACAAACCAACATAGACCAAAAGATACATCACAGTGAAATAAGGTCGAAAAGCACGAAGGCTGAAACATAGAGCATAGCTAGGCGCCCAACAAGTCCAGCCTCCAGCAACGACAAGACACTCCAAAACAAGCTCAATCGTGCGTCGCGGCTTGGCGATCCAACACCTGGGTGCATCTGATCCGCTCTATAATCTCAAATATGCGCTCAGCATCGCGCTGCTTCCCCAACAGTATTCACGTCTGTAGGAAACAAGCTCAAGTTTTGTAGTTGCCGCTGCCAAAAAGAATCCTGAGTGATCAGTGATCACGAACCACTGCACCACAAGAACCTAAAAATCTGCCTTTAAAAAAGAAGCATCGACATTAATGATAGTCTGGCCAGCTAGAGCCTTCCCGAACAAGCCCTTGGTGAGGGGATTAGCCGAACAAGAAGTTAGGAGAGATGGAGGTCTTTCCCGCAGCTGAGTTTGCACGTTAGCTACAGAGCATCTAAAAATTATAAGAGCACACTCTGAAACAATTTTTGAGGCTGCCCTTTTAGAGTTGTTCTTGACAGCAACGTAAACTGATCTTACCCTATCATGTAGAGTGTGTTCTATTTTCTTAAAAATGTATAGAGTGTGGTCCGACGCAGTGTTGCGTCTCCAAGTCAAGGTCTCCAGAAAGTCGAGCCATCCCTATAAAGCATCCAAGCCGGAGCTGTGACTGTGAGCATCGGTGCAAAAGCAGGTAATATACAGATGCCTTGCTCCGTGACAGCACTGCTGGGTGCCGTTGGCATCACCAACACGTTTGTAAAAACTGAGAAGGTTTTCCGAAAACAGTAGAGCACCAAGAAGTGCGCTGAACCCAGGAGCAATTGTGGCAAAGCAACAGCAGCACGGTACGTAGCACAAGCATATATCTTGCTTCTGAAGCTTATAGAACAAGACCCTGTTTGTTTCAGCTTCGCTTGGATTTTAATCACCTGTGGATCGCTTCAGTGCCGAATCTGATTCCAATGAAGTACACTTTGAGGCGCTTCAGAAAATTGCACTAAAAATGACCCAAATTCAGATTCAGCTTCACTCGCAAAGTTGATTTCAAATAGCAGTTTGTTTCAGATTTCAGATTCGGTTTCATTGGCAAAGCTAAATCTGGTCCCAAAATCCAAAACAAACAGGGCCAAAAGTCATGCACGCATGCATCATCAACAATATCGAGTTTGTGGCGACCAAACAGGCGACAAGATCCGACTTTGATGATCTACAACCACCACACCACAAACCGTATGCACGGGTGCTATATCCGTATGAATGCACGTCGCTTCAACGTGCAACTATATTGTTGTTGGGTGAAACCCTAAAGGGGATCTTTTCACACTTGGAGGAAAAAAAAAGGAAGAACACACAAGAACACAAGGGGGAAATCACTCAAACATACCCAAATCACACATCCACTAGAGTAGCATACATGAGATCCACAAGCATACAAGAACAATTCAAGGAAAATAGCACTTGGGTAGAGTTCTTCCCACTCCAAGGAGATGAGGTCTTGATGTTGATCTTCTCCAAGAGGAGGCCTTGATAATCCACAAGGATTCTTCCCAAAGAGGGGTCTTGATCTCCAAGAGGAGGGGATACAAGGAGCAAAGCTCTCTAGTGTCTATCAAATACTTTGCTATCCTCTCGAGCAAGCTAGATGAGGGGTACTTATAGTCTAGGGACGAAATAAGTGGAAGAGAGGGGTACAAGGGTCTTTTTAGCCCTACTTGCGCGCAGGCAAAACGGTGGAGTCCGGACACCCGGGGTAAAGTGGCCCGGGCACCCGAAGGTAAAGGAGCCGGAGGGGACCGGGCACCCGGAGGAGGAGGGGCCGGCACCCGGACTGGCCAGGGGAGCCGCGACTGCGAGGCGGGGGGGGGGGGGGGGCACCCGGAGGGCGAAGGCCCGGGCACCCGGACCGGCCAGGGACCTTCCCCAGGTCACGGCTGGAGGAGGCCGGGCACCCGGGGGTGCGCCCAGGCAGGAGGACCAGGCACCCGGGGCTGTAGGGTCCGGACACCCAGGGTGTCTAGAGGGTTTGCTCCCCCCTCTGCCATATGTCCGGGCACCCGGGGTGTCCCGAGGGTCCTTTTCTTCGAGCTTCCCGTGTCTTCCCTTCTCCATGGTTCCTTGGACCTCCATCATAGCCTCCACACGGCCGTCTCCTTCATACTTAAGAGTGCATAACATCTCCGTTTAAGGTAGAACCCAATTCTCATGTGAATCCGAACGAAACTTGAAGAGGAAAGAATTGACCTTGTTCTCGATGGCGCGTGCACATGCTCTTGTCATTGTCCTCTCAGTGCTTGTGGTGGTGATGGAGTGTCCATGTGTATGGTCAAGGGATGCTCCACATCATATATGTAAGAGAAAGTCCGTCAGTACAAGCATTCCTGCATGTGAAAATACTGAACCGTTTCTAGTCTATTATGTTGCTTACATTTAATAAATATACAATAAATCAAATGTATTTAAGTTTAATTCTCATATTATTAATCAAAATTTTCATGTTTTATAGAATCAATTCTCATTGAAATGTATTGCAACCAATTTACGTAACAACACACAATGTATCATTTAGTTTTCTTAATCGTAGGAGCCAAGTTTCAGCTATTTTACAGCTACGCATGGCACTTTCCCACGGAACTGAGAGTTGATATACATGGAGATACCATTTTCTGATCAACGGCCATTAGATCTAGCGGAAAACACCATGAAGCTGATTTTCATCCATAATTTGAACAAGCATTTTTGTCGTCATGATATGCATCAACAGTGTAGCATGTTTCTATACCCACCATATTATTATGGAAAATTTTAGCCAAAAGGCTGAGAGAAACAACAACAACAACAAATAGCTAGGAAATGCATCCTAAACCTTTGCCCGAATCTGCTTAGGAAAGTCCTCGAAACTTGGTTGTGACAAAACCAACAAGATGAATGACCACTCGGTAAAGTCAGGGCAATCTCAACTCGGGGTTGTTTTCCCATAAATTAACTGCCACAAAAACTAGGAAAAAAAGGAACTTGCAGTTTGATTCTTGGCAAGAATTTCAGATTAACCACACGGGGAAGCTTCGGTGTTGCACGATGATTTCAAGCACCCGAAGGACGTCTTTGACATGAAGTGCGATTAGAACAGAAGGCAAGAGCTGGACTTCTTCAGCAAGATATCCAGGATGTCCTTAGCCCGGACACAGACGCCTTCGTGAGCGTGTGGGATAGAATGTATGGTAGCCTACTCCGCTTTGGGCATCTGTATAAGAACTGGTGCCACGATTCACTACTTTGAGGCAAAAAGCAGAACTGATGTCGGGCTTGCTTGTTCCCCCTTAGCTGCACCGAATGATTCACGCAACATAAGTTCGGCGTCTCCCCAAAATTGGAATTTCTCATGTTGACCTGCACAATTCAAATTAATAAATGTTTTGTTCGTGTATGTGTATATAAAGAAATGTACAAATGCCTATAGCCTGTGCCTGGGGTAGAGCGCATCTCATCTTATCTGTTCATGTTCAGTTGGCTATAAGGCCTCTTGACTCAAGTCCAGTGACGCTGTGAACATTGTCGTCGATGATGGTGTGACTTGTGAGTTCAACAATATTAGCTTCAACTGCCTTATGAACTTGCCAACTAATGGGCTCTAGTTTGTTTGCTGGTTAGAATATGTTATGTGATGTTGCAGTGCCAGTGCTGCAAAACTGCAAGTCATGTTGCCGGTGGAAAGGTAGAAGGATGCTATACGTGAAGAGACGAGAACCAACCTAGGCGCCTAATTCAGAGACTCGAGAGTTGCACAAAACCGCCTGATCTCAATAAAACTCCTTTTATGGAGTATAGATTGCAAAATTCTCTATCAAATTTCCAAAAGTGGTCTCCACCCCTAATTTATTTTGGGATGCTCTAAATCTAGCCCTTTACCCTTCCTCGAGGACGTGAAGGATATTTTTGAGTGCACTAGATAATCTTTTAGGAGTTTTTTTAGAAATAGAGGGTAGAAATCCCCATCTGATCATGACCTCACTTTAGGAAAAGATTGATCAAGTTTATTAAAAAAACCTAACCGAAACCCTCAACAACCCATAGGGCAATATTCTCCTAGGAGTGGATGGAGGGAAATTTCCATCAACTGCCTCACCATGAGTGCCCCTGGTTTCACTGTTACTGCCCAGAATCGATCTCCAACACCCGCATAGCTGCCGTTGCCATCCTGCCGCCGACACTGCTTTCTCCCACCCCTTCCTTCCCTCTCCTCCCGACCATCATAACCCTTCTCACACCGCCGGACGGCACGAGCCCCCAGCTGTGGCGGGCAACCCTAGGCCTCGACACGTGAGGTGCTTGAGTGGCCAACAGTGGATGCATTGGAGAGGGTCTGGGTGTCATGCTGCATGCCGCCGCCTATGTCAAACGACGGTGGAGAGCCAAGCGACCCAAGCATGACCTCAAGTGTTGGCACTTGCCTACTCGGTAACATTGGAGGTGTCGAGCCGGAGGTCCTAGCGGCTATACAGGAGGAGCCTGCAAGGCACACGACGACTGTGACACCCCTGGCCGCAGGAGGCGGCGGTAGTGTCGTGTAGTGTCGTGTGGTTAGAGGCCGTATCCTTGGAGGAGGTAGGCGGCGGCGAGAGGATCCATGTCGGGGAGAGCGCGGCGGGTCCTACATTAGGGCTTGTTCGGTCAATGCCCCTCAATCCCCTACAAACCTCTTCAACCTCTGCCTAACCGAACAAGCCCCATTTTTAATAGGAAGGCCTACATGACTAGCTTTATTAAAAATCAAACCACAGTTACATCGTTCGTTCGTTAATAATTTAATGTTAAAATCCGGGGGTAAATCAAACCAAACCAAGGGCTGGTTCTCACGACCCTATTCAACTAGCACATGAGATACTACATTAGACTCCCTATTACAAAAATTGACACAAGACTTCCCGAACTCACTTAACTCCCGACAACAAGCATCTAATATAAGGGTTGTCACCATAGAATACTCATCCTGGTTAAGAGCTTGAACCACCGTGATATTATCCATGCACACAAAAATCATTGCACCCCATCCAGTTAGCCAGCTTCATACCTTCACACAACGTCACGGCCTCAGCTGACACAACATTAGGGACATGGTCAACTTTTGCAGTTGCCGTTGCCAAGAAGAATCCTGCGTGATCATGAACCTCTGTGCCAGAAGAACCTGAAAAATCTGCCTATGAAAAAAAAATAAGCATTGACATTAACGATAGTCCGGCCAGCTAGAGCCTTCCTGAACAAGCCCTTAGTGAGGGGATTAACCAAACAAGGAGTTAGGAGAGATGGAGGGGAAGACAAATATTTTTTCCGCTGCTGGGTTTGCACGTTAGCTGTAGAGCATCTAAAAATCATTAGCAGTTTTGCTAAGTCTTAGTCGAGTGAGACTTCGTTATATCTCAACCGATGCTATATTCCTTTGATCTTGCATAGATTTATACTCTCTCCTGTTCTTTTTACTTTGCATATAAGAATTATCTGAAGTCAACTTTGTAAAGTTTGATCATATTTATATGAAAAAATATTAACATCTACAATGCTAAATTTATACAATATGGAAACTTAAGTCATGATGCATCTAATGATGTTGATTTGACATTCTGAATGTTTGTATTTTTCTAGAAATTTGGTCAAAATTTATCAGGTTTGATTTCAGGCAAATCTTATATACGAACTAAAAAGGGCCGAAGGGAGTACAAATTATGTTTGCTGTTTTTTCTTCTTCTTCTTCTTATATACTATGTCACTTGACTAAAATTTGGTTAAATCTCAGTCGACTGAGGGGCAAGTAGTGGCTGAAACCCAGCTCGATGCACCCACGCAAGAAAACATAGCAAAATATTAAAAAAAAAAGCCGAAACCTTGTGGAAATGACTATGAACAAATGTTAGAAGTACTTGCAAAGTTTTGTGGACAAATGACATCCGAGGAGCATTGTACACTTTTCTTTCACAAATTTTGCTCAAAAGTGCACATATATTTTGAGTAATTTTGTTTTTTTATACAGAGCTTCTCGAATGTCATTTGATCACCAAACTATGCAAACACTTCTAACATTTGTTCATAATTATTCCCACAAAGTTTCAGTTTTTTTAAATGATTTACTACATTTTCTTGTGTGGGTGTAGTGTGGGTGCACCGAGCTAGGTGTAGAATACCACTCTCATCGACTGAGATCTAAACACACCCAATTATTAGAGCACAGTCAGAAACAATTTTTGAGGCTGCCCTTTCAGAGTATCTCCCAGAGTAGCTCTTGACAGCAACGTAAACTGATCTTACCCTATCATGTAGAGTGCGGTCTATTTTCTGAAAAGTGTATAGAGTGTGGTCTGACGCAGCGTTGCGTCTCCAAGTCAAGGTCTCCACAAAGTAAAGCCATCCATATAAAAGCATCCAAGCCGGAGCTGTGAGCATCTACCTAGCTAGTACTGCAGATTTCCTTACACGGAGGCGGGGCAAACGGGAAGGGGAGGATGAGTGCGCGAGCACCGCCGCCGCCGACCATGCCGGAGTCCGACTGGGCGGTCAGGCGGATCCGCAAGGAGCTGAAGCTGCTCTGGCTCGACCCCCCGGCGTTCTGCCGGCCCGGCCCGGCGCCCGTGACGGACCCGTTCCACTGGGAGGTGGTCATCGACGGGCCCGACGGCAGCCCCTACTCCGGCGGCACGTTCCCCGTTGACGTCGCCATCCCCAAGAAGTACCCCATGAAGCCCATCAAGCTCACCTTCAAAACCAAGGTACGTGCGCGCGTGCGTGCTCCGCGTGGCAACAGAGGAGATTGATCGCGCATGCGGTACGTCGTTTGATCCCTTCCCATACCCGTCGTGATCTCTCCGCGTGCATGCGCTGCAGGTGTACCATCCGAACATCGGGCCGGAGGGGAGGATGGCCCTGGACATCTTCGGCGAGTGGTGGAGCCCGGCGATCACGATAAGCACGGCCCTCCTGTCCGTCGTCTCCGTCCTCTACGACCCCGTGCTGGATCTCCCCGTCCGCCGCGACGCCGCCCTGCAGTACAGGCACGAGCGGGGTCTCTTCGAGCAGAAAGCCAGGCGCTGGACCCGCAGATACGCCTCGGCGCCGGTCGCCTCCTTCTGCCCGGCAGCGCCAGGGAAGGAGCTGCTGGAGGAGGCGGCGACAAGTGGGGCAGTGGCACGTCGTCGTTCTTGCGGGGCAGGCAAATGGCGTTTCTTCGCGGCTCGTCTCCTTGCCATCTAGAGCATGCGTTCGGCCGTTCACCGCGATGAAGTTCTTTCACCACAAGAACTACTAGTACTAATTTGGTCTAATATGTAATTTCGATAGAGTGGGTTGTCTTAATTAGTCATGTTCGGATGCTTATTGGCGTTGGTGCGAGCCTCGTTGCACCGCACTGAGGCGAGGTGTAGTGGTCGATGAATGCTCCTACGCAACTTCTGGAAACAGAAAGCATGGTATCTGTGCCTTTGTTCCGTGTTCTTATTGTACTAAGCTGTGTGCTGCCCTTTGTATGATCTAGTAGTTTTTTTTTTGCAGGGTATGATCTAGTAGTTGATGGTGACAGGTTTTGACGCTTTTCTTCAATTTTTTTTTATCTTATACGACCACGTCGTACGCCTCGCTACGTGAGACCCATTCGGATTCACGACATGTGTCAGTACCTATCTCAAAGCACTAGTCCCCGATTAGACCCAGCCGAGCCTTAATTCTGACTAGTCAAGTAACTCAACATCAAGCAACAAAAGTAAATTATACTCTTTAAATATTTGATAGGATCTATGATGTTTCTGTCCAACACCCATCAGATTGGAGATAAACATCAATCTAAAAGAAGCTAGTTACTAAAATTTATTCTTGGTGCACAATACAAACACTAATGAGGTAATGCATACTACTTGCTAGCTACCACATTAGTGTTGACTGGTAATGCATACTGTTAGGTTGATCTCTTCTCCGTTCAAACCCAACGGGTCGAACGGGCCCTTGCATCGCGCCCTGATCGTGGGCGCCCAACTAAATCATGGTTGGTGGGCCCTTGTCACCCACGCTATATTAACAGAGGTGGGGGCCGGGACACGGGTCACGAGGTTAATCGCTGCAACAATTCCCACCTACAATCCCTACCGATCTAGGGTTAGCGCGGTGCTCACGGGAAGCACACCACCCCGCCATCTCTCTGCCATCACCGGCCCCTACTTCACCATGGCCGGCACTGGATCGAGCTCATCTGGACAAGCAGAAGGTAGGTTCGCCGGAATGATCTAACCGACCCGATCCACATCACTCTATCAATGGTATCAGCCAGATCGGGTTAGAGTTTTTCGGTTGAAACGAAATCACAGAAAGAAATCCCCTCCCAAAAGAACCCTAGATAGGGCAAAGTTTCACCGGAGAAGGGCCTCGGGCCTCGCCGGCAAAGTGCGCTGCCGCAAGGCCGCGCCTATTCCTCTCGATCCCCACACACATCGGTAAGCCGAGGTGCGGGGACGAAGAACTACCCCACATGGGGCAAAGAGCACCACCACCAAGCCGTTTAACGGCGGCGCGTTCACCCTCATGGTGCTCGCGCACGCCGGCAAAGGGGTCAACGGGGGCACTGCGTCTGATGGCGCCGAACCTCTCGCATCTCTCGCATCTCTCTCTCTCTTTCTCTCTCTCTGCATGAAGGAGGCTGTGGTGGATGGGTGAGAGAAGGGGGAAGGGAAAAGGAGAGCACAATGATACGTCTCCGTCGTATCTACTTTTCCAAACACTTTTGCCCTTGTTTTGGACTCTAACTTGCATGATTTGAATGAAACTAACCCGGACTGACGCTGTTTTCAGCAGAATTGCCATGGTGTTATTTATGTGCAGAAACAAAAGTTCTCGGAATGACCTGAAACTTCACGGAACGTCTATTTGAAAATAATAAAAAATCCTTGCAAAAGATGAAGACCAGGGGGCCCACACCCTAGCCACGAGGGTGGGGGCGCGCCTGCCCCCCTAGAGCGCGCCCCCTACCTCGTGCCCCCTGGAGCTCCTCCGACCTCAACCCCAACTCTATATATTTGCTTTCGGGGAGAAAAAAATCAGAGAGAAGGATTCATCGCGTTTTACGATACGGAGCTGCCGCCAAGCCCTAAAACCTCTCGGGAGGGCTGATTTAGAGTCCGTTCGGGGCTCCGGAGAGGGGAATCCGTCGCCATTGTCATTGAGGGAGTCCTGGATTAGGGGTCTCCGGACAGCCGGACTATATCCTTTGGCCGGACTGTTGGACTATGAAGATACAAGGTTGAAGACTTCGTCCCGTGTCCGGATGGGACTCTCCTTGGCGTGGAAGGCAAGCTAGGCAATACAGATGTGCATATCTCCTCCCTTGTAACCGACCTTGTGTAACCCTAGCCCCCTCCGGTGTCTATATAAACTAGAGGGTTTAGTCTGTAGGACAACATACAATCATACCATAGGCTAGTTTCTAGGGTTTAACCTCTACGATCTCGTGGTAAATCAACTCTTGTAATACTCATATCATTAAGAACAATCAAGCAGGACGTAGGGTATTACCTCCATCAAGAGGGCCCGGACCTGGGTAAACATCGTGTCCCCTGCCTCCTATTACCATCCGCCTTACACGCATAGTTCGGGACCCCCTACCCGAGATCCGCCGGTTTTGACACCGACATTGGTGCTTTCATTGAGAGTTCCACTATGTCGTCACCATAAGGCTTGATGGCTCCTTCGATCATCGGTAGCGATGCGGTCTAGGGTGAGGTTTTCCTCCCCGGACAGATCTTTGTATTCGGCGGCTTCGCACTGCGGGCCAATTTGCTTGGCCATCTGGAGCACATCAAGAGCTACGCCCCTGGCCATCAGGTTAGATTCAGAAACTTGAACTACACGGCCGATATCTGCGGAGACTTGATCTTCGACGGATTCGAGCCCATGTCAGGTGTGCCGCACAGTCATGACGGGCATGCCATAACTCTACCGTCGGACAGTATTCGGGAGATCGCATCTGCAACTACTTCGGCCGTCAACCCGGAGCAAATCACGCCATCCGAGAGCGGAGGGATAGACCCCGCCACGGAGGCCGCGCTCTCAGCGGCGATAGAGCCGGATGCTGACTTCACCCCTTACGGGAGCCGTGTCACCGAACCACTGGATTCATCCCCGGCCACGGACTCCGAGCCGCTTACATCTGTGCCCGTCGAACCCGACTGGGCGCCGATCATGGAGTTCACCTCCACGGATATCTTTCAGCACTCACCTTTCAGCGATGTGCTAAATTCATTAAGGTGTCTCTCCCTGTCAGGAGAACCTTGGCCGAACTATGTCCGACTAGAATGGGATGCGGACGATGAAGAAATTCGCTGCCCACCCACCACCCACTTAGTAGCCACTGTCGACGATTTAACTGACATGCTTAACTTCGACTCCGAAGACATCGACGGCATGAACGAAGATGCAGGAGACGAACAGGAACCAGCGCCCACAGGGCGCCGAACAACTACTTCATCACATGACATATACATGATGGATACACCCAAAGAGGGCAATGGAGAAGAGACAGCGAAGGATGCCCCCTCCAAGCAACCCAAGCGCCGACGTCAGCGGCACCGCTCTAAGTCCCCCATAGCAAAAAAGCGATAACAACGCAAGAGGAAATAACAGTCCAGTCGACTCTAGAAGAAACGATGACTGCACCGCCCCGGTGGCAGAGCACGATCAAGATGCAAACGGCGAACATAGTGCGGATTCGGCGTTCGAACACGGCGACGCCAAGGATAAACCTCATCAAACCCCGTCTGGGGAGGAAAACAGTCCAGACGAAGATGCACACATCATCCCGAAAATGCACTTGGAGCAAGAGAACCTCCGCAGAAGGCTTATTGCCACAGCGAGGAGCCTGAAGAAGCAGAAGCAAAGGCTTAAGGCCACACAAGATACGCTCAACAGCAGGTGGAACAAAGTGCTCGACAACGAAACAAAGTATGGTGGAAGTTACCATACAAATAGCTATCCAAAGCGCAAGCTATTACCTGAATTCGACCATGAGGCCTTAGAGCCCACACAGTCGAAAAATGATACGGCCAACCGGCCGCATCCACCACCATGTGACCGCGATAGAGCGGCTAACAAAGTCGCACATAACTCAACACATGATCTACGTGAGAACTTGCGCCAAAAATCTGGCGCGACCAGATCCATCTATGGATCTAGGAAGCGCACTCCGGCACAAAATCAAAACCGAATACTACAACCGTTCGAACACCATGGCATATCCCAATACAGGGGTGCCGCACACCCCCTATGTTTCACCAATGAGGTGCTAGATCACGAATTCCCAGAAGGATTCAAACCAGTGAACATAGAGGCGTATGACGGGACCACAGACCCTGGAGTCTGGATCGAGGACTTTATCCTCCATATTCATATGGCTCGCGGAGACGATATCCATGCCATTAAATACTTGCCCCTCAAGCTTAAAGGGCCAGCTCGGCACTGGCTGAAAAGCCTCCCCGAAAACTCAATTGGAAGTTGGGAGGAGCTCGAGGATGCATTTCGGGCTAATTTTTAAGGGACTTATGTCGGACCTCCGGATGCAGACGATTTAAGTCATATAATCCAACAGTTCGGAGAGTCCGCCCGAAAGCTTTGGAACAGGTTCCTCTCCAAGAAGAACTAAATCGTCGACTGTCTGGACGCCGAAGCCTCAGCAGCTTTTAAACACAATGTCCGAGACAAATGGCTTGCCAGACACCTCGGCCAAGAAAAACCGAGAACAATGGCAGCCCCAACAAGCCTCATGACCCGCTTTTGCATGGGCGAAGACAACTGGTTGGCCCGTAGCAGCACCAGCGACCCAAGCACATCCGAAGCCAGGGATGGCAATGGAAAACCACGACGCAACAAAAACAAGCATCGAAATAAAGAAGGTAGCCCAGATAATACGGCGGTAAACGCCGGATTCAGGGGCTCTCGATCAGGTCAGCGGAAAAAGCCTTTCAAAGGCAACAGAGAAGGACCATCTGGCCTAAACAAGATTCTTGACAAGCTCTTTCAGATTCACGGCACCCCGACAAACCTGCAAATCACACCCACAGAGAATGTTGGGTCTTCAAGCAGGCCGGTAAGCTAAACGCCGAACACAAAGGGGAAGAGACACCAAGAGAAGACGAGGATGAACCTCGACAGCAAAGTACCGGAGGACAGAAAAAGTTCCCCCCAGAGGTTAAACGGTAAACATGATCCATGTGACGAAGAGGAGAAGCAAGCATGCACTCCGAGACACACGCGCCATAGAGCCCGTCACCCCTAGGTTCAACCCTTGGTTGGCCTGCCCGATCACTTTTGATCGTAGGGATCACGTGACAAGTATCTGGCACGAAGGACTGGCGGCCTTGGTGTTAGACCCAATAATAAATGAGTACCATTTCACACGAGTCCTCATGGACGGCGGCAGTGATCTAAATCTGATATATCAGGACACAGTTCGCAAAATGGGGATAGACCCGACACAAATAAGCCACAGTAATACTACCTTCAAGGGAGTAATACCAGGCCAAGAGGCCCGCTGTACAGGCTCTCTACTGCTAGAGGTTGTATTCGGTTCTCCCGATAACTTCCGAAGCGAAAGGTTAACTTTCCACGTCGCTCCATTCCGAAGTGGCTATCAAGCACTACTCGGAAGAACGGCTTTTGCTCGTTTTAATGCAATACCGCATTATGATTTTCTCAAGCTTAAGATGCCCGGTCCACGTGGCATCATCACAGTTAGCGGAAATACCGAACGTTATTTACGTGCGGAAGAGGATGCGGCGGCTTTAACAGTCGCGAACTAGATGGCCTCACCAACCAGAAAAAAATGACAGGTCGTCAAGACCACAGACATGGTTAGACGAGTCCGGCGCTCCACCACATATACATGAGATTGGTTTGATGATCAAACCCTCATAGACGATACCAGGGGCTTCCCGCATGTAATCAGGGCCAGCCCGGCTCAACTCGACTTCTCTTGAATTTTGATAGTTCATTGATAATAACCAATTCTTTTTTTGGCACAACACTTTCACCTAAGTTCTTTCCTTTTACAGATGAAAATCGTGCTACACCCGTCCAAGACATGGCACAACGGAGATACAGGCGCAGACGTGCAGCAGGGACCCGCCCAAAGGTTTCTTTTTAGATTAAGACCCCGCGTAAACCTTTTTTTACTGTCTTTTGTTGCTCACATCCTCCGGATACTCCACACAACCAAGAAGGATGCTGACGTTATTGGCATGTGGCCACGTCAGGATATTACACGTACCTGGACACATGGGGTTTATTATTAAGGGCATTGTTTAGCCCGGTATATGTTATAAAGACCGAACACCTCAGGGAGTGTTCGACATCGCAAGTTTGGCCCTATATGCATCAGCTCTGAATCATGTCTTTGGTCAAATGTTGGGTTTGCCCGGCTCCCACGTTTTGGTACCTTACGTTCCGTTATATCGGCTAAGGTAGCACTGGAAGAACTACTACGATTGTGCCCTGGTTCATCTGGATGAGCACCTCAGTAGAGAAAGCCGAAAACTGACTGTCATGATATAGCGAGAGACTGGTCAACCACTCGATGACTCAGCGGAATCTTCGGGATTCCTCCGCATTAACGAAGGGCCGTTTCCCGGTCATGTACGTATGCGCCCCGTATTCGGACGAGCGCAGAGTACTAGGGGCTATATAGTAGCCCCACCGTCAAACTCCTATGGCTAAGTGAAAGTGTTAAGCAATATAGTTCGATTGCCTCGTTCGCTGCGCTACCACCTCCTTAATGGACCAAGACGTTGGATCAAGTGTGGATTCACGTTTTCTGCGAACCCCCTACATTATATGCGTGGGGGAGGAAGCCGATGACTGCAAACTTTTAGGTTATATACATATATACATAAACGGCCGCACAGGAGGCATCATAGTACTTTCGGGCAAAAGTATAAATACAGCCTTGATAACTCAATAAAACATTGTTTTTACAATGGAAGTACATGTCACTAGAACATAATATTCTTCGAGCACTGAGCCTCTATCGAACGAGCGCCTTCTAGAACTTCTTCAAAGTAGTGCTCGGCAGCCACTCGGCCTACGGCCGAACCCTGTGTCGCAACAGTGGTGGCCTCCATCTCCGCCCAGTATGTCTTGACATGGGCAAAGGCCATCCGCGCACCCTCTATGCACACCAATCTCTTCATAGCATTGATGTGCGGCACAGCACCAAGGAATTGTTGCACTAAACTAAAATAGCTATTCGGCCTTGGCCTTCCCGACCATAGATTATCCACAACGGACCTCATGGCAAGTTCGGACAACCTATGGAGCTTGGCCCACTCGGCCATTCGCTCATTCAACAACAGCGGATGGACTGGAGCATGAAACTGTGACCGGAACAACTTTTCCACTTTGTGATATTTCTGATCCTTGAAATACTCGTCCGCATCAGCAGCACTTGCAGCCAAATCCACGTAGGCGTCTGCATAACTCCATAGTCGGTCAAGAGGAGCATACTTCGGATCTCTGAATTTAGTCCGCAACAAGAAGGGCTTCCCAGACACGATATCTGCAGCTTGATGCAGCTCCTCCTTCGTCGCTCTAATTTTGGAGCGGGCTTCCTTGGCAGCTACCAGGGCCTTCTCCAGGTCCGTCGCCCTCGCTCGGCTTTCTTCTTCAAGAAGCTGGTAATGGTCAGCGGCATCTTTTAACTCTACATCCATTTTGGCCATTCTTTCCTTGCTCTCGCAATGCGTGACCTGTTCGGCCCTCAACTCTTCGGCCGCCTTTAGAGCGGCCGCATTGCTACTCCTTGCTTGTTCCTTGGCTCGGGCAAGCTCCGCCCGAAGGGTCTCCATGGTGGCAGCTCCATCTGCAGTCACAACATATTAAAGATACTGGCATCATGCTCCTCTTATTATGTGACAATCACCAGAGAAATCACTTACCCTGTGCCTCGTCAAGACGCTGGTTGACAAGCATGATATCGGCATCGGCCGCATCAAGTTGCCGCTTTAGCTCGGTAAACCCATCAGTTCGGATAGCCACCGAAGCCTCAGCCGCCCGCACATAAAGGCAGTCGGGTTATTACCTAGGAATATGATCCTCGGGTTGCCGCCGTTCTCGACGACAACCAGAGTCTCAGGGGCTACTATCTGCATAGGGCACGCCTACCGTGTGCGGTACTATCAAAAACATACACTATTTCACGTACCTCAAAGCCTTTCGCAGACTCATAAAGGCTTCATGCAATCCGTTTTCAGCGGATGAAATCCTTTCAATTACCGTACCCATCAGCGTATGATGCGCCTCCGAGACGGCCGCTTGCCCCAAAAGATCCTTCAGTGCGTCCGACCGCACACTGTACGGTTCCGGACCCTTGCTGCCGCTCTCCTTAGGAGCCGGATACTGGGGATTCCGGGTAGCCAAAGGGTTATCCTCTAGCCTTGGCGGATCCGGAGATACCCTCCGCGACGACACTTCAGGGTCGCCCGCCTCATAAGTGTTGGGGAACGTTGCAGAAAACAAAAATTTTCCTACTCGTTTCACCAAGATCCATCTAGGAGTTCATCTAGCAATGAGTGATTGGATTGCATCTACATACCTTTGTAGATCATGCGCGGAAGCGTTCAAAGAACGGGGATGAGGAAGGCGTACTCAACGTGATCCAAATCACCGATGACCAACGCCGAACGGACGGCACCTCCGCGTTCAACACACGTACGGGACGGGAGACGTCTCCTCCTTCTTGATCCAGCAAGGGGAAGGAGAGGTTGGTGAAGATCTAGCAGCACGACGGAGTGGTGGTGGATGCAGGGCGTCACAGTAGCAGGGCTTCGCCTATGCTACAACAGGGAGACGTAACAGGGAGAGAGGGAGGCGCCAGGGGCTGGTGTATGAAGTCCCTCCTCTCCCTCACTATATATAGGGGTACCAAGGGGGGGGGGCGCCGGCCCTAGTAGATGGAATCTACTAGGGGGGGCGGCGGCCAAGGGTGGGGGGCCTGCCCCCCAAGCAAGGGGGCGCCCCCTCTAGGGTTTCCCCCCAGCCCACTTTGGGCTGGGTTCCCTCCCACTTCAGCCCATGGGGCCCCCCGGGATGGGTGGCCCCACCCGGTGGACCCCCGGGACCCTTCCGGTGGTCCCGGTACAATACCGGTGACCCCGAAACTTGTCCCGATGGCCGAAACAGCACTTCCTATATATAATTCTTTACCTCCGAACCATTCCGGAACTCCTCGTGACGTCCGAGATCTCATCCGGGACTCCGAACAATATTCGGGTTACTGCATATACATATCTTCTCAACCCTAGCGTCACCGAACCTTAAGTGTGTAGACCCTACGGGTTCGGGAGACAAGCAGACATGACCAAGACGACTCTCCGGTCAATAACCAACAGCGGGATCTGGATACCCATGTTGGCTCCCACATGCTCCACGATGATCTCATCGGATGAACCACGATGTCGAGGATTCAATCAACCCCGCATGCTATTCCCTTTGTCAATCGATATGTTACTTGCCCGAGATTCGGTCGTCGGTATCCTAATACCTCGTTCAATCTCGTTACCGGCAAGTCACTTTACTCGTACCGTAATGCATGATCCCGTGACCAGACACTTGGTCACTTTGAGCTCATTATGATGATGCATTACCGAGTGGGCCCAGTGATACCTCTCCGTCATACGGAGTGACAAATCCCAGTCTTGATCCATGTCAACCCAACAGACACTTTTGGAGATACCCGTAGTCTACCTTTATAGTCACCCAGTTACGTTGTGACGTTTGGTATACCCAAAGCACTCCTACGGTATCCGGGAGTTACACGATCTCATGGTCTAAGGAAAAGATACTTTGACATTGGAAAACTCTAGCAAACGAACTATACGATCTTGTGCTATGTTTAGGATTGGGTCTTGTCCATCACATCATTCTCCTAATGATGTGATCTCGTTATCAATGACATCCAATGTCCATAGTCAGGAAACCATGACTATCTGTTGATCAACGAGCTAGTCAACTAGAGGCTTACTAGGGACATGTTGGTGTCTGTTATTCACACATGTATTACGATTTCCGGATAACACAATTATAGCATGAATAAAGACAATTATCATGAACAAGGAAATATAATAATAATGCTTTTATTATTGCCTCTAGGGCATATTTCCAACAGTCTCCCACTTGCACTAGAGTCAATAATCTAGTTACATTGTGATGAATCGAACACCCATGGAATTCTGGTGTTGATCATGTTTTGCTCTAGGGAGAGGTTTAGTCAACGGATCCGCTACATTCAGGTCCGTATGTACTTTACAAATCTCTATGTCTCCATCTTGAACATTTTCACGAATGGAGTTGAAGCGACGCTTGATGTGCCTTGTCTTCTTGTGAAACCTGGGCTCCTTGGCAAGAGCAATAGCTCCAGTGTTGTCACAGAAGAGCTTGATCGGCCCCGACGCATTGGGTATGACTCCTAGGTCGGTGATGAACTCCTTCACCCATATTGCTTCATGTGCTGCCTCCGAGGCTGCCATGTACTCCGCTTCACATGTAGATCCCGCCACGACGCTTTGCTTGCAACTGCACCAGCTTACTGCCCCACCATTCAAAATATACACGTATCCGGTTTGTGACTTAGAGTCATCCAGATCTGTGTCGAAGCTAGCGTCGACGTAACCCTTTACGACGAGCTCTTCGTCACCTCCATAAACGAGAAACATTTCCTTAGTCCTTTTCAGGTACTTCAGGATATTCTTGACCGCTGTCCAGTGTTCCTTGCCGGGATTACTTTGGTACCTTCCTACCAAACTTACGGCAAGGTTTACATCAGGTCTGGTACACAGCATGGCATACATAATAGAACCTATGGCTGATGCATAGGGGATGACGCTCATCTCTTCTATATCTTCTGCCGTGGTCGGACATTGAGCTGAGCTCAATTTCATACCTTGTAACACAGGCAAGAACCCCTTCTTAGATTGATCCATATTGAACTTCTTCAATATCTTATCAAGGTATGTGCTTTGTGAAAGACCTATGAGGCGTCTCGATCTATCTCTATAGATTTTGATGCCTAATATATAAGCAGCTTCTCCAAGGTCCTTCATTGAAAAACTCTTATTCAAGTAGGCCTTGATGCTGTCCAAGAGTTCTATATCATTTCCCATCAATAGTATGTCATCTACATATAATATGAGAAATGCTACAGAGCTCCCACTCACTTTCTTGTAAACGCAGGCTTCTCCATAAGTCTGTGTAAACCCAAACGCTTTGATCATCTCATCAAAGCGAATGTTCCAACTCCGAGATGCTTGCACCAGCCCATAAATCGAGCGTTGGAGCTTGCACACCTTGTCAGCATTCTTAGGATCGACAAAACCTTCCGGCTGCATCATATACAATTCTTCCTTAAGGAAACCATTAAGGAATGCCGTTTTGACGTCCATTTGCCATATCTCATAATCGTAGAATGCGGCAATTGCTAACATGATTCGGACGGACTTTAGCTTCGCTACCGGTGAGAAAGTCTCATCGTAGTCAACCCCTTGAACTTGTCGATAACCCTTAGCGACAAGTCGAGCTTTATAGATGGTCACATTACCATCCGCGTCTGTCTTCTTCTTAAAGATCCATTTATTTTCTATGGCTCGCCGTTCAACGGGCAAGTCAGTCAAAGTCCATACTTCATTTTCATACATGGATCCTATCTCGGATTTCATGGCTTCTAGCCATTTGTCGGAATCCGGGCCCGCCATCGCTTCTTCATAGTTCGAAGGTTCACCGTTGTCTAACAACATGATTTCCAAGACAGGGTTGCCGTACCACTCTGGTGCGGAACGTGTCCTTGTGGACCTTCGAATTTCAGTAGGAGCTTGATCAGAAGTATCTTGATCATTATCATTAACTTCCTCTCTAGTCGGTGCAGGCACCTCAGGAACATTTTCTTGAGTTGCGCCATTTTCCGGTTCAAGAGGTAATACTTCATCAAGCTCTACTTTCCTCCCACTTACTTCTTTCGAGAGAAACTCTTTCTCTAGAAAGGACCCATTCTTGGCAACAAAGATCTTGCCTTCGGATCTGAGGTAGAAGGTGTACCCAATAGTTTCTTTTGGGTATCCTATGAAGACGCATTTTTCCGACTTGGGTTCGAGCTTTTCAGGTTGAAGTTTCTTGACATAAGCATCGCATCCCCAAACTTTTAGAAACGACAGCTTAGGTTTCTTCCCAAACCATAATTCATACGGTGTCGTCTCAATGGATTTCGACGGAGCCCTATTTAAAGTGAATGCGGCAGTCTCTAAAGCATAGCCCCAAAAAGGATAGCGGTAAATCGGTAAGAGACATCATAGATCGCACCATATCTAATAGAGTGCGATTACGACGTTCGGACACACCGTTACGCTGAGGTGTTCCAGGCGGCGTGAGTTGTGAAACTATTCCACATTTTCTTAAGTGTGTGCCAAACTTGTGACTCAAGTATTCTCTTCCACGATCTGATCGTAGAAACTTGATTTTCTTGTCATGTTGATTTTCAACCTCACTCTGAAATTCCTTGAACTTTTCAAAGGTTTCAGACTTGTGTTTCATTAAGTAGACATACCCATATCTACTCAAGTCATCAGTGAGGGTGAGAACATAACGATAGCCACCGCGAGCCTCAACACTCATTGGACCGCACACATCAGTATGTATGATTTCCAATAAGTTGGTTGCTCGCTCCATTGTTCCTGAGAACGGAGTCTTGGTCATTTTACCCATGAGGCATGGTTCGCACGTGTCAAATGATTCATAATCAAGAGACTCTAAAAGTCCATCTGCATGGAGCTTCTTCATGCGTTTGACACCTATGTGACCAAGGCGGCAGTGCCACAAGTATGTGGGACTATCATTATCAACCTTACATCTTTTGGTACTCACACTATGAATATGTGTAGCAATACGCTCGAGATTCATTAAGAATAAACCATTTACCATAGGAGCATGACCATAAAACATATCTCTCATATAAATGGAACAACCATTATTCTCAGATTTAAATGAGTAGCCATCTCGAATTAAACGAGATCCCGATACAATGTTCATGCTCAAAGCTGGCACTAAATAACAATTATTGAGGTTTAAAACTAATCCCGTAGGTAAATGTAGAGGCAGCGTGCCGACGGCGATCACATCGACCTTGGAACCATTCCCGACGCGCATCGTCACCTCGTCCTTCGCCAGTCTCCGTTTATTCCGCAGCTCCTGTTGTGAGTTACAAATATGAGCAACGGCATCGGTATCAAATACCCAGGAGTCACTACGAGTACTGGTAAGGTACACATCAATTACATGTATATCAAATATACCTTTTGTTTTGCCGGCCTTCTTGTCTGCTAAGTATTTAGGGCAGTTCCGCTTCCAGTGACCGCTTCCCTTGCAATAAAAGCACTCAGTCTCGGGCTTGGGTCCATTCTTTGGCTTCTTCTCGGCAGCTTGCTTGCCGGGCGCGGCAACCTCCTTGCCGTCCTTCTTGAAGTTCTTTTTACCCTTGCCTTTCTTGAACTTAGTGGTTTTATTGACCATCAACACTTGATGTTCCTTCTTGACTTCTACCTCCGCTGATTTCAGCATTGAGAACAACTCAGGAATGGTCTTTTGCATCCCCTGCATGTTGAAGTTCATCACAAAGCTCTTGTAGCTTGGTGGAAGCGACTGGAGGATTCTGTCAATGACCGCATCATCCGGGAGATTAACTCCCAGCTGAGACAAGCGGTTATGTAACCCAGACATAGTGAGTATGTGCTCACTGACAGAACTATTTTCCTCCATCTTACAGCTGAAGAACTTATCGGAGACTTCATATCTCTCGATCCGGGCATGAGCTTGAAAAACCATTTTCAGCTCTTCGAACATCTCATATGCTCCATGTCTCTCAAAACGCTTTTGGAGCCCCGGCTCTAAGCTGTAAAGCATGCCGCACTGAACGAGGGAGTAGTCGTCAACACGTGTCTGCCAAGCGTTCATAACGTCTTGGTTCTGTGGGACGGGAGCTTCACCTAGCGGTGCTTGTAGGACATATTCTTTCTTGGCAGCTATGAGGATGATCCTCAGGTTCCGGACCCAGTCCGTATAGTTGCTGCCATCGTCTTTCAGCTTGGTTTTCTCTAGGAACGCGTTGAAGTTGAGGACTACGTTGGCCATTTGATCTACAAGACATATTGCAAAGATTTTAGACTAAGTTCATGATAATTAAGTTCATCTAATCAAATTATTAATGAACTCCCACTTAGATTAGACATCCCTCTAGTCATCTAAGTATTACATGATCCGAGTTAACTAGACCGTGTCCGATCATCACGTGAGACGGACTAGTCAACGTCGGTGAACATCTTCATGTTATCGTATCTTCTATACGACTCATGCTCGACCTTTCGGTCTACTGTGTTCCGAGGCCATGTCTGTACATGCTAGGCTCGTCAAGTTAACCCTAAGTGTTTTGCATGTGTAAAACTGTCTTACACCCGTTGTATGTGAACGTAAGGATCTATCACACCCGATCATCACGGCGTGCTTCGAAACGACGAACTTTAGCAACGGTGCACAATTAGGGGAGAACACTTCTTGAAATTGTTATGAGGGATCATCTTATTTACTACCGTCGTTCTAAGTAAACAAGATGCAAAACATGATAAACATCACATGCAATCACATAATAAACGTGACATGATATGGCCAATATCACATAGCTCCTTTGATCTCCATCTTGGGGCTCCATGATCATCTTGTCACCGGCTTGACACCATGATCTCCATCATCATGATCTCCATCATCGTGTCTCCATGAAGTTGCTCGCCAACTATTACTTCTACTACTATGGCTAGCGCGTTTAGCAATAAAGTAAAGTAATTTACATGGCGTTTCTCAATGACACGCAGGTCATATAAAAGAATAAAGACAACTCCTATGGCTCCTGCCGGTTGTCATACTCATCGACATGCAAGTCGTGATTCCTATTACAATAGCATGAACATCTCATACATCACATATAGATCATTCATCATTCATCACAACTTTGGCCATATCATATCACAAACCACTTGCTGCAAAAACAAGTTAGACGTCCTCTAATTGTTGTTGCAAGTTTTACGTGGCTGAATTAGGGTTCTAGCAAGAACGTCTTCTTACCTACGTTAAAGCCACAACGTGATTTGTCAACTTCTATTTACCCTTCATAAGGACCCTGTTCATCGAATCCGCTCCAACTAAAGTGGGAGAGACAGACACCCGCCAGCCACCTTATGCAACTAGTGCATGTTAGTCGGTGGAACCGGTCTCACGTAAGCGTACGTGTAAGGTTGGTCCGGGCCGCTTCATCCCACAATACCGCTGAAGCAAGAAAAGACTAGTAGCGGCAAGAAAGTTGACAAATCTACGCCCACAACAAATTGTGTTCTACTCGCGCAAGAAGAACTACGCATAGACCTAGCTCATGATGCCACTGTTGGGGAACGTTGCAGAAAACAAAAATTTCCTACTCGTTTCACCAAGATCCATCTAGGAGTTCATCTAGCAACGAGTGATCGGATTGCATCTACATACCTTTGTAGATCACGCGTGGAAGCGTTCAAAGAACGGGGATGAGGAAGGCGTACTCAACGTGATCCAAATCACCGATGACCAGCGCCGAACGGACGGCACCTCCGCGTTCAACACACGTACGGGAAGGGAGACGTCTCCTCCTTCTTGATCCAGCAAGGGGAAGGAGGGGTTGGTGAAGATCCAGCAGCACGACAGCGTGGTGGTGGATGCAGGGCGTCACAGTAGCAGGGCTTCGCCTATGCTACAAGAGGGAGACATAACAGGGAGAGAGGGAGGCGCCAGGGGCTGGTGTATGAAGTCCCTCCTCTCCCTCACTATATATAGGGGTGCCAAGGGGGGGGGCGCCGGCCCTAGTAGATGGAATCTACTAGGGGGGGGGCGGCCAAGGGTGGGGGGCCTGCCCCCCAAGCAAGGGGGCGCCCCCTCTAGGGTTCCCCCCCCCAACCCTAGGCGCATGGGCCCTTGGGGGGGTGGCGCCCCAGCCCACTTTGGGCTGGGTTCCCTCCCACTTCAGCCCATGGGCCCCCCCGGGATGGGTGGCCCCACCCGGTGGACCCCCGGGACCCTTCCGGTGGTCCCGGTACAATACCGGTGACCCCGAAACTTGTCCCGATGGCCGAAACAGCACTTCCTATATATAATTCTTTACCTCCGGACCATTCCGGAACTCCTCGTGACGTCCGGGATCTCATCCGGGACTCCGAAAAATATTCGGGTTACTGCATATACATATCTTCTCAACCCTAGCGTCACCGAACCTTAAGTGTGTAGACCCTACGGGTTCGGGAGACAAGCAGACATGACCGAGACGACTCTCCGGTCAATAACCAACAGCGGGATCTGGATACCCATGTTGGCTCCCACATGCTCCACGATGATCTCATCGGATGAACCACGATGTCGAGGATTCAATCAACCCCGCATGCAATTCCCTTTGTCAATCGATATGTTACTTGCCTGAGATTCGATCGTCGGTATCCTAATACCTTGTTCAATCTCGTTACCGGCAAGTCACTTTACTCGTACCGTAATGCATGATCCCGTGACCAGACACTTGGTCACTTTGAGCTCATTATGATGATGCATTACCGAGTGGGCCCAGTGATACCTCTCCGTCATACGGAGTGACAAATCCCAGTCTTGATCCATGTCAACCCAACAGACACTTTCGGAGATACCCGTAGTCTACCTTTATAGTCACCCAGTTATGTTGTGATGTTTGGTATACCCAAAGCACTCCTACGGTATCCGGGAGTTACACGATCTCATGGTCTAAGGAAAAGATACTTTGACATTGGAAAACTCTAGCAAACGAACTATACGATCTTGTGCTATGTTTAGGATTGGGTCTTGTCCATCACATCATTCTCCTAATGATGTGATCTCGTTATCAATGACATCCAATGTCCATAGTCAGGAAACCATGACTATCCGTTGATCAACGAGCTAGTCAACTAGAGGCTTACTAGGGACATGTTGGTGTCTGTTATTCACACATGTATTACGATTTCCGGATAACACAATTATAGCATGAATAAAGACAATTATCATGAATAAGGAAATATAATAATAATGCTTTTATTATTGCCTCTAGGGCATATTTCCAACAATAAGGCGGGGTGTCAGGGGGAGGCGTTTCGCTCTCCATCATCTCCGGAAGAAGATCCCCCGAAGACGAACTCTGTCGAGAAGGGCTACGATCCGGACTACAATTTTTAAGCATCGGTTATTGTCTTCGGAAGTAAGGTAGGATATTTTCACTATTAAGTACTTTTTGATTACTTACAGCTCGGTAGAGGGCTGATCCCCACGCGGGCATTGTGCGGCAAGAATACCCTCCAAGGCAGGACCCTCTGGCGAAGATTTCTTCTCCCGTTTGGAAACCTTAGTTTCCGGATCTTTAGAGGTAGTCCTCTTCCTTCCCCGGGGAGGGAGAATGTCAGATTCTTCCCCTAGTTATCCTCCCTCGTGGAGGCACTCATTCCCCCGGTTGGAATGAGTAGCGAGTGAGGCCCACTTTCACCCTCTTTATTCCCCCCTTCATCTTCCTTTGAGGGCACTAGATAAGGCACCGGCTCGAGCATCTTGTCCAGTACCGGATATTCCAAGCCCTCAGGAAAGGGGGCCGAACACCTGATCATCTTTGCCTTTGTTATCCAGTCCTGGTCAAAGAGTGACTCTTTAGAATGATGTCATGATAAATAAAAGGACAGTGTGTTCGGCCATGGGATTACTTACTTGGGTAGCAGGGCGGTTGCAGCTCAAACCCACATCCTCGGTGGTGTCCGGACACTCTATTTGGGGTCCGAAGAATGATTTGTACATCTCTTCGAGCGTCATGCTGAGGAAATGCTGAATAGCTCGCGGTCCTTCCAGGTTGAATTCCCACATACGGAGGGGCCGACGTTTGCAAGGTTGGACTCGACGAACTAGCATAACTTGCATTACCATAACCAGACTGAAATCTCTCTCAAAGAGATCTTGGATACGGCTCTGCAATATTGGCACGTCCTTTGCTGGACCCCAGCTCAGCCCCATGCTGATCCATGACATCAGTTGCGATGGGGGGCCCAAGCGATAGGTGGGGGCGGCTACCCACTTGGCACTTAGGGGAGCTGTGATGTAAAACCACTCCCGCTGCCACAATCTGGACACCTTTGGGAAGGAACCCTCTGGCCATGGAGCATCATCGATTTTGCTTATTAAGGCACCTCCGCACTCTGCGTGCCGCCCCTCGATCATCTTCGGCTCCACATCAAAGGTCTTGAGCCACATGCCAAAGTGAGGGGTAATGCGGAGGAAGGCCTCACATACGACAATAAATGACGAGATGTGAAGAAGGGAATCCGGGGCTAGATCATGGAAATCCAGCCCATAATAGAACATAAGACCCCTAACAAAGGGATCCAGAGCGAGGCCTAGTCCTCGGAGGAAGTGGGAGATGAACACGACACTCTCGGTGGGTTCGGGAGTAGGGATGACCTGCCCTCGGGGAGGCAGCCTATGCGAAATTTCGGCGGTCAGATATCTGGCCTCTCTCAGCTTCTTGATGTCCTCCTCTATGACAGAGGAAGGCATCCACCAACCTTGAAGGTTGGATCCGGACATAGATGAAGGTCCAAAGTGCCTGACCTGAGCTTTGGGTGTTAGAACTCGAGGCGGGGGAAGGATTCGATTGAGCATGAGAGGGAAAAAAGAAAAGGCCTCGTCCTCTTTATAAAGAGGGTGAATATCAAGCATCCTCCTCGTGGCCGTTTTGGACTTGCCTAAGATCTAGGAGTCATACCAACAGGCACGGTTGGGTTACCCACGTCTGTATTGATGAGAATCTTGTAATAAGGGGGACACGATCTCTGCTTTGACAAGACGTGACAGAAAACCGCCTCGCAATATGCGTAGCGCTGGTTGAGAAAAACGGTTCAGATAAGGACCGGGTCGTGACGTGATGTTGTGCTGCCAAAACGTGTCGGCAGATTAGATTTATGGAAATATTATTCTCTCTACGGTGGGGTGTGGAACTTGTTTTGCAGAACCGGACACTATCCTTGTGTTCAAAAATCTTCCATGAAGTATTTGGAGAAGAACCCGCCTTGCAATGCCGTAGACAATACTGCGCGCCTGACTCATCGTCATTGAAGCCTGATTCAGGGGCTACTGAGGGAGTCCTGGATTAGGGGGTCTCCGGACAGCCGGACTATATCCTTTGGCCAGACTGTTGGACTATGAAGATACAAGGTTGAAGACTTCGTCCCGTGTGCGGATGGGACTCTCCTTGGCGTGGAAGGCAAGGTAGGCAATACGGATGTGCATATCTCCTCCCTTGTAACCGACCTTGTGTAACCCTAGCCCCCTCCGGTGTATATATATAAACCGGAGGGTTTAGTCCTTGCCGGTAAGCCTTGCAAGCATTGCAACTAATGAGTTAGTTGTGAAGATGATGTATTACGGAACGAGTAAGAGACTTGCCGGTAACGAGATTGAACTAGGTATTGAGATACCGACGATCGAATCTCGGGCAAGTAACATACCGATGACAAAGGGAACAACGTATGTTGTTATGCGGTCTGACCGATAAAGATCTTCGTAGAATATGTAGGAGCCAATATGGGCATCCAGGTCCCGCTATTGGTTATTGACCGGAGACGTGTCTCGGTCATGTCTACATTGTTCTCGAACCCGTAGGGTCCGCACGCTTAAGGTTTCGATGACAGTTATATTATGAGTTTATGAGTTTTGATGTACCGAAGGAGTTCGGAGTCCCGGATGAGATCGGGGACATGACGAGGAGTCTCGAAATGATCGAGACGTAAAAATCGATATATTGGACGACTATATTCGGACATCGGAAAGGTTCCGAGTGATTCGAGTATTTTTCGGAGTACCGGAGAGTTACGGGAATTCGCCGGGAGAAGTATTGGGCCTTATTGGGCCATACGGGAAAGAGAGAGGGGCTGCCTAGGGCAGGCCGCGCGCCCCCCAAGGCCTAGTCCGAATTGGACTAGGGGGAGGGGCTGCGCCCCTTCCTTGTTTCCTACTCCTACTACATGGAAGGACTCCTAGTTGGAATAGGAAAAGGGAATCCTACTCCCGGTGGGAGTAGGACTTCCCTAGGCGCGCCATAGAGAGGGCCGGCCCTCCCCTCCTCCACTCCTTTATATACGGGGGCAGGGGGCACCCCATAGACACACAAGTTGATCCACGTGATCATATTCTTAGCCGTGTGCGGCGCCCCCTGCCATCATAGTCCTCGATAATATTGTAGCAGCGCTTAGGCGAAGCCCTGTGACAGTAGTACATCAAGATCGTCACCACGCCATCGTGCTGACGGAACTCTTCCCCGACACTTTGCTGGATCGGAGTCCGGGGATCGTCATCAAGCTGAACGTGTGCTAGAACTCGGAGGTGCCGTAGTTTCGGTGCTTGATCGGTCGGGCCGTGGAGACGTACGACTACATCAACCAAACGCTTCCGTTGTCGATCTACAAGGGTACGTAGATCACACTCTCCCCTCTCGTTGCTATGCATCACCATGATCTTGCGTGTGCGTAGGAAAATTTTGAAATTACTACGTTCCCCAACAGTGGCATCCGAGCCTAGGTTTTATGTGTTGATGTTATATGCACGAGTAGAACACAAGTGAGTTGTGGGCGATATAAGTCATACTGCTTACCAGCATGTCATACTTTGGTTCGGCGGTATTGTTGGACGAAGCGGCCCGGACCGACATTACGCGTACGCTTACGCGAGACCGGTTCTCCCGACGTGCTTTGCACATAGGTGGCTTGCGGGTGACAGTTTCTCCAATTTTAGTTGAACCGAGTGTGGCTACACCCGGTCCTTGCGAAGCTTAAAACAACACCAACTTGACAAACTATCGTTGTGGTTTTGATGCGTAGGTAAGATTGGTTCCTGCTTAAGTCCATAGCAGCCACGTAAAACTTGCAACAACAAAGTAGAGGACGTCTAACTTGTTTTTGCAGGGCATGTTGTGATGTGATATGGTCAAGACATGATGCTAAATTTTATTGTATGGGATGATCATGTTTTGTAACCGAGTTATCGGCAACTGGCAGGAGCCATATGGTTGTCGCTTTATTGTATGCAATGCAATCACGTTGTAATGCTTTACTTTATCACTAAGCGGTAGCGATAGTCGTGGAAGCATAAGATTGGCGAGACGACAACGACGCCACGATGGAGATCAAGGTGTCGCGCCGGTGACGATGGTGATCATGACGGTGCTTCGGAGATGGAGATTACAAGCACAAGATGATGGCCATATCATATCACTTATATTGATTGCATGTGATGTTTATCTTTTATGAATCTTATCTTGCTTTGATTGACGATAGCATTATAAGATGATCTCTCACTAATTATCAAGAAGTGTTCTCCCTGAGTATGCACCGTTGCGAAAGTTCTTCGTGCTGAGACACCACATGATGATCGGGTGTGATAGGCTCTACGTTCAAATACAACGGGTGCAAAACAGTTGCACACGCGGAATACTCAGGTTATACTTGACGAGCCAAGCATATACAGATATGGCCTCGGAACACGGAGACCGAAAGGTCGAGCATGAATCATATAGTAGATATGATCAACATAGTGATGTTCACCAATGAAACTACTCCATCTCACTTGATGATCGGACATGGTTTAGTTGATTTGGATCACGTAATCACTTAGAGGATTAGAGGGATGTCTATCTAAGTGGGAGTTCTTAAGTAATATGATTAATTGAACTTAAATTTATTATGAACTTAGTCCTGGTAGTATTTTGCAAATCATGTTGTAGATCAATAGCTCGCGTTGTTGCTTCCCTGTGTTTATTTTGATATGTTCCTAGAGAAAATTGTGTTGAAAGATGTTAGTAGCAATGATATGGATTGGATCCGTGATCTGAGGTTTATCCTCATTGCTGCACAGAAGAATTACGTCCTTAATGCACCGCTAGGTGACGGGCCTATTGCAGGAGCAGATGCAGACGTTATGAACGTTTGGCTAGCTCAATATGATGACTACTTGATAGTTTAGTGCACCATGCTTAACAGCTTAGAATCGGGACTTCAAAGACGTTTTGAACGTCATGGACCATATGAGATGTTCCAGGAGTTGAAGTTAATATTTCAAGCAAATACCCGAGTTGAGAGATATGAAGTCTCCAACAAGTTCTATAGCTAAAAGATGGAGGAGAATCGCTCAACTAGTGAGCATGTGCCCAGATTGTCTGAGTACTACAATCACTTGAATCAAGTGGGAGTTAATCTTCCAGATAAGATAGTGATTGACAGAATTCTCTAGTCACCATCACCAAGTTAGTAGAACTTCGTGATGAACTATGATATGCAAGGGATAACGGAAACGATTCCCAAGCTCTTTGTAATGCGGAAATTGATGAAGGTAGAAATCGAGAAAAACATCAAGTGTTGATGGTAGACAAGACCACTAGTTTCAAGAAAAGGGCAGAGGGAAGAAGGGGAACTTCAAAAAGAACAGCAAGCAAGTTGCTGCTCAAGTGAAGAAGCCCAAGTCTGATCCTAAGCCTGAGACTAAGTGCTTCTACTACAAAGGGACTGGTCACTGGAAGCGGAACTACCCCAAGTGATTGGCGGATAAGGAGGATGGCAAAGTGAACATAAGTATATTTGATATACATGTTATTGATGTGTACTTTACTAGTGTTTATAGCAACCCCTCAGTATTTGATACTAGTTCAGTTGCTAAGATTAGTAACTCGAAACGGGAGTTGCAGAATAAACAGAGACTAGTTAAGGGTGAAGTGACGATGTGTGTTGGAAGTGGTTCCAAGATTGACATGATCATCATCGCACACTCCCTATACTTTCGGGATTAGTGTTGAACCTAAATAAGTGTTATTTGGTGCTTGCGTTGAGCATAAATATGATTTGATCATGTTTATTGCAATATGGTTATTCATTTAAGTAAGAGAATAAATTGTTGTTCTGTTTACATGAATAAAACCTTATATGGTTACACACCCAATGAAAATGGTTCGTTGGATCTCGATCGTAGTAATACACATATTCATGATATTGAAGCCAAAAGAAGCAAAGTTAATAATGATAGTGCAACTTATTTGTGGCACTGCCGTTTAGGTCATATTTGTGTAAAGCGCATGAAGAAACTCCATGCTGATGGGATTTTGGAATCACTTGATTATGAATCAGTTGATGCTTACGAACCATGCCTCATGGGCAAAGATGACTAAGACTCCATTCTCCCGAACAATGGAGCGAGCGACAGTTTTGTTGGAAATCATACATACTGATGTATGTGGTCCGATGAATAGTCTCGTGGTAGGTATCATTATTTTCTAATCTTCATAGATGATTTGACCAGATATGGGTATATCTACTTGATGAAACATAAGTCTGAAACATTTGAAAAGTTCAAAGAATTTCAGAGTGAAGTGGAAAATCATCATGACAAGAAAATAAAAGTTTCTACGATATGATCGCAGAGGTAAAATATTTGAGTTACGAGTTTGGCCTTCAATTAAAACAATGTGAAATAGTTTCACTACTCACGCCACCTGGAACACCATAGTGTAATGGTGTGTCCGAACGTCATAACCGTACTTTATTAGATATAGTGCGATCTATGATGTCTCTTACCGATCTACCACTATCGTTTTGGGGTTATGCATTAGAGACAGCTGCATTCACGTTAAATAGGGCACCATCTAAATCCGTTGAGACGACACCGTGTGAACTATGGTTTGGCAAGAAACCTAAGCTGTCGTTTCTTAAAGTTTGGAGTTGCGATGCTTATGTGAAAAAGTTTCATCTCGATAAGCTCAAACTCAAATCGGAGAAATATGTCTTCATAGGATACCCAAAGGAGACAGTTGGGTACACCTTCTATCACAGATCCGAAGGCAAGACATTCGTTGCTAAGAATGGATCCTTTCTAGAGAAGGAGTTTCTCTCGAAAGAAGTGAGTGGGAGGAAAGTAGAGAACTTGATGAGGTAACTGTACCTGCTCCCTTATTGGAAAGTAGTTCATCACAGAAATCTGTTCCTGTGACTACTACACCAATTAGTGAGGAAGCTAATGATGATGATCATGTAACTTCAGATCAAGTTACTATCGAATCTCGTAGGTAAACCAGAGTGAGATCCGCACCAGAGTGGTACGGTAATCCTATTCTGGAGGTCATGTTACTTGACCATGACGAACTTGCGAACTATGAGGAAGCGATGATGAGCCCAGATTCCGCGAAATGGTTTGAGGCCATGAAATCTGAGATATGATCCATGTATGAGAACAAAGTATGGACTTTGATGGATTTGCCCGATGATCGGCAAGCCATAGAAAATAAATGGATCTTCAAGAGAAAGACGGACGCTGATAGTAGTGTTACTATCTACAAAGCTAGAATTGTCGCAAAAAGGTTTTCGACAAGTTCAAGGTGTTGACTACGATGAGAGTTTCTCACTCGTATCTATGCTTAAGTCTGTCCGAATCATGTTAGCAATTGCCGCATTTTATGAAATCCGGCAAATGGATAAACAAAACTGCATTCCTTAATGGATTTATTAAAGAAGAGTTGTATATGATACAACCAGAAGGTTTTGTCAATCTTAAAGGTGCTAACAAAATGTGCAAGCTCCAGCGATCCATCTATGGACTGGTGCAAACATCTCGGAGTTGGAATATACGCTTTGATAAGTTGATCAAAGCATATAGTTTTATACAGACTTGCGGTGAAGCCTGTATTTACAAGAAAGTGAGTGGGAGCACTACAACATTTCTGATAAAGTATATGTGAAAGACATATTGTTGATCGGAGATAATGTAGAATTATTCTGCAAAGCATAAAGGAATGTTTGAAAGGAGTTTTTCAAAGAAAGACCTCGGTGAAGCTGCTTACATATTGAGTATCAAGATCTATAGAGATAGATCAAGACGCTTGATAAGTTTTTTCAATGAGTACATACCTTGACAAGATTTTGAAGTAGTTCAAAATGGAACAGTCAAAGAAAAAGTTTCTTGCCTGTGTTACAAGGTGTGAAGTTGAGTAAGACTCAAAGCCCGACCACGGCAGAAGATAGAAAGAGAATGAAAGTCATTCCCTATGCCTCAGTCATAGGTTCTATAAAGTATGCCATGCTGTGTACCAGATCTATTGTATACCATACACTGTGTTAAGAGAGGGAGTACAATAGTGATCTAGGAGTAGATCAATGGACAACGGTCAAAATTATCCTTACTGGAATAAGGATATGTTTCTCGATTACGGAGGTGACAAAAGGTTCGTCGTAAAGGGTTACGTCGATGCAAGTTTTGACACTGATCCAGATGACTCTAAGTCTCAATCTGGATACATATTGAAAGTGGGAGCAATTAGCTAGAGTAGCTCCATGCAGAGCATTGTTGACATAGAAATTTGCAAAATACATGCGGATCTGAATGTGGCAGACCCGTTGACTAAACTTCTCTCACAAGCAAAACATGATCACTTTTTGGGTCTTAATCACATAGCGATGTGAACTAGATTATTGAATCTAGTAAACCCTTTGGGTGTTAGTCACATGGAGATGTGAACCAATCACATAAAGATGTGAACTATTGATGTTAAATCACATGGCGATGTGATCTAGATTATTGACTCTAGTGCAAGTGGGAGACTGAAGGAAATATGCCCTAGAGGCAATAATAAAGTTATTATTTATTTCCTTATATCATGATAAATGTTTATTATTCATGCTAGAATTGTATTAACCGGAAACATAATACATGTGTGAATACATAGACAAACAGAGTGTCACTAGTATGCCTCTACTTGACTAGCTCGTTAATCAAAGATGGTTATGTTTCCTAACCATGGACAAAGAGTTGTTATTTGATTAACGGGATCACATCATTAGGTGAATGATCTGATTGACATGACCCATTCCATTAGCTTAGCACCCGATCGTTTAGTATGTTGCTATTGCTTTCTTCATGACTTATACATGTTCCTATGACTATGAGATTATGCAACTCCCGTTTACCGGAGGAACACTTTGTGTGCTACCAAACGTCACAACGTAACTGGGTGATTATAAAGGTGCTCTACAGGTGTCTCCAAAGGTACATGTTGGGTTGGCGTATTTCGAGATTAGGATTTGTCACTCCGATTGTCGGAGAGGTATCTCTGGGCCCTCTCGGTAATGCACATCACATAAGCCTTGCAAGCATTGCAACTAATGAGTTAGTTGCGGGATGATGTATTACGGAACGAGTAAAGAGACTTGCCGGTAACGAGATTGAACTAGGTATTGAGATACCGACGATCGAATCTCGGGCAAGTAACATACCGATGACAAAGGGAACAACGTATGTTGTTATGCGGTCTGACCGATAAAGATCTTCGTAGAATATGTAGGAGCCAATATGGGCATCCAGGTCCCGCTATTGGTTATTGACCGGAGACGTGTCTCGGTCATGTCTACATTGTTCTCGAACCCGTAGGGTCCGCACGCTTAAGGTTTCGATGACAGTTATATTATGAGTTTATGAGTTTTGATGTACCGAAGGAGTTCGGAGTCCCGGATGAGATCGGGGACATGACGAGGAGTCTCGAAATGGTCGAGACATAAAAATAGATATATTGGACGACTATATTCGGACATCGGAAAGGTTCCGAGTGATTCGAGTATTTTTCGGAGTACCGGAGAGTTACGGGAATTCGCCGGGAGAAGTATTGGGCCTTATTGGGCCATACGGGAAAGAGAGAGGGGCTGCCTAGGGCAGGCCGCGCGCCCCCCCAAGGCCTAGTCCGAATTGGACTAGGGGGAGGGGCTGCGCCCCTTCCTTGTTTCCTACTCCTACTACATGGAAGGACTCCTAGTTGGACTAGGAAAGGGGAATCCTACTCCCGGTGGGAGTAGGACTCCCCTAGGCGCGCCATAGAGAGGGCCGGCCCTCCCCTCCTCCACTCCTTTATATACGGGGGCAGGGGGCACCCCATAGACACACAAGTTGATCCACGTGATCATATTCTTAGCCGTGTGCGGCGCCCCCTGCCACCATAGTCCTCGATAATATTGTAGCGGTGCTTAGGCGAAGCCCTGCGACAGTAGTACATCAAGATCGTCACCACGCCGTCGTGCTGACGGAACTCTTCCCCGACACTTTGCTGGATCGGAGTCTGGGGATCGTCATCGAGCTGAACGTGTGCTAGAACTCGGAGGTGCCATAGTTTCGGTGCTTGATCGGTCGGGCCGTGGAGACGTATGACTACATCAACCAAACGCTTCCATTGTCGGTCTACAAGGGTACGTAGATCACACTCTCCCCTCTCGTTGCTATGCATCACCATGATCTTGCGTGTGTGTAGGAAAATTTTGAAATTACTACGTTCCCCAACAGAAACATGGTAAAGAAAGAGAACCATGGGTTCAGAAACCCATGCCTTTTCCTCCCAAACCATCCAAGAAAAAGGATGATGAGGATTTTGAGCGCTTTGCTGAAATGATTAGACCTATCTTTTTGCGTATGCGATTATTTGATATGCTTAAAATGAATCCTCATGCTAAGTATATGAAAGAAATTTTCACTAATAAAAGAAAGACACCGGAAGCTGAAATTTCCACCATGCTTGATAATTATACTTTTAAAGGTGGAATACCAAAGAAACTTGGAGATCTAGGAGTACCCACTATACCATGCTCCATTAAAAGAAACTATGTTAAAACTGCTTTATGTGATCTTGGAGCCGGTGTTAGTGTTTTGCCCCTCTGTTTATACCGTAGACTTGATTTGAATAAGTTGACACCTACTGAAATATCTTTGCAAATGGATGATAAATCAACTGCTATACATGTCGGTATTTGTGAGGATGTGCCTGTTGTGGTTGCAAACGTTACTATTTTAACGGACTTTGTTATTCTTGATATTCCCGAGGACGATAGTATGTCTATTATTCTTGGAAGACCCTTTTTGAATACTGCAGGGGCTGTTATTGATTGCAACAAAGGCAATGTCACTTTTCATGTTAATGGTAATGAGCATACGGTACACTTTCCGAGGAAAGAACCTCAAGTTCATAGTATCAACTCTATTGCAAAAATTCCATCGATTATATTTGGAGGTTTTGAATTTCCTCTTCCTACTGTCAAGAAGAAATATGATATTCTTATTATTGGGGATGTGCATATCCCCGTTGAGGTAACATAGTGTTATTCGAAATTTCTCCGGTTCCATGTTATTCGGAATGAGTTTGTTAACAAGACTTGATCTACCTTGTTAGTGGATTCCTTTTGATGAGCATGAGATGGATGAAACTAGAAGGCACAACCTTCTGTACCTCATTTTACTTTCTGTTATTTATATTAAATAAAATAAAAATACTATTTTCTGTCTGTTATCTGAATTATCCATGCAATATAAAAATACCCCGAAAATAAAAGTTCTCCAAATGCCGTGAAATTTAAATATGATTTTTTCTGGAATATTTGAGAATATTTGGCATTGAGAACACAACACGAGGGGCATCCACCTGGCCACGAGGGTGGAGGGTGCGCCCTACCCCCTGGGCATGCCCCCTGCCTCGTGGGCCCACGGTGGCCCTCCTCCACTTATTCCTGCACCCACACATTCCTTCTTCCTCCCACAAACACGAATATCCAACTCAAGCACGAGTTCTAGCTCATTTTGCTGCGATTTTCGATCTCCTTGCTCAAAGCACCTCTCGCAAAACTACTTGGGGGGATTGTTCCTTGGTATGTGACTCCTCCATTGGTCCAATTAGTTTTTGTTCTAGTGCTTTACTCATTGCAAATTTGTGCTGCTTAGGTGACCCTTTTCTTGAGCTTGCATGTCAAATTTATATGGTCAAAAGTAGTTTTGATGCATGATATAGGCTCTAGGCACTTGTATGAGTAGTTCCTATCAATTTTGTTGAGTTTGGTTTACTTTTATTTAGAAGTTACTAAAAATTTTCAGAATTTTTTCAGGAAATAATGAAGAGATTTTTGAGGGGCTCATCAAGTCGAAGTTCGAAGGAAAAGCAAAATGAAAAAGCAGAGAAGCCCAAGTATAATCTGCCTCGCACCACGGAGGTTCGGCCGTGTGAATGGCCTTCCGATGATTTCTTGAGAGCAGCCGGGATTTATGATGATTGTCGGTGTCAAAACTGGCGGATCTCGGGTAGGGGGTCCCGAGCTATGCGTCTAAGGCGGATGGTAATAGGAGGCGGGGGACACGATGTTTTACCCAGGTTCGGGCCCTGTTGATAGAGGTAAAACCCTACGTCCTGCTTGATTGTTCTTGATGATATGAGTATTACAAGAGTAGATCTACCACGAGATCAGAGATGCTAAACCCTAGAAGCTAGCCTATGGTATGAGTGTATGTTGTCCTATGGACTAAAACCCTCTGGTTTATATAGACACCGGAGGGGGCTAGGGTTACACAAGGTCGGTTACAAAGGAGGAGATATACATATCCGTATTGCCTAGCTTGTCTTTCACACCAAGTAAAGTCCCATCCGGACACGAGACGAAGTCTTCAATCTTGTATCTTCATGGTCCAACAGTCCAGCGAAAGGATATAGTCTAGCTGTCCGGAGACCCCCTAATCCACGAATCCCTCAATGATTTTTATGAATTGACTGAGAATGCAGGCCTCACCGCCTTCCTCCACGACCAACACGCATAGTATCTCTTACTCACCAATATCTTTGTGCAAAACTTTCATTTCCATCCTAGGAGCTCACCACCTATGGTGGAATTTTATTTATATGATGAGCATAAGGAGATGTCACTTTATGATTTTTGTCGGGTTTGTTTGATTCCTTTCGAGGGCACGATAGAGGAACCACATCGTGGCAATGTGGATGGGTTTATTGATACCATCACTGTAGGGGAAAGAAGGAAGGTTTCTGATGCACGAATCACTAGCATACATTTTCCTGTTTTACGCTACTTTGCAATATTTGCTAGTCGTTGCTTAATTGGTCGCGGAAACTGTGGAAACCTTAGTGTTCCTGATATTATTATTTTGTTCCATGGTTTATTCTGTGATAACTCTGTTAGTATGGGTGGTATTATTGCTAAACGGTTAAGTCTGAACCGTACAAAGGGCCCCATCTTTGGAGGCATCTATGCCGCACGCCTAGCTGCACATTTTAACATACCTATTAGGCATTATGAGAAGGAAGAAGAATTGCTGCCCACTGTTTATTTAGATTATAAGAGTATGGTGGCACATGATTTTATTGTTAAGAATAGGGAATGGGAGCTTAAATACAAATTGTTCTTTCATAAACATCATCCTGAGACTATTACCCTGCCTGCTCCTTCCTTGTTTGATTTATCTGCAGGCCAGTACCTTGTTCCGTTAGAGGCTTTCACGCCTACCGGAACCCTGCATCAACCACAGAGCCAGAGTCGGAACCACAAGTTGATCCTCCATGACAGTCTAATTACCATTGGGATCCAGAGATGATTGCCAATCAGTGGCAATCAGAGTCTTCTTCTTTGCAGTACGACCTCAACTATTATTATGGATATCCGCCAGGCCAGCCGTGGACATAGACCAACTTAGGCCAAAAGCCTAAGCTTGAGGGAGTACGTATTTCTCACCGACATTATATTCATGTTCACACACTCATTGCTAGATGTCGGTGCTCATACTTTTTCATTGTAATATCCATGCTAGTTTATTTTCCTTTTATGCTTTCTTCTTGTGTGTTTAATAAACCTTAAGAAAAAAATTAGTTGTAGCTTTTAATTAGTTTTCTTCCCATGCTTGTAGTAGTAATTAGAAAGAAAATCCAAAAAGATTTCCTGTTCTTCTTTTGCTTGTTGGGAGCTTTCCCACGTAAATAGTTTTATTTCTTTTCTTTTCTTTGGGGGTCGATAGGAGAAGACCATGATTAAATTGTTGAAGTGGCTCTTATATGCATTATTGTTGATATGAAAAAAGAGCCCATATTGCCTTGTCTTCTCCTGTTTATTGAATGCTTGCAGATTCCAGCTTAGTCCGATGCACGTGCACTATTATTATTCACACTATTCGGTCATGCAAGTGAAAGGCAATTATGACGATATATAATGGACTGACTAAGATGAGAAAAGCTGGTATGAACTCGACCTCTCTTGTTTTTGTAAATATGATTAGTTCATCGTTCCTGATTCAGCCTATTATGAATAAACATGTTTGCAATGACAACTAGAGATCATAGTTTCTTGTGCCATGCTTGATTAGCTAGGAGCTTATAATGGTTTACCTTGCGTGCTAACATGCTATTAAAATGGTTGTGATGTGGTATGATAGGGTGGTATCCTCCTCTAAATGATTTAATTGACTTGAGTTGGCACATGTTCACACATGTAGTTGAAAAAAATCAACATAGCCTCTACGATATTTATGTTCATGGTGCATTATATCCTACTCATGCTTGCATTCAGTGTTGATTAATTTTAATGCATGTTCATGACTGTTGTCGCTCCCTAGCTGGTCGCTTCCCAGTCTTTTTCTAGCCTTCACCTGTACTAAGCGGGAATACTGCTTGTGCATCCAACTCCATAAACCCCAAAGTTATTCCATATGAGTCCACCATACCTACCTATATACGGTATCTACCTGCCGTTCCAAGTAAATTTGTATGTGCCAAACTCTAAACCTTTAAATAAATATCCTGTTTTGTATGCTCGAATAGCTCATGTATCAACTAGGGCTGTTCGTATCTTCCATGTTAGGCGGGTTATTCTCAAGAGGAGTGGACTCCGCTCCTCACTCACGAGAAAATGGTTGGTCACCGGGATGCCCAGTCCCATGCTTTATGCAAATCAAATCAAAATAATTGCAAACAAAACTCCCCCTGGGACTCTTGTTAGTTGGAGGCACTCGTTGTTTCGAGCAAGCCATGGATTGATGCTTGTTGGTGGAGGGGGAGTATAAACTTTACCATTCGGTTTGGGAACCGCCTATAATGTGTGTAGCATGGAAGATATCGCCATCTCTTAGTTTTTATGTTGACAATGAAAGTATACCACTCAAAATATTATCCACCTCTATTTCAAAACCGAGCTCTGGCACCTCTACAAATCCCTGAATCCCTCTGCCAAGGGCCTATCTATTTACTTTCACGTTGAGTCATCATCCTCTTATTAAAAAGCACCAGTTGGAGAGCACCGCTGTCATTTGCATTCATTACTGTTAGTTTACATTGAGTACGACTTGACTGGATCTCTTTTACCATGAATTACAATGTCTAGCCAGCCCTTGATCTTTAAAGGTGCTCTGCATTTATGTTTTGCTGTCTCAGAAAGGGCTAGCGAGATATCATCTTGTTATATCATATTATGATTGTTTTGAGAAAGTGTTGTCATCCGAGATTTATTATTATTGCTTGCTAGTTGATTATGCCATTGATATGAGTAAACATGAGACTTAAGTGTTATTGTGAATATGGTTAGTTTATAATCTTTGCTGAAAACTTGAATGCTGGCTTTACATATTTACAACAACAAGAGCAAACAGAGTTTGTAAAAGTTTTTCTTTATCACTTTCAGTTTATCAACTGAATTGCTTGAGGACAAGCAAAGGTTTCAGCTTGGGGGAGTTGATACGTCTCCGTCGTATCTACTTTTCCAAACACTTTTGCCCTTGTTTTGGACTCTAACTTGCATGATTTGAATTGAACTAACCCGGACCGACGCTGTTTTCAGCAGAATTGCCATGGTGTTATTTATGTGCAGAAACAAAAGTTCTCAGAATAACCTGAAACTTCACGGCACGTCTATTTGAAAATAATAAAAAATCCTTGCAAAAGATGAAGACCAGGGGGCCCACACCCTAGCCACGAGGGTGGGGGGCGCACCCCCTACCTCAAGGGCCTCCTGGAGCTCCTCCGACCTCAACCCCAACTCTATATATTTGCTTTCGGGGAGAAAAAATTCAGAGAGAAGGATTCATCGCGTTTTACGATACGGAGCCACCGCCAAGCCCTAAAACCTCTCGGGAGGGCTGATATGGAGTTCGTTCAGGGCTCCAGAGAGGGGAATCCGTCGCCATCGTCATCATCAACCATCCTACATCACCAATTTCTTGATGCTCACCGCCATGCGTGAGTAATTCCATCGTAGGCTTGCTGGACGGTGATGGGTTGGATGAGATTTATCATGTAATCGAGTTAGTTTTGTTAGGATTTGATCCCTAGTATCCACTATGTTCTGAGATTGATGTTGCTATGACTTTGCTATGCTTAATGCTTGTCACTAGTGCCCGAGTGCCATGATTTCAGATCTGAACCTATTATGTTTTCATCAATATATGAGAGTTCTTGACCCTATCTTGCAAGTCTATGGTCACCTATAATGTGTTATGATCCATTAACCCCGAAGTGACAATAATCGGGATACTTACCGGTGATGACCGTAGTTTGAGGAGTTCATGTATTCACTATGTGTTAATGCTTTGGTCCGGTACTCTATTAAAAGGATGCCTTAATATCACTTAGTTTCCATTAGGACCCCGCTGCCATGGGAGGGTAGGGTAAAAGATGTCATGCAAGTTCTTTTCCATAAGCACGTATGACTATATTCGGAATGCATGCCTACATTACATTGATGAATTGGAGCTAGTTCTGTGTCACCCTAGGTTACGACTGTTACATGATGAACCACATCCGGCATAATTCTCTATCACCGATCCATTGCCTACGAGCTTTCCATATATTGTTCTTCGCTTATTTACTTTTCCGTTGCTATTGCTATCATCACTACAAAATACCAAAAACACTACTTTAGCTACTATTACCTTTTGCTATCGTTACCACTACTATCATATTACTTTGCTACTAAATACTTTGCTGCTAATATTAAGTTTCCAGGTGTGGTTGAATTGACAACTCAGCTGCTAATACTTGAGAATATTCTTTGGCCCCCCTTGTGTCGAATCAATAAATTTGGGTTGAATACTCTACCCTCGAAAACTATTGCGATCCCCTATACTTGTGGGTTATCACACAACGCGATGCGGCGCGGTGGCCCTCGCCACCGTCGCCGGTGGACGGAGTAGCCGACCAGGGCGTTGCCCCTTTTTCCCCGACAGGAGAGGAATAGAAAGAAGAAGGGAAAGGGAAGGGAGAGTAGGCGCGTGCGGCACGGTGGCAGTCGACACCGTCGCGGGCGGTCGGAGCACAGCTCCTTGGCTCCGTCGCCACGAGGAGAGCCAGAGAGAGGCGCGTGAGCAACCGAATGACGCTAGTGTTCGATCGGGAGGCCGATCGCAGCTGGTTTTGATCCAGCAAAATGAACAGCTGGTCGCCAGATTGCATTGGACGGTTGTGACAAAAACCCTAACGCTAGATTGGGCCGATGGGCCAAAAGTGGACGAGGCCGGCGGCAGCGGCGTGCGCGCCGGCGCTGGGCCGAGGCCACTGCTACGGGCGGCACGCAGGCGAGGCCATGGACCGGCTCTTTCCACTGCGGCGCCCGCGTGCTAGGCTGTGCTGCAGCTATTTTCTGTTTTTTCAGAGAATAGAAAATTTTCATAATAAGAAATGTTCACGAATTTTATAAAGAAAATAGAGAAAATAAAAAAGTTAATGTTTTTTTATTCGGTCAAAGAAAAGTTTCTGTAAAGAGTAAAAGTTCATGAATTTTTATTCATGTTTTTCCGCTGCGTAAATAATTAATAATGCCTTTTTCAAAGAAAATAAAAGTTTAAATATAATTATTTTTAAGAGCATGTTAAAGTGATTATTAAAATGAATATGATTATGTTATCTTTATGACCAACGTTGTTAATAACATGATCATGTTTTATTATTGAAATTTGAAGGTGCATTTATTTCTAATATTTTGCCCAACGGTAATATAGATTTAATTGCATTGACAATTGTATGTTTAATTTGACCAACGTTAGATTAATGCATATGATTGTTATACTGATGTCACTTAAATTTTGATTTCAGGAGGCTTTTCACTTGATGAGTTGCCTAAAGGATGTTCTGACACTCAAAGTTGACAATCACACTGAGTGGGAGAAGAAAGTTGAACTGGCATTTGTTTGTGCTGATCTGGACTGGGTTCTGGATGAACCAGAGCCGATTAGACCTATAGAGCAAGTAAGAGAGCCCACTGATGATGATGCTGTGTGGGCTAAAAAGAGGGGGGGGGGATTATGCTCCTTTGGAGATGTCATACATCATAGAAAACCAAAAGTGGGTCAATGCAAACAAAAAGTGCATGACATTTATAAATAATACAATTGAGAGCACCATTGTGGGCTCCATTGCAGAGTGCACTTCCGCAGGGGAGTTGCTTACAAAGATAAAGAGCCAGTTCACTAGCTCTTCAAAGATATATGCCACCCAGGTGTTAGAGCAACTGGTGACAGAACGCTACACTGATGGTAGTCATGGAATAAGAGAGCACATCCTCAGGATGAGCAATATGGCAGCAAAGCTAAAGCCCGTGGATGAGGATCTGGAGATCAAACCAAAGCTCCTGGTCCACCTGGTCATGGCTTCACCGCCAAAGGAGTTTGAAACTTTTGTTGTAAACTACAATATGTCACCTGGAACATGGGACATTGAAAAGATAATAGTAATGTGTGTCCAAGAAGAGGATAGACTCAAAGCCTCACATGGTGGTTCACTCAACTATGTGAAGGATCACAAGAAAAAGAATTACAATCAAAACAACAAAAGTTCTCCTTCAAAGCCACAAGGAAAAGCTCCCTATCAGCATCAGCATCAGCAACAACCTTTCTGTCGTGGAATTGTCACGACAGATGTCCTCGTGAAAAGGACTTAGTTGTGGGGCCAACACATCTATGTAGTAGCTTGAAGGTGTTGGTCGGAACCGAGAGACGCAAGGTTTTACCCAGGTTCGGCCCCTCGTGATGGAGGTAAAAGCCTACATCTTGCTTCATTGATATTGATGATGATGATCACGATTACAAGGGTGCTCTCTCTCGAGATCTATTGACTTGTCTGTCTAAACCTAACTTGTGAAACATGTCCCTCTTGGGGAGCCCTGCCCCTCCTTATATAAGTTGAAGGGGCGAGTTACATGACTAGTCCTAGTAGGATTAGAATTACTCCATTACATGTAGAGTCCTAGTCTTGCTTCCTTTGTAAGGGAATATTCCTTATGATTTCCTCTTAAGCCGGCCCACCATAGCTTGAGCCGGACTTCCATGAACTGCCTTCTAGGCCACAGGGTCTTGTCGCTCCTCTGACCCGCCTGCCGGGTCACCAATGAGTCACCTGATTCGGCCGGGTCATCAGTGAGTGGAGAGATCTGGGCGGCTCACTTCATGAGTCGCCAATCCTCCGGTGGGTTAGCAATGAAATGCCAAGTCCCAGCCGGGTCATATATCCGGCCGGGTCATACCGCGGGGTATTGATACGTCTCCAACGTATCTATAATTTTTGATTATTCCATGCTATTATATTATCAACCTTGGATGTTTCATGGGCTTTATTATACACTTATATATTATTTTTGGGACTAACCTATTAACCCAGAGCCCAGAGCCCAGTGCCAGTTTCTGTTTTTCCTTGTTTTAGAGTATCGCAGAAAAGGAAAATCAAACGGAGTCCAATTGACCTGAAACTTCGCAGAACTTATTTTTGGATCAAAAGAAGCCAGGGAGACTTGGAGTCCACATAAGGGAAGCTTCGAGGAGGCCATGAGGTAGGGGGGCGCGCCCACCCCCTGGGTGCGCCCTCCACCCTCGTGGGCCCCTCGTGGCCCCCCTGACGCACTTCTTCCGCCTATATATCTCCATATACCCTAAAAACTTCAGGGAGCATAATAGATCGGGAGTTTTGCCGCCAGAAGCCTCCGTAGCCACCGAAAACCAATCTAGACCCGTTCCAGCACCCTGCCGGAGGGGGGAATCCCTCTCCGGTGGCCATTTTCATCATCCCGGTGCTCTCCATGACGAGGAGGGAGTAGTTCTCCCTCGGGGCTGAGGGTATGTACCAGTAGCTATGTATTTGATCTCTCTCTCTCTCTCTCGTGTTCTTGAGGTGATACGATCTTGATGTATCGCAAGCTTTGCTATTATATTTGGATCCTATGATGTTCCCCCCCCTCTACTCTCTTGTAATGAATTGAGTTTCCCCTTTGAAGTTATCTTATCGGATTGAGTCTTTAAAGATTTGAGAACACTTGATGTATGTCTTGCCGTGCGTATCTGTGGTGACAATGGGATACCACATGATTCACTTGATGTATGTTTTGGTGATCAACTTGCGGGTTCCGCCCATGAACATATGCATAGGGGTTGGCACACGGTTTCGTCGTGATTCTCCGGTAGAAACTTTGGGGCAATCTTTGAGGTTCTATGTGTTGGTTGAATAGATGAATTTGAGATTGTGTGATGCATATCATATAATCATACCCACGGATACTTGAGGTGACATTGGAGTATCTAGGTGACATTAGGGTTTTGGTTGATTTGTGTCTTAAGGTGTTATTCTAGTACGAACTCTAGGGCTGTTTGTGACACTTATAGGAATAGCCCAACGGATTGATTGGAAAAAATAACTTTGAGGTGGTTTCGTACCCTACCATAATCTCTTCGTTTGTTCTCCGCTATTAGTGACTTTGGAGTGACTCTTTGTTGCATGTTGAGGGATAGTTATGTGATCCAATTATGTTAGTATTGTTGAGGGAACTTGCACTAGTGAAAGTATGAACCCTAGGCCTTGTTTCAACGCATTGCAATACCGTTTACACTCACTTTTATCATTAGTTACCTTGCTGTTTTTATATTTTCAGATTTCAAATACCCATATCTACTATCCATATACCACTTGTATCACCATCTCTTCGCCGAACTAGTGCACCTATACAATTTACCATTGTATTGGGTGTGTTGGGGACACAAGAGACTCTTTGTTATTTGGTTGCAGGGTTGCTTGAGAGAGACCATCTTCATCCTACGCCTCCTATGGATTGATAAACCTTAGGTCATCCACTTGAGGGAAATTTGCTACTGTCCTACAAACCTCTGCACTTGGAGGCCCAACAACGTCTACAAGAAGAAGGTTGTGTAGTAGACATCAAGCTCTTTTCTGGCGCCGTTGCCGGGGAGGTTAGCGCTTGAAGGTATATCTTTAGATCTTGCAATTGAGTCTTTTACTTTCTTGTTTTATCACTAGTTTAGTTTATAAAAGAAAATTACAAAAAAATGGAATTAAGTTTGTCTCATATGCTTCACCTTTTTAATATCTTTCGTGAGTATGATGGAAAGGATAATTGTGCTCAAGTGCTAGAAGAAGAAATCTATAAAATGTTTGGCACTAAATCTTTGAATGATGAGCATGATTGCAATGTTGTTAGTACGAATTCTTTGAATATCCATGATACTAATGATGATTGCACTAGTTATGATAGATATTGCAAGAGGCATAAGTACTTAGAAACTAAATTGTTGCAAGAAAGTCTTGATGATTGTGCTGAAAAATTCAATATTTTTCGCGCCCCTTGTGAACTTTGTAATGAACATGGTCATTTAAATCTCCAATGCAAATTGTTTCATGACCGAATCGTATCCAAAAATTGTGATAATTTGATTACCCTTGAGCATCATAAAGAGCTTAGTCTTATTTTGGGGTATGAGGAAATGAAATGTATAACTGAGGGTATTCCAAAGTTTAATCTTGATAGATTTCTTGATTTTGATCTAGAGAAAATTTATATGTATTGTGCGGTGAATTGTATTAAAAATCCTTATATTTCCAATTACATAAAGAAAAGAAAGCAAATAGAAGATGAAGAGAATACTAATGAAAGGGAAGAGACTTCCCAATATCCTTCTATTATTTCTTATGATGAATCAGGTAATGAGGAGGATCCTCCTATTCAAACAATCTCATTAATAAGGAGCTCCAAAAAGAGGATTGAATCCACACATGATGTGGTGAAGAAGAAGAAAAGAAAAAGAAAGAGAGGTAAAAAGATATCTCCTCCATATAATGCTACTCCTATTACTATTGTGTCTCATGAAATATAATTGTGGAAGATAATGATATTTCTTATGATCATGAAAAATCTTTTTGGCACTTGCTTGGAAGAATATGATAATCCCTATACTATTGGTGCTATCCATACTATTGATGATGAAAGTGATTATGCTTATGATACGAAAAGGTCCAAGCTTGGGGATGCTATGTTTGATGAGGATGACATATTTTAGAATATATTTGCTGAAATTAATGTTTGTCCCAAGCTTGGGGATGCTACGTTTATTGAAGATGATATTTTTTGTCTCCCATGTTTTGATATGCAAATTTATAATGATGATAGCATGCCTCCTACTTATGATGATTATTGTGATGATACTTATGCTATAAAAAGTAGTGATTATATTTATAAAACTTGCAATGATTATGGTTACCCCTTTTCTGAACATTACTCTTTTAATGTGGAAACAATTTATAGTATTCAAGTCTCTTATGATACTCCCACTATACCGAATGAGAAGAATTTTGCTTATGTGGAGAGTAATAAAATTTCTATGCTTGTAGATCATGAAAAAAATGCTTTAGGTGCTGGTTATATTGTTGAATTCATTCATGATACTACTAAAAATTATTATGAGGGAGGAACATATGCTTGTAGGAATTGCAATAATATCAAGTTTCCTCTCTATGTGCTTAAAGTTTTGAAATTATGCTTGTTTTGCCTTCCTATGCTAGTTGATTATTGTTCCCATAAGTTGTTTGCTCAAAAAGTCCCTATGCATAGGAAGTGGGTTAGACTTAAATATACTAGTCATATTCTTCATGATGCTCTCTTTATGCTTCTATTCTTATCCTTTATGTGAGCATCATTGAAATCATCATGCCTAGCTAGGGGCTTTAAATGATAGCGCTTGTTGGGAGGCAACCCAACTTTATTTTTGTTCCTTGACTTTTGCTACTGTTTAGTAATAAATAATTCATCTAGCCTCTGTTTATATGTGGTTTTAAGATTTTAATTAGTGTTTGTGCCAAGTAGAACCTTTGGGAAGACTTGGGGAAAGTCTTGTTGATCATGCTGTAAAAAAACAGAAACTTTAGCGCTCACGAGAATTGCTGCCATTTTTATTTGAGAGTGCTATTGAGTTAATTATTTTTGAAGATTATTAATAGATAAATTACTCAGGTCCAGCAATTTATTTGAGAATTTTATGAGTTCAGTAAGTATACGTTTGATTCAGATTACTGCAGACTGTTCTGTTTTTGACAGATTCTGTTTTTCATGTGTTGTTTACTTATTTTGATGAATCTATGGCTAGTAAAAGAGTTTATAAACCATAGAGAAGTTGGAATACAGTAGGTTTAACACCAATATAAATAAAGAATGAGTTCATTACATTACCTTGAAGTGGTGATTTATTTTCTTATACTAACGGAGCTTACGAGTTTTCTGTTAAGTTTTGTGTTGTGAAGTTTTCAAGTTTTGCGTAAGGATTCGATGGACTATGGAATAAGGAGTGGAAAGAGCCTAAGATTGGGGATTCCCAAGGCACCCCAAGGTAATATTCAAGGATAGCCAAGAGCCAAAGCTTGGGGATGCCCCGGAAGGCATCCCCTCTTTCGTCTTCGTTCATCGGTAACTTTACTTGGAGCTATATTTTTATTCGCCACATGATATGTGTTTTGCTTGGAGCATCAATTTATTTTGTTAGTATTTTCTTGCTGTTATTTACAACAATGTTTTGCATCTTTTATTTCAATAAAAGTGGCATTGGTAGCCTTTACTATGCCTATGTTACAAGTCCACATGTTGCTGTTTGAAAACAGAAAGTTTGCCGCTGTTGCAATAATTCCCTAGAAAAGTCAGAATGTGATAAAATGTTGAAACCTTTTGCATATTAAGCTCTGATAAATTTACTACGGTGGGAATTTTCTTTCATAATTTTTGGAGCTAAGTAAGTATGGATGTTGCTGCATTCTTTACAGACTGTCCTGTTTAGGCAGATTGCTGTTATGTTTGCATTGTTTGCATATGTTTGCTTCTTTAATGATTCTATTTCAGGATAGGACTATTAAATATGCAGAGGCATTTAGTATGCAATGTTGAATAATAATTTTAGTGGTTTTCTACAGTAGAGTATGATAAGGTTTTGGCAATGGTTTATACTAACTTATATCACGAGTCCTTGTTGAGTTTTGTGTGGATGAAGCTTTTGAGATTTAGGGAGACCGTGATATGAGAGGAATTAAGGAGACACAAAAGCTCAAGCTTGGGGATGCCCAAGGCACCCAAATATAATATCTCAAGAAGTCTCAAGCGTCTAAGCTTGGGGATGCCCCGGTTGGCATCCCACCTTTCTTCTTCAACAACTATCGGTTAGTATCGGTTGATCCTAAGTTTTTGCTTCTTCACATGATGTTTGCTATTCTTAGAATGTCATTTTATTTTGCTTTGCTTGCTGTTTGAATATAATACCAAGATCTGAAATTATTAAATGTTAGAGAGTCTTCACAGAGTTGCATAATTATTCGACTACTCATTGATCTTCACTTATATCTTTCGGAGTAGTTTGTCATTTGCTCTAGTGCTTCACTTATATCTTTTAGAGCACGGTGGTAGTTTTGTTTTATAGAAACTATTGATCTCTCATGCTTCACTTAGATTATTTTGAGAGCCTTAAATAGCATGGTAATTTGCTTAAAATCCTAATATGCTTGGTATACAAGATTAATAATAAAACTTTCTTATGAGTGTGTTGAATACTATGAGAAGTTTGATACTTGATAATTGTTTTGAGATATGGAGATGGTGATATTAGAGTCATGCTAGTTGAGTAGTTGTGAATTTGAGAAATACTTGTGTTAAAGTTTGTGATTCCCGTAGCATGCACGTATGGTGAACCGTTATGTGATGAAGTTGGAGCATGATTTATTTATTGATTGTCTTCCTTATGAGTGGCGGTCGGGGACGAGCGATGGTCTTTTCCTACCAATCTACCCCCCTAGGAGCATGCGCATAATACTTTGCTTTGATAACTTTGTAGATTTTTGCAATAAGTATATGAGTTCTTTATGAGTAATGTTGAGTCCATGGATTATATGCACTCTCACCCTTCCACCATTGCTAGCCTCTCTAGTACCGCGCAACTTTCGCCGGTACCATAAACCCACCATATACCTTCCTCAAAACAGCCACCATACCTACCTATTATGGCATTTTCATAGCCATTCTGAGATATATTGCCATGCAACTTTCCACCGTTCCATTATTATGACGCGCTCCATCATTGTCATATTGCTTTGCATGATCATGTAGTTGAAATCGTATTTGTGGCAAAGCCACCGTTCATAATTCTTCCATACATGTCACTCATGAGTCATTGCACATCCCGGTACACCGCTGGAGGCATTCATATAGAGTCATATTTTGTTCTAAGTATCGAATTGTAATTCCTGAGTTGTAAGTAAATAAAAGTGTGATGATCACCATTATTAGAGCATTGTCCCAGTGAGGAAAGGATGATGGAGACTATGATTCCCCCATAAGTCGGGATGAGACTCCGGATGAAAAAGAAAAAAAGAAAAAAAGAGGCCATAAAAAGAAGAGAGAAAAGGCCCAAATAAAAAAAATAAAAAAATATAAAAAATGAGAGAAAAAGATAGAATGGGCAATGGTACTATCCTTTTACCACACTTGTGCTTCAAAGTAGCACCATGATCTTCATGATAGAGAGTCTCCTATGTTGTCTCTTTAATATACTAGTGGGAATCTTTCATTATAGAACTTGGCTTGTATATTCCAATGATGGGCTTCCTCAAAATGCCCTAGGTCTTCGTGAGCAAGCGAGTTGGATGCACACCCACTAGTTTCTTTTGTTGAGCTTTCATACATTTATAGCTCTAGTGCATCTGTTGCATGGCAATCCCTACTCACTCACATTGATATCTATTAATGTGCATCTCCATAGCCCGTTGATACGCCTAGTTGATGTGAGACTATCTTCTCCTTTTTGTCTTCTCCACAACCACCATTCTATTCCACCTATAGTGCCATATCCATGGCTCACACTCATGTATTGCGTGAAGATTGAAAAAGTTTGAGAACATCAAAAGTATGAAACAATTGCTTGGCTTGTCATCGGGGTTGTGCATGATTTAAATACGTTGTATGGTGAAGATAGAGCATAGCCAGACTATATGATTTTGTAGGGATAGCTTTCTTTGGCCATGTTATTTTGAGAAGACATGATTGCTTTGTTAGTATGCTTGAAGTATTATTATTTTTATGTCAATATTAAACTTTTGTCTTGAATCTTATGGATCTGAATATTCTTGCCACAATAAAGAGAATTACTTGGATAAATATGTTAGGTAGCATTCCACATCAAAAATTCTGTTTTTATCATTTACCTACTCGAGGACGAGCAGGAATTAAGCTTGGGGATGCTGATACGTCTCCAACGTATCTATAATTTTTGATTGTTCCATGCTATTATATTATCAACCTTGGATGTTTTATGGGCTTTATTATACACTTTTATATTATTTTTGGGACTAACCTATTAACCCAGAGCCCAGTACCAGTTTCCGTTTTTTCCTTGTTTTAGAGTATCGCAGAAAAGGAAAATCAAACGGAGTCCAATTGACCTGAAACTTCGTGGAACTTATTTTTGGATCAGAAGAAGCCCGTGAGACTTGGAGTCCACGTAAGGGAAGCTTCGAGGAGGCCACGAGGTAGGGGGGCGCGCCCACCCCCCTGGGCGGGCACTCCACCCTCGTGGGCCCCTCGTGCCCCCCCTGACGTACTTCTTCCGCCTATATATCTCCATATACCCTAAAAACTTCAGGGAGCACAATAGATCGGGAGTTCCGCCGCTAGAAGCCTCCGTAGCCACCAAAAACCAATCTAGACCCGTTCCGGCACCCTGCCGGAGGGGGGAATCCCTCTCCGGCGGCCATCTTCATCATCCCGGTGCTCTCCATAACGATGAGGGAGTAGTTCTCCCTCGGGGCTAAGGGTATGTACCAGTAGCTATGTGTTTGATCTCTCTCTCTCTCTCTCGTGTTCTTGAGGTGATACGATCTTGATGTATCGCGAGCTTTGCTATTATATTTGGATCCTATGATGTTTTCTCCCCCTCTACTCTCTTGTAATGAATTGAGTTTCCCCTTTGAAGTTATCTTATCGGATTGAGTCTTTAAAGATTTGAGAACACTTGATGTATGTCTTGCCGTGCGTATCTGTGGTGACAATGGGATACCACGTGATTCACTTGATGTATGTTTTGGTGATAAACTTGCGGGTTCCGCCCATGAACCTATGCATAGGGGTTGGCACACGTTTTCGTCGTGATTCTCCGGTAGAAACTTTGGGGCACTCTTTAAGGTTCTATGTGTTGGTTGAATAGATGAATATGAAATTGTGTGATGCATATCGTATAATCATACCCATGGATACTTGAGGTGACATTGGAGCATCTAGGTGACATTAGGGTTTTGGTTGATTTGTGTCTTAAGGTGTTATTCTAGTACGAACTCTAGGGCTGTTTGTGACACTTATAGGAATAGCCCAACTGATTGATTGGAAAAAAATAACTTTGAGGTGGTTTCGTACCCTACCATAATCTCTTCGTTTGTTCTCCGCTATTAGTGACTTTGGAGTGACTCTTTGTTGCATGTTGAGGGATAGTTATGTGATCCAATTATGTTAGTATTGTTGAGGGAACTTGCACTAGTGCAAGTATGAACCCTAGGCCTTGTTTCAACGCATTGCAATACCGTTTACGCTCACTTTTATCATTAGTTACCTTGCTGTTTTTATATTTTCAGATTTCAAATACCCATATCTAGTATCCATATACCACTTGTATCACCATCTCTTCGCCGAACTAGTGCACCTATACAAGTTACCATTGTATTGGGTGTGTTGGGGACACAAGAGACTCTTTGTTATTTGGTTGCAGGGTTGCTTGAGAGAGACCATCTTCATCCTACGCCTCCTACGGATTGATAAACCTTAGGTCATCCACTTGAGGGAAATTTGCTACTGTCCTACAAACCTCTGCACTTGGAGGCCCAACAACGTCTACAAGAAGAAGGTTGTGTAGTAGACATCAGGTATATCTCTGACATTAGCCCCCAGTTTAGTTTGGATTTATCCATGTTAAATTGATCCTGCAAAATAAACACACGAACAAATTTGACACGTTGTGCTCCGGGTTAATTTTTTTCTGAACCGGTACCTGATCATCCTTAAGTCCTTGTCATTTCCTCCTTCTGGAAAGTCCGGGTCAATAGGCCAACTTCATAATCAATTTGATTTTCAGCCAGCTTGAAGATGTAGAACTTGCCAATTTATGATTACCAAAATTGCCGGGTTATAAACAGATGAAGCCGAGTCATAATTGTTGCTGAAGCCGAGCCATAATTATTGGTGACACCGAGTCATGATTGTTGCAGACACCGGGTTAATCTGGTTTGCTCAAAACTGAGAATTTAAAGATATTTCTTCCTTATATCCATATTACCTGTAGCCCCCAAGTCTTGAGCAGAACAAAGTGATGACTTAAGACTTGCTTCAATATAAATACTACCACTAAGAAATCCATGTTGTTCATCTTAGTCACTGATAAAAACCGAATACTCCATATATGTGGCCCCCAAGTGCTGGGTTGTCATGCTTGCAGCAACCTGGGACTTGTAATTGCCTTGAATTATTGACAGGAGCAATTGGTAGCCCCCAAGGGCCGGCTCATTACAATGTGATGAGTCGGGTCTTCGACAAGGTGAGCAAAAAATGACTTTGCATTAGCCCCCAAGTGACATGGTGCATGTTGGCAGTGACATGGGACTTGCATATTTGATGTAATGTCAACTTGAATAAGGTAGCCCCCAAGTGCCGGGTCGTAAGCCTGCAGCGACTCGGGACTATTCCTTCCATTGTAGAATAAATTATATCCATTGATAAAATAATAGCCATTGCGCTGAAGCGACTTTGAAAACCTCAATCATAATATTGGTTATTGATAACCATAATAAAAATCCAGCCATGTTGGCTATTAAATATTTGAATAATATAACCTGTTTTGAAAACCTCAATCATTCAATATCATCATGAAAATCCAGCCAAGTTGGGCTATTATCATATACTGGCGACTTAGAGTCTGCCATCCTGGCGGGTTGCAAAGACCCGAGAGATGATTCAAATATGAGCCATAAGTAGGGCAGCTTGGCCCGATGTGTAAAAACCAGATGGCAAAAAAGAAATCGTATAATGGAAAAGAAAGCAAAAAATTCGAGGCTTTCGAAGGTCGCCAAGCCAAAGTGTCTTCTTTGGTGAAACTAGCCCGAGCCGCTGGAAGGTACATGCTTTCCGTGAGCCTGACTCACAGTACCAATTGACATTTGAACCCAGATAAAGTCAGGTCTTGCTTTATAGACTTATCAGGAGTATGCGGGGTCAAAGTAACAGCATACATCACGGGCCGATTTATCCATGTTTCAAGGAAGGCGGCTTATGAAGCCTGGATCTATCCTGACTATCTGTAAGCCGTGCTCTCACATGACAAACCGGCGTTTTAACCTTAACAAGCTCAGATCTTGGTCGAATACGTCGTAAAGACTGATCATTAAGAGTTTGGTGGGTCAATCAGGATTACCTGATGGCGTTGAAGTAGCTGGCTACAGGTAGGATGACCCGAAAAGGTTATGTTCTCTTTGGTCGAATACGCCTATGTTTGAACAAACTTGGTCAAGAGGGCAGTAACGCTATGTTCTCTTTGGTCGAATACGCCTATGTTTGAACAGGAAGCCCCCAAGTGACATACTGACAAGTGTGGCGTTGAGCCGATCAAGAGGGATATTCACAGCTATGCTTCAAATATGAGCAGTAAAGCCCCCAAGTGACCAAGATGAACCCATAAGGCAGGATACCCATGTTTGAACCGTGCATCATAGCAGCAAGTTCTTTTTGGCAATCTTTAATTTTTTTTCTGAGAACTCGAACTTTGCGAGTGATAAATTCTTCTTGAGCCGGAATTTTAAACCGAATATTGACAGCTTGAGTGCTTTGTGGGAGACAGATTTCCCGTGAGCCGGATTTTGAGCCGGAATCCTTCTTTTTAAGCCAGAAATTTTCTGATGGCCTTTTAAATTTTCACCAATAGGGCAGTAGCCTTCGGGGCCGGGTTATTTTTCCTCCAATGACCCGGAGTTCTTGAATTCACTGAAAACCGGCAACATTTGCTGAGTCATGTCATCATAGCCCCTGAGTCTTAAGACGACTCAAGGAGTTGGCTTGAGATTCTTCATACTTGACCGTGATATAAACCGACATATAGCTGAACAGCGGACCGCTGTCATATGTTGAAGCTCGAAACAAGGTGGAGAGTTAATGATCTTCGCAACACTCATTGTATATCCTTGGCGTCGATAACGCAATGTGACTCCGTGGAAACTTAAGGTCGACTTTGACAGGCTGTAAATGATCTCGTATGATTTGCGTCAATAATTCAACCAGTGGTTCATCCCAGCTGATTGTTGAAGATAAACCGCAGCGGCGGCGACTTGCGTGTCCTATCTAGTGAATCATCCCGTGCAGGCGGGCAAGTCATCCGTGGCATTATAAGCCGGTGCGAACGGGCGAGTTGGCCGCGATGTTGTAAGCCGGCGCGGACGAGAAAGTCGGCCATGATGTTGATGTAGACTGCATAGTAGGGCGGCGGCTTACACGCGTGCTGACATAGACCGGACCGTGTGTTCGTCCAGCAGTGCTGCGCATACGATCGTTAGTGAAGACTGATGTCGGCGCGCGCCCCATATCCGCAGTATAACAATAATTTCACCTGCGTATAATACACCATAGGGCAGTGTAATGATATTTAGAGGAATTAAAATGTACTGATAAAATATATAGGAGGAATAACACCTGGTTTTGTTTTTGCCAGATGAACACAGCTGCAAGTGCGAGATAATGCTGAATAGTATATGCACGCTTTGAGCTTCACTGATGTGATGTAGTACAACACCCACGTGGCCCTCTTTTGTCTAGCACTGTTGTAACTTGAATTGTTTTTTTGCCCCCAATAGTAGTTGTCCATCGTAGGCAACACTCGACACCTTGACAATGAAACGAGGCAGAGAGGCCTTGGTCTTTTCCGCCAGGAAATAGTAGTCCACCTAGTCTGATTGATCAATTCTGCCAACGAAAAAACCCTCTGGTTTTGCCTGCTGTTGAAACGAGCCTATCATATGAAATTCCTCTGAACTTGCGCATGTACACAGCCAGACGCAGTTGGACAAACCTAACGGATGATTGTGCATGCGCATTTTGAAAATGAGTTGAACGGACCATCAACTTGTATCCTTGGTGCATGTCCATCGGTCATTAGGCAGCTCGGCTCGTTGGTATGGCGCAGAGATAGGTGACTTTGACTGAGAGTTTGCGTACAATATCCGCTATACTTTCTGTTGGAATCAGACCTGCTGTCCATCAATAGGTGATCAAGCTCGTGGCATAGACTCACATCACTTCCTCTTTTTGTAAACATTTTAACTAGAAAACTCCATGTTGCTTTCAGCTCCTGCACCGTGATCAGTATATGGTCAATCTGAAATATAGACCAGTGTTTTCCATGTCCAAAACCTGATGAAACTGAACCATCGCAACTGAAATTACGCCTGTCTTGTTCTTGTCCAAGCCCTGTATGGGGTATGCGCGGCCAATGGACCGGAATGCAGAGGCGACACAAGGTCCGGGCTCGTAGGTGGCTGACTGAAAAAATGAGGCGGCGGAGGCGACCCATCGGCTGGTAGGTCAAGGCCAGACGGCTCAAAGGCCGATGGCGACTTAAATCAGGCACAAAGCTGGTGACGGCGACTTGCTGCAGCGGCAGTTTAACATATTTTTATAGAACCGCCCAGGATTTGACCCTTGCTCAACTCACACATGTTGATACAGAGGCAAGCAACGGCGGGTCAAACGAGACATGGCAGAAATGCGAGACGGCACCGGCGACTCAGAAGTTGAAGCGAGCAACGGCGCATGCGGCTCAAGGTCGTAGTGGCGCGGCGGCAGTATAGGGGTGATGACTCGGAGCAGCTCGAGGCTGTAACAGCATCAGGGTGAGGCCACAAGGCGGCTTGGAAGTGGGTGGCAGTAGCGGTAACTCGTCGGTGCAGGTGAGGCCGCGGCTGTGAGGTGGACACGGCGGGTGCGGCTCGCAGTCAGGTGTGGATGGAGACGGTACTCGATGGCTCGACAACGGCTGCTCAACAAAGCTCGAGGACGAGGCTTTGGACGCAGGCTGCAGTCGCGGATGAAAAACACGGCGGCAGGGCAGCGGCCGGCAGCTCGCAGCGGCTCAAGATGAGCTTGGAGACGACAACGTCTCCACGACCAAGGCAGAGGTGGAATCCAGTGAGGGGCTCGAAGTGGTAACTCAACGCGGCAAGGGTGGCTCGATGACAAACTAGGCCGGTCCGGTGCGGCTATGGCCAGGTAACGGCGGCTCAGAGACAACTCCGGCGAGGGGCGACACCTTGGAACGGCTCCCTGCGAGATGGAGGCGAGGCCGCAGCGGCGCAACACCGGTGACTCGGCGGCCCGGTGGAGGTGGCGTCGACTTTGAAAGCCACGGCGGCGGTGGCTCGATGTTGGGATTGCAGATGGGCGACTTGGGAGCGGAGACATCATCCGCTGAAACCATAGGCCTGGAGCGGATTTGACTCGCAAGGTGAGCTATGGCAAAGGCGGCGACTAGCAGAAACGAGGTAAGCCGGTTATGTAGAAACGAGGCGACTTGAGGTTGAAGTTGAGGCAAGTCAAACAAGCATACTAGTGGCTCACGGACGAGCCTCGACGGCGGTTTAGGCAGGCGACGACTCTCCGACTGTAGTTAAGGCGGGCGGCGGGCCGCAGGCAAAAACGACAACTCGCTCATGGCGGCTCAGCCGCAGAGGCACGCTGGCGAAGACCAGTGACTTGAGGCCGTGGCGGGTTGCAGGCAGAGATGAGGCCATGCTGGCAACTTGTGACGGAGTGAGGTCGGCAATAGCTCACAGGTGGGCGGTTTACGACCTCTTCTGCAAAGCAACAATGGCTGCCGGCTCAAAGCAACATCGGTCAGGCGACGTCGGACGGGAGGCGAGGCACGACGCCAGCTCGGACAAGAGGCGAGGCGCGACGGTGGTGGCGGCTCAACCGCGGTGGAGACCCAGCGGCGACTCTTGGCTAGCTCTCAGGGCGATGGCTTGGCGGCTTAGCCATGGATCAGAGGCGCCCCGACGAGACGGTTTCAACGTGCCTCACGGTGATTTCGAGACAGAGACCACTCGGAGGTGAAATTCAAAGACGAGTCAGTACGTTTGAGGACATAGCGGCTGGGAATCGGTCATGGCGGCTCGGAATCGGCCACGGCGGCTCGACGGCGACTTAGAGGCCGGGTCGTAGTTGGTTTGACCCCCCTGTTACTTCTGGTGTTTTCACGATCCAAGCAAAAACTGTGATCAATCTGGCATAGGAATCTGACCAGATATCGATGAATTGCTACAGTAGATGTTTGTCTTAGCTTGCATGTCAGCGACAGTCGCGGACATTGACGTCTTTAGATTTTGATGAATTATCGGATCATCGGTGACTGTAACCCTAATTTCCTTTGAACCTTACCCATCATAAATCTAGTCCGACGAACTTGAAGCTGACACAGATCCTCCCAAACCGGCTCTTCTTCATCCAGAAAATTGTGAACTCTCGATCCCTAGGAGAAATCCCTTCAAGAACTCAACACCACCGTGCGCAGGTCCCATGGTGGGCGCCAACTATCGTGGAATTGTCACGGCAGATGTCCTCATGAAAAGGACTTAGTCATGAGGCCAACGCATCTATGTAGTAGCTTGAAGGGGTTGGTCGGAACCGAGAGACGCAAGGTTTTACCCAGGTTCGGCCCCTCACGATAGAGGTAAAAGCCTACATCCTGCTTCATTGATATTGATGATGATGATCACGATTACAAGGGTGCTCTATCTCGAGAGCTATTAAATTGTCTGTCTAAACCTAACTTGTGAAACATGTCTCTCTTGGAGAGCCCTGCCCCTTGACGGAGTCCTAGACTAAGGGGTCCTCGGGCAACCGGCCTGTTGACATGGGCTGGACTATTGGGCCATTAAGATACCAGATAGAAGAATTTCTCCCGTGTCCGGATAGGACTCTCCTTTGCGTAGACGGCAAGCTAGGTGGTCGGATGTACTATTCCCTTTCTATGTAACCGACTTTGTACAACCCTAATTCCCTCCGGTGTCTTTATAAACCAGAGGGTTTAGTCCATAGAGGCAATCATAATTAGATAGGCTAGACTTCTAGGGTTTTAGCCATTATGATTTCTTGGTAGATCAACTCTTGTAACCCATATACTCATCAATATTAATCTAGTAGGACGTAGGGTTTTACCTCCATCAAGAGGGCCAGAACCTGGGTAAACATTGTGTTCCCTGTCTCCTGTTACCATCAACCTCAGACGCACAGTTCGGGACCCCCTACCCGAGATCCGCCGGTTTTGACACCGACATTGGTGCTTTCATTGAGAGCTCCACTGTGACGTCGAAGTCAGGATTGATGGCTCGCCTTGTGATCAAGGACAACATCACCGCCGATGGAGCCCTGGCCTCAGGCCAAACCCTCCCGTTGGGTGACTTTGTCATGACCGCCCGTTCGGCCGGTGAGCCGACGATGACTTCTTGGGTCATCGAAAATCGCCTCCGAATTGACTCCGAATACTCCAAACAGATGGATCCAACGGAATTATTGTCCTTGAACGAACTCCTGGATCGCATTGCTGCTTTGGGGGTCGCTACAGACTACGGTCGGATTGGGCTTAAACCCGATCAGAGAGAAATCAAATCTCCATCGATCACCCATCAGATAGCGGTAGTGGAGGAGCAAAACAACAACCCTCCCTCTATTCTGAGGACGACTATGTTCGGATCTCCGAGCTCGAAGGACCGGATACCTGTCCACGGAACAACATGCCTTGTCCTCCGAACTTGGAATCAGATGGTAGACCTGAAAAATCGGTCGATCTCCCGAAGCCCGAACTATTAAGCTCGGAAATACCTGTCCAGGGTTCGGATTTAAATACACCCACCCATCCAGCTATACACGATCTCACATACCTATGGCAGTAGTCTCAGGAAACAGTCCATCACTTTTGGGCCAGATTCCTCCTTGTCAAGAACAAGATCAAAGATTGCCGCGATGAAGACGCGATCTTCAATATTCCGCAGTAATTGTACGGAAGAAGGAATCCTCAACGCTATCGACCGCCGTCACGTATTACACTTTGCTGACTTGGCAACCATACTACAGAAGTACTGCGCAATGGAAAGCGCCTGGAAAACTCAGCCAACTCATTGGGAACCGCCAGCTCCCACTCAACCTTTCGTCCGGACAAAAAGGATGCACCCTCGCGGAGCGCCCAACACAGCAGTAAAGAAATCCAAACCCATTACGGGGCGCGGAACCGTTCTGGAGGGATGGCTCGATAGGCCGTGCAAAATACACACAACACCGGATACCATACCTACCCATAGCCTTAGAGCATGTTGGATACTCCAGCAAGTGGCCAAGAGTGGCGAGGATATCTGAGGGAGTCTTGGATTAGGGGGTCTCCGGACAGCCGGACTATATCCTTTGGATGGACTGTTGGACTATGAAGATACAAGATTGAAGACTTCGTCCCGTGTCCGGATGGGACTCTACTTGGCGTGGAAGGCAAGCTAGGCGATACGGATATGGATATCTCCTCCTTTGTAACCGACCTTGTGTAACCCTAGCCCCCTCCGGTGTCTATATAAACCATAGGGTTTTAGTCCGTAGGACAACATACAATCATACCATAGGCTAGCTTCTAGGGTTTAGCCTCTCTGATCTCGTGGTAGATCAACTCTTGTAATACTCATATCATCAAGAACAATCAAGCAGGACCTAGGGTATTACCTCCATCGAGAGGGCCCGAACCTGGGTAAAACATCGTGTCCCCTGCCTCCTGTTACCATCCGCCTTAGACGCACAGTTCGGGACCCCCTACCCGAGATCCGCCAGTTTTGACATCGACATTGGTGCTTTCATTGAGAGTTCCTCTGTGTCGTCACCATAAGGCTCGATGGCTCCTTCGATCATCGCTAGCGATGCGGTCCAGGGTGAGGCTTTCCTCCCCGGACAGATCTTCATATTCGACGACTTTGCACTTCGGGCCAACTCGCTTGGCCATCTAGAGCAGATTGAGAGCTATGCCCCTGGCCATCAGGTCAGATTTGGAAACTTGAACTACACGGCCGATATCCGCGGAGACTTGATCTTTGACGGATTCGAGCCCATGCCGGACGCGCCGCGCAGTCACGATGAGCAAGACGTAACTCTGCTGTCAGACGGTGTTCGGGAGATAGCATCCGCAGCTACTCCGACCTTTAATCCGGAGCAAGTCGCGCCATCCGAGAGCAGAGGGATGGACCCCGCCATGGAGGCCGTACTCTCAGCGGCGATAGAGCCGGATACTGACCTCACCCCTTACGAGAGCCATGTTGCCGAACCATTGGATTCACCTTCGGTCACGGACTCCGAGCTGCTCGTATCCTCGCCCATCGAGTCCGACTGGGCGCCGATCATGGAGTTCACCTCCGCGGATATCTTTCAGCACTCACCTTTTGGAGATGTGCTAAATTGATTAAGGTCTCTCTCCATGTCAGGAGAACCTTGGCCGAACTATGTCCGGCTAGAATGGGATGCGGATGACGAAGAAATTCCCGCCCACCCACCACCCACTTAGTAGCCACTGTCGATGACTTAACCGACATGCTTGACTTCGGCTCCGAGGACTTCGACGGTATGGATGACGAAGCCGGAGACGAACCGGAACCGCCGCCCATAGGGCGCTGGACCGCTACTTCATCACATGACGTGTACATGGTGGACACCCCCAACGAAGCCAATGGTGAAGAGAAAGCGGAGGATGACCCCTCCAAGAAGCAACCCAAGCGCCAACGTCAGTGGCGCCACCCTAAGTCCTGCCATAGCAAAAACAGCGATAACAATAGTCCACGCGACTTCGAAAAAGACGACAACTGGACCACCTCGGTGGCAGAAAACGATCAAGATGCAAACAGCAAACATAGTACGGATCCGATGTCCGAACACGATGACGCCGAAGATAAGCATCATCAATCCCCATCTAGGGAAGAAAACAGTCTGGACGATGATGCACCCATCATCCCGGAAACACACTTGGAGCAAGAGAACCTCCACAAGAGGCTTACTGCCACAGCGAGAAGCCTGAAGAAACAGAAGCAAAGGCTCAAGGTCGCATAAGATACGCTCAACAGCAAGTGGAACAAAGTAACAAAGTATGGTCGAAGCTACCACCCAAATAGCTATCCAAAGCACAAGCTATTACCGGAATTCGACGACGAGGCCTTAGAGCCCATACAGCCGATAAGTGATACGGCCAACCGGCCGGATCCACCGCCCTATGAACGCGATAGAGCGGCTAACAAAGACATGCATAAATCAACACACGTTCTACATGAGAACTTGCGTCAAAAATCCGATGTGACCAGATCTATCTATGGATCTAGGAAGCGCGATACGGTACACAACAAACACCGAATACAACAACCGTCCGAACACTATGGCGCATCCCAATACAGAGGTGCCGCACACCCACTATGTTTCACTGATAAGGTGCTGGATCACGAATTCCCAGAAGGATTCAAACCAGTAAACATAGAGGCGTACGACGGAACCACATAACTTGGAGTCTGGATAGAGGACTTCATCCTCCATATTCACATGGCTCGTGGAGACGATCTCCATGCCATTAAATACTTCCCCCTCAAGCTTAAAGGGCCAGCTAGGCACTGGCTGAAAAGCCTCCCTGAAAACTCAATTGGAAGTTGGGAGGAGCTCGAGGACGCTTTCTGGGCCAATTTTCAAGGGACTTATGTCCGACCTCTGGATGCAGACGATTTAAGTCATATAATCCAACAATCCGGAGATTCCGCCCGAAAGCTTTGGAACAGGTCCCTCACCAAGAAGAACCAAATAGTCGACTGTCTGGACGTCGAAGCCTTAACAACTTTTAAACACAGCGTCCGAGACGAATGGCTCGCCAGACACCTCGGTCAAGAAAAAACGAGAACAATGGCAGCCCTAACAAGCCTCATGACCCGCTTTTGTGCGGGCGAGGACAGTTGGTTGGCCCGTAGCAGCACCAGCGACCCAAGCACATCCGAAGTAAGGGATGGCAATGGTAAATCATGACGCAACAAAAACAAGCGTCCAAATAAAGAAGGTAGCCCAGATAATACGGCGGTAAACACCGGATTCAGGGGCTCCCGACCAGGTCAGCAGAAAAAGCCTTTCAAAGGCAGCAGAGAAGGACAATCTGGCCTAAACAAAATTCTTGACAAACTCTGTCAGATTCATGACACCCCAAACAAACCTGCAAATCATACCCACAGAGAATGTTGGGTCTTCAAGCAGGCCGGTAAGCTAAACGCCGAACACAAAGGGGAAGAGACACCAAGCGAAGACGAGGATGAACCTCACTAGCTAAGCGCCGGAGGACAGAAAAAGTTCCCACGGGAGGTTAAAGCGGTAAACGTGATCCATGTGACAAGGAGGAGAAGCAATCATGCACTCCGGTACACACGCGCCATAGAGCCCGTCACCCCTAGGTCCAACCCCTGGCTGGCCTTCCCGATCACTTTTGATCATAGGGATCATGATACACATATCCGACGCGAAGGACTGATGGCCTTGGTGTTAGACCCAATAATAAATGGGTACCATTTCACAAGGGTCCTCATGGACGGCGGCACTAATCTCAATATGATATATCAAGACAAAGTCCGCAAAATGGGGATAGACCCGACACAAATAAGCCACAGTAATACTACCTTCAAGGGAGTAATACCAGGCCAAGAGGCCCATTGTACGGGCTCTCTACTACTAGAGGTGGTATTCGGTTCTCCCGATAACTTTCGAAGTGAAACGTTAACTTTTCACATCGCTCCATTTCGAAGTGATTTCCAAGCACTACTCGGAAGGGCGGCTTTCGCTCGTTTCAACGCAATACCGCATTATGGTTTTCTCAAGCTCAAGATGCCCGGTCCATGAGGCGTCATTACATTTAGCGGAAATACCAACCATCCTTCATGTACGGAAGAGGACGCGGCGGCTCTAACAGTCGCACACTAGGCGGCCTCACCAACCAGAAAAATGGCAGGTCGTCAAGACCACGGACACGGTTAGAAGAGTCCGGCGTTCCATCATACATGCATGAGATTGGTTTTCGAACCCTCATAAAATGATACCAGGGGCTTCCCGCGTATAATCAGGGCCAGCCTGGCTCAACTAGGCTTCTTTGGAATTCTGTTAACTTATTCTTCTTTTCGGCACCTAAATTCTTTCCTTTTGCAGGTTGCAATCGTGCTACACCCGTCCAGGACACGGCACAACAGAGATACAGGCGCAGACGTGCTGCAGGGACCCGCCCGAAGGTTTTTGTTTAGATTAAGACCCTGTGTAAACCTTTTTTACTGTCTCTTGTTGCTCACATCCTCCGGATACTCCATACAACCGAGAAGGATGCCGACATTATTGGCATGTGGCCATGCCAGGATTTTGCACGTACCTGGACACATGGGGTTTCTTATAAAGGGCATTGTTTAGCCCGGTATCTGTTATAAAGACCAAACCCCTTAGGGAGTGTTCGGTATCGCGAGTTTGGCCCTATATGCATCATCTCCAAATCATGTCTTTGGTCAAATGTTGGGTTTGCCCGGCTCCCACGTTTTGGTACCTTGCGTTCCGTTATATCGACTAAGGTAGCACTGGGAGAACTACTACGATTGTGCCCTGGTTCATCCGGATGAGCACGTCAGTAGAGAAAGCCGAAAACTGACTGTCATGATATAGCGAGAGACTGGTCAACCACTCGATGACTAATCGGAATCTTCGGGATTCATCCGCATTAACGAAGGGCCGTTTCCCGGTCATGTACGTACGCACACCGTATTTGGACGCGCGCATAAGTACCAGGGTCTATGTAGTATCCCCACTATCAAACTCCTATGGCTAAGTGAAAGTTTTAAAGCAATATAGTCCGATTGCCTTGTTCGCTACGCTATCACCTCCTTAACGGACCAAGACGTTGGATCAGGTGTGGATATGCATCTTTTGCGAACACCCCCGCATTATATGCATGGGGGCGGAAGCCGACGACTGCAAACTTTCAGGTTATATACATATATACACAAACGGCCGCACAGGAGGTATCATAGTACTTTCGGGCAAAAGTATAAATACAGCCTTGATTAATTCAGAAAAACATTGTTTGTACAATGGGACTACATGTCACTAGAAAATAATATTTTTTGAGCACTGAGCCTCTATCGAGCGAGCGCCTTCAAGGACTTCTTCAAAGTAATGCTCGGCAGCCACTCGGTCTATGGCCGAACCCTGTGCCGCAACAGTGGTGGCCTCCATATCCGCCCAGTATGTTTTGACACGGGCTAGGGCCATCCGCGCACCTTCTATGCATGCTGATCTCTTTACAGCACCGATGTGTGGCACAACTTCAAGGAATTGCTGCACTAAGCTAAAGTAGCTACGCGGCCTTGGCCCTCCCGGCCACAGTGATCCACAAATGGACCTCATGGCAAGTCCGGACAACCTATGGAGCTCGGCCCAACTGGTTAATTGCTCATTCAGCAACAGCGGACGGACTAGAGCGTGAAACTGTGACCAGAACAGCTTCTCCACTTCGGGACCTTTCTGATCCTTGAAGTACTCGGCCGCATCAGCAACACTTGCAGCCAAATCCATGTACTCGTCCGCAGAACTCCATAGCCGGTCCAGAGGAGCATATTTCAGATCTCCGAACTTAATCCGCAACAAGAAGGGCTTCCCAAAAATGATATTCGCGGCTTGATTCAGCTCCTCCTTCATCACTCTAATTTTGGAGCGGGCTTCCTTGGCAGCCACCCGGGCCTTCTCCAGGTCCGTCGCCTTCGCCCAGTTTTCTTCTTCAAGAAGCCGGTAACGGTCAGCGGGATCTTTTAACTCCACGACCATCTTGGCTATTTTTTCTTTGCTCTCGCAATGCGCGGCCTGTTCGGCCCTTAACTCCTCGGCCGCCTTTACAGCGGCCGCATTGCTACTCCTTGCTTGCTCCTTGGCTCGGGCAAGCTCCACCCGAAGGTTCTCCACAGTGGCACCTCCATCTGCAGTCACAACATATTAAAGATACTGGCATCATGCTGCTCTTACTATGTGACGATCACCAGAAAAATCACGAACCCTGTGCCTCGTCAAGCCGCTTGTTGACAAGCACGATGTCGGCATCTGCCGCATCCAGCTGCCGCTTTAGTTCGGCAAACCCATCAGTCCGGCTAGCCACTGGAGCTTCAACCACCTGCACATAAAGGCGGTCTGGTTATTACCTGGGACTATGATCCTCTGTTTGCCACCGTTCTCAATGACAACCAGAGTCTCAGGGGCTACTATCTACATGGGCATACCTAACGTATGCGGTACTATTAAAAGCATACATTATTTCACGTACCTCGAAGCCTTTCAGCAGACTCATAAAAGCTTCATGCAACCTGCTTTCAGCGGATGAAATCCTCTCAATTACCGTACCCATTAGCGTACGATGCGCTTCCGAGACGACAACTTGCCTCAAAAGATCCTTCAGCGCGTCCGACCGCACACTATGCGGACCCTCACTGTTGCTCTCCTTAGGAGCCGGATACTGGGGATTCCGGGCAGCCAAAGGGTTATCCTCTGGACCTAGTGGATCCGGAGATGCCCTTCGCGACAACACTTCAAGGTCGCCTGCTTCTTGAGTTGGGGAGTCCGGGGGAGGCGTTTCGCTCTCCATCATCCCCGGAAGAAGATCCCCTGAAGATGAACTCTGTGGAGAAGGGCTGTGATCCGGACTACAATTTATAAGCATCGATTATTGTCTTCGGAAGTAAGATAGGATATCTTCACTATTAAGTACTTTTTGATTACTTACAACTCGGTAGAGGGCTGATCCCCGCGCGGGCATTGTGCGGCCAGAATACCCTCCGAGGCAGGACCATTTGGCGGAGATTTCTTCTCCCATTTGAAAACCTTAGTTTCCGGATCTTCAGAGGTGGTCCTCTTCCTTCCCCGGGGAGAAAGAATGTCAGATTCTTGCCCTTGGTTATCCTCCCTCACGGAGGCGCTCATTCCCTCGATTGGAATAAATAGCGATGGAGGACCGCTTTCGTCCTCTTTATTCCCCCCTTCATCTTCCTTTGAGGGCACTAGACAAGGTGCTGGCTCGAGCATCTTTTCCAGCACCGGATTGTCCAGTCCGTCGGGAAGGGGAGCCCAACACCGAATCAGCTTAGCCTTTGTTATCCACTCCTGGTCAAAGAGCGATTCTTCAGAATGATGTCATGATAAATAAAAGGACAGTGTGTTCATCCATGGGATTACTTACTTGGGCAGCGGGGCGGTTACAGCTTAGGCCCACGTCCTCGGTGGTGTCCGAACACTCTATTTGGGGTCCGAAGAACGATTTTTACATCTCCTCGTGCGTCATGCCGAGGAGATGCTGATTAGCTCATGGTCCTTCCGGGTTGAATTCCCACATACAGAGGGGTCGGCGTCTGCAAGGCTGGACTCGATGAACCAGCATAACTTGCATTACCATAACCAGACTGAAATCTCCCTCGAAGAGATCTCGGATACGGCTCTGCAATATTGGCACGTCCTTGGCTGGACCCCAGCTCAGCCCCCTGCTGATCCATGACATCAGTTGTGGTGGGGGGCCCGAGCGAAAGGCGGGGGCAGCTACCCATTTGGCACTTCAGGGAACTATGATGTAGAACAACTCTCGCTGCCACAATCCGGACACGTATGGAAAGGAACCCTTTGGCCATGGAGCGTCAGCAATTTTGCTTATTAAAGCACCTCCACACGCTACGTACTACCCCTCGACCATCTTCGGCTTCACATCGAAGGTCTTGAGCCACAGACCGAAGTGAGGGGCAATGCGGAGGAAGGCCTCACATACGACAATGAATGATGAGATGTGAAGAAGGGAATGCGGGACCAGATCATGAAAATCCAGCCCGTAATAGTACATAAGACCCCTAACAAAGGGATCCAGAGCGAGGCCTAGCCCTCGGAGGAAGTGGGAGATGAACACGACGCCCTCGTTGGGTTCGGGAGTAGGGACGACCTGCCCTCGGGCGGGCAGCCTATGCGAAATTTCGGCGGTCAGATATCTGGCCTCCCTCAACTTCTTGATGTCCTCCTCTGTGACGGAGGAAGGCATCCACCGGCCTTGAAGGCTGGATCCGGACATGATTGAAGGTCCGAAGCGCCTGACCTGAGCTTTGGGTGTTAGAACTCGAAGCGGGGGAAGGATTCGATTGAGCGTGGGAGGGAAAAAAGAAAAAGCCCTGCCCTTTTATAAAGAGGGTGAATATCAGGCGTCCCCCTCATGGCCGTTTGAGACTTACCTAAGATCTAGGAGTCATACCAACAAGCATGGTTGGGTTACCCATGTTGGTATTGATGAGAATCCCGTGATAAGGGGAACACGATCTCTGCTTTGACAAGACGTGTCAAGAAACCGCCTCGCGTTATGTGCGGAGCTGGTTAAAGAAAAATGGTTCTTATAATTACCGGGCCGTGGCGTGATGTCATGCTGCCAAAACGCGTCAGCAGATTAGATTTGTGGAAATATTATTCTCTCTATGGTGGTATGTGGAACTTATTTTGCAGATTCGGACACTATCTTTGTATTCAAACTCTTCCGTGGTGTATACGGAGGAGGAACCCGCCTTGCAATGCCGAACACAATACGGCGTGCCGGACTCATCGTCATTGAAGCCTGGTTCAGGGGCTACTGAGGGAGTCCTGGATTAGGGGGTCTCCGGACAGCCGGACTATATCCTTTGGCCGGACTGTTGGACTATGAAGATACAAGATTGAAGACTTCATCCTGTGCCCGGATGGGACTCTACTTGGCGTGGAAGGCAAGCTAGGCGATACGGATATGGATATCTCCTCCTTTGTAACCGACCTTGTGTAACCCTAGCCCCCTCCGGTGTCTATATAAACCGGAGGGTTTTAGTCCGTAGGACAACATACAATCATACCATAGGCTAGCTTCTAGGGTTTAGCCTCTCTGATCTCGTGGTAGATCAACTCTTGTAATACTCATGTCATCAAGAACAATCAAGCAGGACATAGGGTATTACCTCCATCGAGAGGGCCCAAACCTGGGTAAAACATCGTGTCCCCTGCCTCCTGTTACCATCCGCCTTAGACGCACAGTTCGGGACCCCCTACCCGAGATCCGCCGGTTTTGACACCGACAATATCCTCACCAAAAATACGTCGGAACAACTCCCCCCGGAACACAATGACCGCAGAGTATTGACGGTCTTCGAGACTTTTGCTTCAAACAATCGGCGCAAAAGGGCACTCCGTGACCTCGCCGAAGTCTGTCAAGTCGTAACAATAAATCCTTGGAATGACATGACCGTAACTTTCAATGCCAGTGACGAACCAAAAACCCGGTCAGTCCGGGCACCACCTGCCTTGGTCCTCAATCCAATTGTGGACGGTTTTAGACTCACCAAGGTGCTCATGGACGGCGGCAGCAGATTAAACCTCATCTACGAGGACACACTCAGTAAAATGGAAATGGACAGAAGCCGTATCGAGCAAAGTAGCACGATCTTCCGAGGAATTATTCCCAGTCGGGAGGCACGGTGCGCGGGAAAATCCACACTTGACATGGTATTCGGCACGCCAGAGAACTATCGGTCTGAAGAGATAACCTTCCAAATGGCCCCTTTCAACAGTGGATACCACACCCTGTTGGGGCGAGATGCATTCACACGGTTTCAAGCCATACCTCATTACGGGTATATGAAGCCCAAAATGCCCGGGCCCAACGGTATTATCATTCTCGCTAGTGATCCGGATATAGCCCTCCGCGCTGAAAACAAAACAGCCTCCCTGGCCCTTGAGGCACTCTCTGAGGCCCTTGCGGCCGAAGAGTAAACTTCGCTACGCTCGGCGGTGGATAGGGACGACGTAATCCTCGACAAGCGCTCCAAATTCACCTCCTTCAAACTAGCAGATGAAATAGTCAAATTTCAAGTCCATCCACTGGACCCAAAGAAGACAACCTCCATCGGTGCACAGCTGGACCCGATGGTGGACGCCGCACTACGAGCGTTCCTACGCGAGAACTGGGACATATTCGCCAGGCACCCTTCTGATATGCCAGGAATCCTACGCAGGTTGGCTGAGCACAACCTCAATATATTGAAGGGATACAAGCCAGTTAAGCAAACACTGCGGCGCTTTTTCGAACCCAAACGACAAGCTATGGGGGAGGAGATAGCCAAGCTAATTGAGGCCGGATTGATGAGAGAAATAAAACATCCGGACTGGCTAGCAAACCTTGTGATGGTGCCAAAGAAGGATAAATCCTGGCGCTTGTGCGTCGATTTCAAAGACCTCAACAAAGCTTGCCCTAAGGATCCATTCCCGCTCCCCCGCATTGATCAAATTATTGATGCCACTGTAGGACACGACTCACTGTGTTTCCTCGACGCATATTCCGGATACCATCAAATTAAAGTGAAGGAATCTGACCAAGCCGCAACGACATTTATTACCCCATACGGGCCTTTCTGCTTCAACACTATGCCCTTTGGGCTCAAAAACGCCGGTGCCACCTACCAACGCATGATTCAAACATGCATGGAGAAACAAATCGGCAAGACACTTGAAGCATATGTGGACGACGTCATCATCAAGACTAAGCGCGTCGAGTCATTAATAGATGACTTACGTCTCACATTCGACAATCTCCGGACATATGACATTAAGCTCAATCTGAAAAATGTGTTTTCGGCGTCCCCTCTTGAAAACTACTGGGCTTCATTGTTTCCACTATAGGAATCGAGGCAAATCCAGCCAAAATCTGAGCTTTATCACAATTGGCTACACCAACAGACCTTAAACAGGTCCAAAAACTAGCTGGATGCGTGGCAGCTTTAAGCCGCTTTATCTCCAGACTAGGAGAAAAAGCATTGCCACTTTATCGACTTATCCGATGCACCGATCGCTTTGAGTGGACAGATGCAACAACGACCGGGGTGGAAGAAATAAAGGCTCTTTTAGCAAGCAACCCAATCCTAGCCGCGCCAAGCGTCAGCGAACCAATGTTATTATACATATGTGCAACGCACCAGGTGGTGAGCGTAGTACTCGTCATCGAACGAGAGGAGGTCGGACACAATTCTTGCTCTAGAAGCCGGTATACTACGTATCCACTGTCCTAACTCCATGCAAATCCCGGTACCCTCATTATCAAAAGATATCATACGCGGTCTTCATGGCATCCCAGAAGCTACGACACTATTTCCAAGAGTGCTCGATCACGGTGGTTTCCGAAGTTCCACTGAACGACATAATAAAAAAATCGCGATGCCACGGGCCGGATTGCCAAGTGGGCCATTGAGCTCCTTCCATTCGATATAACATATAAGCCACACCGGGCCATGAAATCCCAAGTATTAGAAGACTTCGTCGCTGAATGGACAGAAGTCGAACTCCCTAAAGAGTACATCACATATTCCAACTGGGTCATGCACTTCGATGGTTCCAAAATGCTGGCGGGCTTAGGGGCGGGCGTTGTCTTAACATCCCCCACTGGAGATATAGTTCAGTGTGTACTCCAAATATTATACACAGACTCCGACAATGCAGCCGAATACGAGGCCTTATTGCATGGTCTTCAGATGGCTGTCTCCATGGGCATACAATGCCTGGAAGTGCGCGGGGACTCAAACCTCACGATATCTCAAATAAATGGAGATTTCGATGCCAAGGATCCGAAGATGGCGGCCTACCATAACGCCGTTCTCAAAATGTCGGCTCGGTTCGAGGGGCTCGAATTTTACCATGTGGCTTGAGAAAGTAATCAAGCGGTGGATGTCCTTGCTCGCATCGGCGCCAAGCGCGACCCCGTGCCACCTAACATCTTTTTGGAAAGGCTTTTCAAGCCATCGGTGGTGTGGCAAGTGGAGAGCGGCAACGTCAGTCCGGATCCGACCATAACCCCAGACTCCGAACATACCGATATCATCGGAGGCTCTGCCACCGAAATAACACCATCGGCCCATCTTATCATGGCAGTCATCGTCACATGGACCGAACCCTTCTTGGCCTACCTCAATAGGCGAGAGCTCCCTGAGGATCAGAATGAGGCTCGCTGCATTGTTCGGCATTCTAAAACTTATAAGGTCCACGAAGGAGAACTCTACAAGAAAAGCGCTATAGGAGTACTCCAAAGATGTATCTCCGAGGAAGAGGGGCGGCAGCTCTTGGCTGAAATTCATGCCGGTCTCGGTGGTCACCACGCCGTAGCTCGGGCCCTTGTAAGCAAGGCCTCCCGTACAGGTTTCTACTGGACGACGGCCTGAGCAGATGCATAGGTCCTTATCCAACGTTGCGTCGGATGCCAGCTTTTCGCCAAGCAAAGCCATATGCCACCCACTGCTCTACAAACAATCCCCATCACTTGGCCTTTCGTGGTCTGGGGGCTTGACATGGTTGGACCCCTTAAAGGAGGCAGCCATAAGAAAAAATATCTGCTAGTCATGGTAGATAAGTTCACTAAGTGGATAGAGGCCAAACCAGTTAAAACGGCCTAAGCTGGACCAGTGACAGACTTTCTATCCGGTGTTGTGCACCGTTACGGTGTCCCACACAGCATCATCACCGACAACGGCTCTAATTTTACAGCCGGTGAGGTGAAAGCCTGGTGTGCTAATTTAGGCATTAAGCTCGATTACGCCTCCGTCTATCATCCGCAAACAAACGGCCAAGTAGAACGAGCCAATGGTCTTATTATGATCGGCATCAAACCCAGACTAGTGCGGTCTTTGAGAGAATCAAACAAGCACTGGGTTGAGGAGCTCGACTTTGTACTCTGGGGGCTACGGACCACACCCAATCGCACTACCGGATATACACCTTTCTTCATGGTGTACGGCGCAGAGGCTGTGTTACCCAGCGACATTATTCATGACTCACCTTGAGTGCGCATGTACGAAGAGAGAGAGGCCGAGCTTGATCGGCAGGACGACTTAGATGCCCTGGAGGAGGAGCGCGACATTGCAAAAGCCCGTTCTGCATTTTATCAATAGCAGGCCCACAGATATCAAAGCAGAGAAGTAAGGGCCAAGACTTACAATGTTGGTGAACTCGTTCTACGCTTGCCGGAGAAGAAAAAGGACAAACTCAAGCCCAAGTGGGAGGGTCCCTTCATCATTGACGAAGTTCTCACTAGAGGGGCGTACCGCGTGCGTGATGCATCAGACAACCGCCTAGAACCAAACCCCTAGAATGCGGCCAGACTCCAAAGATTCTATGCCTAGCGCCGAACCCTTCGTTTGCTTCCTCCTCCCTATTGTTTACATTATTTTTTATCCTCTCTCTTCGCCCTCTTTTTTAGCCTTAAAGCTTTTGTGCGGCTAAACCATACATCTATGACGTACGCATTCTCAAATGTGTACGTCCATTATACCTGGGGGCTTCTTCCACAAAAGCTTATTATTGTTATTTTTCGAGCATCAAGCTCATCACATATGCGTTTTTCCTCATATGTACCTTTTCTTCGCCATTATATGCATCGATATGACTTAAGTTTTGGCCAAGCTGGGTTGCCTGGCTCCTGTGCTTATGCCCTACGTTCCCGTCAGTTTGGTTAGGGCATAAAGGGAGCACCTCTGCGATTGTTATTGCCAGGTCATCCGGATGTGTACCTTAGACTGGGTGAAGCCGAAAGCTAGCGTTCTTAAGGGAATATTCGGTCGGCAGACTAAATATGTTTTACATTTCTTCTACTATGAACCCCCATATGTTACCTATACTGTGATGTTTTCAATCATAGTTCGGACATGCATATTAACGCATGCACACCCCAGGGAAAGGAACCCTTAACGGAACTATCTGGAATATGTTTCTTACAATCACAATGTAATATAACATAGATAGCCGGATACAACTTGTCTGTTCAAGCAACTATGACCCCTATGCATGGTTTCCACGCATACCCCGGTCTATTTTACCGCTCGAGTATTCGGAAACACTCCGCACCTTCGGGTCCAGAGGTCGAAGTGAAATGGTCGGCCATGACAATCGTTTTACAATCTGGCTAGGAACAAATATATTAAGGAAAGTACATAGTCACTTGGACTCAAAAACTTCCTCCTCTATACCGTCCAACAGGTTGTCTAGCTTACAATCCTGTTGGGAATATTTGGCAGCTACTTCTACTTGGTCATATACCAAATTAACGGGAATTTCTTTCCCATCTGACCCTAGCGGTCCGACCCGGGCCATATGATTCGGATCAAGCTTGGTATACCGTGTTTTTACCATGGCCCAGGCCTCTTGCGCACCTTCTCGGCAGGCTGATATCTTCCATAATCGAATACTCCGTCGTGCCCCTTTGAACAACTCCATGAGCTCTGCCATACCTCCTGGAGGAGAGGCGAATGGCTATAAAGCCTTGGCAACACTGCGCATCGCCTGCCGAACTCGCTCGTGCATCTGGGATAGCTCTTGTAGCAGGTCGCCTTGAGATCCGGGCATTTCTTCCTCGGGATGGCTAGTCAGCATACCTGTAGACATAAATCTGTCAGTTCCGGCCCTCGCCGAATTATAGGGAGGAAAGTTTGAAAAGCATACTGAATATGCCGCCTTGTAGCCTCCTATTCTCGTCGACGGCGTCAGCTAGTTGGGCTCAAACATCTTTTAGTTCTTCGCCCAGTTGGGCATGGGAATCCTGCAGCTTGTTCCTTTCATCCCTGACCCGCGTCAGCACATGTTCAGCTTTCACATGTTGCCTTTTGGCCTCTTGTTCACCAGCCTGGGCGTCTTTCAGTTTCTCTCTCAGTTGTTCTACTGATTCTGTCAGCAGAAACACAACAATGTTAATATAACTGGTGTATGAATATACTTCTTTCTGCTGGGGAGAAACATTACCAGGTGGTGCCTCCTTGGATTTTTCCAATTCGGTGGTAGCCGCAGTTAGTTGAGTCCGACATTTTTCCAACTCTTGAGACAGCAGGCTATTCTTCTCCATAAGTGCCTGATTATACAACGATCCTTAAATCAGTTATATCACCTGCTTTAAGTCTCGGGGCTACTGGTCTATGATTATTAAATCTACACTTACCCGCATATCTTTTAGATGCTGGTCCGTGGCTCTGGCAAGCCCATCTCGAGCAGCTCGGATGTACGCATCGACCGAGCCAAAGGCATCGAATGCCTCCATTGAAAAGTCGGGGTCACGGAGAGCGGCCCTCCGACGATGATGATTCATGGCACTCTCCACTTCAGAGTTCATGACGGACATATCATCCGAATCCTCTGCGGAAGGACAGTTTGGCGCCACTCCCGTGTCAGCCCCCGTCCTTAGGGCAGGGTCTGGAACCTGACTAGTAGAGGCACGACCGGCAGGATCTCTGGACATAGTCCGGCGAACACTTTTCCTGATAGAATGCGGCGAATGGCATCATGATTTGATGTGGCGATCAGGAGATCTATTTTCAAAAAGAAAGCCTTACCTCTTTGATGAAGGTTTTGCTGTATTGTCGTTTGCCTTTCTCTTCGAAGACGTGCTCGGCGTGGGCGCCGCTCTCCTCGGAGATGCTTCTGGTACACGTTGTGACGTCGAGCGCCTCCCCTTTGGAACACGAAATAGTGCAGTGGGTGAGGCATAATAAGGAAACTCTTTCGAAAAAGGAGTCTCTTAAGTTACTTACATGCGAAGTAGGGAGGAGCCGGGATAATTGGCGATGATAGGTACTTCCGTACCATCGTAGCTCGTCTGATAGAATACTCCATTCTCGAGCTCCACAAATATGTCCGGATCTTCTTCGAATCCGGGGTCAAGGTCCCGGTTGTGACCCTCCGGCTGGGGGCAGGGCTATGGATCCCCTCGGTAGCCTTCCGCCATTCCTGTTGCGGGTGGATAGGTTACTATCCATCAAAAATGATTCAGGGAGAGGAGTAAAATGGTGGGATTGGAGCTCACCCAGCTAGGAGGATTATACATGGAAAATCCATCTCGACACTAGAGACGGGTAAACTCCTCCTTCTCCCCTTTGTATAGTTCGGCCAATATTTTGGTCAAGGCGGCGGGGGTTTTCGGACCTTTCCGACCACAGCGTGAGGCGTCATCTTCCCCATTATAGTGCCACATGGGAAGCCCTCTGTATTGGAGTGGTTGGACCCCCCGCATTATGGAGATCGCCATTACCTCGATTATTGATAATCTGGACTGGGCGAGCGTCTTAATCTTGCCCATCAACTGACCGAATTACGCGCTATCCTCCTCCTCGAGGCTCTGAGGGCGCCAACTATGGCGTTTCTTCAATGGAGCACTTGAAAATTCAGGGAGACCCATTCGGACTGGGTCAGGAAGAGCGACGTTGTCTATATAGAACCATTCGGAAGGCCACTCTTAGGAAGCCTTCTTCGGCGTGCCGGACAGGTATCCGGTCCCGACGATGCGCCATACCTCGGCTCCTCCCACTTTGAATATTGATCCCCCTTGATTATGAGGGACAAGGCAGAACATTTTTCTCCATAATTCAAAATGGGCCTCACATCCCAGGAATAGCTCGCATAGAGCAACGTAAGCCGTGATGTGCAGGATGGAGGCGGGAGTGAAACTGTGCAGTTGGAGGCCATAATACTCTAGAAGTCCTCAGAGGAAGGGATGAATTGGAAATCCGATGGCTCTTAGCAAGAAGGGAATGAAGCATACTCGTTCCCCCTGGGCGGATTGGGGAAATTCTCCGCCTGAACCCCGCCATTGAAGGATGTCAATCCTGCTCAGCCGGGGACCAGATCCGTGGGAGGAAGGAAGCCCTGTTTTTGCAGCTTCGTCAGCTGACCGTGAGATACGGAACATCTCTCCCAATCACCTTTTTCGGAGCCGTGGGGACGAGAGGAAGAGCTGGGAGCACTAGCCATGTTGGAGTGGTTCCTCCTAGTGAGCTCTGAGAATTTTTTCGCAGGGTGTGGAATGGATCTGAGATCTATTCCCTTTAAATAGGCACCTCTCTTGTATGGTCAGGGTGGTATGTGCAAAAATACCCCGACCTCTCGTATTCGCTCGCCATGTGGAAGCTAAAGTCAGAAAGGCATGGAAGCCGATGGGTGAGACATTAAATGGGAAAGCCGAATACCGCTCTTTAAGTCAGGGACTTTAAAGTAATCGGAGGGGGAACCCGCCTTGCAATGCCGAAGACAATCTGCGCGCCGGACACCTCGTCATTGAAGTCTGGTTATGGGGCTACTGAGGGTGTCATGGACTAAGGGGTCCTCGAGTAGCCGGCCTGTTGACATGGGCCGGACTATTGGGCCATGAAGATACCAGATAGAAGACTTTCTCCCATGTCCGGATAGGACAAACCTTTGCATAGACGGCAAGCTAGGTGGCCGGATGTACTATTCCCTTTCTATGCAACCGACTTTGTACAACCCTAATTCCCTCCAGTGTCTATATAAACCGGAGGGTTTAGTCCATAGAGGCAATCATAATCATATAGACTAGACTTGTACGGTTTTAGACATTATGATCTCGTGTTAGATCAACTCTTGTAACCCCTATACTCATCAATATTAATCTAGCAGGACGTAGGGTTTTACCTCCATCGAGAGGGCCCGAACCTGGGTAAACATTGTGTTCCCTTTCTCCTATTACCATCAACCTCAGACGCACAGTTCGGGACCCCCTACCTGAGATCCGCCGGTTTTGACATCGACACCCCTCCTTATATAAGTTGAAGGGGTGGGTTGCATGACTAATCCTAGTAGGATTAGGATTACTCCATTACATGTAGAGTCCTAGTCTTGCTTCCTTTGTAAGGGAATATTCTTTATGCTTTCCTCTTAAGCCGACCCACCATAGCTTGAGCCGGACTTCCATGAACCACCTTCTGGGCCACTCGGTCTTGTTGCTCCTCTGACCCGTCTGCCGGGTCACCAATGAGTCACCTGATTCGGCCAGGTCATCAGTGAGTGGAGAGATCCGGGCGGGTCACTTTGTGAGTCGCCAATCCTCCGACGGGTTACCAATGAAACACCAAGTTCCAGCCGGGTCATACCGCGGGGTATATCCCCGACACTTTCCTAGTGGACAAAGACACTTGTCTCCACTGTAAGAAGACCGTGCATTACAAGAAAGACTGCCCTGATTGGCTGAAGTCCTTAATGGAAAAGCAAGGTAACAACATTGTTTCCTTAGTTAATGAATCCTTGTACACACAGTTTTCGGAATATACTTGGTGGATTGACTCAGGAGCAACTGTTCATGTTGCAAATTGTTCACAGGGATTCCATTCGACCCGGACTACGCTAAGAAGAGAAAGAGGCATTGAAGTAGCAAATGGAATTCAAGCGGAAGTTGAAGTTGTCGACGACATATCCTTGGAGTTAGCTGATGGATTCAAGCTTCTACTTAGAGATGTTCTTTATGTTCCTTCATGTAATAGAAACTTAATTAGCATTTCATGTTTGGACAAAGATAATTATGTGCTATTTTGGACATGGCAAGTGTGCCATATGGTATAATAATGCTTATATGGGTGATGCTTTACTACACGATGAGCTTTATTTGTTATCACTTCGTGAAAAAGTTTATTGTGTATGCAATGTGAAAGAACATGTTTCGGCGTGAATAAAGAACAAAAGAAAAGAAAGAGAACATTCGACTCATCGAAATTATGGCACTGTCGCTTGGGCCATATTTCAAAGGGGGGAATAGAAAGATTAGTCAAAAGTGAAATTCTTCCTTCGTTAGAATACTCAGACTTAGAACAATGCGTAGATTGCATTAAAGGAAAGTATATAAAACAAATCAAAAAGGTGCAATCCATGGCACAAGCACACTAGAAATCATCCACACTGACATTTCTGGACCATTTCCGGTAAAAAGTGTGGATGTATATGACTCATTCATAACATTCACAGATGGTTACTCTCGCTATGGTTATATTTATCCAATCAAAGAAAGATCGGAAGTGTTGGATAAATTTAAAATATTCAAATCCGAAGTTGAAAATCAGCATGATAAAAGAATAAAGATAGTAAGGTCCGACCGTGGGGGAGAATACTACGGTCGGCACACTCCATATGGCCAAGTCCCTGGACCTTTTGGAAAGTTCTTGCAGGAGACCGGCATAGTAGCCCAGTATTCAATGCCGGACGAGCCTCAACAAAATGGAGTAGCTGAAAGGCGCAATCGTACACTTATGGATATGGTGCGTAGCATGATGAGTTATTCCAACTCGCCATTGGGATTATGGATGGAGGCGCTTAAAACTACCATTCACATTCTCAATAGAGTACCAAGCAAGTCGGTGTCCAAAACAGCGTACGAGCTATGGACAGGAAGGGTGCCCTCCCTACAACACTTCAGGCTGTGGGGGTGCCCTGCTGAGGCCAAAATGTTTAATCCAAACATTGCAAAGTTAGATCCCAAAACAGTGAGTTGCCACTTCATTGGCTATCCAGATAGATCAAAGGGTTTTTGTTTCTACTGCCCAGACAGATATACAAAGTGTGTAGAAATGAGACATGCAGTCTTCTTAGAGGACGAAATGATGAGGGCGAGCTTGGTAGCTCGGAAAATTGATCTTGAGAAGAAGAGGGTGCATGCACCTAATCTGATGATTCAGGAGCCATTTTTCTCACTACCAGTTGCAACTCCACCCATGACAGCTACGGGAGTAGACCCGCAACCTGTCCGTCAGGAGCCGAATGAACCCGTTGTTGAGCATGCAAGGGAGGTGCAGCAGCAAATTTTACAAGAAGTGCCAGATGTTGAGGCACAGAATGTGCCAGAAACTGAGGCCCTTAGAAGGTCTACAAGACCAAGAAAGTCAGCTATTTCTACTGACTTTAAAGTTTATAACACAGAAATGGTTCATATGGAAAAAGATCCCAACTCATATGAAGAAGTCACGAGAAGCCCTCATCGAAGTGGGTGAATGCAATGGAAGACAATATGAAATCAATGAGTTCCAAAGATGTTTGGGACTTAGAGGAAATTCCTAAAGGAGCCAAAACAGTTGGCTGTAAATGGGTCTACAAAATTAAGTATGACTCTAAAGGGAATGTAGAAAAGTATAAAGCACGACTCGTGGCAAAATGATTTACAAATAGAGAAGGGATAGATTACAATGAGACATTTTCTCCAGTCTCATGTAAGGATTCCTTCAGAATTAGAATGGCATTAGTTGCTCATTTTGATTTAGAGTTACATCAAATGGACGTTAAGACGGCATTTCTGAATGGTGATTTAAAAGAAAAGGTCTACATGAAACAACCCAAGGGTTTTATCATGGAAGGCAAGGAAAATATGGGATGCCGCCTGTCGTGGGTTTGTCATGGCAGATGTCCTCGTGAAAGGACTTAGTCGTGGAGCCATCGCAACGGGTTAGCTTAAAGGGGTTAAACCGGACAAGGGGACACGGGAGTTTATACTAGTTCGGCCCCTTCTTTGAAGGTAAAAGCCTACGTCTAGTTGTGATTGGTATTGCTAGGGTTTCGAAGGCCAGGGAGCGAATCTGCTTTGTCTGGCTCTCGAGTTGTTGTTGTCTGTTTCTAAACCGCGGCCGGGTCGTCCCTTTATATACATAGGTTGACGCCCGCCGGGCTACAGAGTCCCGAAGCCGGATTATAAACGTATCCGGTTCGGCCTCTCTCTTTCTATCTTACTATACAAGTTACATGACTAGGCCGATTTACATTTACAGACTGTAACCCGCCTTTGGGCCCTCCGTAAAGCGCCATCATCTTTACATCTTCATGGGCTTCTAATCTTCAAAGAGTCAACCCGGCTACATAAGGCCGGTTTACCTCCAGTAATAATATCCCCAACATTAGGCCCCAGATTGGTTTGAACTTGTTCATGTCAATCTTCCACACTTTAGAAAAAATCTTCTCTCTTATCTTCATTTTTGATCTTGTAAACCGCCGTGACGTCATACTTCAAAATTACGATGAACCGCCCTGACGTCATCCATCCGTTGATGTGAGAGATTTCGTTCATTTAATATATATCCAGTCATCGAGGCGACACCTTTATTAACTTATCCATTTTTTGGGCTCCTCGATTCCCGTACTTGCCATTTTATCACTTCGCCTTATAAATAGGACCGAGGGGTCATTTTCACCATTTCCCCCCGTGCCTCTTCACGTCATCTTCCTCGTGCCGCTCAGCCTCTGGAGCTCCGCCGCCACCTTCGACCGTTGCCTCTGCTCCGACCTTGGCCGCTGCATCACCCTGAACGCACCAGAATACTGCGGCGCCCTTCCGCTTCCTCACCAGCTCCGGTAAGTTCTTTGCTTTTTTCACCATACATCTGTTCTAGGGTTTCAACATTCTTCGCAGTTCTTCCGAAGTTCATCAGTGCTATTCTTCCCTGTTCTTCCTTTAATAGATGGACACTTCATGCTTGATGCATCTCTTCTCGTAGCTTACCTACCATGGTCATCACAAATCCTGATGCGCAAAGAACCGATCTAGTCTGTCAAAAATTGCTTCAGTTCTGCACCCCTTCAAGATCCAATTATTCTTGCTTTTCTGTCTTATCTTTAGATCCGAAAGTTTTATACATCACTGTGAGATCTGTTTCTATGTTCCTGTGAGATCCGTTTCTCCTCGCAGCAATGTAAGCGGTTTAACATTGTATAAATAGTCTATGCCATTAGCCCTTTGATAAACCGGAAGAGCATGTTACCTTCATAATTATACTCCGGTTTAATAGTGTCTAATCAACCTTGTGCTAGCATTACCTTTCTCTCTCATTATACTAGTCTCCGGGTTGTACCATTTATCATATCAGCATGTTTCTTACTCCCTTGTCTCTTGTGTATAATCATGCATAATTTATAAACCGGCCTTTCATTTTCAGTTTGTTTGCTTTGCAATGGCCAAACAATTCACTGCCTGCAACTGGGCTCGTTCTTGGGTTACTGAGGCTCAATTGAATGAGATGGTTAGCATCGGCTCTCTGCCTAAGAAAACTGAGATCAAATGGCGAGTTCCAGGAACAGAGAATCCTCGAACCCCAAGACAAGGCGAGGTGGTAATCTTTGTTGACCATATAGGCCGTGGTTTCAAACCGCCAGGGTCAAAATTTTATCAAGATGTGCTTGCCAGCTTCCAACTGCATCCACAAGATATTGGTCCCAACTCAGTCTCCAACTTATGCAATTTCCAAGTCTTCTGTGAATTCTATTTACAAGAAGAACCAACTGCATAATTGTTCCGGGATTTCTTTCACTTAAACCAGCGCACAGAGTTTGTGAATGGCCCGAACACAGAGCTTGGTGGTGTCTCAATTCAAAAGCGGAAAGAAGTGGAATTTCCTCATGCCAAACACCATAGCCACCCAAAGGAATGGAACCAAACATGGTTCTATTGCAGAGACACTTCACCTGAGGATGAAAATCCCCTCCCCGGCTTCCGTAATCATAGATTATCCAATACTCACCCAATGCTACAACGCCTGAGCTCTTCAGAAATGGAAAAATACGCTCCTCAAATCGCCAAGCTCCGGGCCTTTATGGCAAACGGTTTAACAGGTGTGGATTTTGTACGCTGTTGGATATCCTGGAGTATCTTGCCGCTAAGCCGGCGTCCCGGTTTAATGTGCGAATATACCGGTGAAGTTGACGATCCTCAACGCCACTGCAACATCCAATTATCTGAGGAAGAAGTTACTGAAGGTGTAAAGAAAATTCTGAATGAATCGGAACTGGTCTATAGTCAAACCGGTCTGAGTCCCTTCTATACCAAGAACAAACCGCCTGCTGTAAGCATTACACTTCCTATTCATCTCTAATATCTTTAACTTATACATGTTGTAACCCTTCTTCTTTATATATATAGGGTGATGACCCTTTCTGGAAACGGAAATCCATAGAGAAAGCGGCAAAGCGAACTGGAGACAAAGTGGTCAAACCAACCCGCCCGAAGACCAAAGCCGTAAAACAGACGTCAAAGCGGAAAACGGCTGACCGGATTAATATGGAACTTGATGATGATACTGATGACCCAGAAGTTGAGGTAGAACTTGACTCACTTGGCTCTCTTTTTATGCATCTTGTTAACAATGATCTTCCTCAGGAGGAGGCAGAAGCTAGTCAGGCTGATGACGTAGAGGTAATTACTCTTTCCTCCGGTTCAGACTCTATGCCAACACAAAAAACTCGCCAAGCAATCCGGAAAGTAAGCTTTTCTCATCCTCTTGCTCACTTGGATCCAACATTTATTTTGAAGACTCAACAACATGAAGCTCGCCGGACAACCCGGCACAGTGGCCAATAGGTCACCTCTACCGGTTTACCTGATACTCCGGTTCGGAAGCGCCGGTCTGAGGTCTCTCCTACTTCTGACCATTCTTACCCCAAGGCAGGTTATTTCAGACAGCCTCTTAATCTGTCCGATTCAAATTACCAGTTGACACCTCCTTCCTCTTCTGGTGAATCGACAGCAACTCAACCCCCCCTTTGAAAACAGTGGCCGGGTGAGTTATGAAAAACCTTTCCTTTCAATGCGCCCTACATATTTTGAACAGGATGTTAATCCTTTTTTATTCTGTTTGCAGGGCCAAAGCCAGACCCAGCAAGAAAGCTCGGGTCACCAATTCGCCAGAAGACCCTGTTGCCGAAGAAGAAGAACCAAGAGGTGAACCGGAGCAGACTGGTGAACCGGAAAGCCTCCGTCCTGAAACAAATTTTGATGATCCGCCCCTTGACGGCCAACATACTGACGAACCAACAGATGCTGAGCCTGCCGCCCCTCATACTGAACCGGCAGAACCAAACCGGGCTAATCCAATGAAAGACACTGAAATTCCATCATCATCCACCAAAAATCCTGAAGGCCAAGGTGATGACGTTATTATTACTAGAACAGGCCACAGCTCTCGTGGTCATCCCGTCATTTTGGCTCAGCATAGTGCCAAAGAAGAGCAAATTGCCAGGGATAAAGGTAAATGGAGTAGCGACTTACCAAACTATGCTCATCTTAACGCTGATGAGCTTCATTCCGGCTTCTTGAACCGTCTGCACTCAAACCGGGATTATGAAGCCGGTTTGGTGAATTTGATGAAAGAATGATATGAGGTAAATGCTTCTCCCTTGTACATTGATTTATAGCTGAAATATTATTCCAAGTAGCCTCCAAGAGCCGTTTTATGATTGTTAATCATAAACCGGGTCTTTGTAACACTTCAAGCATCCCATCATTGATCCTTGCAAAGGCGTGTCCTCAATCATAGATACGACTCATGTTTGAAAAAAAATAGATAACATTCTGCAGCATAGCCCCCAAAGGCCAGTTTAACTTGGCAAGTTAATCCGGTTTTTAATCCACACCGCCGGTTTAAAACAAACATACATTAGCCCCCAAGTGTCAAGGATAATGCTTGCATTGTTTTGGAGACTTGTATAGAGGGTAGTATTTGAGAGCAAATAGGCATTAGCCCCCAAGTATGAAGTGGATAACTTGTTATATGCTTTATACTTAGTGCATAAATATGTTGTTTTGTTGAATATACCTTCAATGTTGCAGGCTGAACTAAGAAGCAAAGATGCCCAAAACTCTGACTTGCAAGAAAATGTGAAGTCTCAACAAGCCGAAGCTGCAAAAGCCAAAGAGGAGCTGACGCAGGCCCTAGCCGGAATGGAAAAATTAGAAGAATCCTTCAACCAAGATTGTGCTGAATGGGAAACCGAAAAAGCTGGTTTGACCAAAAGATCTGTAGATGCCGAGGAAGCCCTGAAACCGGTGGTTGAAGAACTAGCCGGTTTGAAGCGCCAAATCAACGCTATGACCTCTGCTATCTTTGGTAAGTGTCTGCTTATGTATGTTGCACCAGTCAATGAATCTTAAAACTGACCAAAATGTTGATAAAATCTTTGGCAGGAACCCGGATCACTCATCTTGGTGCAGATATGTGGATGAAGCTCAAAGCGACATATACATTGGTTGAGCAGCTATACTCTGGATCTCAGCGAGCCATTAGTACAGCGGCTTATAACAAACCGATGCCAACATTGATTAAGGAGACCCTTGAGAAGCTGGGCATGTTATCGGCGCGTATTGTCGAGTTGAAAAGAGCCGCTGCGAGAGCAGGAGCATTAACCGCCCTTATTCGAGCCAAGGCCTGGATTCCAGACATTGAAGCGGAGGATATCATTAAAGGATATCCAGGCGTTAAAGAAGACGGTTCAAACTTTGACAATGATGATCTTCGGAGGATGACCAAACAGATGCGGCCAGCGGCCAGCAAATTGGCTGAGGACACTGATTTGTCCCATTTTCAACCGTTTTATGATGCAGAAGGGAAAAGACAGCCGGATGATATCCATGAAGTCGAAGAACTTGTGCCTCCGATTCATAAGCACACTTATGCTCATGATATTAACCCTTCTGATCTTATCCATGAGGAAGTAGTGTTCCAAGCTTTAACTGGAATCGATTGGTCAACGGCTGATTTCCAGCGGCTGGGGAGGGATGAAGAAGTGCCGACACCAACTGATCCGCAACCGTCAAACCGTCGTGATGAAGAGTCCTGATCCGGTCGCCGGTTCATATGGCTACTGTGAAAAACAATGGCACTGTTTGAACCGCTTTGAAGCTTCATGTAATAGGATAGCTGAAACTTTGTTTATCTGCCATGCCATCGAGCATGTTTCATAACGCTTTGTGACAATCTGTGCCGCCCTTCAGGATATCTTTTATGCATAGCCTATGATGACTTGCCTTCCTGGGTCCAAAAAACTTAAAAGTGTCTAGCGGTTTACCGCTAAACATGTCATAATATCCAAGAAGTATATAGTACTTTAGCTGAATAATCAAGTGTTTGTACAAAAAATAATGTACAGAACATACCTAATTGATTGACCAAACGTGTATACAGCAAAGGTGTTTAACACCAACCCGATACGTTTGATAATTTCATCTTCATAATGCTGGTCTATCTATTAAACCGGACCGGTATAACTACCGGATTTTCTTGATAACACTGGTGATTTAGTCAAACCAGACCGGGTCAATGACCACCGGTTTATAATTGATCATGTGCCAACAACTGGTGGTTGGAAAGCAAACTGGGTCAAGGATGCCGGTTTATCAAAAAATACTTATGATTGTCAACAAAGAAAATTCAAATAGGAAAATATGCGTGGCTTTTTACGAGCTGCCAGGCTCCAAATCGAGGCTTTTCATGGGCTGCCAGGCCTCTGAGTTAAACCATTTAACAAAGCCTTTTAAGATGGGCCTCCAATTAACCAACCATCATTTTAACTATGACAAGTTCAGGGTCTGTAAAAGATTGACTTGTCAAACGTTCGATGGGTCATGCCAGGATTACCTGGATAGGAGTGGCTTACTTGATGAAGGCAGGTTAACCCGGGGTTTTAGGTGAATACACCAGGCTTCCAAGCCATGGCTTGATAGCCAATTACGAGGGTCCTTTCAAACTCTTTGTTGCTTTGCAAAAAAGAGCCCCCAAGTAACTTTGTGAGCGATGCTCAGCGTGTGCCTATGTTTGAGTTTGTACTGTGTACAATACTCTCTTTGGCTCCACAAATTTTTCCTTGTGTGGCTGAAATGCCTATCAAGAGGTGTAGCTGTGGTTCAAACATGACCAAGCCCCCTAGTGAATTTCTTTATCTTTATGCAGCTGCTAAAGCCGGTTTAACAAAGACTCCGCTTTAACCGTTAACTTGTAAAAGCACACATATGATATAAGAAAGAACAGATACCCCGCTTATAACGGAGGCTTCGGTTTATTATATGGTATATACACTGTCATAAATATGTACAGGTGAAGAGCCTATGGCTTCAAGTATAGTAAGGCCGAAGAAGAGCTATGTTCCATGCCCGCTTTGTCTCCTCCTTCGATTGACGTGAGTCTTCATGCTCTCGAACATCAATGAGGTAGTAGGATCTGTTGTGCAGATTTTTGCTGACCATAAAGGGTCCTTCCCAAGGAGGGGATAACTTGTGCATATCAGTCTGATCCCGGATGAGCTGGAGCACCAAATCACCTTCTTGAAAGGTTCTAGTTTTAACCCGATGGCTGTGATAACATCGAAGATCTTGTTGATAGATCGCCGAACGTGCTTCTGCAAGATCCCGCTCTTCATCCAACAGGTCCAGAGAATCCTGACGTGCCTTCTCATTATCAGCTTCAACATAAGCTGCCACACGGGGCGAATCGTGACGGATGTCACTAGGAAGAACCACTTCTGCTCCATAAACCATGAAGAAAGGCGTGTAACCCGTAGACCTATTGGGTGTGGTGTTGATGCTCCATAACACAGAAGGTAGCTCCTCGACCCAACAACCCGGCCTCCTCTTTAAGGGAACCATAAGCCTTGGTTTGATACCCCGTAGAATTTCTTGATTTGCCCTTTCCGCTTGACCATTTGATTGGGGGTGAGCCACTGATGCTAGATCAAGCGGGATGTGCTCACGTTGCCAGAATTCTTCCATCTCTCCTTTTGATAAGTTAGTACCATTATCTGTTATAATGCTATGTGGAAAGCCAAACCGGAATATCACCTTTTTGATTAATTGAACCACCGTGGCTGCATCACACTTGCTGACTGGCTCTGCCTCTACCCATTTAGTGAATTTATCAACTGCTACTAACAGATGGGTCTTCTTGTCCTTGGAGTGCTTGAAGGGTCCAACCATATCCAGCCCCCAAGTTGCAAACGGCCACATAATTGGAATCATCCGCAACTCTTGAGCCGGAACGTGCGCACGGCGGGCAAACTTTTAACATCCATCACATCTTTTGACTAAATCCTCCGCATCAGCATGCGCCGTCAACCAGTAAAAACCGTGGCGAAAAGCTTTGGCAACCAACGACTTTGAACCGGCGTGGTGACCGCAATCCCCTTCATGAATTTCTCGCAAAATCTCACAACCTTCTTGAGGAGAAACGCATCGCTGAATTGCTCCTGAAACACTGTAACGATGTAACTCCCTGTTGAGTATGGTCATGGACTTGGACCGCCGGATTATCTTTCGAGCCAACATTTCCTCAGCTGGTAACTCGCCCCGGTTCATGTAATCCAGATATGGGATCATCCAATCCGGTATGGCATGCAGAGCTGCCACCAACTGAGCCTCCGGATCAGGAATAGCCAAATCTTCTTCGGTTGGTATTTTGACTGACGGATTGTGCAATACATCAAGAAAGACATTGGGCGGAACCGGTTTACGTTGGGAACCAAGATGACTTAAAGCGTCCGCCGCTTCATTCTTCCACCGGTGTATATGGTCCACCTGATAACCTTTAAAGTGACCAGCCACTGCGTCCACCTCTCGCCGATATGCAACCATGAGTGGGTCCTTAGAATCCCAAGTGCCAGACACTTGCTGAGCCACTAGATCTGAATCGCCGAAGCACTTAACCTGGCTCAAATTCATCTCTTTAGCCATCTGAAGACCGTGGAGTAAAGCCTCATATTCAGCTACATTGTTAGTACAAGAGAACATTAAAAGGAGGACATAACAAAACTTGTCACCTCGTGGGGAAGTTAATACGACTCCAGCCCCCGAACCCTCTAACTGTCTGGACCCATCAAAATGAATAGTCCAATATGTATTATTTGGTTTCTCCTCAGGTGCCTGTAACTCCGTCCAATCGTTGATGAAATCTACCAGTGCCTGGGACTTGATTGCCGTGCGGGGTATATATTTGAGCCCATGAGGTCCAAGCTCAGTGGCCCACTTGGCAATCTAGCCAGTTGCCTCCCTGTTTTGAATGATGTCGCCCAGAGGAGCTGAACTGACCACTATGATAGGATGGCCCTGAAAATAGTGTTTGAGCTTCCGGCTTGCCATAAACACCCCATACACCAGTTTCTGCCAATGTGGATACCTCTGCTTTGACTCAATGAGCACCTCACTGATATAATAAACCGCCCGTTGAACCGGATACTCTTTGCCAGGCTCCTTGCGCTCTACCACAATGGCTACGCTGACAGCCCGGGCATTAGCAGCCACATATAATAACAATGGCTCTTTATCGATCGGTGCTGCCAGCACGGGCGGTTCCACTAGCTGCCTCTTCAGATCTTCAAACGCCTCATCAGCTGCCTCACTCTAGACAAAGTTGTCTGTTTTCTTGAGCATCTGATATATGGGGATGGCCTTCTCTCCAAGGCGGCTGATAAACCGGCTTAAGGCTGTAATCCGACCGGCCAGACGTTGCACATCGTTAATACACGCCGGTTTATCCAAGGACGTAATTGCTGCAATCTTTTCCGGATTAGCCTCAATGCCTCTGTTTGAAACCAGAAAGCCTAAGAGCTTGCCTGCCGGGACATCGAAAACACACTTCTCCGGATTGAGCATCATCTTGTAAACCCGGAGATTGTCAAAGGTTTCCCGTAGATCATCTATCAATGTTCCCTCCTTTCTGGATTTGACCACAATATCATCCACATACGCATGAACATTGCGCCCAATTTGCTTATGAAGGCAATTCTGAACACATCGCTGGTAAGTTTCCTGGGCACTCTTGAGTCCAAAGGGCATGGAAACATAGCAGAAGGCTCCAAAGGGAGTTATAAAGGTTGTCTTCTCCTGGTCCTTAACTGCCATTTTGATCTGATGATAACCATAGTAAGCATCCAAAAATCACAAACGGTCACAACCCGCCGTAGCATCAATTATCTGATCAATGCGAGGGAGAGCAAAGGGGTCTGCAGGGCAAGCCTTATTTAAATCTGTGTAGTCCACACACATGCGCCAAGTGCCGTTTTTCTTAAGAACCAGCACCGGATTGGCTAACCACTCTGGATGAAAAACTACAACAATAAACCCAGCAGCCAACAAACGGGCTACCTCTTCACCTATAGCCTTGCGTCTTTCCTCGTTGAAACGGCGGAGGAACTGTCGGACCAGTTTGAATTTAGGATCAATGTTGAGTGTGTGCTCAGCGAGTTCTCTCGGTACACCTGGCATGTCAGAAGGTTTCCATGCAAAGATGTCCCGATTCTCATGGATGAACTCGATGAGCGCGCTTTCCTATTTGGGATCTAGGTTAGCACTGATGCTGAACTGTTTGGATGAATCGCCAGGGACTAAGTCAACCATCTTAGTGTCTGTAGCTGATTTGAACTTCAATGCTGGATCATGTTCCGTAGTTGGCTTTTTTAAGGAGGTCATGTCTGCCAGATCAACTTGCTCCTTATAGAATTTTAACTCCTCCGTGGCACAAACCGACTCAGCATAAGCCGCATCGCCTTCTTCACACTCCAAAGCAATCTTTCTACTTCCATGTACTATGATAGTCCCCTTATGACCTGGCATTTTAAGCTGTAGGTAAACATAACATGGCCTTTCCATAAACTTAGCATAAACCGGCCGCCCAAACAAGGCATGGTACGGACTTTTGATCTTCACCACCTCAAATGTCAATGTTTCTGACCTTGAATCATAGTCATATCCAAAAGCTACCTCCAAAGCTATCTTACCAACAGGATATGCAGACTTACCAGGCACCACACCATGAAATACCGTATTCGACGGTTTAAGATCCTTATCTATCAACCCCATACGGCGGAATGTATCATAATACAAAATATTGATACTACTTCCCCCATCCATGAGCACTTTAGTGAACTTGTATCCCCCAACTTGAGGGGCTACCACCAAGGCCAAATGACCTGGATTATCAACCCGGGGCGGGTGATCCTCTCTACTCCACAAAATAGGTTGCTCCGACCAACGTAAATATTGAGGTACTGCCGGCTCAACAGAGTTGACTGCACTTTTGTGAAGCTTTTGATCACGTTTGCACAAACTAGTAGTGAAGACATGATATTGCCCGCTGTTCAGCTGTTTGGGATTGCTCTGATAACCCGACTGCTGCTACTGCTGACTCCCCTGATGGCTGTAACCTCCCTGGTTGCCTTGGTGTCCTTGATTGACGTGTCCGGTTTGATTGCCTGGAAACCCTGAACCGGAACCACCACCTCCGTAACCCGGCCCATGGAAACCTCCTCCTGAACCGCCGGGCGGGCCGCTGTCATATTGGAACATATTGGAATTCTTGAAATCCTGCATGATATAACAATCTTTCCAGAGATGTGATGCTGGTTTCTCCTTTGATCCGTGCTTTGGACAGGGCTGATTTAACAAACGCTCCAAATTGTTGCCTGGACCTCCACCCCTCTGGGGCTGCTTGCCTTTACGTCGCTGGCCATTCTCCTGTGCGTTGGTATTTGCGACAAAGTCCAAACCACGGTCGGCCTTGCGCTTACCAGCGTTTCCATGGCCTGCCGGATTATGTTGTTGGCCTTTGGCATTGCCGTTCTTCTTACCCTTCTCAGGTTTGTCCTCCCCTGAATCCATATCCTTGGTATTACCTGAATCGGCATATTTAACCAAAGCGGCCATGAATGTTGACATGTCGTTGCAGTGATGTTTGAGCCTTCCCAACTTCTGTTTCAACGGTTTGAAACGGCAATTGCCCTCTAACGTTAACACTGTGGTGTCTGCATTGATACGATCTGATGAATGCAAAATCGCCGAGACCCGTTTGACCCAATGGGTCATGGACTCCCCTTCCTCTTGGACACAAGCGACCAGATCTACAATTGACATTGGCTGCTTACATGTATCCTTGAAGTTCTGGATAAACCGGTGCTTCAGTTCGGCCCATGATCCAATAGAGTTGGTCGGCAAGCTCTTCAACCAAGTGCGAGCTGTTCCTTCCAACATCATGGTGAAATATTTAGCACACACCGCCTCATCCACATCTAACATCTCCATTGCCATCTCATAGCTCTCCACCCACGCCTCTAGCTGCAAATCGGTGGTGTAATTTGGTACCTTACGAGGTCCCTTGAAATCCTTGGGTAGTCGCACATTACGCAAAGCGGGAGTTAAACATGGTACCCCTAAGGAACTGAACATCGCCCCTAGCTCCACAGAGGCGGTGGGGTGAACCGGAGTATGCTGTCGTGCTCCGTGTCGAGCTGTCAACTCGACCTCTCGACGTGCGCGGCCATGGTCCACAACATCTTGCGCATCAGCACCTCCCCCAGCCGGGTTGTTCCCTCGTGGCAAATTTCGGCGATGTGCACTACTGGACACGGCCGGTTCGTCCTCCATGTGTCTGCTATAACTCCGGCTTGGACGGGGAGTGGAATGAATCCTCTCACAGCTGTGTGAATATGCTTGCTGTTGATTTAGTGCTGTCTGAAGGAGATCCCTGGCCCGACGCGCTTCCACTGCAACTGGTGACTCGCCATCGGTTGGGAGGGCCACCAGGCGTGAAGCGGCGGCCACAATGTTGTCCAACGGGTTGGAATAATGCCTGGGCAGCATTGATGGCACAACGTTGTTCTGGCGAGGCAGGTCCATCGTGCGCGGCTGAACCGGCGCTCCTGCTCCCGGCGCCCCCGCCCGGTTTAGCGTGGGTTGGTTACCAGCTCCTGCACCTGGTGTGTTGAAAAGATTCTGCGGCTCATAAACCGACAGGAGACGTGATCGATACCTTCTTCTCATGACTTCCTCTGAAACATTCTGATCCAGTCTAATCCGGTAAGCCTGTGCTTCCAACTCGGCCCGCTCCGTAGCCATCCTAGCGTTCTCTGCTGCCAGGTCCGCTTTAGCCTGGGCTATCTGATCTTTCACCTTTACAATCTCCGCATCATGCTGATCCCTGGCTGCTGCGTCTACCTCCGCGGACATCAATGTTGCCAGAGCGTCGAACAAATCAGACAAGACTTGGGCTAGAGGTGGCGCCGAGCTTCTTGCCCCTGCTGGTGTGGCCGTCGTTGAACCGGAGAGCATTGCTGCGGCGGTAGATGAATGAGGCGCCGATTGTGTACCGGCCATGAAGATGGCTGCCCGGTTTGGCAGACCGGGGGAATCCGGAAAACTGTTGCCCTCGGATCCTCCCTCAATCCGGCCGTCCTGCAACTGGTAAAGTGATTCGGTTTCCCTAGAAGACTCGTCATCAGAGCAGACTACGGTTTCTCCATCGGACACCGGTCCGTCCTCGTACCCCGATCCATGGACGACACCTACGAAAACATGCCTTGCCTCGGGCTGAACCGGCGAAGAACTTGCACGCCGAGCCGTTTCGATGATGTCGGTGCAGATGTCCGGCTCGGGGGCCGGTTCGCCGATCTTGCCGATGAAGACGTGAATCCCACCAAAGGGGACCTGGTACCCGTATTCGATTGAATCGGCCTCGGGACCCCATCCTGTGTTGTCGATGTAGAGCTTGCCGCGGCGACTTTTCGTCATCCGGCCCACAACATATCCCTTGTGTCCATCGAAGCTGCCCTTCAAGAACTCAAAACCATCATGCGATAGCCCCATGGTGGACGCCAACTGTCATGGGTTTGTCACGGTAGATGTCCTCGTGAAAGGACTTAGTCGTGGAGCCATCGCAACGGGTTAGCTTAAAGGGGTTAAACCGGACAAGGGGACATGGGAGTTTATACTAGTTCAGCCCCTTCGATGAAGGTAAAAGCCTACGTCTAGTTGTGATTGGTATTGCTAGGGTTTCGAAGGCCAGGGAGCGAATCCGCTTTGTCTGGCTCTCGAGTTGTTATTGTCTGTTTCTAAACCGCGGCGGGTCATCCCTTTATATACATAGGTTGACGCCCGCCGGACTACAGAGTCCCGAAGCCGGATTATAAACGTATCCGGTTCGGCCTCTCTCTTTCTATCTTACTATACAAGTTACATGACTAGGCCGGTTTACATTTACAGACTATAACCCGCCTTTGGGCCCTCCGTAAAGCGCCATCATCTTTACATCTTCATGGGCTTCGAATCTTCAAAGAGTCAACCCGGCTACATAAGGCCGGTTTACCTCCAGTAATAATATCCCCAACACCGCCTGAAGAAATCCATTTATGGATTAATACAAGCCTCTAGACAGTGGTATCTAAAGTTTAATCAAACGATTAAAAATTTTGGATTTAGAGAAAATATTGAGGATAATTGCATTTATGCAAAGTTTAAAAATGGGAAATATATTTTCCTAATCTTGTATGTGGATGATATCCTGCTTGCCAGCAGTGATGTTAGTCTACTACAAGAAACAAAGAAGTTCTTATCCTCAAATTTTGACATAACAGATCTTGGTGAAGCAACAAATGTTTTGGGCATAGAAATTCACTGAGATAGGAACAATGGAGTCTTAGGACTATTGCAGAAAGCATATTTAGAAAAGGTTCTTAAAAAGTATAATATGCATGCGAGTAAAGCCACACCTACTCCTATAGTTAAGGGCGATAGTTTTGGGAAATTCCAATGTCCCAAGAACCAGTACGAGATCGATCAAATGAAAGCAGTACCATATGCTTCGGCAGTTGGCAGCTTACACTATGCACAAGTGTGCACTCGCCCTGACTTAGCTTTTATGACCGGGGTGCTCGGTGGATATCAAGAGAGTCCAGGCATGGAGCACTGGAAGATGGTAAAGAAATCATTGCGTTATGTGCAAGGCACGAAGGACTACATGATAATATACACGAGAAGTGATTCCCTAGAGATAAAAGGGTATTCGGACGCAGATTTTGCGGGGGACAGAGATGATAAAAAATCCACGTCAGGATACGTCTTCACTCTCGCTGGGGGAGCTATTTCGTGGAAAAGCTCCAACCAGTCGATAGTTGCATCATCCACGATGTGTGCAGAATTCATAGCATGCTTCGAAGCCATGGGGCAAGCGATATGGCTAAAGAAATTTATACCCGACTTGAAAGTGATATTTTGTATTCACAAACCACTAAAAATATACTGTGACAACCAGCCTGCAGTATTTTACGCTCACAACAAGTAGAGTAATGCTGCCAAAACAATAGAGATAAGGTATTATGTTGTGAAAGATAAAATTCAGGATCAAACTATAAGTCTCAAGCATATAAGGACAAAGGATATGCTTGTGGATCCGCTAACAAAAGGCTTACCACCCAATGTGTTCAAGGAACACTTAGCCAACATGGGTTTACGGGAAAGCCTTATGATTCCTGGATATCCCCAAAAGGAACAAAATTTGTTTCTAAACAAAATGTATGTTGTAGCTGTATGATTCTATCAGCAATTAAGCTGTGACGATGAAACATGCTCTATGTACCAATATGTGATGAAACAAATAAACTAGAAAGTATAAGGTTAAAAGTAAAGTTGAGATCAAGGGGGAGAATGTTAGGTTGATCTCTCCCCCGTTCGAACCCAACGGGTCGAACGGGCCCTTGCATCGCGCCCTGATCAGGGGCGCCCAACCAAACCATGGTTGGTGGGCCCCTGTGACCTGCGCTATATTAACAGAGGTGGGGGCTGGGGCACGAGTCACGAGGTTAATCGTTGCCACAATCCCCATCTACAACCCCTACCGATCTAGGGTTAGCGCGGTGCTCACGGGAAGCACACCACCGCTGCCATCTCTCTGCCATCACCGGCCCCTACTTCACCATGGCTGGCGCTGGATCGAGCTCATCTGGACAAGCAGAAGTTAGGTTCGTCGGAATGATCTAACCGACTCGATCCACATCACTCTATCACATACTACATGCTACTTACCACAACAAAATTCCCAGGTGTAGTATGCATTACCTCATTGCTAGACCCGACCCGGCGCACGCACGACAGTCGTCATCATGCCCAGGTCATGGTTTATTCCCAATAGATATACTCCCTCCGTAAGCGGGGTGATGCGTGCCATGGTGCCCTATATAAAGTTGTGTCATCTATTTTGAAACGGAGGGAGTAAACAAATGTACAGATGCCCTGTAGCCTGTGCCCAGGGTAGACCGCATCCTGTCATATATCTTAGATTCTACTCCTTACATAGTTTGCAAGGCCTGCTGAGTGCCGCTGTGAACATTCTCATCGATGATGGTGTGTCCTTTGAGCTAAAAAGAACGTCCGCTTCAACTGCCTTGTAGATCTGTCAATCAATAGGATGGCAAGATAATTTTTTTGCTGGTTACAGAATGCGTGTTGTGCTGTGCTGTTGTGCTTTCATTTGCCAGCTTGCACCACAAAGTTGATGGCTATCCACGTCGGCGGGGCAAACGGGAAGCGGGGTGATGCGTGCACGAACACCATCGTCAATGCACAATAATGCAAGCACATCTACTGCATGCCGACGATACTCCTAAGAACACACGGATTTGCTATTTTCGGGTGCCTAAAATTCTTTCTCGTTCCAGTCACTTTTTCTTCTTCTTCCTAACCTCTTGGCCGGACCTTGCCGGAGAAAAACTAGCCCCACCATCTATCTTAGGATGAAGTAATGGATCGCCAGAGGTTTTTAGGAATGGCCAGGGCGGTGGCTAGCAACAACAGTGGGGGGAGGTTGAAGGGAGGGCAGGGCGGTGAGGCGGTGTGTGGTAGCGCCCACCGGCCGGGGTAGTGGAGGAAAATGATAGGTTATCACAAGGATGAAAACGAAAGTATTTTACACAGACTACGATGATGACTAGAAGTCTTCTTCAAGATGGGAAAGGATGATGGGGGGTCATCACAAGGGGTTAGATTAAAGTTGTCTACTCCATCATGGAGGAGGGCACAATATTAGCATTCAACTTCTTCACCTACACCCAACAATCCGAATCTCTTTCGCCTCTCTCTTTATCATCTTTAATGCTATTGTGGTTCTTATTTTAATTTGGTTCTTCTGTAATACTTGAACATATGCTATTGTGATTTGAATTATGCAATGGTGGTTGAACCTATGTAAATTGGGTATGTATGATGGATGTGAAAATATGTGATTGCCTACTTTCACATTCAAATTCTTGTGAATTTTCAACTGTAGGGATTAAACTATGGGAAAAACGAGTTATGCAGGTTATTACAGTGCACATGGTTTCACAAAGCAAAACTTGTGCGATGAGCCTCAATTACGCACACGTTTTGTTGATGCAAAACGAGTGCAAAGAACTCCAACAACACACACGTTTTGACATCGGCAAATATGTCCGATCAACCACTACCACACACACGTTTCGTCTTCCAAAGATGTGCATGATGATAGACACATTGAAAATGATACACCATTAAAGAGCGTGTGTGATATGCACCCTTATTGCACATACTTAACTAATATATAATGCGTGAAATATGAATAGCACATCACACATTTACAATTACTCCCTCTGTTCATTTTTATAAGACTGTTTAGACATTTAAGACAACACCTAAAACAGTTCAATTTCAACTGTCTAAAATGTCTTATAAAAATGAACGAAGGGAGTATAAAAAGTGTGTGATGTATGTTGCATAGCAAATGGCGTGGAAGAGTAGAGTGTGTATAGTAGGCCTCTTATCAAACATCTAGTCTCTTTATGAATCGTCTTTGATGTTCGGCGCATCATAAATGTTGCGCCACAGTATAGCGCGTGCGACAGGTCTATCATCCCATATGATCTCTACGGACAAAATGTGTGGGACTTTGTATGTATCGCAAACGCCTACCTCAAAAATGAGGTCTGCGATATGTTCAGGCGTTGCATATGATAGCTTTTGCCAAAATGTCTGCATCCTCAAATCCTATCACACATGGTTATCCCAGAGCGAGTGTGCGATGCACCCCTATCGCATAACATTGCAAGGCAACGGTTCACACACCCATGTGGAAAAGGAGATTTTAACCGTGTGTGATAGACTTAACCGCACTAGTGGCCGGCTTTTAACAATTCAGCCGGTTCTTTCTTTACAATCTTATTTCCCCTAATACTGCCACATGTGCGATTATTGCAGTAGTCGATTGCAACGAACTACCGCAAGAAACCTTTTTATCGTATAGTCCATACGAAATCCAACTCACCGAGTGAGTCATTGGAGTCGACTTTTTTGCTTTGCAACCGACTCTAATACTTGATCCGTTCTTTCATGACAATCCATTTCCTACCGCATGTGCAGTTACTGGTTTCGGCTAAAATAACTTTGGTGAAAATCGACTCTAGGAAGCCACATCATGAGAAAGATTCTTGCGTTGATGTTTACCTCTCACACCGTTGCACTACTGCATGGCGACGATACTCCTGAGTACACACATGCAAAATTTCCTGAGTACTCCCTAAGCTGCATTTCCTCCTATAAGTAGCCCGGCCCCTTCGCTGTTTGCATAGCCGCTGCAATCACTCACTCGATCACTAGTAGCTAGCAAGGCAAGCACGACGATACGCGGCTGCACCTGCCCATGGCCTTCTTCTCGAAGCTCATTCTCCTGATGGTGTCGATTACGTGCCATGGTCTCGTTGGCAGTGTAGGGGGCGACCAGACCTACAAGATCCTCTCATCGAGCGAGCTCAAGCATTGGTAGAAAAAGGGCCTGTTGTCCCGGTTCGTAAGAGCCTTTTGTCTCGGTTCCTGAACCGAGACTAAAGGGTCGGTACTAATGCCATGTCCCTTTAGTCCTGGTTCAATCCAGAACCGGGACAGATGGGCCTCCACGTGGCATGTGCGCGGAGCCCAGGCAGGAGACCCTTTGGTCCCGGTTGGTGGCACCAACCGGGACTAATAGGCATCCACACGTCAGCATTTCTGTGGCTGGGGTTTTTGTTTTTTTTTGAAAGGGGGGGGGGGGTTGGGGTTTTGAGGGGTTAATTTAGGTGTTTCATATATTGTGTTAGCTAGCTATAATTAATAGAGAGAAGTGTCCTCTCTTATGTCCGTACTTGGTCGACGCTACGTACTATACATACGTATAGAGAGGACTAGACACGCTAGCTAGCTAGTAAGCAAATGAAGGAAACAGAAGATCGTCATGAACATATATGCATACAGAGAGAAGTGATATCGACCACCTCTCCTTCTTCGAGAGATTGGTCGAACAACAAGTTCTCGTATATCTATCCGACACTACCGGCTACATATATACAATAATTATCTCTTACAAATATAATCATACGGACTCATGGTCCATATAGTATTCTCCGTCTTCAGCGATCACATGGTCAAGAAAGAATGCCGCCAATTCCTCTTGAATTGCTCGCATGCGAGCTGGTGCTAGGAGTTCATCCCGCTTCTGAAACATCTAATTTGAAGAAGGGGGTCAATACATATATATATGAATGAATGAAACTCAACGCAAATGATGGTAATAAAATAAAATTGTGAATGTTGTTATTTACGTACTTCATATTGTTCGTTAGTGTAGCCCCACTCACAGGTCGTGTGGCGGATGGACTCGCAAACGTAGTATCCACAGAAATCATTCCCTTGTTCCTGCCACAACCAATTTACAAGAAATAGAGGTCAATCAAACTGATAAGAAAGAATGCCAAATGGTATTGATGAAACTAGCGCTTGAATCAATAGGAGATGCACGGAACATGCTACTATAGTACTTACTTTCGGGTGTCTAAATTGCAGCTTCTTCGGGAGTCCTGGAGCTTTTTTGGAGAATTTTTTCCAAACCCTGCCAGACAAAGAAAACAATTACTTGATATATCAGGAAATGAACAAAGTTGCTAATATGGTGGATAATGATTGATTTAACTTACCTCTCGAGCATTTGAGTCATGTCCGCATAGTCCTGGGGATCTTTTCTTTTTGAGTCTAAGACGGTTACTAGTCCCTGCTCAAACTTAATCTCTAGGAGAATATAGTGATAACTGCACACGCATGCATAACTCATCAATTACATTACTATAACCTTGACTAATATATAAGGGAAACCGAATACGCACAAAACAGTAACACTCACTTGAAGTTGTAAGGAAAGAGTATTATATCTTTGTTTTCATTTATTACCAACGATCGTAGCAAGTTGGCCTCGGTATCTGCGGCATGAAATTTAACCTAAGTTGCATCTATGAGATATGTGTTAATGAACCCAATATCACCGACTTGTCTTTTCTTCAATCCGGCGATCTTCAATCTGCATAATATAGTGAGGATGATTATAAATACATGCAATGAAAGAGCAGAGCTATATAGAGAGACTTAATGACAGAAGTAGTACTACTTACAGATAGTAGCAGGTGACCGTTGTTTTATCGAGGGCCAATTGATTGAAAAACTGAAAGAACTCCTCAAATGGAACATGCAACAGTTCAATTCCAACGAGGTAATGCTCCTTTTTAACTTTCACATACAAAGTACTCCTCCCCCCAGAGTCTCTGCAGATTTTCAAGTACCAATCATGCAATCTTCGCATCATCGTTGATAGAGATCTTTCATCTTTGACGAGAGGCTTCCGTAATCGTATCTTTGTATCTGCACCTCCATGAAATCATAATGTACATCGTCGGGCAGGTAATCGCCAAGATTGCTATAACCGGGCACCATCCTCGGATCATTAGCGACGTTGTCGCTAGGCACCTTGAGCGGGGGGCACGATTGCTTCGCTTATTCGCCGAGCTGGGCAATTTGTTTCCCAGCTCGTCGTTCTTTCAGCCTATGATCACTGACAGTACTTCCCGACCGCTCCGCTTCGGCAAATTCCTTTCCAATAATGCGCTCATAGTTTCCTTTCGGCGGAGACTTGGGTGGTTTTGTCAGGGCAGCCAGAGTGCGCTTCGCTTTCACCGGATCTACCTTCTCCTCCGGAGGTGGATGTTTCTTTGCTTTCACCCCTTCAAAGTAGTTCCTCACTTCTTCTCGTGCGATCTCGGCATTCTCCTCTGGGGTCCTCTCGTATGGTAACTTCTCTGGAGTCTTCAGAGAAGGACCGAATCTGTATTTCCTCCCGCCTCTGGCTGTACTGCTAGACGCCGGCAGAGCAGACAGAGTGGTTGTCTTCTTTACTTGCTTACGAGGCAGAGGAGAAGGACTACGACACGCCGGAGCAGCCGGAGCGGCGGCAGGTCTCTTCCGTCCTTACTGACGAGGCGGAGAAGGAGGAGGCTGGCTGCTCGGGCGCGTCGGCGCAGGCGGAGAAGGAGGCGGAGTGCCGCCACGCACCGGAGAAGGAGCCGGTCGAGTGCCCTGATCGTCACTCGCTGGAGGAGGAGGCGGAGTGCCCTGACTCGCCAGTGGAGGAGGCGGTGGAGGAGGCGGAGTGCCCTGACTTGCCGGAGAAGGAGGAGGAGGCGGAGGCGTCCAGTTCGGAAGGTTGATGAGCTCCTTCCGCCATAGGCATGGAGTCTTCAGAACAGACCCCAGCCTAGTCTCCCCTTCACCGGTAGGGTGGTCAAGCTGGAGGTCCTCAAATCCCTCTGTTATTTCATCCACCGTCACCCTAGCATATCCTTCTAGAATCGGCCGGCAGTGAAAAGTTGCGCCGGGTTCAGTAGGATAAACAGAGCCAACAGCCGCCTTGACCTTCAAATTCATCCATTGTGTCATAAGGTGGCAATTTTGAGAATCCGTGATAGCATCCACGGGATAGCTGGAAGGAGCCGTCAAGGCATGCTCCGGCTGAAGCAGCTCGGTGGAAGCCACGCTGCTTCTCTGCTGAGATGGCGGGGTAGCTTCGGGGGAAGCTTCGGGAGTACATTTGCTGCGATTTGCTTCTCATTCCTCTATCGCTTGTACCCTTGCTTGCAGCGCCTGCATTTGGGTCTACTGCAATTTTTTCCTCCTCTCCTGGGATTTGTAACCGCCTGCGTCCGGAAACCCAACCTTCCACGGAATGGAGCCTGGCGTGCCTCGTGTCCGTACAGGGTGCTCAGGATTCCCGAGGGCCATTGTGAGCTCGTCGTTCTCTCTGTCTGGAAAGAACATCCCTTGCTGCGCTGCTTCGATATACTGCTGAAGCTTCCTGACTGGTATGTCCATTTGATCGTTCGTCCAAATACACTTCCCTGTTACAGGGTCCAAGGTTCCGCCAGCCTCGAAGAACCAAGTCCGGCAACGGTCTGGCCAGTTAATTGTCTCTGGTTCGATCCCTTTATCAACCAGATCATTCTCAGTCTTGGCCCACTTAGGCCGAGCTACGAGGTAGCCACCTGACCCCGTGCGATGGTGATGCTTCTTCTTCTCATCATTTTGCTTGTTTGTCGCTGACATCTTCTTACTCTTTTCCGATGTCTTGTGGGTCACAAATGCAGGCCAGTGATCTCTGATCTTCTCATATCTGCCCTTGAATTCTGGTGTCTCTTCATTTTCAACAAACTTATTCAGCTCTTTCTTCCACCTCCTGAATAGTTCTTCCATCCTCTTAAGAGCAAAAGACTTGATTAATTGCTCTTTAACTGGCTTCTCTGGATCATCCTCTGGCGGTAGGGTGAAATTTGACTTCAGCTCAGTCCAAAGATCATTTTTCTGCATATCATTGACATAAGACACCTCAGGGTCTTCTGTAGCCGGCTTTAACCATTGCTGGATGCTGATCGGGATCTTGTCCCTAACCAAAACCCCGCACTGAGCAACAAATGCGCTCTTTGTCCGGAGGGGTTCAATCGGTTGGCCGTCGGGCGCGATTGCTATGATCTCAAACTTTTCATCCGAGCTCAACTTTTTCTTCGGGCCTCGTCTCTTTACCGAAGTTGTGCTCGATCCGGAGGGCTAGAAAAAAGAATAAAGACTTAATTAATATGTGTACATACCAAAACAATGAATGCATCAATTAGCTAGTCAGCAGAAGCTTAACTAATATATATACCTGGCCGGACTCGGTTCGGTCACCGGAGACGTCATCACGGTCTCCTTCTTGCATCGACATTGGGTCACCGGAGCCGTCCTCACGGTCTCCTTGCACCGGCATTAGGTCACCGGAGCCATCATAATCATAGCCAGCTGCTTCCAGACCATCGGTGTCGTTGAGAAACAATGAGCAGACGGCATCACTTCCTCGTGCGATTATGTCCCCCAACAACTCTTCTTGTACTTCGTCTCGGGCGGTGTCCATAGTTTCTACAAATATTGACAACATGACAATTATTACTCAAACATGACAGATGGATATATTAGTGGCAAACGTAGAACTAATATTAATTAGTGGCCTCGACGCTGCTTCTCTAGGGTTTGGGGTGGCCTCGACGCTGCTTCTCTAGGGTTTGGGGTGGCCTCGACAACGCTTTAAGGATAAAAAAAGAAAAGGAAGAAGAAAAAAAAGAGGAGAAGAAAGAATAGAGGAGTTCTTACTCCTCTATTATTTAAAAGAGGAGAAGAAAGAATAGAGGGGTTCTTACTCCTCTATTCTTTCTTCTCCTCTTTTTTTTCTTCTTCCTCTTTTTTTTATCGGGAACGAGGGTCGTCGAGGGTCACCGAGCGGTAGAGGAAACCCTAAATAGCAAGTATCGTGGGTGTGAGATACATGTGGCCGTCGGTGTCGGACACTACATCCATGTCCCACAAGTGACGT